>NC_141003.1:10477708-11077708 GCF_052327205.1 Somniosus microcephalus
GGTGTGAGTGAGTGAGAGTGAGAGTGAGAGTGAGAGTGAGAGAGTGTGTGTGTGCGAGTGTGTGTGTGAGTGTCTGTGTGTGTTTTGGAGTGTGTGAGTGAGTGTGGTGTGAGTGTGAGTGTGAGTATGTGTATATGTGTGAGTGTGTGTGTATGTGTGAGTGTGAGTGTGAGTGTGAGTGTGAGGTGTGTGTGAGTGAGTGTATGGTGTGTGTGTGAGTGTGAGTGAATGTGTGTGTGTGTGTGTGTGAGTGTGTGGTGTGTGTGGTGTCTGTGTCAGTGTGTGGTGTGTGTTTGAGTGTTTGGTGTGTGAGTGAGTGTGTGAGTGTGTGGCGTGTGTGTGAGTGTGAGTGTGTGGTGTGTGTGGTGTCTGTGTCAGTGTGTGGTGTGTGTTTGAGTGTGTGGTGTGTGAGTGAGTGTGTGAGTGTGTGGCGTGTGTGTGAGTGTGAGTGAGTGTGAGGTGTTTGTGTGTGTGCGTGATGTGTGTGAATGTGTGAGTGAGCGTGTGAGTGAGTGAGTGAGTGAGTGAGCGTGTGTGTGTGTGTGAGTGTGTGCGAGTGTGAGAGTGAGGCTGCTACCTCCCCCAATGCCCATACTTCATGCCCAGCAGTAAATGGCTCCTGGGCTGGTAGCTCCCGACTGAGCTCCTCTCCCCTGCAACACCCTCAGTACAGGGTCTGATATACACAGTGGAAGGTTAAAGGATAAATGTAACCTTTGTGATGTAAGAATGTACATTAAACAGGCCCCACGCATACAGTCCACACTGATTCTGCTCATTGGATTAGCATGGTTAAATCCAATGGTACTATTGAGAGGGAAGGCAGTGAGTGTCAAAGTAATCCTTCAGATGGTACTCAGTGTCTCGCTCATGGTTTAATGTAGATTCCTGACGCGTTTTTGACAAAGTAGAAGTGCCTTGAGGATTGCTTTTTGTGAAGGTTCTCATATTATAAATATATTTTGCCTACATTAAATTATTTAATTCATTGTATGCAGCCTATGAGATGTTTCAATGAATTGATCAGGTGATATAAAAATACAAGGTCTCTTTATCAGTGCTACAACCCGGCAGGTTTTCCACACTTTCAAAATCAAATATTATTTTGTCAGGGATTATTACAAATTGCTTTTATGCAGAGCCGTACTGTAAGTACTAATATTGAAGCGTGACGATGATATTTATGATCCCCTGACAATACCTTCCGTTGTACAGCCAGCCTACAATGAGAATCCAAAGATCCTCCAGCGCGGACCCTGGACTCAAGCTGCTCCCTGCAAAGAGGAAAAGTTCTTTCGGAATGTCAGGTAAATTGCTTACCCCCCATTTCATGCTGTCTTAATCGCAGGCTTTTGAGGATGCAATGGGTGTGGCCAAATTCTGCCCTCTATCCCATTCTACCCTCTGAGAATTGTTTGACTGGTAATATATGCTGTAGAATATTTTTGTGAATTGTCACACCGGGAGATAGAAAGAGTTTACATTTAATCAGCCGATCTTCCTGGTTATTTCAATGTTTGACATTAGCTCCTAAGTGATGCAGACCCTGTTATTACCACAACACTGGCAGTAATTGTGTCTGCACTGAAATAATTCTTTGCACTTATTCTGGCTCATCTCCTTGCCCCTCTTAAAAACAAGGACCCAAAAGAAATTAAACCAATCCCATTTGAAAATCTGGATTTATACACCAGGTGGAACTGTTTAATGATAATAATCACCAGACTGATACCTGGGATGGCAGGAATGACGTATGAAGAGAGATTGGGCTTATATTCGCTGGAGTTTAGAAGAATGAGAGGCGATCTCATTGAAACTTATAAAATTCTAACAGGACTAGACAGACTAGATGCAGGAAGGATGTTCCTGATGGCGGGGGAGTCCAGAACCAGGGGTCACAGTCTAAGGATAAGGGGTAAGCCATTTAGGACAGAGATGAGGAGGAATTTCTTCACCCAGAGAGTGGTGAACCTGTGGAATTCTCTACCACAGAAGGCAGTTGAGGCCAATTCATTAAATATATTCAAGAAGGAGTTAGATATATTTCTTAAGGCTAAAGGGATCAAGGGATATGGGGTGAAGGCAGGGACAGGGTACTGAGTTTGGATGATCAGCCATGATCTCATTGAATACGGAGCAGGCTCGAGGGGCCGAATGGCCTACTCCTGCTCCTATCTTCTATGTTTCTATGATTGAACTGCTGTTGGTAACTTAAAGAAAAATTCAGAACTTTCATTTATATATCACCTTTCACATCCTGAGAGCTCATCAGGACCACTGAATTACTTTGAAGTGTAGTCACTGTTGTAATGTAGGAAATGCGGCAGCCAAAATTGTGCACAGCAAGCTCCCGCAAACAGCAATGTGATAATGACCAGAAAATCTGTTGTAGTGATGTTGATTACGGGCTAGATATTGGCTGGGATACCGGGGAGAACGCCCCTGCTCATCTTCGGAATAGTGCCGTGGGATTTTGACATCCACCTGAGAGGGCAGATGTCAGGTGGTTTAACGTCTCATCTGAAAGACGGCACCTCCGACAGTGCAGCACTCCCTCAGCACTGCGCTAGAGTGTCGGCCTGGATTATGTGCTCAAGGCTGATGAGTGGGACTTGGACCCACTTCCTTCTGATACATAGGCGAGAGTACTGCCTATTGAGCCAAGGCTAAAGTAAACCAGTGAACACAGTCTGCCTCCAAGTAAGTCAAATCTGGAAAATGAATTTACAGTAAAGAAGATAAAGAAAGAACTTGCATTTATGTAGCACCTTTCGTGACCTCAGGATGTCCCAAAATGCTTCATAGCCAATGCAATACTTTCGCAGTGTAGTCACTGCTGTAATATAGGAAATATAGCAGCCAATCTGCACACAGCAAGATCCCACAAAGAGAAATGTGATAATGACCAGATAATCTGTACAATTGATGTTAGTTGAGGGACAAATATTGGCCAGGACTCTCCTGCTCTTTTTAGAAATAGTGCCACGGGACCTTTTACGTCGATTTGAAAGGCAGACGAGGCCACGGTTTAACTTCTCATCCGAAAAGCGGCACCGCTGACAGTGCCGTACTCCCTTGGTACTGCACTGGGGAGTCAGCCTAGATTTTTGTGCTGTAAGGGCTGGATTTTCTCAATGGGGAGCTTTTGGAGGCGGGACTCCCACTTGTCGGGTTTTAGTCCCGCCTCCATCAACTTCTGGCCAACCCACGCTATTTTCCCTTGATTGACCTTGTTAAGCCCGCTCAGTGGGCTCAGCAGGCCAATTAAGAGAAAGCCGGTTACAGAGAACGTCAGCGTATGACATTTCACATTTGACAGCTCTGTGAAGCTGTCAAACACTGACATTCTCCGTAGTTTGATGAGTTCTTGAATACAAGACCTCATCAAACCTCTTTCTTTTGCAGAAATTAGATGGTTGCTGCATTGGAGAATGCAACGGCCGTCTGTCATCTGTACCGCGGAGGTCCGAGACTCTCCGCATACCCAGCGACTGAAGCCTCCAGGAAGAAACAAAGGTAAGTACACTTTTACTAACACTTTGCACTTACCTCAGGTACTCACCTCTCCACACTTAAACCCATCACTCACCTCCACAGCGCACTTTTGGACCCTTCCGACCCCCGCAGACCCACTACTCGCCTCGGTGACCCTGGTGGGTTTTGGAGCCTTCGGGAAGCCCGCACTGGTGAGGGCAAAATGGGGATAATCCTCTTATCTGCCTGATAACTACCTGTTAACAGGCAGTTAAGTGGCTGTAATCCCTTCCCGCCTCCAAGGAGACGGGACCCGGCGCGGGACGGCTTCCCACCTCCTGGCAAGATGGCACGGAGGCGGGTTGGGCACCCGCCCCCAGATTCTGCCATTTTCCCGGCAGTCCTGCCACCAAACCCGCCTCCCCCGGGCTGGCAAAACCCAGCCCCAAGTCTCTGGAGGGTGACTTGAAACCATGACATTCTGAGACAGAGGTGATAGTGCTACCCACGGTGCCACGGCTGACACCATATGATCACGGCTCCTCTCTCAGTATAAAAACACAAATGGTGCGAAGGCCCTTAGCCATACCTCACTGGTGTAAGCACAGTGGAGAGGGAGACGCTGAGCTCCGCCGACCTCCGCTGCTGAACCTGCCAGAGTATTGAGGGTCAGGGTGTGGTTAATCAATTTGCATGGGGACATCTTGGACGCCTGCTAAAGGATGGACTGCGCGGAGCTGGATGATCGCTCAGTGTGAAGGAGGGACTCCCGTCCTAAACGTGCAGTTATATGAGGGCCATTTCCTGACAGGGTTTCTAGGGTCTTGTAGGCCTGCCTGGGACCCCGGTGGGACTCACTGCCGCCCTTACCTCAGCTGTACACCGTAGTGGACATCCCTCCACCCCACACCACCTGTGATATCAGACTGATGGAAGAGCCATACACCCCAGGCCCTGTTGGAAATTGGCTGCTGGCCGGATTCTGAGCTGAGACCTGGAGTTCACACCACCTGTCAGCCTGTGAAGTACTCAAGGTTACTCTGGTTCAGATCCATTAACAGGATAATATCGCTGTTAACTGCTCTTGCTGCTGTTATACCTGCAGTGAGCTGCATGCTACAACGGTGGTCTTTGTTGTCAAACTGTTTTTTACTTGCACAATTATATAACGCTGATCTTTTACATTTAAATGTGGCAATCTATACAATACGGTTTAGGCACAATCTGTATCACAATAGCACACTTCCTACGGTTGATGAATGAGGTATTGCTCTGAGCTGTTCCTGTGGTACATATTACTGCAATATTAAAGTGGGTTTCTCAGCGAGAGCTATTGCAGGTCAGGTGCAGTGGCCCGGAATTAGTTTTAGCTATTCTTACGTGAGAAATCTACTTTCATCTTCCAGTGTCAACAAGCTGTGCATTGAGCAGCACTAACTCCACTGAAAATTGAACACTCGTTTCGAATCTTGAAAGTTTAATTAGCATTCCTTCGTAATGTATATGCCTCTTGGGGCATGATGTGTGCATCAGAATGTGGCTGCAACTTCAAGCTACAACTGTTGAAAATAACCTGTGAAAATAGTTTCCATGTTTGGTGGGGATGTTTCATCGGGCAAAGGATTAATTTCTGATTCATCCTTCGATCTTACAGACTTGTTACACTTTTGGGTTTTTATTCCCGGTACTTTTCTTGGGTTCAGCATTTCTATAGGCTGGACTGTCTTTATCTGCTCGACAGCTAGCTAATGTGCAGCAAGCCCAGGAAACGAAACAAAAATCCCATTACTGCGTATATCCCGTGCCATCATGTCATCTTCCTCAACTTTGGCTGGTGATCGAATCAACTCTATAATAGACCTTTGCTGCCTATAAACTGCAAAATCGATCTATTCAAATAAAACAAGCAATGGGACAGTGTAGGTTTTCAGTAGTCCCAGGACTAGTTAGTGTCATCATGGTTCAGTGGTAGCACTCTCGCCTCTCAGTCAGATAGGTCGTGGGTTCACAGCCCCACTGCATGAAACTTGAGCACATAATCCAGGCTGACACTCCGGTGCAGTACTGAGGGAGTGCGGCACTGTCGGAGGTGCTGTTTTTTGGATGAGATGTTAAACCGAGGCCCCGTCTGCCCTCTCAGGTGGATGTAAAAGATCCCACGGCACTATTCAAAGAAGAGCGGGGGAGTTCTCCCTGGTGTTCTGGTCAATATTTATCCCTCAACTAACATCACTAAAAACAGATTAGCTGGTAATTTATTTCATTCCTGCTTGTGGGAGCTTGCTGTGCGCAAATTAGCTACCACATTCCCTACTTTACAACAGTGACTACACTTCAAAAGTACTTCATCGGCTGTAAAGCGTTTGGGACGTCCTGAGATTGTGAAAGGCGCTATAGAAATGCAAGGCTTTTTTTTCTTTTCTTTAACTATCTCTCCTCGCAAGATAGGAAATAACAATCAGTTGTATCTGCTGCGCTAAAATGCGTTTTAAACTTACCAAACAGGGAAGGGAGAGTTGGTGGAGGTGGGGTGGGGAGAGGGAAATGCAGTTGCAGGAGAGCCAGGCCAATTTGGATTGGGTTGGAGGTGGAAACTCCAGCCAAGGTCTGTAAATAATTTTCGTGGTGGTTTTTGGCTGACCATGTACAGAGTCTCCCTGGCCCATCATATCCCTCTTTGATCGTTTCAGATGGTTTATTCCATTTTGAACAAAATAGCCTGAGAAATACTTTTCCCTAAATGAATGAGACAAAGGAAATTTAAAACTGTGTCTCTTGAAATGAAAACGCTCCAATTAAACATACATGCAAACAAAACCCACATCCAACTGTATTTGAATTGAAACATAGAAGATAGGAGCAGGAGTAGGCCATTCGGCCCCTTGAGCCTGTTCCGCCACGGTGGCATAGTGGTTAGCACTGTTGCCTCACAGCGCCAAAGACCCGGGTTCGAATCCAGCCTCGGGTGACTGTCTGTGTGGAGTTTGCACATTCTCCCCGTGTTTGCGTGGGTTTTCTCCGGGTGCTCCGGTTTCCTCCCACAGTCCAAAGATGTGCGGGTTAGGTTGATTGGCGATGATAAAAATTGACCCTTAGTGTTAGGGGGATTAAATACGTGGGGTTACAGGGATAGGGTGGGATATGTGTTGGTGTAGGGGTTACGGGGATCGGGTGGGATATGTGTCGGTGCAGACTCGATGGGCCGAAATGGCCTCTATCTGCACTGTGGGGTTTCTGTGATTTCTGTGATTTCATGGCTGATCATCCAAATTCAGTACCCTGTCCCTGCTTTCTCCCCATATTCCTTGATCCCTTTAGCCTTAAGAAATATATCTAACTCCTTCTTGAATATATTTAATGAATTGACCTCAACTGCCTTCTGTGGTAAAGAATTCCACAGGTTCACCACTCTCTGGGTGAAAAAATTCCTCCTCATCTCAGTCTTAAATGGCTTACCCCTTATCCTTAGACTGTGACCCCTGGTTCTGGACTCCCCTGCCATTGGGAACATCCTTCCTGCATCTAGTCTGTCTAGTCCTGTTAGAATTTTATAAGTTTCAATGAGATCCCCTCTCATTCTTCTAAACTCCAGCGAGTATAAGCCCAATCGACCTAATCTCTCCTCATAAGTCATTCCTGCCGTCCCAGGTATCAGCCTGGTGAGCCTTCGCTGCACTCCCTCCATGGCAAGAACATTCTTCCTCAGATAAGGCGACCAGGACTGCACATAATACTCAAGATGTGGTCTCACCAAGGCCCTGTATAACTGCAGCAAGACAGCCTTGTTCCTGTACTCAAACCAGAGATCCCATTACTAGTGGTTGGTGAGGGCGGGGCGCAAGGTTGTGTGGTCTAACAGATTGAGCGTGGATGCTATTATTTGGACCATGTGAAAGCACATAATTCATCAGCAATATGAAGAACAAAAAGGGACTGCAGTGATCCATCACACTGTGGTCCAGTACCAGGGTTCAGATATCCGAATGCTTAGCTCCAGTATCAGTAAGAAGAAAGGAAGAGAACTTGCATTGATATAACACCTTTCATAACATCAGGATGTCCCAAAGTGCTTTATAGCCCAGGAAATACTTTTGAAGTGTAGTCACTGTTGTAATGTAGGAAACGCAGCAGCCAATTTGCACAAAGCAAGGTCCCACAAACAGCAAGGAGATAAAGGCATTATAATCTGTTTTAGTGATGTTGGTTGAGGGATAAATATTTGCCAGAACATTGGGTGAACTCCGCCGCTGCTCTTTGCAATAGTGCCACGGGGTCTTTTACACTCACCTGAGAGGGAAGTTGGGGCCGCGGTTTAACATCCCACCCAAACGATGACACCTCCAACCATGCACTCCCTCAGTATCAAACTCAGCTGTCAGCCTAGATTAGTTACTCAAGCCCTGGGATGGGGTTTGAACCCAACACTGTCAGAGATGCTGTCTTTTGGATGAGATGTTAAACAGAGGCCCCATCTGCCCTCTCAGGTGGATGTAAAAGATCCCACGGCACTATTCAAAGACAAACCTTCTGAGCCAAAGGCAAGAATGATAGCACTGAGCCAAGGCGGTCACTTTATAGGTAGTCACTATAACATAAGGGCCTAGAAATTCAGTGGGCTGCACCACCAGTTAGCACCCAAAGAGGGCACTTAGTGGGTTTAGCACCACTGGCCACGCCTCCCGCAAAATTTAGTGGGGTGCTAATGGCGGCGTTAGCTTGTAGCGCTGGGCCGTCACCGATGACATCATCGGTGTGTGCAGCGCCCCGCTACCACCCCGATCGTGATATTTGGTCGCGCCCCCCCGCTGTAATGCCGGTCGCAATTTGCGACCGGTTCAGGGGGGCCTACCTGCGGCGGTAGTGGCGCTAATTAAAAGGGAGGTGCGGGGCGGCCATTTTTTTTGCTGGCCGCCTGCCAGCACCTCCTCGCGCCGCCGTCCCCGGCCTCCTGAGCGACCCCCCCCCCCCCGGACAGTGCCAGCTGTGTCCCAAGAGCCCGGCACTTCTCCTCGGTGCCGGGCTCTTTTGCCGGCACTCGCGATCTCTGATTGCGCTGCAGCAGGCCCCTCCCCTTTAAGAAGGGGAGGAAGGCCTGCAGTACCGCAGCGCGCCATGCCGCAGCGCAACGTTGCGCTGCGATATTCAGTTGCAGCGCCCCAAGAGGGATGCAGGGCGCCTTGAGCAGCGCCCCGCTTCCGTTTGGGGCGCTCAAACTGAATATCGGGCTGGTACAAGTGGCTCCGTCCGGAGCGGTAATTCCGGTTCCCAGGCGAGCTTGGCGCCCCATAGGCCAAGGAGTTATTCGAAGGAATACATTTCCACTTCATGTGTATTTCTTGCAGGGTGTGAGATGTCCATTTTATTGTAAGCTGTGAATTCACATATTAAAATGTTTTACATCCTTTCAAGAGCCTGTCTAGCTATTGCTTTTCCGAGTATTTTTCAAAGACAACTAATCAGTTGTAAGCCATCATCAAGTCAGTGATATGAATCAGAAAGAGCTTTTAAAAACAGCACATGGGGAGAAAAAAAAGACAATTTTTGCAGCATAAAGTTGTGCATTGATTTTTCCACAGCTATTTGAACATGTGATAATGTATTGCAGACAAAAATCCTTCACAAGCAAAAGACTAAACCCCTGCATGTTTACAATCTTCTGGTACGACTCAGTGAAGACATCAACCTACATTTACACACGGAAATAGGCCATTCCGCCCAACCAATCCATGTTGGCATTAACCCTCATATGACCAAACATTCTAATTACATTGAGCGAGGGGGGGGACGCGGGAGCAAGGAGGGGGGAGAGCGAGGGGGGACCGCGGGGAGACCGCGGGGAGCGAGGGGGATCAGTGTGGCCCCCTTTCCTCCTCAGTTCCTGCCAATTATGGACCTCAGATGGACCTTGATGTATCCTGATGAATTCCAATGGATCACAATGGATCGTGATGAATCCCAATGGATCATGATGAATCCCAATGGATCCGAATGGATCGTGATGAATCCCAATGGATCGTGATGAATTCCAATGGATCCGAATGCGTGGCTAAAGAGTTGGTGCAGGAGGGAGGGCTTTAGTTTCCTGGATCACTGGGTCTGTTTCGGGGGAAGGTGGGACCTGTACAAGTCGGACGGGTTGCACCTGAACCGGAACGGGACCACCATCCTTACGGGGAGGTTTGCTAGTACTGTTGCGGGGGGGGGGGCGGGGGGGTTTAAACTAACTTGGCAGGGGGATGGGATATGGAGTGGAGCTATAGTAGGGGGTGATGCACAGCCAAATATAGAGGAAAAAACAAATCAGTTTGGAAGGCAGACCCAATATGTAATGGCACAAGGGAGTATGGCAAGGCTGGATGGCATTTATTTTTAAGGCAAGGAGTCTTGCGAGTAAGGCAGATGAATTGAACACATGGGAGTATGATATTGGTGCTATCACAGAGACATGGTTGAGGGAGGGGCAGGACTGGCAGCTCAATATTCCGGGGTATAAAATCTTTAGGCGCGACAGAGGGGGGTGTAAAAATATTAATCAAGGAGTCAGTTATTGCAGTAAGGAGGGATGATATCTTAGCAGGTTCCTCTAATGAGGCCATATGGGTAGAACTTAAAAACAAAAAGGGGGCAAGCACTTTGCTGGGAGTGTACAATAGGCCCCCAAACAGTCAGAGGGAGATAGAAGAACAGATATGTAGGCAAATCTCAGAAGTGTAGAAATAATAGTAGGGGATTTCAACTTCCCCAATATTAACTGGGATAGTCAGAGTGTGAAAGGCTTAGAGGGTGCGGAATTCTTAAAGTGCATCCAGGAGAGCTTTGAGCCAGCATGTAGAAAGTCCTACAAGAGAGGGGGCGGTACTGGACCTAATTCTAGGGAATGTAGCTGGGCAAGTGGTAGAAGTGTCAATGAGAGCATTTTGGTGACAGTGACCATAATTCGGTGAGATTTAAGGTAGTCATGGAAAAGGACAAAGATGGACCGGAAATAAAGGTTCTAAATTGGGGGAAGGATGATTTTAATATGATAAGGCAGGATCTGGCCAAAGTGGACTGGGATCAGCTACTTGTAGGAACATCCACATCAGAGCAGTGGGAGTCATTCAGAAAGGAAATAGAGAGAGTACAGCGCCAACATGTTCCTGTAAAGGTCAAGGGTGGGACCAACAAGTCCAGGGAATCCTGGATGTCAAGGGATATACAAGAATTGATTCAGAAAAAAAGGGAGGCTTTTGTCAGATACAGAGGACTAAAAACAGTGGAAGCCTTCGAGGAGTATAGAAAGCGCAAGGGGGTACTTAAAAAAGAAATTAGGAGAGCGAAGAGGGGGGCATGAAAAAACACTGGCGGGCAAAATAAAAGGAAAATCCCAAGGTGTTTTATAAGTATATTAAGGGCAAGAGGATAACCAGGGAAAGAGTAGGGCCCATTAAGGACCAAAGTGGCCATCTGTGTGTAGAGCCGGAAGATGTAGGTGAGCTTTTAAATGAATATTTTGCATTTGCGATCACTATGGAGAAGGACAATGTAGGCATAGAAATCAGACAGGGGGATTGTGAAATACTTGAACAAATTAGCATTGAGATGGAAGAGGTACTAGCGGTTTTAGCGGGCTTAAAAGTGGATAAATCCCCAGGCCCAGACAAGATGTATCCCAGGCTGCTGTGTAAGGCAAGGGAGGAGATTGCAGGGGCTCTGACACAAATTTTCAGAACCTCTTTGGCTACAGGGGAGGTGCCAGAGGACTGGAGGACAGCTAACATAGTACCATTATTCAAGAAGGGCAGTAGGGATAAACCAGGGAATTACAGGCCAATGAGCCTAACATCAGTGGTAGGGAAATTATTGGAAAAAATTCTGAGGGACAGAATTAGTCTCCACTTGGAGAGGCAAGGATTAATCAAGAATAGTCAGCATGGCTGTGTCAGGGGGAGATCATGTCTAACCAATGTGATTTAATTTTTCAAGGGGGTGACTAGGTGTGTGGATGAGGGTAGTGCAGTTGATGTAGTCTACATGGACTTCAGTAAGGCTTTTGACAAAGTCCTGCATAGGAGACTGGTCAAGCAGGTAAGAGCTCATGGGATCCAGGGCAATTTGGCACATTGGATCTAAAATTGGCTTAGTGGCAGGAGGCAGAGGGTGATGGTCGTAGGTTGTTTTTGTGACTGGAAGCGTGTGTCCAATGGTGTACCGCAGGGATCGGTGCTGGGTCCCTTGCTGTTTGTAGTGTACATTAATGATTTAGATATGAATGTAGGAGGTATGATCAGTAAGTTCACAGATGACACAAAAATTGGTGGAGTGGTAAATAGCGAGGAGGGAAGCCTCAGGCTACAGGACGATGGTTAGATGGGCAGAACAGTGGCAAATGGAATTTAACCCTGAAAAGTGTGAGGTGATGCATTTTGGGAGGACTAACAAGGCAAGGGAATACACAATGAATGGTAGGACCCTAGGAAGGACAGAGGGTCAGAGGGACCTTGGTATGCATGTACAGATCCCTGAAGGCAGCAGGACAGGTAGATAAGGTGGTTAAAAAGGCATATGGGATACTTGCCTTCATTAGCTGCGGCATAGAATATAAGAGCAGGGAGGTTATGACGGAGCTGTACAAAACGCTAGTTAGGCCACAGCTGGAATACTGTGTGCAGTTCTGGTCGCCACACTATAGGAAGGATGTGATTGCTTTGGAGAGGGTGCAGAGAAGATTCACCAGGATGTTACCTGGGCTGGAGCGCTTCAGCTATGAAGAGAGACTGGACAGGCTGGGGTTGTTTTCCTTGCAGCAGAGAAGGCTGAGGGGGGACCTGATTGAGGTGTACAAAATTATGAGGGGCATAGATAGGGTAGATAGAAAGGAACTTTCCCTCTTAGTAGAGGGGTCAATAACCAGGGGACATAGTTTCAAGGTAAGGGACAGGAGGTTTAGAGGGGATTTGAGGAAAAACCGAGGGTGGTTGGAATCTGGAACTCACTGCCTGAAAGGGTGGTAGAGGCAGGAACCCTTACAACATTCAAGAAGCATTTAGATGATCACTTGAAATGCCATAGCATACAAGGCTATGGACCAAGTGCTGGCAAATGGGATTAGAATAGACAGGGCTTGATGGTTAGCGTGGACACGATGGGCCTCTTTCTGTGCTGTATAACTCTATGGTCTAGAAATTGGGTTGAGGCGCCAAGTTCGCCTGGGTGCTGATTTTTGCGCTGCGTTGGGAGTAATACCGATCGCCAGAAATTCAGTTTCAGAAACCCGAGGGACACGGGGCGAGGCTCAAGGCGCTCCGCGTCCCTCTTAGGGCGCTGAAACTGAATATCGCAGCACAACGTGCCGCAGCGCCACACACTGCGGTACTGCAGGCCTTCCTTCAATTGTTAAGGGGGAGGGGCCTGCACCAGCGCGATCCCCGATCGCGAGTGCCGGCAAAAGAGCCCGGCACCGAGAAGTGCTGGGCTCTCGGGAAACAGGCGGCAATGCCGCGGGGCGGGGTGGGGGGGGGGGTGTCAGGATGCCGGGGACGGAGGTGCTGGCAGGCGGCCGCCAAAAAAGGCGGCCGCCCCACACCTCCAGCTTAACTTGCGCTGCTGCTGGCACAGCAAGGCCCCGTGAACCGGGCGTGGGTAGCGAACGGCGCTACAGCGGCGTTCGCTACCAAATATCGCGAACGGGGCGTTGCGCACACCAATGACATCATCGGTGGCGACGCAGCACAACAGGCTAACGCCACCATTAGCGCCCCTGCTGAATATCGCGGGAGGCGCAGCCACTGACTGCCTCTAGGCGCTAACAGGTGGCGCTACTCACCCAATTTCTCCCCCTATGACTATGGGAAAAATTCACCAGACTGATACCTGGGATGGCAGGAATGACATATGAAGAGAGATTGGGTCGATTAGGCTTATATTCACTAGAGTTTAGAAGAATGAGAGTGGATCTCATTGAAACTTATAAAATTCTAACAGGACTAGACAGGCGAGATACAGGAAGGATGTTTCCCGATGGCGGGTGTTAAGTATGTATTGTATTGAACAATTAACACAGACTTAAACGTATAACTCAAACAGGTCTTTACTGGTTGGAGGTAGGGACTACACGTAGGTCTTTACTTCATGCCCACAGGTGGGAACCGAGGGGAGATCAGTACCCACAGTACTATTTATACCCCTATGGCCGGGAGTGGTACTGCGTATCACTACGCCCTACAAGTAGTGCAGTCCTGTTCATAGGTTCAAGTAGCACACATATTACATACACAACATTCCTCCCTTCTTAGCTTTACAGTCGTCTCCCCATTTAACAAAACGTAACAACATATATAACTTCAGGTTTACATAACAGAAACATAGATAACTTCATGTCAAAACAGATCACAGATTCAGTCTCTGCGGAAAACAGTTCACAGATTCAGTCGCTGTGGTGTAGTCGGTTCACGTTGCTGGAGTGACTCATTCAATAGTCCTTCCATGGATTTAACGGCTTGAACTTCCGAACTGATTTGGCTCCGTTCGGAGGGACCACGTGTGTGATCTGGTAGGGGTGATAATGGTTCAGATGGTTATCATCTTCTGCTTTGTCTTTTCCTTTTCTGCTTCTTAGAGACTCTCTGGGCTCCCCTGTCAGCTGCCAGCTGTAGCGCCACCATCTCCCTAAGTTCCTTTGACTTTAAGTGATTCATCCTGATTTCTGCACTTTGGGAGTTTTCATCACAAGCTGGGCAGACCAGGTCACTATAATATTCAGTGTCACTCAATAGGTCATGGTAATATTCGGTGTCGTCCTGATCTAGGCCAGCGAGAGGGTCTTCTATTTCCTCCATACCCAGCTGGGCGTTAGCCAGCTTTTGTTCCAAGTCCAGACATCTTCCCTGAAGAGACTTCTTCATGCGTACCTCTTCATCCAGCTTTTTCTGGGCTTTCAGCAAGTCGTTTACTAATGACCTCATTTGAGATTTTACTACTTCAACTTCTTTTGGAGATTGATTGATCGGACTATTCAATCCCTCTACCGGAGCAGCTGTTTCAGCGGTCTGTTGTTCTACGTTGACGTGAGTCAGCGTACTTTTGGCATCCAAGGGCTGCTCTGTTGCAGTCATCTCAGTCTGTGTTGCCACCTCAGCTCTTCCAATAACCTTTGAGCTCCGAACCCCTTTTGTTTGAATATTGAAGTTCGTGTTCAAGTTTTTCCCATTTCAGAGTCCTGTCCTTCAGCATATGCAGGAGTTGGCTGACCGTTAACTCCTCTGACAGACGTTTTGTGTGCTCCTGCTCCATTTTCTCCATCAGCTGCTTCTGTTGTCTTTCCAGATTCTCCAACTCTATATCAAAGAACTCTTTCGTTGCATTCAACTCTTGCTCAAAACGGCGAAGCATTTGTTCTAATTGCTGTTGCAGTTTGAAATGGAGTTGAGTTCGAGCCCGGTGTCCCTCAGAAATGTGCATGTCAGTAGACTGGACAGACTCAGAATTCTCTATCTCAGTGGAATTCTGTGGTGAAACTTTGTCTTTTGCACACGGGTTGGTCTTACCATCATCAGTTCCAGAGTCTGGGTTGATTATGTTCACCGAGTTCTCACTCATTATTGTTTGTAGGAAATGCCAGTCGATGTTCATTTTCCTAATCCACTCCCGTCCTAGTAGTGGAGGACCTCCTTCAGATAGCACATATAAGTCCATTATTTGACTTTCTTCGCCCTTGTGGACCACTGTGACCTCAATTTTCCCGATGGGGTACACTCTTTGCCCCGTGTATGTTTTCAATATGAGCTCCGTATCCTGTAGGGGAATATGTTGGAATAACCTTCCATAATCTTTCTTATTTATGACCGTCAATGCCGATCCAGTGTCCAATTCCAGTTTTACTTGGACTCCTTCTATCTGAAGAGTGACCCAAATTGTCTGGAGGTCTGCACCCTTACCAACGTTGAGTACCCTTAAGCTAGCCAGTTCAATACTGCTTAAGCCAGCCAGTTCATTACTACTAGCGTCTGAATCGGACTCCTGTTCGGCCACCTTGCGTACTTTTGCGTATTTTCCTTGCGGTGACTTCTTGTTGCTGGTCTTCTTCCCTGACCTGCATACTCTAGCTATGTGTCCAAGCCTACCACAAGTTCTACATTCTTGGTTTTTAAACCAACACTGGTTCTGATCATGCGTTGTCTTTCCACAACGATAACATTTGCCAGAACTCACACCCAATTTGTGTGCACTGAGCTCCGGTGACCGTAGCTGCATTACTGCCGTGCCTCTCGCTGCGGCTTCGTGTGCTGCTGCCATAGTGACCGCCTTCTCAAGCGTCAGCTCATTCTCCTCGAGCAGTCGCTTTTGTGTATCCTGTTTAAATAAACCACACACAAATTTGTCTCGTAGTGCATCTGTCAGTCCTGTTCCAAACTGGCAATATTTCGCTAATTTACGCAATTCCAGCAAATATTCAGCATTGCTTTCATGCTGTAGCTGCCTTCTGTCGTAAAATTTAAATCGTTCCGCTAGCATCAGCGGCGTGGGGTTTAGATGATCTTTCAGGACAGTAACAATCTCATCGAACGTCTTATCCGCCGGTTCATCTGATGATAACAGGTGTTTCAATTGCCCGTATGTCTTCGCACCCATTAAATTTAATAATGTTAGAGCTTTATCTTGGTCACGAATTTTATTGGCCTTACAATAATTTTTTACTCTTTCAAAATATATGGCCCAATCTTCGAGGTCACTATCAAAGGTACTAATATTCCCGTGTTTAGGCATTGTAGATTTGCAATTTCTCAGATTTTCTTTTCTTTACTAGTTATCAAAGATGGCGGCTTCCCGCTCTTGCCGTCGTCCTCCGCCCACAAAATGGCGGTTTTCCCGCGCTTGGCGGTCTTCACCTGTCCCCGTCTCCCTTCAGCCCCCGAGTGCGGCCCTTATCTTCGCCGTGATCGCCCGAGTGCGGCCCTTATCAGCGGATGCGATCGCTGGATCGCGAAGTGGCTCCCGACCGAAGCGGCTCTCGGCCCTTATCTTCTGTGCGATCGATAGCCCGCGCTGTGCACCGCGGCTCTCGCACCTTGAGCTTCTGCAGCCGCCGCGCCTTTCAGTCCGAGTGCGGCCCTTATCTTTGGTCCCGATCGCTGGCCCGCGCTGCGCCTCGCACTTGAAAGCGGCCCGGCCTTATCGCCGATCGCAATCGATGGCCCTTATCTCCTCCGACTTCCCCAGCCCTGTCTTTGCAGCCGACGCTGCACGGCTTACCCCACCACCTAGGTTAACAAGGAAACTGCAGAAAGACTTCTGTCAGTCGCTGGAAGCTGTCAGGATGGCTGCTGACCTCCAGTGCTCAGTCGCTGATGGAGGCTTCAGAGTCCTAAAGCCTGTCGCTTTTAGTGGGGTGGTGAGGTTTGAAACCTCTCTTCGACTGCCGCAGGGTAAGAACCTGACTCGTCGCCAGTGTTAAGTATGTGTATTGTATTGAACAATTAACACAAAGACTTAAACGTATAACTCAAACAGGTCTTTACTGGTTGGAGGTAGGGACTACACGTAGATCTTTACTTCATGCCCACAGGCGGGAACTGAGGGGAGATCAGTACCCACAGTACTATTTATACCTCTATGGCCAGGAGTGGTACTGTGTATCACTACGCCCTACAAGTAGTGCAGTCCTGTCCATAGGTTTAAAGTAGCACACATATTACATACACAACAGCGGGGGAGTCCAGATCCAGGGGTCACAGTCTAAGGATAAGGGGTAAGCCATTTAGGACTGAGATGAGGAGGAATTTCTTCACCCAGAGAGTGGTGAACCTGTGGAATTCTCTACCACAGAAGGCTGTTGAGGCCAATTCATTAAATATATTCAAGAAGGAGTTCGATATATTTCTTAAGGCTAAAGGGATCAAGGGATATGGGGAGAAAGCAGGGACAGGGTACTGAGTTTTGATGATCAGCCATGATCGCATTGAATGGTGGAGCAGGCTTGAGGGGCCGAATGGCCTACTCCTGCTCCTATCTTGTGTTTCTAAAGCCCAGTGTGTCTAGTCCAGGATATAAAGCCCAGTGCGTCTAGTCCAGGGTATGTAGCCCAGTGTGTTGTGTATGTACCTTTAAGGGAATAACTGGTCTCAGACTGCAGTAACCACCCCTGTATAAAAGGCCCTAGCAGTCTTCTGTAGTTTCAGTTTCCAGGTTGTCTCCATTCAGTAAAGACTTGTTATAATCAACTCCTGCAGTCCGTGTCTCAATTATACACGGACATAATACTGGCGACGAGTAAGAAACGAACTTACCTGCAACTCGGCAGCACCTCAGACGACGTTATTGAAGGTCGAAGACAGAAGAAAGAAAAAAATAAAATAATCCAAAGAAACTCGAGAAACGGGTGTCGACCGTGGACAACCGGCCTCCAAATCATCGAATTGAAAAGTGCAGGAGAGACTGTCGAGAGCCAGGCTTGGTTCTCCAGTCTGTGGTTTCCCAGCTAATCGGGCTGGTGGCAGGTAGTGCACTGATCCTTCCTGGGCTGCGGCGGGCTAGAGCTCGATCGGGTGGCTCTGCAACGGGGCCGGGCAACGAGTCGGGAAGCAAAGAGAGAGAGAGGGTGGAGCACACAGGGCGCAGCCGGTGCTTCGAAGCCGGGCAGCGTTCGGACCTAAGAGGGAGGGAAGTGTCCCAGAGGGTCCGCTCCATGACGGGAATGGTTCTTCAATTAACAGAGCAAATATTGAAGTGCGATAGAAAAATAAAAATACCGTGGAGAGCGGCGTTGGCAGCAGCGATTGGGAAGGCGCGAAGACCATAGGGCGTCGCCATTACAGGAGAGTAAAATAAATATAATCGCCAGCAACAGCGTTGGTAGCAGCGGCAGGAAAGCGCGGAAGGCGCCATCTTAACTCGGCGGGGAAGAAGGAAAAGTGCGGGAGGCGCCATTTTGATACATCGGGGACGAAGGCAAAGCGCGGGAAGCGCCATCTTAGATTTTCAAGATGCCAAAGACTGGCAATATCACTGCCTTCGATAATGCAATAGAAGACTGGACCACGTATGTGGAAAGAGTCGAGGTATATTGCGAGGCAAACGAAATAGCCGATGAGAAAAAGGCATCGGTATTGCTAAATTTAATGGGTGCAAGACTGTATGGCCTATTGCGGGACCTGATTACTCCAGCCAAACCGAAGGCGAAGAGTTTTAACGAAATTGTTGCTATCCTACAGGAACACCTAAATCCTACACCGCTGCTGATAGCAGAAAGATTTAAATTCCACAGGAGAAATCAGCATAAAGATGAGAGCAATGCTGATTACCTTACAGAACTACGCAAGCTATCAAAGCACTGCCAGTTCGGAGCAGGACTGGCAGATACCTTACGGGACAAATTTGTTTGTGGACTCCTGAGTGAAGGAACCCAGAAGAGGTTACTCTCAGAGAAAGAGCTGACGCTAGATAGGGCTTTCAGCGTGGCAGTATCATACGAAGCAGCAGCAAGGGGAGCTGCGGAAATACAACAAAAGCCACAGGAATACGGCACCCACGAAATGACACGGGGATTTGCAAAATGTTATCGCTGCAACAGAACAAACCATGACCAGAAGGACTGCTGGTCCAAGGACAAAATATGCAGGCAATGCAGAAAGATGGGACACATTGCATGAGTTTGCAGGTCTGGGAAGAAGACCAACGACAACAAAAAGGCTACTAAGGAACCGTACAGGAAAGTACAAAAGGTGACGGACAGTAGTTCCGAAGAACAGATGAGCGATAGTGAATCTGGGAACAAGAGACTAAGCTGTCTCAAACTTCACAATGTAATTGCAAAAGAGGATCACCGAACCATTTGGGTCACCCTCACGATAGCAGGGTCCCAAGTCAAAATGGAATTGGATACAGGATCAGCTCTAACCGTCATGAATAGACGAGACTACGAGCGGCTATTCTCACACATACCCTTGAGAGAGACATCCATTGTCTGGAGGACGTATACGGGACAAAAAGTATACCCCAGAGGAAAAATAAAGGGTGCCTGTCGAATACAATGGCAAGAAAATACAGAAATTGTATCTCTACATTCTGCAAGATGGTGGACCACCGTTATTGGGACGTGAATGGATCAGAAAGCTAAGTTTAGACTGGCACTCCATTCAGGCACTGACGGTGGCTGGTAAAAAGGATGACGACGTCACTCCTGGACGATTGTCAACAATCTTAGCTGACGCCAAAGAGGTATTTTAACAAGAACTGGGCACTCTTAAAGGCGTAACCGCCTCGATAAAAATAGAGAATGCAATTCCCAACTTTTTCAAAGCAAGACCGGTACCATATGCAATTCACCCAGCCGTCGAGGCAGAGCTGGAGAATCTGGAGAATGCAGGCATGTTATCTAAGGTAGACTGGAGCGAGTGGGCAACACCCATCATTCCTGTCATGAAGAAAACGTTAAACAATAAGCCTGAGGAGCCAAGGAAGGTTCGCATCTGTGGGGACTTCAAGGTGACGGTGAACCCAGTCCTTCACACAGTACAATATCCTCTTCCAAGGATAGAAGATATCTTCGCCTCACTATCTGGAGGGAAGCGTTTTACAAAAATTGACCTCGCACAAGCATATTTGCAGATGGAGGTTGAAGAATCCTCTAGGAAGTATCTCACGATAAACACTCTCAAAGGTCTTTACCAGTATAATCGACTGGTATTCGGAGCATCATGAGCTCCGGCGATATGGCAAAGAGCGATGGAACAAGTCCTGCAAGGGATTCCGGGGACTCAGTGTTACTTGGATGACATCCTAGTGACAGGTGAAGATGACAGTGAACACCTTGCCAACCTAGAGCAGGTGCTCACTAGACTACGTGAACATGGGCTACGAGCCAATCGCCCCAAGAGAGAGTTTTTTAAGAAACAGATATCGTATTGTGGCCACGTGATTGATGAAGAGGGGTTACATAAGTCCCCTGACAAAATTGAAGCGGTAGTTAAGGCTCCAGCACCTGAAAATGTGTCGCAACTGAGGTCATTCCTCGGATTGGTGAATTACTACCATAAGTTTTTGCCGAATTTGTCCACAATTCTGCATCCACTGAACGCCCTACTACGAACGGGAGTCGTATGGAAATGGAGCGATGCATGTAAGCGGGCCTTTCAGAAGAGCAAGGACCTAATCACTTCAAGAGAAGTATTGGCTCACTACAACCCATCACTACCGATAAGACTGGCGTGTGATGCGTCTCCCTATGGCATTGGGGCAGTACTGTCACATAAATTCCTTGATGGTTCAGAGAGGCCGATAGCTTTTGCGTCACGCTCGTTAACTTCAGCCGAGCGTAACAACGCCCAGATTGACAGAGAGGCCCTCAGCCTGGTGTGGGGGGTGAAGAAGTTCAATCACTACCTGCACGGTCAGAAATTTAGAGTCATAGAGTTATACAGCACAGAAAGAGGCCCTTCGGCCCATCGTGTCTGCGCCGTCCATCAAGCCCTGTCTAATCTAATCCCATTTTCCAGCATTTGGTCCATAGCCTTGTATGCAATGGCATTTCAAGTGCTCATCCAAATGCTTCTTGAATGTTGAGGGTTCCTGCCTCTACCACCCTCTGGGTGAAAAAGTTCCTCCTCAAATCCCCTCTAAACTTCCTGCCCCTTACCTTGAATCTATGCCCTTGTTATTGACCCCCCTACTAAGGGGAAAAGTTCCTCTTTATCTACCCTATCTATGCCCCTCATCATTTTGTACACCTCAATCAGGTCCCCCCTCAGCCTTCTTTGCTCCAAGGAAAACAACCCCAGCCTGTTTAGCCTTTCTTCATCGCTGAGGCGCTCCATCCCAGGTAACATCCTGGTGAATCTTCTCTGCACCCTCTCCAAAGCAATCACATCCTTCCTATAGGTGAGGTGACCAGAACTGCACACAGTACTCCAGCTGTGGCCTCACCAGCGTTTTGTACAGCTCCATCATAACCTCCCTGCTCTTATATTCTATGCCTCGGCTAATGAAGGCAAGTATCCCATATGCCTTTTTAACCACCTTATCTACCTGATCCGCTGCCTTCAGCGATCTATGTACATGTACACCAAGGTCCCTCTGACCCTCTGTGCTTCCTAGGGCCCTACCATTCATTGTGTATTCCCTTGCCTTATTTGTCCGTCCAAAATGCATCACCTCGCACTTTTCAGGGTTAAATTCCATTTGCCACTTTTCCGCCCATCTGACCAACCCGTTTATATCGTCCTGTAGCCTGAGGCTTTCCTCCTCGCAATTTACCACCCCACCAATTTTTGTGTCATCTGCAAACTTACTGATCATACCTTTTACATTCTCATCCAAATCATTTATGTAGATCACAAACAGCAAGGGACCCAGCACCGATCCCTGAAGTACCCCACTGGACACAGGCTTCCAGTCACAAAAGCAACCTTCGACCATCACCCTCTGCCTCCTGCCACTCAGCCAGTTTAGGATCCAACGTGCCAAGGCACCCTGGATCCCATGGGCTCTTACCTCCTTGACCAGTCTCCTATGCAGGACTTTGTCAAAAGCCTTACTGAAGTCCATGTATACCACATCCACAGCATTTCCCTCATCCACACACCTAGTCACCCCCTCAAAAAATTCAATCAGATTGGTCAGACATGATTTACCCTTGACAAAGCTATGCTGACTATCCCCGATTAATCCTTGCCTCTCCAAGTGGAGACTAATTTTGTCCCTCAGAATTTTTTCCAATAATTTCCCTACCACAGATGTTAGGCTCACTGGCCTGTAATTCCCTGGTTTATCCCTGCTACCCTTCTTGAATAATTGTACTACGTTAGCTGTTCTCCAGTCCTCTGGCACCTCCCTGTGGCCAGAGGGGTTCTGAAAATTTGTGTCAGAGCCCCTGCAATCTCCTCCTTTGCCTCCCACAGCAGCCTGGGATACATCTCGTCCGGGCCTGGGGATTTATCCACTTTTTGGCCTGCTAAAACCGCTAGCACCTCCTCCCTCTCGATGCTAATATGTTCAAGTATGTCACAGTCCCCTTGCCCGATTTTTATGTCTACATCGTCTTCCTCCATAGTGAACACAGATGCAAAAAATTCATTTAAAACCCCGCCTACATCATCTGGCTCTACACACAGATTGCCACTTTGGTCCCTAATGGGCCCTACCCTTTCCCTGGTTATCCTCTTGCCCTTAATATACTTATAAAACATCTTAGGATTTTCCTTTATTTTGCTCGCCAGTGTTATTTCATGGCCCCTCCTCACTCTCCTAACTTCTTTTTTAAGTATGCCCCTGCACTTTTTATACTCCTCTAGGGCTTCCTCCATCTTTAGTAACTGCCAAAAGCCCCCCTTTTTTTCCCTAATGCATTTTTGTATATCCCTTGTCATCCAAGGTTCCCTTTGCTTGTTGGTACCACCCTTGAAATTTACAGGAACATGTTGGCGCTGTGCTCTCTCTATTTCCCTTCTGAAAGTCTCCCACTGCTTTGATGTGGATTTTCCTATAAGTAGCTGCTCCCAGTCCACTTTGGCCAGATCCTGCCTTATCATATTAAAAACGGCCTTCCCCCAATTTAGAACCCTTATTTCCAGGCCGTCTTTGTCCTTTTCCAAGACCACCTTAAATCTCACCGAATTATGGTCACGGTCACCAAAATGCTCTCCTACTGACACTTCCACCACTTGCCCGGCTACATTCCCTAGAATTAGGTCTAGTACCACTCCCTCTTTTAGGGCTTTCTACACGCTGGCTCAAAAAGCTCTCCTGGATGCTCTTTAAGAATTCTGCACCCTCTAAGCCTTTCACACTCTGACTATCCCAATTAATATTGGGGAAGTTGAAATCCCCCACTATTATTACCCTATTATTTTTGCACTTCTGAGATTTGCCTACATATCTGTTCCTCTATCTCCCCCTGACTGTTTGGGGGCCTATAGTACACTCCCAGCAAAGTGCTTGCCCCCTTTTTGTTTTTAAGTTCTAACCATATGGCCTCATTAGAGGAACCCGCCAATATATCATCCCTCCTTACAGCAGTAATTGACTCCTTAATTAATATTGCAACACCCCCTCCCCTTTTACACCCCCCTCTGTCTCGCCTGAAGATTCTATACCCCGGAATATTGAGCTGCCAGTCCTGACCCTCCCTCAACCATGTCTCCGTGATAGCAACAATATCGTACTCCCATGTGTTCAACAACAACAACAACTTCAGTTCATCCACCTTATTTGCAAGACTCCTTGCATTAAAATAAATGCCTTCCAGCCTTGCCATATTCCCTTTTGCCTTCACATATTTGCTCTGCCTTCCCAGCTGACTTGTTTTTCCCTCCGTATTTGGCTGTAAATCACCCCCTACTATAGCTCCACTCTGTATCCCATCCCCCTGCCAAGTTAGTTTAAACCCCCCCCCCCCAAACAGTGCTAGCAAACCTCCCCGCAAGGATATTGGTCCTCCTCTGGTTCAGGTGTAAACCGTCCGACTTGTACAAGTCCCACCTTTCCCAGAAGCAGACCCAGTGATCCAGGAAACTAAAGCCCTCCCTCCTGCACCAACTCTTTAGCCACGCATTCATCTGTTCTATCTTCCTATTCCTATACTCACTGGCATGTGGCACCGGGAGTAATCCAGAGATTACAACCTTTGAGGTCCTGCTCTTTAATCTGCTACCTAAATTCTTGCTGCAGGACCTCATCCCTCTTTTTACCCATGTCGTTGGTACCAATGTGGACCACGACCTCTGGCTGTTCGCCCTCCCCCTCCAGAATACCCTGCAGCCGCTCAGTGACATCCTGGACCCTGGCACCAGGGAGGCAACAAACCATCCTGGATTCACATCTACGGCCACAGAAACACCTAGCTGTTCCCCTTACTATAGAATCCCCTACCACTATTGCTCTCCTACTGTTTTTCCTCCCTTCTTGGGCAGCAGGAGCACCCCCAGTGCCAGGAAGTTGGCTGCTGCTGCCTTCCTCTGGTAAGTCATCTCCCCCCCCCCCCAAACAGTATCCAAAGCGGTATACCTGGTTGAAAGGAGGATGGCCACAGGGGTCTCCTGCACTACCTGCCTGCTTCTATTGTTCCGCCTGGTGGTCACCCATTTCCCTTCTGCCTGTGCAGCCCTACCCTGCGGTGTGACCAACTCACTATGAGTTGTAATTCGCGACCCTCTCAGCATCGTGAATGCTCCACAACCCATCCACCCGCAGCTCCAGCGCCGCAAGACAGCCTGTTAGTAGCTGCAGCTGGATGCATTTCTGGCACACGTGTTGGTCAGGGACACTGGCAGCGTCCCTGAATTCCCACATAGAGCAAGAGGAGCACATCACGGGGCTGGGCTCTCCTGGCATGGCCTACCCCTTTAATCAATTTAAGTTAACTTCATTCAATACCACAAGTAAAGTAAGCCTTACCTGGTCTCTGGAGCCCTTTGTAGGCCCGCTCTGCCACTGAAGCACCCGCCGAAGCTCTGAGGCCTTGCCTCACCTAACTCCCTGACTCACCCAACTCTCAGCAACCAGTTAAGACTCCCTGACTCACCCAACTCTCAGCAACCAGTTAAGACTCCCTGACTCACCCAACTCTCAGCACTCTGTTGAAAATCACACTCAGTGCAAAATCACATTTCAAAGCCTGTTTTTATAGGCCCTGAAACAAAGACTTGCTGAGCTGAGCCCAGCTACAGCAGAACCAGGTTAACCAGATTACTCCAGTTTCCCTTGTTAACTGCCTTCAGCTGCTCTGCGTTGTAGGACTTGTTTATCCCTTTTTAACCCTGCTTAAAGCTGGGAAATTTAGATTTTAAACAGTAAACAGTACACAGTAAATGTGGAACAAACAAAAGTTTCATTTCAGCAACCAGTTAAGACTCCCTGACTCACCCAACTCTCAGCAACCAGTTAAGACTCCCTGAACCACTACTCTACTAACTGATCATCAACCTCTCGTCTCCATTTTCAACCCTCAGAAGGGCGTACTGATAATGACGGCACAACGGCTACAGAGGTGGTCCCTTTTCCTAGGGACACACCAATATGACATCGAGTACAAAGGAACTAAACAGCATGGGAATGCTGATGGATTGTCACGCCTACCATTGCCGACGGTGGAAGAAGAACTGGCAGTGGATCCAGTGGAGTTATTCCACTCGACTATAGTCGAATGTCTCCCTGTGACGAATGCAAACATAGAAAAGGAAACACGAAATGACCCGACACTCTCCTGGGTCTATGATTTAACGGTGAATGGATGGCCAGCACATGGCGAACCACTGCTGCTAGCATTCTCGCCAAGAAGAGAACAGCTGTCAGTGTGCAGAGGAACCTTGATGTGTGGATCCAGAGTAGTAATTCCACCCAAATTGAAGGATAGAGTGCTCAATGAGCTTCATGAGGGTCATCTGGGAGGGGTAAAAATGAAGAACTTAGCCAGAGCGTTTGTGTGGTGGCCGGGAATCGATAGAGAAATCGAAGAGATGACCAAGAGCTGTACAGGATGCCAGAAGGTCCAAAACGCCCCACCACAAGCCCCTCTACATCCATGGGAGTGGCCCTCATCTCCATGGCAAAGGGTGCACATTGATTTTGCTGGTCCCTTTATGGACTCGATGTTTTTAATTGCGGTGGATGCACATTCAAAGTGGCCAGAGGTAATAAAAATGTCCTCAACCACCACAGAAAAAACTATCACAGTCTTACGAACCATATTCGCCAGGAATGGGCTGCCTGAACAGATTTGCTCTGACAATGGACCACAGTTTGTGTCTGAAGAGTTCCGGAGGTTCTTAAAGAACAATGGAGTTAAGCATTACACATCCGCCCCATATCATCCAGCCACTAATGGATTGGCCAAGAGGTTTGTTCAAACATTCAAGAAGGCTATCAAGGCAATGTGTAATGAAGAAATACCCCTACAAAACAAGGTGGACAACTTCTTGTTTGCCTACCGGAATGCGACACATGCGGTTACCAACCAAACTCCAGCCATGATGTTCGTCAATCGAAGACTACGATGCTGCTTGGATTTGGTTAAGCCAAACGTCAGAAGAGATGTGGAGAACAGGCAGTTTCAGAATATGAATGAAAGGCCGACCAGGAGTTTTAAGATAGGTCAACCAGTTTTGGCCCGGGACTACCGCACAGGGAAATGGCAGCCAGGAAAGATCTGTACACGGCAAGGACCTCTAATGTATACCGTGGACGTTGGAGAGAGCATTGTAAGACGCCACGCTGACCAGATTCTAGAGTCACTGGAAAACGTCAACTCCACACCACGATCTGATACACCTGGCGATGAAACCGAAGTACCAATGGCATCTACTGCAGAACCGGTAATATTGGAAGCAGACGAACCAAACAACGACATTGATCCCGACTCAACCTTGCCAGAAGAACCTGATACCCCAAAGAGGCGTTATCCAGACAGAATCAGGAAGCCTCCGCAAAGACTGAACTTATAATTGCTTAACTTCAACCAATGTATCTAGCAACCGTAATTGTAATTGTAATTAGTTATTATTTAGTTGTTAAATGAATGTTATGTACTGTTTATCTAAAAGGGGAGGAATTGTTGTGTATGTACCTTTAAGGGAATAACTGGTCTCAGACTGCAGTACCGGCAGTGACCACCCCTGTATAAAAGGCCCTAGCAGGCTTCTGTAGTTTCAGTTTCCAGGTTGTCTCCATTCAGTAAAGACTTGTTATAATCAACTCCTGCAGTCCGTGTCTCAATTATACACGGACATAATACAATGCGTCTAGCCCAGGGTATAAAGCCCAGTGCATCTAGTCCAGCGATTAGCACCTAAAAAGCCCGAGATTTGGGGCGTTACCCAATTTTCGGATGTGCGCAGTGATCCTAGCGCATCCTGCCATATTGAGTAGCCTGTTAGCGCCGGTGCTAAGTCTTTGCACCCGCGAGCGGGCGCAGCCAGATAATGACGTCATTTCATTGTGCAACGCCTTTTTGGCGCCCCGTACCGGAAATTCAGTGGCGCCCCCCTCCGTTCCGCTTGGCGCTATTAGTGACAGTTGGATGGAACGTTACCAGGTCCTTCTCGGACTCGGGGGGCGCTCGTTAAAGGGGACAGCACTAGTATAAAAGCGGCAGCCATTTGGCCTGGCCATACTGCTCGCTGCTGGAGAGAGTTGCAGACCTTCAGTTACACAGACTTGTTCTTATTGAGCCAGAGGAGCCTTGGGACCTTCAGCCCTGTCCAGAACAGTTGGATCCAGAAAGATGACTGCGTCTTACTCGTCGGCCAGAATAATGGGAGCTGCTTTGGAGGGGAACGTCATCCTGGCTGAACAACTGGCAAGGGCACAGAGACGGAGGTAGAGAGGGCCGGGATTGGCCAGAAGGAGGAGGGCCAATGGACGTCGCCAAATCCGACCATACGCTGCCAGGGTTTTCAGGCAGCAGCTCTCCTACCTTACCATGTCGGAGGAGCAGTGTCTGCGAAGGCTCAGATTTGGTAAGGATGTTGTCACTGAGCTGTGCCACCTGCTTGCTGGGGATCTGCAGCCGCGGATACGGTGCAGGACCTCTCTGCCGGTGGCCGTGAAAGTCACTGTTGCGCTCAACTTTTACGCCAGCGGATCGTTTCAGGCAGCAGCTGGGGACATATCTAATATCTCTCAATTTGCAGTGCATTGCTGCATCCGGCAAGTGACAGCTGCCCTCTACAAAAGGAGGCGCGAATTAATCACCTTCCCTGTGACCCTGGAGAAGCAGGGGGAGCGCGCACAGGGCTTCGTGGCTATTGCGGACTTCCCCATGGTGCAGGGGGCCATTGATTGCACACACGTGGCTTTGCGGGCGCCATTACAGAATCTGGAGGAGTTCCGTAACCGAAAGGGGTTCCACTCCCTTAATGTGCAGCTGGTCTGTGATCACCGGCAGATGATCATGGCGGTGAACGCACAATTCCCTGGCAGCAGCCATGACGCGTTCATCCTGCGGCAGACCTCAGTGGCTGACCTTTTTGAGGCCCTGGCTCACCCACGAGGCTGGCTTCTGGGCGACAAGGGCTATCCTCTCTGCCCATGGCTCATGACCCCGCTCCGTTTGCCCAGCACCCCGGCAGAAGAGCATTACAACAACAGCCATCAGGCGACCAGGAACATTGTGGAGCACACAATTGGTGTGCTGAAGCAGCGTTTCCGTTGTCTAGACCATTCGGGGGGCGCCCTACAGTACTCACTGGAGCATGTGGCGCGCGTCGCTGTTGTCTGCTGCATGCTCCACAACCTGGCCATTCGACGCACCCAGCCAATGCCAGCCGACCCTCAAGGTCCAGCAGAGCAGGCAGACGAGGAGGAGGAGGAGGAAGATGGGAGGGCTCCAGAAACTGGAAGGGCCGTTCGTCAGAGGCTCATAAGGACTCGGTTCTAGGCCCCTCGGACGGAATGGTGGCTGTGATTCGAACAGCGCCCTCCGGTTCGCTGTAAGCCTATGAAGGCCTCAATGATTGTAAATAGTGTACAGCTCGATTGTAAATAAAAAGTTTTCTTTATTTTCAAACAAGTGCTTCCTTCCAGCATGACAATGTAATGGTAACAGAAATCAGAACTAACAAACTAACAGATTGGGTCTGGCAATCCAGCGAAACTAACCAAACCATAACAAACAAACACAGCAGGTGTGGACGGCCTTAAATCCGGAAAAAGAGACGTCTTAGCACCTCTCTCTACTGGTGACCCCTTGATGGAGACCGACTCCTCTTACGAGGTCGGCCCCTTCCCTCCCTGCAGCTCCTCCGTAATTGGACCCCAGTGGCTGCGTCAAGGCTGGGGGATGCCTGCTGAGTGTCTGGAAGCGCTGAAGCCCCTGAGGGACGGCCTGGACGACCTCTGGGCTTGGAGGTCCCGCAAGCAGGCTGCTCCAACTGGGCATGTCTGCTAGCAGTCTGCCGCGCAGGTGGTGGCAGCTGCTCTGCTGACGTGCTAGCGGTGGCATCAGGACTGCTCACATGCAGAGAGAGGACACCTGCACCGTGGTCGGCCAAAACACTAGCACTCTGACGGGGCCGCACAGGATCATACGCCACAATCGACTGCTCCACAGATTCATGGCCTGCTGTGGTGCTGCAAGGGCCTGGGGTGATCCTGCCTGATGCAGCTAGGGTGGCAGCAGAGAGTGTTCGCGTGGCCTCAATTTGCGTGTGGACGAGGCCAGCAAGTGACTGCGTGGCAGCAGTGAGGACCTGCGTGGCAGGTGCCAGTGCTTCGGAAAAGCCACGGACAGTCCTTTCCACTGCTTCGGACAAGGCCGGAACACTCCTTTCCACTGCCTCGGACAAGGCATGGACAGACCTTTCCACTGCCTCGGACAAGCCCTGGACAGACCTTTCCATTGCTGGGCCGAAGCCTTGGACAGACCTTTCCATTGCTGGGCCGAAGCCCTGGACAGTCCTTTCCATTGCTGCCCCAAAGTCCAGCACACTCTTTGCCAGTGTGTCGATCGACTCAGGCATCCTCCCCACTGCAGCCATCAGCTCAGTGTGCCTGAGCCGGGCCTGGGCGCTCATCTCGGCAAGGCTACGCACCTCCTCTGCACTCTGTGCAGCAGTCATGGTGGCCTGCCTCGCCCTCCGGGGAGACGGCCCCCGAGCATCGCTACCCCCCGCGCGTTGCTGCAGGCCGCTGGTTCCTGCAACTGGCTCCTCATCAGAGCCCCCCCCCTCCCCTCAAGGGAACTACTATCCCCAGTCTCCAGATGCGGTGGCTCCCCTGAGGCTGGCACGGATGGTCCGGCTTCCTCCTGGTCATCGCCTCCGGAGGCACTGGCACTGGCAGCTTGAGGGGCTGGCTCCCGAGCTGGTGATGCAGCATCTGAAAGCAGGGAGGTTGAAGAGTGGCTTTAGCAAAAGGACAGTTTGGCAGCAAGGGATGCAACAGTGCGGCAATGCTATGACGTGGCCCCACATTGAGAAAGCATGCTGGCGGGGGAAACAACTGGAAGGTGACAGCTGTAATAGTAGAGAACCATAATATGATCGAATTCTTCATTAAGATGGAGAATGAAGTAGTTGACTCAGAGACTAGGGTCCTCAATTTAAATAAAGGAAACTACGATGGTCTGAGGAGCGAGTTGGGTAGGATTGATTGGGGAATGGCACTCAAAGGGTTGACGGTGGATAGGCAATGGCAAACATTCAAAGACCGAATGGATGAACTACAGAATTTGTTCATCCCAGTTTGGCATAAAAATAAAACAAAAAATGTGACCCAACCGTGGCTAACAAGGGAAATTAGGGATAGCATAAGGTCCAAGGAGAGGGCATATAAATTGGCCAGAAAAAGCAATAATCCTGAGGATTGGGAGCAGTTTAGGATTCAACAAAGGAGGACAAAGGGATTAATTAAGAAAGGGAAAATAGAATATGAGAGTGAGCTTGCAGAGAACATAAAAACTGACTGTAAAAGCTTCTATAGATATGTGAAGAGAAAAAGATTGGTGAAGTCAAGCGTAGGTCCCTTGCAGTCAGAATCGGGGGAATTTATAATGGGGAGCAAAGAAATGGCAGACAAACTAAATACATATTTTGGTTCTGTCTTCACAAAGGAGGACACAAATAACCTCCCAGAGATGCCGGGGAACATAGGTCTGATGAAAGGGTGGAACTGAAAGAAATCAGTATTTGTAGGGAAATGGTGTTAGGAAAATTGATGGGACTGAAGGCCGATAAATCCCCAGGGCCTGATAATCTACATCCCAGGGTACTTAAGGAAGTGGCCCTAGAAATAGTAGATGCATTGCTGGTCATCTTCCAGAACTCGATAGACTCTGGAACGGTACCCATGGATTGGCGGGTAGCTAATGTTACCCCACTATTCAAAAAAGGTGGTAGAGAAAAGGCGGGGAATTATAGACTGGTAAGCTTGACATCGGTAGTGGGGAAAATGCTAGAGTCCATTATAAAAGATGTAATAGCAGAGCACTTGGAAAGCAATGACTGGATCGGACAAAGTCAACATGGATTTACAAAAGGTAAATCATGCTTGACTAATCTACTGGAATTTTTTGAGGATGTAACTGGTAAAATAGATAAGGGAGAACCAGTGGATGTGGTGTATTTGGACTTTCAGGAGGCTTTCGATAAGGTCCCGCATAAGAGATTAGCGTGCAAAATTAAGGCACATGGGATTGGGGCAAGGTGTTGACTTGAATAGAGAACTGGTTGGTGGACAGAAAGCAAAGAGTTGGAATAAACGGGTCGTTTTCCGAGTGGCAGGCAGTGACTAGTGGGGTACCGCAAGGATCGGTCCTAGGACCCCAGCTGTTCACAATATATATTAATGATCTGGACGAGGGAATTGGATGTAATATCTTCAAATTTGCAGACGACACAAAGCTGGGTGGGAGGGTATGCTGTGAGGAGGATGTCGTGAAACTCCAGCACGATTTGGACAGGTTGGGTGATTGGGCAGAAACATGGCAAATGCACTATAATGTGGATAAATGTGAGGTTATCCACTTTGGTGGCAAAAACAGGAAGGCAGATTATTATTTGAATGGCAATAGATTGGGAGAAGGGGAAGTGCAAAGAGACCTGGGTGTTCTTGTACACCAGTCACTGAAGGTAAGCATGCAGGTGCAGCAGGCGGTTAAGAAGGCAAATGGTATGTTGGCCTTCGTAGCAAGAGGGTTCGAGTACAAGAACAAGGATGTCTTGCTGCAGTTGTACAGGGCCTTGGTGAGACCACACCTTGAGTATTGTGTGCAGTTTTGGTCGCCTTACCTGAGGAAGGACGTTCTTGCCATGGAAGGAGTGCAGCGAAGATTCACCAGGCTGATACCTGGGATGGCAGGAATGACGTATGAGGAGAGATTGTGTCGATTGGGCTTATATTCGCTGGAGTTTAGAAGATTGAAAGGGGATCTCATCGAAACCTATAAAATTCTGTCAGGCCTGGACAGACTAGATGCTGGAAGGATGTTTCTGATGGCCAGGGAGTCCAGAACCAGGGGTCATAGTCTAAGGATAAGGGGTAAGCCATTTAGGACTGAAAGGAGGAGGAATTTCTTCACCCAGAGAGTGGTGAACCTGTGGAATTCTCTGCCACAGAGGGCGGTGGAGGCCAGTTCATTAAGTATATTCAAGAAAGAGTTGGATATATTTCTTAATGCTAAAGGGATGAAGGGATATGGGGAGAAGTCAGGGACCGGGTACTGAATTTGGATGATCAGCCATGATCTCATTGAATGGCGGAGCAGGCTCGAAGGGCTGAATGGCCTACTCCTGCTCCTATCTTCTATGTTTCTATGTTTCTATGTTACCATCGCTGTGGACAATGGGGTCGGCAGCTGCAGTGGTGACAGGACCACTCAGACGTCCTCCCACAATCTGGTGGTCTCTCTCCTCGAGATCCGTCAGAGGCTCCAGTTGAGGACGGCCTCCTCTGGTGCGAAGCTGTTCCTTGCGGTTTCTCGCCAGCTTGGCCTGCAGGGCAAAGGACGGGAAGTGATGTTACATGATGCCCTGAATTATCATCTCATGCCCCCCATGTTGGAACAGCCCTTACATGATGCCCTGGGTTATCATCTCATGCCCCCCATGGTGGAACAGCCCTTACATGATGCCCTGGGTTATCATCTCATGCCCCCCATGGTGGAACAGCCCTTACATGATGCCCTGGGTTATCATCTCATGCCTCCCATGGTGGAACAGCCCTTACATGATGCCCTGAGTCAAATGTGCATGTGTGTGACCAGAAAGGGCCATGGGTGCTTGCTGACAGATGCCCAGTGGGGCATAGCGCACCCTGTAGCCATAAAGTCAGGTGCTAATGGAGGGATGCATAAGTTGGCATTAACTCCACTCACCCTCACGACCCGAGTGAGGTCGTTGAATTTCTTCCTGCACTGCACAGGGCTCCTGGTCGCCATGCTGCTGGAGTTGACCCTCTGAGAAACATCCCTCCAAGCTCGTCGGTAGTCCTTATGATTAGGCCTCCTGCCATTGTCGGGATAGAGTACATCTCGCCGGCGCTCCACTGCGGCCACCAATTCCTCCAGAGACTCATTGGTGAAGCGCTCTGCTCTCTGCCTCACCCTCTCCATATCACAGAAATATCACAGAAATCACACAGTGCAGATAGAGGCCATTTCGGCCCATCGAGCCTGCACCGACACATATCCCACCCGATCCCCGTAACCCCTACACCAACACATATCCCACCCTATCCCCGTAACCCCACGTATTTAATCCCCCTAACACTAAGGGTCAATTTATCATAGCCAATCAACCTAACCCGCACATCTTTGGACTGTGGGAGGAAACCGGAGCACCCGGAGAAAACCCACGCAAACACGGGGAGAATGTGCAAACTCCACACAGACAGTCACCCGAGGCCGGATTCGAACCCGGGTCCCTGGCACTGTGAGGCAACAGTGCTAACCCGCCAGAGAAGGGCCTGCGCCGATTTGCAGGCCTACAAGGCGCAGAGTGTGGATGCTGGAGCTGCCTGACCCATCCCTTTAAGAGCTGGCCAGCGCCTGGAAGTCTCGTGGTCATGGGTAATTGAGAGCACCTGCGCTGCGGCTGGACACCCCGATATTGGGTTGCGCCGGCATGTTAGCGCCTTAGGTGCCCCGTGTAACGCCTGAACTCACGCCTCAATCACCTTTGGGGCGCTGCAACCCAATATCGCACGAGGTGTCGATAAGTTACGTCTGGCTATAAAATTTGCGCTCCGCCAATTCTAACACCCCAAGCGGGGCTATACCCAATTTCTAGGCCAGTGCATCTAGTCCAGGATATAAGGCCCAGTGAGTCTATTCCAGGATATAAACCGCAGTGCGTCTAGTCCAGGGTATGTAGCCCAGTGCGTCTAGTCCAGGGTATAAAGCCCAGTGCATCGAGTCCAGGATATAAAACCCAGTGCATCCAGTCCAGGATATAAAGCCCAGTGCGTCTATTCCAGGGTATGAAGCCCAGTGCATCTAGTCCAGGATATAAATCCCAGTGCGTCTAGTCCAGGGTATGAAGCCCAATGCATCTAGTCCAGGATATAAATCCCAGTGCATCTAGTCCAGGATATAAAGCCCAGTGCATCTAGTCCAGGTTATAAAGCCCAATGCATCTAGTCCAGGATATAAAACCCAGTGCGTTTAGTCCAGGATATAAAGCCCAGTGTGTCTAGTCCAGGATATAAAGCCCAGTGCATCTAGTCCACGGTATGAAGCCCAATGCATCTAGTCCAGGATATAAAGCCCAGTGCATCTAGTCCAGGATATAAAGCCCAGTGCATCTAGTCCAGGTTATAAAGCCCAGTGCATCTAGTCCAGGATATAAAGCCCAGTGCATCTAGTCCAGGATATAAAGCCCAGTGCATCTAGTCCAGGGTATAAAGCCCTGTGCATCTAGTCATAGTCATAGAGTTATACAGCACAGAAAGAGGCCCTTCGGCCCATCGTGTCCATGCTGGCCATCAAGCCTGTCTATTCTAATCCCATTTTCCAGCACTTGGTCCGTAGCCTTGTATGCTATGGCATTTCAAGTGCTCATCTAAATGCTTCTTGAATGTTGTGAGGGTTCCTGCCTCTACCACCCTTTCAGGCAGTGAGTTCCAGATTCCAACCACCCTCTGGGCAAAACAGTTTTTCCTCAAATCCCCTCCAAACCTCCTGCCCCTTACCTTGAAACTATGCCCCCTGGTTATTGATCCCTCTACTAAGGGAAAAAGCTCCTTTCTATCTACCCTATCTATGCCCCTCATAATTTTGTACACCTCAATCAGGTCCCCCCTCAGCCTTCTCTGCTCTAAGGAAAACAACCCCAGCCTGTCCAGTCTCTCTTCATAGCTGAAGTGCTCCAGCCCAGCTAACATCCTGGTGAATCTCCTCTGCACCCTCTCCAATGCAATCACATCCTTCCTACAGTGTGGCAACCAGAACTGCACACAGTATTCCAGCTGAGGCCTAACCAGCGTTTTGTACAACTGCATCATAACCTCCCTGCTCTTATATTCTATGCCTCGGCTAATGAAGGCAAGTATCCCATATGCCTTTTTAACCACCTTATCTACCTGTCCTGCTGCCTTCAGGAATCTATGTACATGCACACCAAGGTCCCTCTGATCCTCTGTCCTTCCCAGGATCCTACCATTCATTGTGTAATCCCTTGCCTTGTTTGTCCTCCCAAAATGCATCACCTCACACTTTTCAGGGTTAAATTCCATTTGCCACTGTTCTGCCCATCTAACCATCCCATCTATATCGTCCTGTAGCCTGAGGCTTCCCTCCTCGCTCTTTACCCACCACCAATTTTCGTGTCATCTGCGAACTTGCTGATCATACCTCCTACATTCATATCTAAATCATTAATGTACACTACAAACAGTAAAAGACCCAGCACTGATCCCTGCGGTACACCACTGAACACAGGCTTCCAGTCACAAAAACAACCTTTGGCCATCACCCTCTGCCTCCTGCCACTAAGCCAATTTTGGATCCAATGTGCCAAATTGTCCTGGATCCCATGGGCTCTTACCTTCTTGACCAGTCTCCCATGCAAGACTTTTTCAAAAGCCTTACTGAAGTCCATGTAGACTACATCAACTGCACTACCCTCATCCACACACCTAGTCACCCCCTCGAAAAATTCGATGAAATTGGTTAGACATGATCTCCCCCTGACAAAGCCATGCTGACTCACCCTGATTAATCCCTACCTCTCCAAGTGGAGACTAATTCTGTCCCTCAGAATTTTTTCCAATAATTTCCCTACCGCTGATGTTAGACTCACTGGCCTGTAATTCCCTGGTTTATCCCTACTACCCTTCTTGAACAATGGTACTACATTAGCTGTTCTCCAGTCCTCTGGCACCTCCCCTGTGGCCAGAGAGGTTCTGAAAATTTGTGTCAGAGCCCCTGCAATCTCCTCCCTTGCCTCACACAGCAGCCTGGGATACATCCCGTCAGGGCCTGGGGATTATTCCGCTTTTAAGCCTGCTAAAACCGCTAGTACCTCCTCCCTCTCAGCACTAATTTGTTCAAGTATATCACAATCCCCCTGCCTGATTTCTATGCCTGCATCACCCTTCTCCATAGTGAACACAGATGCAAAATATTCATTTAAAACCTCACCTATAACGTTCGGCTCTACACACAGATTGCCACTTTGGTCCCTAATGGGCCCTACTCTTTCCTGGTTATCCTCTTGCCTTTAATATACTTATAAAACACCTTGGGATTTTCCTTTATTTTGCCCGCCAGTGTTTTTTCATGCCCCCTCCTTGCTCTCCTAATTTATTTTTTAAGTACCCCCCCTGCACTTTCTATACTCCTCTAGGGCTTCCACTGTTTTTAGTCCTTTGTATCTGCCAAAAGCCTCCCTTTTTCCCGAATCCATTCTTGTATATCCCTTGACATCCAGGATTCCCTGGGCTTGTTGGTCCTACCCTTGACCTTTACGGAACATGTTGACATTGTACTCTCTCTATTTCCTTTCTGAAAGACTCCCATTGCTCTGATGTGGATTTTCCTATAAGTAGCTGATCCCAGTCCATTTTGGCCAGATCCTGCCTTATCATATTAAAATCGGCCTTCCCCCAATTTAGAACCTTTATTTCCGGTCCATTTTTGTCCTTTTCCATGACTACCTTAGACCTCACCGAATTATGGTCGCCAAAATGCTCACCTATTGAAACAGCTACCACTTGCCCGGCTACATTCCCTAGAATTAGGTCCAGTACTGCCCCCTCTCTTGTAGGACTTTCTACATGCTGACTCAAAAAGCTCTCCTGGATGCACTTTAAGAATTCCACACCCTCTAAGCCTTTCACACTCTGACTATCCCGGTTAATAATAGTCCAGGATATGAAGCCAATTGCAACTAGTCCAGGATATCAAGCCCAGTGCATCTAGTCCAGGATATAATGCCCAGTTCATCTAGTCTAGGGTATAATGCCCAGTGCGTCTAGTCCAGGATATGAAACCCAGTGCCTCTAGTCCAGGATATAAAGCCCAATGTGTCTAGTCCACGATATAAAGCCCAGTGCATCTAGTCCACGATATAAAGCCCAGTGCATCTAGTCCAGGATATAAAGCCCAGTGCATCTAGTCCAGGATAAGAACATAAGAACATAAGAAATAGGAGCAGGAGTAGGCCATTCGGCCCTTCGAGCCATTCAATGAGATCATGGCTGATCATCTGCCTCAACTCAATTCACCAGCCCTATCGCCATGCCCTTACTAGTCAGAAATCTATCGACTTCTGTTTTGAATATACCCAATGACTGAGCCTCCACAGCCCTCTGGGGTAGAGAAATCCAAAGATTCACCACCCTCTGTGTGAAGACATTTCTTCGCATCTCAGTCCTGAATGGCCTACCCTTTATCCTGAGGCTGTGGCCCCTGGTTCTAGACTCCTCAGCCAAGGGAAACGTTCTCCCAGCATCTATCCTATCAAGCCCTGTAATAATTTTGTATGCTTCAATGAGATCCCCTCTCATTCTTCTGAATTCAAGAGAATACAGGCCTAGTTTACTCAATCCCTTCTCATACGACAGTCCCATCATCGCAGGAATCAATCTCGTGAACCTTCATTGCACTCCCTCTATGGCAAGTATATCCTTTCTTAGGTAAGGAGACCAAAATTGTACATAGTACTCTAGGTGTGGTCTCACCAAAGCCCTTATAATTGGTGTAAGACTTCTTTACTCCTGTACTCAAATCCTCTTGTAATGAAGGCCAGCATACCATTTGCCTTCCTAATGGCTTGCTGCACCTACACATTCACTTTCAGTGACTCATGTACAAGGACACCCAGGTCCCTTTGAGCATCTGCATTCCCCAATCTTTCACCATTTAGGAAATACTCTGCCTTTCTGTTTTTTCTACCAAAGTGGATAACTTCACATTTATCCACATTATATTCCATCTGTCATGTTCTCGCCCATTGAGATCCCCTTGAAGCCTTTTCACATCCTCTTCATAACTGACATTGCCACCTAGCTTTGTATCATCAGCAAATTTAGAAATGTTACATTTAGTCCCCTCATCCAAATCATTGATATAGATTGTGAATAGCTGGGGCCCAAGCACCAATCCTTGCGGTAACCCACTAGTCGCAGCCTGCCATCCTGAAAAGGACCCGTTTATCCTTACTCTTTGTTTTCTGTAAGTTAACCAATTCTCAATCCATGCTAGTGTGGCGGAACCACCAGAGGATTACGGACAATTGTATATAATTCCTTTTACAGCAATGTAGTACAGCTGGGGGCTGCACCTTTAATGTATCTGTTAACTGTACTAGGGCTTCTTTCCTGTACTCCGTATGATGACGTCATGCCGTCCGTCACGTGATCTCTCAATGGCAGGAAGAACGTGATGACGTCATGACATCAGAGCTCGGAACCTTCTAGCAGTAGAGCTCGGAACCTGCTAGCAGTTGAGCTCAGAACCTGCTAGCAGTTGAGCTCGGAACCTTCTAGCAGTTTCCAGAGAGGCTTTCAAGCAGACCAGACCTATTTGCATTGTATCCTACAGTTTCCTGTACAGCTTCGTTTGTTCATTAAATTTTATTGTTTTTGATTTTCTGAGTCGATCTTAATTCTTCGGCTAGGAACCCCAGTTCCTACACTAGTATATTACCCCCAATTCCAAGTGCCCTAATTTTGTTCACCAACTTCTTGTGTAGGATTTTATCGAAGGCCTTCTGAAAATCCAGATACACCACATCTACTGGTTCCCCTTTGTCTACTCTACTAGTTACATCCTCAAAGAACTCCAATAGTTTTGTCAAACATTTTCATAAATCCATGTTGACTCTGTCCAATCTTACTATTAGTTTCTAAGTGCCCAGTTATTGCATCCTTTATAATAGATTCCAGCATTTTCCCAACTGCTGATGTGAGGCTAACAGGTCTGTAGTTCCCCGTTTTCTCTCTCCCTCCTTTCTTAAATAGCAGGGTTACATTTACTATCCTCCAATCTGCAGGAACTGTTCCAGAATCTGTAGAACTTTGGAAGATGACAACCAATGCGTCCACTATCCCAATGGCCACCTCTTTCAAAACCCTAGGATGTAGGTCATCCGGTCCTTGGGATTTATTGACTTTTAGTCCCATTAATTTTGCAATATTGTTTTTTTACTAATAATAATTTCTTTAAGTTCCTCATTCTCGTCACACCCTTGGTTTTCTTGTATTTCTGAGAGGTTTTTTGTGTCTTCCTCCGTGAAGACAGAAACAAAGGGGGTGATTTTCATTCAGAAGTTGGGAAGGAGGCGGGACTACAACTTTCGGGGTTGTAGTCCCGCCTCCATCGATTTGAGGCCAATCCACGTGATTTTAACTTGATTGACCTTGATGAGCCCGCTGGGCGGGCTCATCAGGCCAATTAAGGGCCACCTGGCAACAGGTGACGTCACAGACTGAAATTTCATCTGTCAAGACGTTTTGACAGATGAAATATCAGTGTTTCACAGCTGTTTGAAGCTGTCAAATACTGACAGTCTTACTTCTAACCTGAGTCCTTCTACACAGACTCAGTTAGAAATCTCACCGGCACAGAAAGCTGCAGGCTGTCACTTTTGACAGTTCGCAGCCATTCTGCATTCTGTGCCGGTTAGATGATGGACTCCCGAAACCTAGAGGAAGGAAGGCTGAAAAGGTAAGTACAGGTAATTTAAACTTCTTTACACACTTTAGGCACACGAAACACACTTACCTTTGCACTCATGCACCCATCACTCACCTGAACACTGACATCTCGACCCCTCCAAGTCCTTCAACCCGACGGCCCAACTCCTCTAACTTGGCGTGGTTTGGAGCCGTCGGGAATCCCACACTTCAAACTTTAAAATAGGGATTAGGCTAAAAACTGCCTGTTAACTACCTGTTAACAGGCAGTTAATTGGCACTAATCCCTTCCTGCCTCGGGTAGGCGGGTCCCAGTGCGGGGCGGGTACCCGCCACCTTTGAAACTTACATGGAGGCGGGTTGAGGCAGGATGGTGTTGGGACCCCTGAATTCGGGACTTTAACCCCCCCGCCCCCGCATGCCTCCAATCCCAACTCCACGGGTCAATGAAAATCGACCCCAAAGTATTTATTTAATTTCTCTGCCATTTCCTCATTCCCCATTATAAATTCTGCCGTCTCTGACTGTAAAGGACCTACATTTACCTTCGTCAGTCTTTTCCTTTTTACATACCTATAGAAGCTTTTATAATCCATTTTTATATATTTAGCTAGTTTGTGCTCATATTCCATTTTGCCTTTCTTTATCAATTTCTTGGTCCCCCTTTGCTGATTTCTAAAAAGATCCCAATCCTCAGGCTGACCGCTTTTTCGAGCAACTTTATAAGCTTCCTCCTTTGACTTAACAATCTCAACTCTATTTTTTCGCCCCTTGTCCAGTCTCTTCCCACCTACATTCGCGACTCTTCCGATGCCCTCCATCACTTTAACAGTTTCCAGTTTCCTGGCCCCAACCGTTTCCTTTTCACCATGGACGTCCAATCCCTCTACACCTCCATCCCCCACCAGGACGGCCTTCGGGCGCTCCGTTTCTTCCTTGAACAGAGGCCCAACCGGTCCCCATCCACCACCACCCTCCTCCGCCTGGCTGAACTAGTTCTCACATTGAACAACTTCTCCTTTGACTCCACTCACTTCCTCCAAATTAAAGGTGTTGCTATGGGAACCCGCATGGGCCCTAGCTATGCCTGCCTGTTCATGGGATATGTGGAACAATCTTTGTTCCAGTCCTACTCAGGTCCCCTCCCTCACCTCTTTTTCCGGTACATCGATGACTATATTGGTGCCATTTCCTGCTCTCGCCCTGAACTAGATAAGTTCATTCACTTTACTTCCAATTTCCACCCTGCCCTCACCTTCACATGGTCCATCTCCGACTCTTCCCTCCCCTTCCTTGACTTCTCCGTCTCCATTTCTGGCGATCGGCTTTCGACAAACATCCACTACATGCCCACCGACTCCCACAGCTACCTGGACTACACTTCCTCCCACCCCGCTTCCTGTAAGGACTCTATTCCATTCTCCCAGTTTCTCCGTCTCCACCGCGTCTGTTCGGATGATGCCACCTTCCATACCAGCGCTTCCAACATGTCTTCCTTTTTCCTCAACCGAGGATTCCCCTCTACAGTGGTTGACACTGCCCTAGACCGTGTCCGTTCTATTTCCCGCACTTCTGCTCTCACCCCCTCCCCTCCCTCCCAGAACCACGATAGGGTGCCCCTTGTCCTCACCTTTCACCCTACCAGCCTCCACATTCAACGGATCATCCACCTCCATTTCCGCCACCTCCAACGTGATCCCACCACCAAACACATCTTCCCCTAACTTCCCCTTTCAGGATTCCGAAGGGACCGCTCCCTCCGCGACACCCTGGTCCACTCCTCAATCACCCCCCAGCAGCCCTTCTCCTTCACCTGGCACCTTCCCGTGCAAACGCAGGAGGTGCAACACATGCCCTTTTGCCTCCTCCCTTCCGACTGTCCAGGGCCCCAAACACCCCTTCCAGGTGAAACAGTGATTTACTTGTACTTCTTGCAATTTAGTATACTGTATTCGCTGCTCACGATGCAGTCTCCTCTACACTGGGGAGACCAAACGCAGATTGGGCGGCCGCTTTGCGGAACACCTCCGTTCAGTCCGTAAGGGTGACCCTGAGCTTCCGGTCGCCTGTCACTTTAATTCTCCGCTTCACTCCCACTCTGATCTCTCTGTCCTCGGCCTATTGCATTGTTCCAATGAAGCTCAACGTAAGCTTGAGGAACAACACCTCATCTTTCGATTGGGCACTTTACAGCCTTCCGGACTCAATATTGAGTTCAACAATTTCAGATAATAATCCCTGCCCCCATTTTTCATGCAGTATGATTTTGCCATTCCCATTTGCAACGTTTTCACAGTATGTTCTTTCAATTCCTTCCTCCCCTCCTAAACCCCGCCCCCCCACCCCCCACCCTGTCTCTGCACCTGCTTAATATCTGTTACATCTCCAGCTTTTTCCAGTTCTGATGAAAGGTCCCAGACCTGAAACGTTAACTCAGTTTCTCTCTCCACGGATGCTGCCTGGCCTGCTGAGTATTTCCAGCATTTTCTGTTGTTATTTCAGATTTCCAGCATCCGCAGTATTTTGCTATTATACTAGCTTTAATTTCTTTTGTTAGCCATGGTTGGATCACTTTTCCTTTTGGGTTTTTATGCCCTAGAGGAATATATGTTTGTTGTAAATTATGAAGCAGTTCCTTGAATGTTAGCCATTGTATGTCCACCTTCATTCCTTTTAGTGTAGTCTCCCAATCTTCCATATAAAGCCCAGTGCGCCAAGTCCAGGTTATAATGCCCAGTGCTTCTAGTCCAGGATATCAAGCCCAGTGTGTCTTGTCCAGGATATAAAGCCCAGTGCGCCAAGTCCAGGTTATAATGCCCAGTGCATCTAGTCCAGGATATAAAGCCCAGTGCGTCTAGTCCAGGGAATAATGCCCAGTGCGTCTAGTCCAGGATATGAAGACCAGTGCGTCTAGTCCAGGTTATAAAGCCCAGTGCATCTAGTCCAGGATATCAAGCCCAGTGTGTCTAGTCCAGGATATAAAGCCCAGTCTGTCTAGTCCAGGTTATAAAGCCCAGTGTGTCTAGTCCAGGATATAAAGCCCAGTGCATCTAGTCCACGATATAAAGCCCAGTGCATCTAGTCCAGGTTATAAAGCCCACTGCGTCTAGTTTTGTTTAATTCATTGATGGGATGTGGGCGTCGCTGGCTAGGCCTGCATTTAGTGCCCATCCCTAATTGCCCTTGAGAAGATGGTGGTGAGCCGCCTTCTTGAACCGCTGCAGTCCATATGGTGTAGTTACACCCACAATGCTGTTAGGAAGGAAGTTCCAGGATTTTGGCCCAGCAACAGTGAAGGAACGGTGATACAGGTCCAAGTCAGGATGGTGTGTGACTTGATGGGGAACTTGCAGCTGGTGATGTTCCCATGCGTCTGCTGCCCTTGTCCTTCTAAGTGGTAGAGGTCGCGGGTTTGGAAGGTGCTGTTGAAGGAGCTTTGGCGAGTTGCTGCAGTGCATCTTGTAGATGGTACACACTGCAGCCACAGTGCGCCGGTGGTGGAGGGAGTGAATGTTGAAGGTGGTGGATGGAGTGCCAATCAAGCGGGCTGCTTTATCCAGAATGGTGTCGAACTTCTTGAGTGTTGTTGGAGCTGCACTCAACCAGGCAAGTGGAGAGTATTCCATCACACTCCTGACTTGTGCCTTGTAGATGGTGGAAAGGCTTTGGGGAGTCAGGAGGTGAGACACTCGTCGCAGAATTCCCAGCCTCTGGCCTGCTCTTGCAGCCACAGTATTTATATGGCTGGTCCAGTTAAGTTTCTGATCAATGGTAACCCCCAGGATGTTGATAGTGGGGGATTCAGCGATGGTAATGTCATTGAATGTCATGGGGAGATGGTTAGAGTCTCGCTTGTTGGAGCTGGTCATTGCCTGGCACTTGTGTGGTACGAATGTTACTTGCCATTTTATAAAGCCCAGTGCGTCTAGTCCAGGATATAAAGCCCAGTGCGTCTAATCCAGGATATAAAGCCCAGTGTGTCTAGACAAGGTTATAAAGCCCAGTGCATCTAGTCCAGGATATAAAGCCCAGTGCGTCTAGACCAGCTTATAAAGCCCAGTGCATCTAGTCCAGGATATGAAGCCCAGTGCGTCTAACCCAGGATATAAAGCCCAGTGCGTCTAGCCCAGGATATAAAGCCCAGTGCGTCTAGTCCAGGTTATAAAGCCCAGTGCTTCTAGTCCAGGTTAGAAAGCCCAGTGCGTCTAGTCCAGGATATAAAGCTCAGTGCGTCTGGTCCACGATATAAAGCCCAGTGCTTCTAGTCCAGGATTTAAAGCCCAGTGCGTCTAGTCCAGGTTATAAAGCCCAGTGCGTCTAGTCCAGGTTATAAAGCCCAGTGCAACTAGTCCAGGATATAAAGCTCAGTCTGGTCCACGATATAAAGCCCAGTGCATCTATGTCAGGATAAAAAGTCCAGTGCGGCTAGTCCACGATATAAAGCCCAGTACGTCTAATCCAGGTCATAAAACCCAGTGCGTCTAGTCCAGGATAGAAAGCCCAGTGCACCTAGTCCAGGATATAAAGCCCAATGCATCTAGTCCAGGATGTAAAGCCCAGTGCTTCTAGTCCAGGATATAATGCCCAGTGCGTCTAGTCCAGGATATAAAGCCCAGTGCGTCGAGTCCAGGATAAGGAACAGTGTGTCTAGTCCAGGATATAAAGCCCAGTGCAGCTAGTCCAGGATGTAAAGCCCAGTGCATCTAGTCCAGGATATTTAGCCCAGTGCGTCTAGTCCAGGATATAAAGCCCAGTGCATCTAGTCCAGGATATAAAGCCCAGTTCGTCTAGTTCTGGATATAAATCCCAGTGTGTCTAGTCCAGGATATAAAGCCCAGTGTGTCTAGTCCAGGATATAAAGCCCAGTGCGTCTAATCCAGGATATAAAGCCCAGTGCTTCTAGTAAAGGATATAAAGCCCAGTGCTTCTAGTCCAGGATTTAAAGCCCAGTGCGTCTAGTCCAGGATATAAAGCCCAGTGCTTCTAGTCCAGGATATAATGCCCAGTGCGTCTAGTCCAGGATATAAAGCCCAGTGCGTCTAGTCCAGGATACAAAGCCCAGTGCATCTAGTCCAGGATGTAAATCCCAGTGCATCTCGTCCAGGATATGAAGCCCAGTGTGCCTAGTCCAGGATATAAAGCACAAACGTGTCTAGTCTAGGATATAAAGCCCAGTGCGTCTAGTCCAGGATATAAAGCCCAGTGTGTCTAAACCAGGATATAAAGCCCAGAGGGTCTAGTCCAGGATATAAAGCCCAGTTTCTCCAGTCCAGGATATAAAGTCCAGTGCGTCTAGTCCAGGATATAAAGCCCAGTGCATCTAGTCCAGGATATAAAGCCCAGTGCATCTAGTCCAGGATATAAAGCCCAGTGAGTCTAAACCAGGATATAAAGCCCAGAGCGTCTAGTCCAGGATATAAAGCCCAGTTTCTCCAGTCCAGGATATAAAGCCCAGTGCAACTAGTCCAGGATATAAAGCTCAGTGCATCCATTCCAGGATACAAAGCCCAGTGCATCTAGTCCAGGATATAAATCCCAGTGCATCTCGTCCAGGATATAAAGCCCAGTGTGTCTAAACCAGGATATAAAGCCCAAACATGTCTAGTCTAGGATATAAAGCCGAGAGCGTCTAGTCGAGGATATAAAGCCCAGTGTATTTGGTCCAGGATATAAAGCCCAGTGCGTCTAGTGCAGGATATAAAGCCCAGTGGATCTAGTCCAGGATGTAAAGCCCAGTGCTTCTAGTCCAGGATATAAAGCTCAGAGCGTCTCGTCCGGAATATAAAGCCCAGTGCATCTAGTTCAGGATATAAAGCCCAGAGCTTCTAGTCCAGGATATAAAGCCCAGAGCATCTAGTCCAGGATATAAAGCCAAGTGCTTCTAGTCCAGGATATAAAGACCAGTGTATCTAATCCAGGATAAAAAGTCCAGTGCGTCTAGTCCAGGATATAAAGCCCAGTGCGTCTAGTCCAGGAAAAAAAGCCCAGTGGATCTAATCCTGGATATAAAGCCCAGTGCGTCTCGTCCAGGATATAAAGCTCAGTGCGTCTAGTCCAGGATATAAAGCCCAGTGCGTCTAGTCCAGGATATAAAGCCCAGTGTATCTAATCCAGGATAAAAAGCCCAGTGCGTCTAGTCCAGGATATAAAGCCCAGTGCGTCTAGTCCAGGATATAAATCCCAGTGCCTCTAGTCCAGGATACAAAACCCTGGGCGTCTAGTCCAGCATTTAATGTCCAGGATATATATCCCACTGCGTCTAGTCTAGGAAATAAAACTCAGGTCGTCCAGTCGAGCATAGAACGCCTAGTGCATCTAGTCCAGGATATAAAGCCCCGTGCGTCGAGTCCAGTATATAAAGGCCAGGACATCTAGCCCAGGATATAATGTCGAGTACATCTAGTGCAGGATATAAAGCCCAGTGCCTCTAGTCCAGCATTTAAAGCTCAGTGCATCTAGTCAACGATATAAAGCCCAGTGCATCTAGTCCAGGATATAAAGCCCAGTGCAGCGAGTCAAGGATATAAAGCCCAGTGTGTCTAGTCCAGGATATAAAGCCCAGTACGTCTAGTCCAGGATATAAAGCCCAGTGCAGCTAGTCAAGTATATAATGCCCAGTGCGTCTAGTCCAGGATATAAAGCCCAGTGCATATAGTCCAGGGTATAAAGACCAGCAGATCTAGCCCAGGATATAATGTCCAGTACATCTAGTGCAGGAAATAAAGCCCAGTGCCTCTAGTCTAGGATATAAAGCTCAGTGCATCCAGTTCAGGATATAAAGCCCAGTGCATCTAGTCCAGGATATAAAGCCCACTGCAGCTAGTCCAGGATATACAACCCAGTGCGACTAGTGCAGGATATAATGCCCAGTGCGTCTAGTCCAGGATATAAAGCCCAGTGCGTCTAGTCCAGGATATAAAGCTCAGTGCATCTAGTCCAGGATATAAAGCCCAGTGCATCTAGTCCAGGATATAAATCCCAGTGCATTTCGTTCTGGATATAAAGCCCAGTGTGTCTAGTCCAGGATATAAAGCCCAGTGTGTCTAGTCCACGGTGTAAAGCCCAGTGCGTCTAGTCTAGAATATACAGCCGAGAGCGTCTCGTCCAGGATATAAAGCCAAGTGCGTCCAGTCCAGGATATAAAGCCCAGTGCATCTAGTCCAGGATATAAAGCTCAGTGCATCTATTCCAGGATGCAAAGCCCAGTGCATCTAGTCCAGGATATAAATCCCAGTGCATCTCTTCCAGGATATAGAGCCCAGTGCGTTTAGTCCAGGATATAAAGCCCAGTGCGTCTAGTCCAGGATAAAAAAACCCAGAGCGTCTAGTCCAGGATATAAAGCCCAGTGCTTCTAGTCCAGGATACAAAACCCTGGGCATCTAGTCCAGCATATAATGCCCAGTGCATCTAGTCCAGGATATATATCCCACTGTGTCAAGTCTAGGAAATAAAACCCAGTGCATCCAGTCGAGCATATCAGGCCCAGTGCGTCTAGTCCAGGATATATAGCCCAGTGCATCTAGTCAAGTATATAATGCCCAGTGCGTCTAGTCCAGAATATAAAGCCCAGTGCGTCTAGTCCAGGATATAAAGCCCAGTGGATCAAGTCCAGGATATAAAGCCCAGTGCGTCTAGTCCAGGATATAAAGCCCAGTTGTTCTAGTCCAGGATATAAAGCCCAGTGCTTCTAGTCCAGGATATAAAGCCCAGTGGATCTCGTCCAGGATATAAAGCCCAGTGCGTCTAGTCCAGGATATAAAGCCCAGTTGTTCTAGTCCAGGATATAAAGCCCAGTGCTTCTAGTCCAGGATATAAAGCCCAGAGCGTCTAGTCCAGGATATAAAGCCCAGTGCATCTAGTCCAGGATATAAAGCCCAGAGCGTCTAGTCCAGGATATAAAGCCCAGAGCATCTAGTCCAGGATATAAAGCCCAGTGCATCTAGTCCAGGATATAAAGCCAAGTGTGTCTAATCCAGGATAAAAAGCCGAGTGCGTCTAGTCCAGGATATAAAGCCCAGTGTGTCTAGTCCAGGATATAAAGCCCAGTGCATCTAATCCTGGATATAAAGCCCAGTGCGTCTAGTCCAGGATATAAAGCACAGTGCATCTAGTACAGGATATAAAGCCCAGTGCATCTAGTCCAGGATAGAAAGCCCAGTGCATCTAGTCCAGGAAAGAAAGCCCAGAGCGTCTAGTCCAGGATATAAAGCCCAGTGCTTCTAGTCCAGGATATAAAGCCCAGTGGATCTAGTCCAGGATATAAAGCCCAGTGTGTCTAGTCCAGGATATAAAGCCCAGTACGTCTAGTCCAGGATATAAAGCCCAGTGCATCTACTCAAGTATATAACGCCCAGTGCGTCTAGTCCAGGATATAAAGCCCAGTGCATCTAGTCCAGGATATAAAGCCCAGTACATCTAGCCTAGGATATAATATCCAGTACATCTAGTGCAGGATATAAAGCCCAGTGCCTCTAGTCTAGGATATAAAGCTCAGTGCATCTGGTCCAGGATATAAAGCCCAGTGCATCTAGTCCAGGATATAAAGCCCAGTGCAGCTAGTCGAGGATATAAAACCCAGTGCGACTAGTGCAGGATATAATGCCCAGTGCGTCTAGTCCAGGATATAAAGCCCAGTGCGTCTAGTCCAGGATATAAAGCTCAGTGCATCTAGTCCAGGATATAAAGCCCAGTGCATCTAGTCCAGGATATAAATCACAGTGCATCTCGTTCAGGATATAAAGCCCAGTTTGTCTAGTCCAGGATATAAAGCCCAGTGTGTCTAGTCCAGGGTACAAAGCCCAAGTGTGTCTAGTCTAGGATATAAAGCCGAGAGCGTCTCGTCCAGGATATAAAGCCCAGTGCGTCTAGTACAGGATATAAAGCCCAGTGCGTCTAGTCCAGGATAGAAAGCCCAGTGCATCTAGTCCAGGAAAGAAAGCCCAGAGCGTCTAGTCCAGGATATAAAGCACAGTGCTTCTAGTCCAGGATATAAAGCTCAGTGGATCTAGTCCAGGATATAAAGCCCAGTGCGTCTAGTCCAGGATATAAAGCCCAGTTGTTCTAGTCAAGGATATAAAGCCCAGTGCTTCTAGTCCAGGATATAAAGCCCAGAGCATCTAGTCCAGGATAGAAAGCCCAGAGCGTCTAGTCCAGGATATAAAGCCCAGTGCTTCTAGTCCAGGATACAAAACCCTGGGCGTCTAGTCCAGCATATAATGCCCAGTGCATCTGGTGCAGAATATATATCCCACTGCGTCTAGTCTAGGAAATAAAACTCAGGTCGTCCAGTTGTGCATATAAGGCCTAGTGCATCTAGTCCAGGATATAAAGCCCAGTGCGTTGAGTCCAGTATATAAAGCCCAGTACATCTAGCCTAGGATATAATGTCCAGTACAACTAGTGCAGGATATAAAGCCCAGTGCCTCTAGTCCAGGATATAACGCTCAGTGCATCTAGTCAACGGTATAAAGCCCATTGCATCTAGTCCAGGATATAAAGCCCAGTGCAGCGAGTCCAGGATATAAAGCCCAGTGTGTCTAGTCCAGGATATAAAGCCCAGTACGTCTAGTCCAGGATATAAAGCCCAGTACGTCTAGTCCAGGATATAAAGCCCAGTGCATCTAGTCAAGTATATAATGCCCAGTGCGTCTAGTCCAGGATATAAAGGCCAGTGCATCTAGTCCAGGATATAAAGCCCAGTACATCTAGCCCAGGATATAATGTCCAGTACATCTAGTGAAGGATATAAAGCCCAGTGCCTCTAGTCTAGCATATAAAGCTCAGTGCATCTAGTCCAGGATATAAAGCCCAGTGCATCTCGTCCAGGATATAAAGCCCAGTGCAGCTAGTCAAGGATATAAAACCCAGTGCGACTAGTGCAGGATATAATGCCCAGTGCGTCTAGTCCAGGATATAAAGCCCAGTGCGTCTAGTCCAGGATATAAAGCTCAGTGCATCTAGTCCAGGATATAAAGCCCAGTGCATCTTGTCCAGGATATAAATCACAGTGCATCTCGTTCAGGATATAAAGCCCAGTGTGTCTAGTCCAGGATATATAGCCCAGTGTGTCTAGTCCAGGGTATTAAGCCCAAGTGTGTCTAGTCTAGGATATAAAGCCGAGAGCGTCTAGTCCAGGAGATAAAGCCCAGTGCGTCTAGTCCAGGATATAAAGCCCAGTGCATCTAGTCCCGGATATATAGCTCAGTGCATCTATTCCAGGATACGAAGCCCAGTGCATCTAGTCCAGGATATAAATCCCAGTGCATCTCGTCCAGGATATAAAGCCCAGTGTGTCTAGTCCAGGATATAAAGCAAAAACCTGTCTAGTCTAGGATATAAAGCCCAGTGCGTCTAGTCCAGGATATAAAGCCCAGTGTGTCTAAACCAGGATATAAAGCCCAGAGGGTCTAGTCCAGGATATAAAGCCCAGTTTCTCCAGTCCAGGATATAAAGCCCAGAGGGTCTAGTCCAGGATATAAAGCCCAGTTTCTCCAGTCCAGGATATAAAGCCCAGTGCGTCTAGTCCAGGATATAAAGCCCAGTGCATCCAGTCCAGGATATAAAGCCCAGAGCGTCTAGTCCAGGATATAAAGCCCAGTTTCTCCAGTCCAGGGTATAAAGCCCAGTGCATCTAGTCCAGGATATAAAGCTCAGTGCATCCATTCCAGGATACAAAGCCCAGTGCGTCTGGTCCAGGATATAAATCCCAGTGCGTCTCGTCCAGGATATAAAGCCCAGTGTGTCTAGTCCAGGATATAAAGCCCAAACGTGTCTAGTCTAGGATATAAAGCCGAGAGCGTCTAGTCCAGGATATAAAGCCCAGTTTCTCTAGTCCAGGATATAAAGCCCAGAGCGTCTCGTCTAGGATATAAAGCCCAGTGCATCTAGCCCAGGATATAAAGCCCAGTGCATCTAGTCCAGGATATAAAGCCCAGTGCATCTAGTCCACGATATAAAGCCCAGAGCGTCGAGTCTAGGATATAAAGCCCAGTGCCTCTAGACCAGGATATAAAACCCAGTGCCTCTAGTACAGGATATAAAACCCAGTGCATCTAGTTCAGGATATAAAGCCCAGTGCGTCAAATCCAGGCCATAAGACCCAGTGTGTCTAGTCCAGGATATAAAGCCCAGTGCATCTAGTCCAGGATATAAAGCCCAGTGTGTCTGGCCTACGATATAAAGCCCAGTGCATCTTGTCCAGGATATAAAGCCAAGTGTGTCTCGTCCAGGATATAAAGCCCAGTGCATCTAGTCCAGGATATAAGGCCCAGTGTACCAATCTAGGATATGAAGCCTAGTGTGTCTAGTCCAGGATATAAAGCCCAGTATTTCTAGTCCAGGATATAAAGACCAGTGTGTCTAATCCAGGATATAAAGCTCAGTGCATCTAGTCCAGTATATAAAGCCCAGTGCGTTTAGTCCAGGATATAAAGCCCAGTGCGTCTAGTCCAGGATAGAAAGCCCAGAGCGTCTAGTCAAGTATAGAAAGCATACTGCTTCTAGTCCAGGATACAAAACCCTGGGCGTCGAGTCCAGCATATAATGCCCAGTGCATCTAGTCCAGGATATATATCCCACTGCGTCAAGTCTAGGAAATAAAACCCAGTGCGTCCAGTCGAGCATATAAGGCCCAGTGCGTCTAGTCCAGGATATAAACCCTTGCGTCGAGTCCAGTATATAAAGCCCAGTGCGTCTAGTCCAGGATATAAAGCCCAGTGCGTCTATTCCAGGATTTAATGCACAGTGTGTCTAGTCCAGGATATAAAGCCCAGTGCACCTAGTCGAGGATATAAAGCCCAGTGTATTTGGTCCAGGATATAAAGCCCAGTGCGTCTAGTCCAGGATATAAAGCCCAGTGGATCTAGTCCAGGATATAAAGCCCAGTGCATCTAGCCCAGGATATAAAGCCCAGTGCATCTAGTCCAGGATATAAAGCCCAGTGCATCTAGTCCAGGATATAAAGCCCAGAGCGTCTAGTCTAGGATACAAAGCCCAGTGCGTCTAGACCAGGATATAAAACCCAGTGCCTCTAGTCCAGGATATATAACCCAGTGCATCTAGTCCAGGATATTAAGCCCAGTGTGTCTGGTCTACGATATAAAGCCCAGTGCATCTTGTCCAGGATATAAAGCCAAGTGTGTCTAGTCCAGGATATAAAGCCCAGTGCGTCTAGTCCAGGATATAAAGCCCAGTGCATCTAGTCCAGGATATAAGGCCCAGTGTACCAATCTAGGATATGAAGCCTAGTGTGTCTAGTCCAGGATATAAAGCCCAGTATGTCTAGTCCAGGATATAAAGACCAGTGTGTCTAATCCAGGACATAAAGCTCAGTGCATCTAGTCCAGTATATAAAGCCCAGTGCGTTTAGTCCAGGATATAAAGCCCAGTGCGTCTAGTCCAGGATAGAAAGCCCAGAGCGTCTAGTCAAGGATAGAAAGCCCAGTGCTTCTAGTCCAGGATACAAAACCCTGGGCGTCTAGTCCAGCATATAATGCCCAGTGCATCTAGTCCAGGATACATATCCCACTGCGTCAAGTCTAGGAAATAAAACCCAGTGCGTCCAGTCAAGCATAAAAGGCCCAGTGCGCCTTGTCCAGGATATAAACCCAGTGCTTCGAGTCCAGTATATAAAGCCCAGTGCTTCTAGTCAAGGATATAATGCACAGTGTGTCTAGTCCAGGATATAAAGCCCAGTGCATCTAGTCGAGGGTATAAAGCCCAGTGTATTTGGTCCAGGATATAAAGCCCAGTGCGTCTAGTGCAGGATATAAAGCCCAGTGGATCTAGTCCAGGATGTAAAGCCCAGTGCTTCTAGTCCAGGATATAAAGCTCAGAGCGTCTCGTCCGGAATATAAAGCCCAGTGCATCTAGTTCAGGATATAAAGCCCAGAGCTTCTAGTCCAGGATATAAAGCCCAGAGCATCTAGTCCAGGATATAAAGACCAGTGTATCTAATCCAGGATAAAAAGCCCAGTGCGTCTAGTCCAGGATATAAAGCCCAGTGCGTCTAGTCCAGGAAAAAAAGCCCAGTGGATCTAATCCTGGATATAAAGCCCAGTGCGTCTAGTCCAGGATATAAAGCTCAGTGCGTCTAGTCCAGGATATAAAGCCCAGTGCGTCTAGTCCAGGATATAAAGCCCAGTGTATCTAATCCAGGATAAAAAGCCCAGTGCGTCTAGTCCAGGATATAAAGCCCAGTGCGTCTAGTCCAGGAGACAAAACCCTGGGCGTCTAGTCCAGCATTTAATGTCCAGGATATATATCCCACTGCGTCTAGTCTAGGAAATAAAACTCAGGTCGTCCAGTCGAGCATAGAACGCCTAGTGCATCTAGTCCAGGATATAAAGCCCCGTGCGTCGAGTCCAGTATATAAAGCCCAGGACATCTAGCCCAGGATATAATGTCGAGTACATCTAGTGCAGGATATAAAGCCCAGTGCCTCTAGTCCAGCATTTAAAGCTCAGTGCATCTAGTCAACGATATAAAGCCCAGTGCATCTAGTCCAGGATATAAAGCCCAGTGCAGCGAGTCAAGGATATAAAGCCCAGTGTGTCTAGTCCAGGATATAAAGCCCAGTACGTCTAGTCCAGGATATAAAGCCCAGTGCATCTAGTCAAGTATATAATGCCCAGTGCGTCTAGTCCAGGATATAAAGCCCAGTGCATATAGTCCAGGATATAAAGCCCAGTGCATCTAGTCCAGGATATAAAGACCAGCACATCTAGCCCAGGATATAATGTCCAGTACATCTAGTGCAGGAAATAAAGCCCAGTGCCTCTAGTCTAGGATATAAAGCTCAGTGCATCCAGTTCAGGATATAAAGCCCAGTGCATCTAGTCCAGGATATAAAGCCCACTGCAGCTAGTCCAGGATATAAAACCCAGTGCGACTAGTGCAGGATATAATGCCCAGTGCGTCTAGTCCAGGATATAAAGCCCAGTGCGTCTAGTCCAGGATATAAAGCTCAGTGCATCTAGTCCAGGATATAAAGCCCAGTGCATCTAGTCGAGGATATAAAGCCCAGTGTATTTGGTCCAGGATATAAAGCCCAGTGCATCTAGTCCAGGATATAAAGCCCAGTGGATCTAGTCCAGGATATAAAGCCCAGTGCTTCTAGTCCAGGATATAAAGCCCAGAGCGTCTCGTCCAGAATATAAAGCCCAGTGCATCTAGTCCAGGATATAAAGCCCAGTGCATCTAGTCCAGGATATAAAGCTCAGAGCATCTAGTCCAGGATATAAAGCCCAGTGTATCTAATCCAGGATAAAAAGCCCAGTGCATCTAGTCCAGGATATAAAGCCCAGTGCGTCTCGTCCAGGATATAAAGCCCAGTGCATCTAATCCAGGATAGAAAGCCCAGTGCATCTAGTGCAGGATAGAAAGCCCAGAGCGTCTAGTCTAGGATATAAAGCCCAGTGCAGCTAGTGCAGGATATAAAACCCAGTGTGACTAGTGCAGGATATGATGCCCAGTGCGTCTAGTCCAGGATATAAAGCCCAGTGCGTCTAGTCCAGGATATAAAGCTCAGTGCATCTAGTCCAGGATATAAAGCCCAGTGCATCTAGTCCAGGATATAAATCCCAGTGAATCTCGTTCAGGATATAAAGCCCAGTGTGTCTACTCCAGGATATATAGCCCAGTGTGTCTAGTCCAGGGTATAAAGCCCAAGTGTGTCTAGTTTAGGATATAAAGCCGAGAGCGTCTAGTCCTGGATATAAAGCCCAGTGTGTCTAGTCGAGGGTGTAAAGCCCAGTGCGTCTACTCTAGGATATACAGCCGAGAGCGTCTCGTCCAGGATATAAAGCCAAGTGCGTCTAGTCCAGGATATAAAGCCCAGTGCATCTAGTCCAGGATATAAAGCTCAGTGCATCTATTCCAGGATACAAAGCCCAGTGCATCTAGTCCAGGATATAAATCCCAGTGCATCTCTTCCAGGATATAAAGCCCAGTGCGTTTAGTCCAGGATATAAAGCCCAGTGCGTCTAGTCCAGGATAAAAAACCCAGAGCGTCTAGTCCAGGATATAAAGCCCAGTGCTTCTAGTCCAGGATACATAACCCTGGGCATCTAGTCCAGCATATAATGCCCAGTGCATCTAGTCCAGGATATATATCCCACTGCGTCAAGTCTAGGAAATAAAACCCAGTGCGTCCAGTCGAGCATATAAGGCCCAGTGCGTCTAGTCCAGAATATAAAGCCCAGTGCGTCTAGTCCAGGATATAAACCCAGTGGATCGAGTCCAGGATATAAAGCCCAGTACATCCAGTCCAGGATATAAAGCCCAGTGCATCTAGTCAAGTATATAATGCCCAGTGCACCTAGTCCAGAATATAAAGCCCAGTGCGTCTAGTCCAGGATATAAAGCCCAGTGGATCTACTCCAGGATATAAAGCCCAGTGCGTCTAGTCCAGGATATAAAGCCCAGTTGTTCTAGTCCAGGATATAAAGCCCAGTGCTTCTAGTCCAGGATATAAAGCCCAGAGCGTCTAGTCCAGGATATAAAGCCCAGTGCATCTAGTCCAGGATATAAAGCCCAGAGCGTCTAGTACAGGATATAAAGCCCAGAGCATCTAGTCCAGGATATAAAGCCCAGTGCATCGAGTCCAGGATATAAAGCCCAGTGTGTCTAATCCAGGATAAAAAGCCCAGTGCATCTAGTCCAGGATATAAAGCCCAGTGCGTCTAGTCCAGGATATAAAGCCCAGTGCATCTAATCCTGGATATAAAGCCCAGTGCGTCTAGTCCAGGATATAAAGCCCAGTGCGTCTAGTCCAGGATATAAAGCCCAGTGCGTCTAGTCCAGGATAGAAAGCCCAGTGCATCTAGTCCAGGATAGAAAGCCCAGAGCGTCTAGTCCAGGATATAAAGCCCAGTGCTTCTAGTCCAGGATACAAAACCCTGGGCGTCTAGTCCAGCATATAATGCCCAGTGCATCTAGTCCAGAATATATATCCCACTGCGTCTAGTCTAGGAAATAAAACTCAGGTCGTCCAGACGAGCATATAAGGCCTAGTGCGTCTAGTCTAGGATATAAAGCCCAGTGCGTCGAGTCCAGTATATAAAGGCCAGGACATTTAGGCCAGGATATAATATCCAGTACAATTGGTGCAGGATATAAAGCCCAGTGCCTCTAGCCCAGGATATAAAGCTCAGTGCATCTAGTCAACAGTATAAAGCCCAGAGCGTCTAGTCCAGGATATAAAGCCCAGTTGTTCTAGTCCAGGATATAAAGCCCAGTGCTTCTAGTCCAGGATATAAAGCCCAGAGCATCTAGTCCAGGATATAAAGCCCAGTGCATCTAGTCCAGGATATGAAGCTCAGTGCATCTAGTCAACGGTATAAAGCCCAGTGCATCTAGTCCAGGATATAAAGCCCAGTGCAGCGAGTCCAGGATATAAAGCCCAGTGCGTCTAGTCCAGGATATAAATCCCAGTGCGTCTCGTCCAGGATATAAAGCCCAGTGTGTCTAGTCCAGGATATAAAGCCCAAACGTGTCTAGTCTAGGATATAAAGCCGAGAGCCTCGAGTCCAGGATATAAAGCCCAGTGCATCTAGTCCAGGATATAAAGCCCAGTGTTTCTAGTCCAGGATATAAAGCCCAGTGCATCTGGTCCAGGATATAAAGCCCAGTGTGTCTAATCCAGGATATAAAGCCCAGAGTGTCTAGCCCAGGATATAAAGCCGAGTTTCTCTAGTCCAGGATATAAAGCCCAGAGCATCTAGTCTAGGATATAAAGCCCAGTGCATCTAGTCCAGGATATAAAGCCCAGTGTACCAATCTAGGATATAAAGCCCAGTTTCTCTAGTCCAGGATATAAAGCCCAGAGCGTCTAGTCTAGGATATAAAGCCCAGTGCGTCTAGACCAGGATATAAAGCCCAGAGCATCTAGTCCAGGATATAAAGCCCGGTGCGTTTAGTCCAGGAAAAATAGCCCAGTGTGTCTAGTCCAGGATAGAAAGCCCAGAGCGTCTAGTCCAGGATAGAAAGCCCAGTGCTTCTAGTCCAGCATACAAAACCCTGGGCGTCTAGTCCAGCATATAATGCCCAGTGCATCTAGTCCAGGATATATATCCCACTGCGTCAAGTCTAGGAAATAAAACACAGTGCGTCCAGACGAGCATATAAGGCCCAGTGCGTCTAGTCCAGGATATAAACCCAGTGCGTCTAGTCCAGGATATAAAGCCCAGTGCATCTAGTCGAGGATATAAAGCCCAGTGTATCTAGTCCAGGATATAAAGCCCAGTGCATCTAGTCCAGGATATAAAGCCCAGTGGATCTAGTCCAGGATATAAAGCCCAGTGCTTCTAGTCCAGGATATAAAGCCCAGAGCGTCTCGTCCAGCATATAAAGCCCAATGCCTCTAGTCCAGGATATAAAGCCCAAAGCTTCTAGTCCAGGATATAAAGCCCAGAGCATCTAGTCCAGGATATAAAGCACAGTGCATCTAATCCTGGATATAAAGCCCAGTGCGTCTAGTCCAGGATATCAAGCCCAGTGCGTCTAGTCCAGGATATAAAGCCCAGTGCGTCTAGTCCAGGATAGAAAGCCCAGTGCATCTAGTCCAGGATAGAATGCCCAGAGCGTCTAGTCTAGGATATAAAGCCCAGTGCGTCTAGACCAGGATATAAAGCCCAGAGCATCTAGTCCAGGATATAAAGCCCGGTGCGTTTAGTCCAGGAAAAATAGCCCAGTGTGTCTAGTCCAGGATAGAAAGCCCAGAGCGTCTAGTCCAGGATAGAAAGCCCAGTGCTTCTAGTCCAGGATACAAAACCCTGGGCGTCTAGTCCAGCATATAACGCCCAGTGCATCTAGTCCAGGATATATATCCCACTGCGTCAAGTCTAGGAAATAAAACACAGTGCGTCCAGACGAGCATATAAGGCCCAGTGCGTCTAGTCCAGGATATAAACCCAGTGCGTCTAGTCCAGGATATAAAGCCCAGTGCATCTAGTCGAGGATATAAAGCCCAGTGTATCTAGTCCAGGATATAAAGCCCAGTGCGTCTAGTCCAGGATATAAAGCCCAGTGGATCTAGTCCAGGATATAAAGCCCAGTGCTTCTAGTCCAGGATATAAAGCCCAGAGCGTCTCGTCCAGCATATAAAGCCCAATGCCTCTAGTCCAGGATATAAAGCCCAAAGCTTCTAGTCCAGGATATAAAGCCCAGAGCATCTAGTCCAGGATATAAAGCACAGTGCATCTAATCCTGGATATAAAGCCCAGTGCGTCTAGTCCAGGATATCAAGCCCAGTGCGTCTAGTCCAGGATATAAAGCCCAGTGCGTCTAGTCCAGGATAGAAAGCCCAGTGCATCTAGTCCAGGATAGAATGCCCAGAGTGTCTAGTCCAGGATATAAAGCCCAGTGCTTCTAGTCCAGGATACAAAACCCTGGGCATCTAGTCCAGCATATAATGCCCAGTGCATCTAGTCCAGGATATATATCCCACTGCGTCTAGTCTAGGAAATAAAACTCAGGTCGTCCAGACGAGCATATAACGCCTAGTGCATCTAGTCCAGGATATAAAGCCCTGTGCGTCGAGTCCAGTATATAAAGCCCAGGACATCTAGCCCAGGATATAATGTCCAGTACACCTAGTGCAGGATATAAAGCCCAGTGCCTCTAGTCCAGCATTTAAAACTCAGTGCATCTAGTCAACGATATAAAGCCCAGTGCATCTAGTCCAGGATATAAAGACTAGTGCAGCGAGTCCAGGATATAAAGACCAGTGTGTCTAGTCCAGGATATAAAGCCCAGTGCGTCTAGTCCAGGATATAAAGCCCAGTGCATCTAGTCAAGTATATAATGCCCAGTGCATCTAGTCCAGGATATAAAGCCCAGTGCATATAGTCCAGGATATAAAGACCAGCACATCTAGCCCAGGATATAATGTCCAGTACATCTAGTGCAGGATATAAAGCCCAGTGCCTCTAGTCTAGGATATAAACCTCAGTGCATCTAGTCCAGGATATAAAGCCCAGTGCATCTAGTCCAGGATATAAAGCTCAGTGCATCTATTCCAGGATACAAAGCCCAGTGCATCTCATCCAGGATATAAATCCCAGTGCATCTCTTCCAGGATATAAAGCCCAGTGCGTTTAATCCAGGAGATAAAGCCCAGTACGTCTAGTCCAGGATAAAAAACCCAGAGCGTCTAGTCCAGGATATAAAGCCCAGTGCTTCTCGTCCAGGATACAAAACCCTGGGCATCCAGTCCAGCATATAATGCCCAGTGCATCTAGTCCAGAATATTTATCCCACTGCGTCAAGTCTAGGAAATAAAACCCAGTGCTTCCAGTCGAGCATATAAGGCCCAGTGCGTCTAGTCCAGGATATAAAGCCCAGTGCGTCGAGTCCAGTATATAAAGGCCAGGACATTTAGGCCAGGATATAATATCCAGTACAACTAGTGCAGGATATAAAGCCCAGTGCCTCTAGTCCAGGATATAAAGCTCAGTGCATCTAGTCAACGGTATAAAGCCCAATGCATCCAGTCCAGGATATAAAGCCCAGTGCGTCTAGTCCAGGATATAAAGCCCAGTGGATCTACTCCAGGATATAAAGCCCAGTGCGTCTAGTCCAGGATATAAAGCCCAGTTGTTCTAGTCCAGGATATAAAGCCCAGTGCTTCTAGTGCAGGATATAAAGCCCAGAGCGTCTAGTCCAGGATATAAAGCCCAGTGCATCTCATCCAGGATATAAAGCCCAGAGCGTCTAGTACAGGATATAAAGCCCAGAGCATCTAGTCCAGGATATAAAGCCCAGTGTGTCTAATCCAGGATAAAATGCCCAGTGCATCTAGTCCAGGATATAAAGCCCAGTGCGTCTAGTCCAGGATATAAAGCCCAGTGCATCTAATCCTGGATATAAAGCCCAGTGCGTCTAGTCCAGGATATAAAGCCCAGTGCGTCTAGTCCAGGATATAAAGCCCAGTGCGTCTAGTCCAGGATAGAAAGCCCAGTGCCTCTAGTCCAGGATAGAAAGCCCAGAGCGTCTAGTCCAGGATATAATGCCCAGTGCTTCGAGTCCAGGATACAAAATCCTGGGCGTCTAGTCCAGCATATAATGCCCAGTGCATCTAGTCCAGAATATATATCCCACTGCGTCTAGTCTAGGAAATAAAACTCAGGTCGTCCAGTTGAGCATATAAGGCCGAGTGCGTCTAGTCTAGGATATAAAGCCCAGTGCGTCGAGTCCAGTATATAAAGCCCAGGACATCTAGCCCAGGATATAATGTCCAGTACATCTAGTGCAGGATATAAAGCCCAGTGCCTCTAGTCCAGCATTTAAAACTCAGTGCATCTAGTCATCGATATAAAGCCCAGTGCATCTAGTCCAGGATATAAAGCCCAGTGCAGCGAGTCCAGGATATAAAGCCCAGTGTGTCTAGTCCAGGATATAAAGCCCAGTGCATCTAATCCAGGATATAAAGCCCAGTGCATCTAGTCAAGTATATAATGCCCAGTGCATCTAGTCCAGGATATAAAGCCCAGTGCATATAGTTCAGAATATAAAGACCAGCACATCTAGCCCAGGATATAATGTCCAGTACATCTAGTGCAGGATATAAAGCCCAGTGCCTCTAGTCTAGGATATAAACCTCAGTGCATCTAGTCCAGGATATAAAGCCCAGTGCATCTAGTCCAGGATATAAAGCTCAGTGCATCTATTCCAGGATACAAAGCCCAGTGCATCTAGTCCAGGATATAAATCCCAGTGCATCTCTTCCAGGATATAAAGCCCAGTGCGTTTAGTCCAGGATATAAAGCCCAGTGCGTCTAGTCCAGGATAAAAAACCCAGAGCTTCTAGTCCAGGATATAAAGCCCAGTGCTTCTAGTCCAGGATACAAAACCCTGGGCATCTAGTCCAGCATATAATGCCCAGTGCATCCAGTCCAGAATATATATCCCACTGCGTCAAGTCGAGGAAATAAAACCCAGTGCGTCCAGTCGAGCATATAAGGCCCAGTGCGTCTAGTCCAGGATATAAAGCCCAGTGCGTCGAGTCCAGTATATAAAGGCCAGGACATTTAGGCCAGGATATAATATCCAGTACAACTAGTGCAGGATATAAAGCCCAGTGCCTCTAGTCCAGGATATAAAGCTCAGTGCATCTTGTCAACAGTATAAAGCCCAATGCATCCAGTCCAGGATATAAAGCCCAGTGCGTCTAGTCCAGGATATAAAGCCCAGTGGATCTACTCCAGGATATAAAGCCCAGTGCGTCTAGTCCACGATATAAAGCCCAGTTGTTCTAGTCCAGGATATAAAGCCCAGTGCTTCTAGTCCAGGATATAAAGCCCAGAGCGTCTAGTCCAGGATATAAAGCCCAGTGCATCTAGTCCAGGATATAAAGCTCAGTGCATCTAGTCAACGGTATAAAGCCCAGTGCATCTAGTACAGGATATAAAGCCCAGTGCAGCGAGTCCAGGATATAAAGCCCTGTGCGTCTAGTCCAGGATATAAATCCCAGTGCGTCTCATCCAGGATATAAAGCCCAGTGTGTCTCGTCCAGGATATAAAGCCCAAAACGTGTCTAGTCCAGGATATAAAGCCGAGAGCGTCTAGTCCAGGATATAAAGCCCAGTGCGTCTAATCCAGGATATAAAGCCCAGTGCATCTAGTCCAGGATATAAAGCCCAGTGCATCTAGTCCAGGATATAAAGCCCAGTTTGTCTAATCCAAGATATAAATCCCAGAGTGTCTAGCCCAGGATATAAAGCCCAGTTTCTCTAGTCCAGGATATAAAGCCCAGAGCATCTAGCCTAGGATATAAAGCCCAGTGCATCTAGTCCAGGATATAAAGCCCAGTGTACCAATCTAGGATATAAAGCCCAGTTTCTCTAGTCCAGGATATAAAGACCAGAGTGTCTAGTCTAGGACATAAAGCCGAGTGCGTCCAGACCAGGATATAAAGCCCAGTGCATCTAGTCCAGGATATAAAGCCCAGTGCGTTTAGCCCAGGATATAAAGCCCACTGCGTCTAGTCCAGGATAGAAAGCCCAGAGCGTCTGGTCCAGGATAGAAAGCCCAGTGCTTCTAGTCCAGGATACAAAACCCAGCGCGTCTAATCCAGCATATAATGCCCAGTGCATCTAGTCCAGGATATATATCCCACTGCGTCAAGTCTAGGAAATAAAACCCAGTGCGTCCAGTCGAGCATATAAGGCCCAGTGCGTCTAGTCCAGGATATAAACCCAGTGCGTCTAGTCCAGGATATAAAGCTCAGTGCATCTAGTCGAGGATATAAAGCCCAGTGGATCTAGTCCAGGATATAAAGCCCAGTGCGTCTAGTCCAGGATATAAAGCCCAGTGGATCTAGTCCAGGATATAAAGCCCAGTGCTTCTAGTCCAGGATATAAAGCCCAGAGCGTCTCGTCCACCATATAAAGCCCAATGCCTCTAGTCCAGGATATAAAGCCCAGAGCTTCCAGTCCAGGATATAAAGCCCAGAGCATCTAGTCCAGGATATAAAGCCCAGTGCATCTAATCCTGGATATAAAGCCCAGTGCGTCTAGTCCAGGATATAAAGCCCAGTGCGTCTAGTCCAGGATATAAAGCCCAGTGCGTCTAGTCCAGGATAGAAAGCCCAGTGCATCTAGTCCAGGATAGAAAGCCCAGAGCGTCTAGTCCAGGATATAAAGCCCAGTGCTTCTAGTCCAGGATACAAAATCCTGGGCGTCTAGTCCAGCATATAATGCCCAGTGCATCTAGTCCAGGATATATATCCCACTGCGTCTAGTCTAGGAAATAAAACTCAGGTCGTCCAGACGAGCATATAACGCCTAGTGCATCTAGTCCAGGATATAAAGCCCCGTGCGTCGAGTCCAGTATATAAAGCCCACGACATCTCGCCCAGGATATAATGTCCAGTACATCTAGTGCAGGATATAAAGCCCAGTGCCTCTAGTCCAGCATTTAAAACTCAGTGCATCTAGTCAACGATATAAAGCCCAGTGCATCTAGTCAAGTATATAATGCCCAGTGCGTCAAGTCTAGGAAATAAAACCCAGTGCGTCCAGTCGAGCATATAAGGCCCAGTGCGTCTAGTCCAGGATATAAAGCCCAGTGCATCTAGTCAAGTATATAATGCCCAGTGCGTCTAGTCCAGAATATAAAGCCCAGTGCGTCTAGTCCAGGATATAAACCCAGTGGTCTAGTCCAGGATATAAAGCCCAGTACATCCAGTCCAGGATATAAAGCCCAGTGCATCTAGTCAAGTATATAATGCCCAGTGTGCCTAGTCCAGAATATAAAGCCCAGTGCGTCTAGTCCAGGATATAAAGCCCAGTGGATCTACTCCAGGATATAAAGCCCAGTGCGTCTAGTCCAGGATATAAAGCCCAGTTGTTCTAGTCCAGGATATAAAGCCCAGTGCTTCTAGTCCAGGATATAAAGCCCAGAGCGTCTAGTCCAGGATATAAAGCCCAGTGCATCTAGTCCAGGATATAAAGCACAGTGCATCTAGTCCAGGATATAAAGCCCATTGTGTCTAATCCAGGATAAAAAGCCCAGTGCATCTAGTCCAGGATATAAAGCCCAGTGCGTCTAGTCCAGGATATAAAGCTCAGTGCATCTAGTCAACGGTATAAAGCCCAATGCATCCAGTCCAGGATATAAAGCCCAGTGCGTCTAGTCCAGGATACAAAGCCCAGTGGATCTACTCCAGGATATAAAGCCCAGTGCGTCTAGTCCAGGATATAAAGCCCAGTTGTTCTAGTCCAGGATATAAAGCCCAGTGCTTCTAGTCCAGGATATAAAGCCCAGTGCATCTAGTCCAGGATATAAAGCTCAGTGCATCTAGTCAACGGTATAAAGCCCAGTGCATTTGGTCCAGGAAATAAAGCCCAGTGCAGCGAGTCCAGGATATAAAGCCCAGTGCGTCTAGTCCAGGATATAAATCCCAGTGCGTCTCATCCAGGATATAAAGCCCAGTGTGTCTAGTCCAGGATATAAAGCCCAAAACGTGTATAGTCTAGGATATAAAGCCGAGAGCGTCTAGTCCAGGATATAAAGCCCAGTGCATCTAATCCAGGATATAAAGCCCAGTGCATCTCGTCCAGGATATAAAGCCCAGTGGATCTACTCCAGGATATAAAGCCCAGTGCATCTAGTCCAGGATATAAAGCCCAGTGTACCAATCTAGGATATAAAGCCCAGTTTCTCTAGTCCAGGATATAAAGCCCAGAGTGTCTAGTCTAGGATATAAAGCCGAGTGCGTCTAGACCAGGATATAAAGCCCAGTGCATCTAGTCCAGGATATAAAGCCCAGTGCGTTTAGTCCAGGATATAAAGCCCACTGCGTCTAGTCCAGGATAGAAAGCCCAGAGCGTCTAGTCCAGGATAGAAAGCCCAGTGCTTCTAGTCCAGGATACAAAACCCTGGGCGTCTAATCCAGCATATAATGCCCAGTGCATCTAGTCCAGGATATATATCCCACTGCGTCAAGTCTAGGAAATAAAACCCAGTGCGTCCAGTCGAGCATATAAGGCCCAGTGCGTCTAGTCCAGGATATAAACCCAGTGCGACTAGTCCAGGATATAAAGCCCAGTGCGTCTAGTCCAGGATATAAAGCCCAGTGGATCTAGTCCAGGATATAAAGCCCAGTGCTTCTAGTCCAGGATATAAAGCCCAGAGCGTCTCGTCCAGCATATAAAGCCCAATGCCTCTAGTCCAGGATATAAAGCCCAGAGCTTCTAGTCCAGGATATAAAGCCCAGAGCATCTAGTCCAGGATATAAAGCCCAGTGCATCTAATCCTGGATAAAAAGCCCAGTGCGTCTAGTCCAGGATATAAAGCCCAGTGCGTCTAGTCCAGGATATAAAGCCCAGTGCGTCTAGTCCAGGATAGAAAGCCCAGTGCATCTAGTCCAGGATAGAAAGCCCAGAGCGTTTAGTCCAGGATATAAAGCCCAGTGTTTCTAGTCCAGGATATAAAGCTCAGTGAACCTAGTCCAGGATATAAAGCCCAGTGCATCTAGTCCAGCATATAAAGCCCAGTGGATCTAGTCCAGGTTATAGAGCCCAGTGCATCTAGTCCAGGATATATATCTCACTGCGTCAATCTAGGAAATAAAACCCAGTGCATCCAGTCGAGCATATAAGGCCCAGTGCGTCTAGTCCAGGATATAAACCCAGTGTGTCGAGTCCAGTATATAAACCCAGTGCGTCTAGTCCAGGGTATAATGCCCAGTGCCTCTAGTCCAGTATATAAAACCTAGTGCGTCTAGTCCAGGATATAAAGCCCAGTGCGTCTATTCCAGGATATAATGCACAGTGTGTCTAGTCCAGGATATATATCCCACTGCGTCTAGTCTAGGAAATAAAACTCAGGTCGTCCAGACGAGCATATAACGCCTAGTGCATCTAGTCCAGGATATAAAGCCCCGTGCGTCGAGTCCAGTATATAAAGCCCAGGACATCTAGCCCAGGACATAATGTCCAGTACATCTAGTGCAGGATATAAAGCCCAGTGCCTCTAGTCCAGCATTTAAAACTCAGTGCATCTAGTCAACGATATAAAGCCCAGTGCATCTAGTCAAGTATATAAAGCCCAGTGCAGCGAGTCCAGGATATAAAGCCCAGTGTGTCCAGTCCAGGATATAAAGCCCAGTGCGTCTAGTCAAGGATATAAAGCCCAGTGCATCTAGTCAAGTATATAATGCCCAGTGCATCTAGTCCAGGATATAAAGCCCAGTGCATATAGTCCAGGATATAAAGACCAGCACATCTAGCCCAGGATATAATTTCCAGTACATCTAGTGCAGGATATAAAGCCCAGTGCCTCTAGTCTAGGATATAAAGCTCAGTGCATCTAGTCCAGGATATAAAACTCAGTGCATCTAGTCCAGGATATAAAGCCCAGTGCAGCTAGTCCAGGATATAAAACCCAGTGCGACTAGTGCAGGATATAATGCCCAGTGTGTCTAGTCCAGGATATAAAGCTCAGTGCATCTAGTCCAGGATATAAAGCCCAGTGCATCTAGTCCAGGATATAAATCCCAGTGCATCTCGTTCAGGATATAAAGCCCAGTGTGTCTAGTCCAGGATATAAAGCCCAGTGTGTCTAGTCCAGGGTATAAAGCCTAAGTGTGTGTAGTCTAGGATATAAAGCCGAGAGCGTCTAGTCCAGGATATAAAGTCCAGTGTGTCTAGTCCAGGGTGTAAAGCCCAGTGCTTCTAGTCTAGGATATACAGCCGAGAGCGTCTCGTCCAGGATATAAAGCCAAGTGCGTCTAGTCCAGGATATAAAGCCCAGTGCATCTAGTCCAGGATATAAAGCTCAGTGCATCTATTCCAGGATACAAAGCCCAGTGCATCCAGTCCAGGATATAAATCCCAGTGCATCTCGTCCAGGATATAAAGCCCAGTGCGTTTAGTCCAGGATATAAAGCCCAGTGCGTCTAGTCCAGGATAGAAAGCCCAGAGCGTCTAGTCCAGGATATAAAGCCCAGTGCTTCTAGTCCAGGATACAAAACCCTGTCCATCTAGTCCAGCATATAATGCCCAGTGCATCTAGTCCAGGATATATATCCCACTGCGTCAAGTCTAGGAAATAAAACCCAGTGCATCCGGTCGAGCATATAAGGCCCAGTGCGTCTAGTCCAGGATATAAAGCCCAGTGCATCTATTCAAGTATATAATGCCCAGTGCGTCTAGTCCAGAATATAAAGCCCAGTGTGTCTAGTCCATAATATAAAGCCCAGTGGATCTAGTCCAGGATATAAAGCCCAGTACATCCAGTCCAGGATATAAAGCCCAGTGCATCTAGTCAAGTATATGATGCCCAGTGCGCCAATCCAGAATATAAAGCCCAGTGCGTCTAGTCCAGGATATAAAGCCCTGTGGATCTAGTCCAGGATATAAAGCCCAGTGCGTCTAGTCCAGGATATAAAGCCCAGTTGTTCTTGTCCAGGATATAAAGCCCAGTGCTTCTAGTCCAGGATATAAAGCCCAGAGCGTCTAGTCCAGGATATAAAGCCCAGTGCATCTAGTCCAGGATATAAAGCCCAGAGCGTCTAGTCCAGGATATAAAGCCCAGAGCATCTAGTCCAGGATATAAAGCCCAGTGCATCTAATCCAGGATATAAAGCCCAGTGTTTCTAATCCAGGATAAAAAGCCCAGTGCGTCTAGTCCAGGATATAAAGCCCAGTGCGTCTAGTCCAGGATATAAAGCCCAGAGCATTTAATCCTGGATATAAAGCCCAGTGCGTCTACTCCAGGATGTGAAGCCCAGTGCGTCTAGTCCAGGATATAAAGCCCAGTGCGTTTAGTCCAGGATATAAAGGCCAGTGCGTCTAGTCCAGGATAGAAAGCCCAGAGCGTCTAGTCCAGGATAGAAAGCCCAGTGCTTCTAGTCCAGGATACAAAACCCTGGGCGTCTAGTCCAGCATATAATGCCCAGTGCATCTAGTCCAGGATGTATATCCCACTGCTTCAAGTCTAGGAAATAAAACCCAGTGCGTCCAGTCGAGCATATAAGGCCGAGTGCGTCTAGTCCAGGATATAAACCCAGTGCGTCGAGTCCAGTATATAAAGCCCAGTGCGTCTAGTCCAGGATATAATGCCCAGTGCCTCTAGTCCAGTATATAAAACCCAGTGCGTCTAGTCCAGGATATAAAGCCCAGTGTGTCTATTCCAGGATATAATGCACAGTGTGTCTAGTCCAGGATATAAAGCCCAGTGGATCTACTCAAGTATATAATGCCCAGTGCTTCTAGTCCAGGATATAAAGCCCAGTGCGTCTAGTCGAGGATATAAAGCCCAGTGCATCTACTCCAGGATATAAAGCCCAGTGCGTCTAGTCCAGGATATAAAGCCCAGTGGAGCTAGTCCAGGATATAAAGCCCAGTGCTTCTAGTCCAGGATATAAAGCCCAGAGCGTCTCGTCCAGAATATAAAGCCCAGTACAACGAGTGCAGGATATAAAGCCCAGTGCCTCTAGTCCAGGATTTAAAGCTCAGTGCAGCTAGTCCAGAATATAAAACCCAGTCCGACTAGTGCAGGATATAATGCCCAGTGCGTCTAGTCCAGGATATAAAGCCCAGTGCGTCTAGTCCAGGATATAAAGCTCAGTGCATCTAGTCCAGGATATAAAGCCCAGTGCATCTAGTCCAGGATATAAATCCCAGTGCATCTCGTTCAGGATATAAAGCCCAGTGTGTCTAGTCCAGGATATAAAGCCCAGTGTGTCTAGTCCAGGGTATAAAGCCCAAGTGTGTCTAGTCTAGGATATAAAGCCGAGAGCGTCTAGTCCAGGATATAAAGCCCAGTGTGTCTAGTCCAGGGTGTAAAGCCCAGAGCGTCTAGTCTAGGATATACAGCCGAGAGCGTCTGGACCAGGATATAAAGCCAAGTGCGTCTGTTCCAGGATATAAAGCCCAGTGCATCTAGTCCAGGATATAAAGCTCAGTGCATCTATTCCAGGATACAAAGCCCAGTGCATATAGTCCAGGATATAAATCCCAGTGCATCTCGTCCAGGATATAAAGCCCAGTGCGTTTAGTCCAGGATGTAAAGCCCAGTGCGTCTAGTCCAGGATAGAAAGCCCAGAGCGTCTAGTCCAGGATATCAAGCCCAGTGGTTCTAGTCCAGGATACAAAACCCTGGGTGTCTAGTCCAGCATATAATGCCCAGTGCATCTAGTCCAGGATATATATCCCACTGCGTCCAGTCTAGGAAATAAAACCCAGTGCATCCAGTCGAGCATATAAGGCCCAGTGCGTCTCGTCCAGAATATAAACCCAGTGCGTCGAGTCCAGCATATAAAGCCCAGTGCGTCTAGTCCAGGATATAATGCCCAGTGCCTCTAGTCCAGTATATAAAACCCAGTGCGTCTAGTCCAGGATATAAAGCCCAGTGCGTCTATTCCAGGATATAATGCACAGTGTGTCTAGTCCAGAATATAAAGCCCAGTGCATCTAGGCTATTTAATAATGCCCAATGCGTCTAGTCCAGGATATAAAGCCCAGTGCATCTAGTCCATGATATAAAGCCCAGTGCATCTAGTCCAGGATATAAAGCCCAGTGCGTCTAGTCCAGGATATAAAGCCCAGTGGATCTAGTCCAGGGCATAAAGCCCAGTGCTTCTAGTCCAGTATATAAAGCCCAGAGCGTCTAGTCCAGGATATAAAGCCCAGTGCATCTAGTCCAGGATATAAAGCCCAGAGCGTCTAGTTCAGGATATAAAGCCCAGAGCATCTAGTCCAGGACATAAAGCCCAGTACTTCTAGTTCAGGATATAAAGCCCAGTGTATCTAATGCAGGATAAAAGCCGAGTGCGTCTAGTCCAGGATATAAAGCCCAGTGCGTCTAGTCCAGGATATAAAGCCCAGTGCATCTAATCCTGGATATAAAGCCCAGTGCGTCCAATCCAGGATATAAAGCCCAGTGCGTCTAGTCCAGGATATAAAGCCCAGTGCGTCTAGTCCAGGATAGAAAGCCCAGTGCATCTAGTCCAGGATAGAAAGCCCAGAGCATCTAGTCCAGGTTATAAAGCCCAGTGCTTCTAGTCCAGGATACAAAACCTGGGCGTCTAGTCCAGCATATAATGCCCAGTGCATCTAGTCCAGGATATATACCTCACTGCGTCTAGTCTAGGAAATAAAACTCAGGTCGTTCAGTCGAGCATATAAGGCCTAGTGCACCTAGTCCAGGATATAAAGCCCCGTGCGTCGAGTCCAGTATATAAAGCCCAGGACATCTAGCCCAGGATATAATGTCCAGTACAACTAGTGCAGGATATAAAGCCCAGTGCCTCTAGTCCAGGATATAAAGCTCAGTGCATCTAGTCAACGATATAAAGCCCAGTGCATCTAGTCCAGGATATAAAGCCCAGTGCAGCAAGTCCAGGACCTAAAGCCCAGCGTGCCTAGTCCAGGATATAAAGCCCAGTACGTCTAGACCAGGATATAAAGCCCAGTGCATCTAGTCAAGTATATAATGCCCAGTGCATCTAGTCCAGGATATAAAGCCCAGTGCATCTAGTCCAGGATATAAAGCCCAGTACATCTAGCCCAGGATATAATGTCCAGTACATCTAGTGCAGGATATAAAGCCCTGTGCCTCCAGTCTAGGATATAAAGCTCAGTGCATCTAGTCCAGGATATAAAGCCCAGTGCATCTAGTCCAGGATATAAAGCCCAGTGCATCTAGTCCAGGATAGAAAGCCCAGTGCATCTAGTCCAGGATAGAAAGCCCAGAGCGTCTAGTCCAGGATATAAAGCCCAGTGCTTCTAGTCCAGGATACAAAACCCTGGGCGTCTAGTCCACCATATAATGCGCAGTGCACCTAGTCTAGGATATATATCCCACTGCGTCTAGTCTAGGAAATAAAACTCAGGTCGTCCAGTCGAGCATATAACGCCTAGTGCGTCTAGTCCAGGATATAAAGCCCAGTGCATCTAGTCCAGGATATAAAGCCCAGTGCAGCTAGTCCAGAATATAAAACCCAGTGCGACTAGTCCAGGATATAAAGCTCAGTGCGTCTAGTCCAGGATATAAAGCCCAGTGCATCTAGTCCAGGATATATATCCCAGTGCATCTCGTTCAGGATATAAAGCCCAGTGTGTCTAGTCCAGGATATAAAGCCCAGTGTGTCTAGTCCAGGGTATAAAGCCCAAGTGTGTCTAGTCTAGGATATAAAGCCGAGAGCGTCAAGTCCAGGATATAAAGCCCAGTGTGTCTAGTCCAGGGTGTAAAGCCCAGTGCGTCTAGTCTAGGATATACAGCCGAGAGCGTCTAGACCAGGATATAAAGCCAAGTGCGTCTATTCCAGGATATAAAGCCCAGTGCATCTAGTCCAGGATATAAAGCTCAGTGCATCTATTCCAGGATACAAACCCCAGTGCACCTAGCCCAGGATATAAATCCCAGTGCATCTCCTCCAGGATATAAAGCCCAGTGCGTCTCGTCCAGGATAGAAAGCCCAGAGTGTCTAGTCGAGGATATAAAGCCCAGTGCTTCTAGTCCAGGATACAAAACTCTGGGCGTCTAGTCCAGCATATAATGCCCAGTGCATCTAGTCCAGGATATATATCCCACTGCATCAAGTCTAGGAAATAAAACCCAGTGCATCCAGTCGAGCATATAAGGCCCAGTGCGTCAAGTCCAGGATATAAACCCAGTGCGTCGAGTCCAGTATATAAAACCCAGAGCGTCTAGTCCAGGATATAAAGCCCAGTGCATCTAGTAAAGTATATAATGCCCAGTGCGTCTAGTCCAGGATATAAAGCCCAGTGCGTCTAGTCCATGATATAAAGCTCAGTGCATCTCGTCCAGAATATAAAGCCCAGTGCGTCTAGTCCAGTATATAAAGCCCAGTGGATCTAGTCCAGGATATAAAGCCCAGTGCTTCTAGTCCAGGATATAAAGGCCAGAGCGTCTAGTCCAGGATATAAAGCCCAGTGCATTCAGTCCAGGATATAAAGCCCAGAGCGTCTAGTCCAGGATATAAAGCCCAGAGCATCTAGTCCAGGACATAAAGCCCAGTACTTCTAGTTCAGGATATGAAGCCCAGTGTATCTAATCCAGGATAAAAAGCCCAGTGCGTCTAGTCCAGGATATAAAGCCCAGTGCGTCTAGTCCAGGATATATATCCCACTGCTTCAAGTCTAGGAAATAAAACGCAGTGCGTCCAGTCAAGCATATAAGGCCGAGTGCGTCTAGTCCAGGATGTAAACCCAGTGCGTCGAGTCCAGTATATAAAGCCCAGTGCGTCTAGTCCAGGATATAATGCCCAGTGCCTCTAGTCCAGTATATAAAACCCAGTGCATCTAGTCCAGGATATAAAGCCCAGTGTGTCTATTCCAGGATATAATGCACAGTGTGTCTAGTCCAGGATATAAAGCCCAGTGGATCTACTCAAGTATATAATGCCCAGTGCTTCTAGTCCAGGATATAAAGCCCAGTGCGTCTAGCCGAGGATATAAAGCCCAGTGCATCTACTCCAGGATATAAAGCCCCGTGCGTCTAGTCCAGGATATAAAGCCCAGTGGAGCTAGTCCAGGATATAAAGCCCAGTGCTTCTAGTCCAGGATATAAAGCCCAGAGCGTCTCGTACAGAATATAAAGCCCAGTACAACTAGTGCAGGATATAAAGCCCAGTGCCTCTAGTCCAGGATTTAAAGCCCAGTGCAGTGTGTCCAGGATATAAAGCCCAGTGTGTCTAGTCCAGGATATAAAGCCCAGTACGTCTAGTCCAGGATATAAAGCCCAGTGCAACTAGTCAAGTATATAATGCCCAGTCCGTCTAGTCCAGGATATAAAGCCCAGTGCATCTAGTCCAGAATATAAAGCCCAGCATATCTAGCCCAGGATATAATGTCCAGTACATCTAGTGCCGGATATAAAGCCCAGTGCCTCTCGTCTAGGATATAAAGCTCAGTGCATCTAGTCCAGGATATAAAGCCCAGTGCATCTAGTCCAGGATATAAAGCCCAGTGCAGCTAGTCCAGAATATAAAACCCAGTCCGACTAGTGCAGGATATAATGCCCAGTGCGCCTAGTCCAGGATATAAAGCCCAGTGCGTCTAGTCCAGGATATAAAGCTCAGTGCAGCTAGTCCAGGATATAAAGCCCAGTGCATCTAGTCCAGGATATAAATCCCAGTGCATCTCGTTCAGGATATAAAGCCCAGTGTGTCTAGTCCAGGATATAAAGCCCAGTGTGTCTAGTCCAGGGTATAAAGCCCAAGTGTGTCTAGTCTAGGATATAAAGCCGAGAGCGTCTAGTCCAGGATATAAAGCCCAGTGTGTCTAGTCCAGGGTGTAAAGCCCAGTGCGTCTAGTCTAGGATATACAGCCGAGAGCGTCTAGACCAGGATATAAAGCCAAGTGCGTCTGTGCCAGGATATAAAGCCCAGTGCATCTAGTCCAGGATATAAAGCTCAGTGCATCTATTCCAGGATACAAAGCCCAGTGCATATAGTCCAGGATATAAATCCCAGTGCATCTCGTCCAGGATATAAAGCCCAGTGCGTTTAGTCCAGGATATAAAGCCCAGTGCGTCTAGTCCAGAATAGAAAGCCCAGAGCGTCGAGTCCTGGATATAAGGCCCAGTGGTTCTAGTCCAGGATACAAAACCCTGGGCGTCCAGTCCAGCATATAATGCCCAGTGCATCTAGTCCAGGATATAAATCCCAGTGTGTCTCGTCCAGGATATAAAGCCCATTGTGTCTAGTCCAGGATAAAAAGCCCAGTGTGTCTAGTCCAGGATATAAAGCCCTAACGTGTCTAGTCTAGGATATAAAGCCAAGTGCGTCTAGTCGAGGATATAAAGCCCAGTGCGTCTAGTCCAGGATATAAAGCCCACTGAGTCTAGTCCACGAATGAAAGCCCAGTGCATCTAGTCCAGGATAGAAAGCCCAGAGCGTCTAGTCCAGGATATAAAGCCCAGTGCTTCTAGTCCAGCATACAAAACCCTGGGCGTCTAGTCCAGCATATAATGCCCAGTGCATCTAGTCCAGGATATATATCCCACTGCGTCTAGTCTAGGAAATAAAACTCAGGTCGTCCAGTCGAGCATATAAGGCCTAGTGCGTCTAGTCCAGGATATAAAGCCCAGTGCGTCGAGTCCAGTATATAAAGCCCAGGACATCTAGCCCAGGATATAATGTCCAGTACAACTAGTGCACGATATAAAGCCCAGTGCATCTAGTCCAGGATATAAAGCTCAGTGCATCTAGTCAACGATATAAAGCCCAGTGCAGCGAGTCCAGGATATAAAGCCCAGTGCGTCCAGTCGAGCATATAAGGCCCAGTGCGTCTAGTCCAGGATATAAACCCAGTGCGTCGTGTCCAGTATATAAAGCCCAGTGCGTCTAGTCCAGGATATAATGCCCAGTGCCTCTAGTCTAGTATATAAAACCCAGTGCGTCTAGTCCAGGATATAAAGCCCAGCGCGTCTATTCCAGGATATAATGCGCAGTGTGTCTAGTCAAGGGTATAAAGCCCAGTGCATCTAGTCAAGTATATAATGCCCAGTGCGTCTAGTCCAGGATATAAAGCCCAGTGCGTCTAGTCCAGGATATAAAGCCCAGGATATAAAGCCCAGTGCGTCTAGTCCAGGATATAATGCCCAGTGGATCTAGTCCAGGATATAAAGCCCAGTGCTTCGAGTCCAGGATATAAAGCCCAGAGCGTCTAGTCCAGGATATAAAGCCCAGTTTCTCCAGTCCAGGATACAAAGCCCAGTGCATCTAGTCCAGGATATAAATCCCAGTGTGTCTCGTCCAGGATATAAAAGCCCATTGTGTCTAGTCCAGGATATAAAGCCCAGTGTGTCTAGTCCAGGATATAAAGCCCTAACGTGTCTAGTCTAGGATATAAAGCCGAGAGCGTCTAGTCCAGGATATAAAGCCCAGTGCATCTAGTCCAGGATATAAAGCCCAGTGCATCTAGTCCAGGATATAAAGCCCAGTGCATCTGGTCCAGGATATAAAGCCCAGTATGTCTAATCCAGGATATAAAGCCCAGAGCGTCTAGTCCAGGATATAAAGCTCAGTTTCTCTCGTCCAGGATATAAAGCCAAGAGTGTCTAGTCTAGGATATAAAGCCAAGTGCGTCTAGTCCAGGATATAAAGCCCAGTGCATCTAATCCAGGATATAAAGCCCAGTGCATCTAGTCCAGGATATAAAGCCCAGTGTTTCTAATGCAGGATATAAAGCCCAGAGTGTCTAGTCCAGGATATAAAGCCCAGTTTCTCTAGTCCAGGATATAAAGCCCAGAGCGTCTAGTCTAGGATATAAAGCCCAGTGCGTCTAGTCCAGGATATAAATTCCAGTGCCTCTAGTCCAGGTTATAAAACCCAGTGCACCTAGTTCAGGATCCCACTGCGTCAAATCCAGGTCATAAGACCCAGTGTGTCTAGTCCAGGATATAAAGCCCAGTGCATCTAGTCCAGGATATAAAGCCCAGTGCGTGTGGTCCACGATATAAAGCCCAGTGCATCTTGTCCAGGATATAAAGCCAAGTGTGTCTAGTCCAGGATATAAAGCCCAGTGCGTCTAGTCCAGGATATAAAGCCCAGTGCATCTAGTCCAGGATATAAAGCCCAGTATACCAATCTAGGATATGAAGCCTAGTGTGTCTAGTCCAGGATATAAAGCCCAGTATGTCTAGTCCAGGATATAAAGACCAGTGTGTCTAATCCAGGATATAAAGCCCAGTGCGTCTAGTCCAGGATATAAAGCCCAGTGCATTTAGTCCAGGATATAAAGCCCAGTGCGTCTAGTCCAGGATAGAAAGCCCAGAGCGTCTAGTCCAGGATATAAAGCCCAGTGCTTCTAGTCCAGGATACAAAACTCTGGGCGTCTAGTCCAGTATATACTGCCCAGTGCATCTAATCCAGGATAGATCTCCCACTGGGTCAAGTCTAGGAAATAAAACCCAGTGCGTCCAGTCGAGCATATAAGGCCCAGTGCGTCTAGTCCAGGATATAAACCCAGTGCTTCAAGTCCAGTATATAAAGCCCAGTGCGTCTAGTCCAGGATATAATGCCCAGTGCCTCTAGCCCAGTATATAAAACCCAGTGCGTCTAGTCCAGGATATAAAGCCCAGTGCGTCTATTCCAGGATATAATGCACAGTGTGTCTACTCAAGGACATAAAGCCCAGTGCATCTAGTCAAGTATATAATGCCCAGTGCGTCTAGTCCAGGATATAAAGCCCAGTGCATCTAGTCCAGGATATAAAGCCCAGTGCATCTAGTCCAGGATATAAAGCCCAGTGCGTCTAGTCCAGGATATAATGCCCAGTGGATCTAGTCCAGGATATAAAGCCCAGTGCTTCTCGTCCAGGATATAAAGCCCAGAGCGTCTAGTCCAGGATATAAAGCCCATTGCATCTAGTCCAGGATATAAAGCCCAGAGATTCTAGTCCAGGATATAAAGCCCAGAGCATCTAGTCCAGGATATAAAGCCCAGTGCATCTAGTCCAGGATATAAAGCCCAGTGTGTCTAATCCAGAATAAAAAGCCCAGTGCGTCTAGTCCAGGATATAAAGCCCAGCGCGTCTATTCCAGGATATAATGCACAGTGTGTCTAGTCAAGGATATAAAGCCCAGTGCATCTAGTCAAGTATATAATGCCCAGTGCGTCTAGTCCAGGATATAAAGCCCAGTGCGTCTAGTCCAGGATATAAAGCCCAGGATATAAAGCCCCGTGCGCCTAGTCCAGGATATAATGCCCAGTGGATCTAGTCCAGGATATAAAGCCCAGTGCATCTAGTCCAGGATATAAAGCTCAGTGCATCTAGTCAACGATATAAAGCCCAGTGCAGCGAGTCCAGGATATAAAACCCAGTGCGTCCAGTCGAGCATATAAGGCCCAGTGCATCTAGTCCAGGATATAAACCCAGTGCGTCGAGTCCAGTATATAAAGCCCAGTGCGTCTAGTCCAGGATATAATGCCCAGTGCCTCTAGTCTAGTATATAAAACCCAGTGCGTCTAGTCCATGATATAAAGCCCAGCGCGTCTATTCCAGGATATAATGCACAGTGTGTCTAGTCAAGGATATAAAGCCCAGTGCATCTAGTCAAGTATATAATGCCCAGTGCGTCTAGTCCAGGATATAAAGCCCAGTGCGTCTAGTCCAGGATATAAAGCCCAGGATATAAAGCCCAGTGCGTCTAGTCCAGGATATAATGCCCAGTGGATCTAGTCCAGGATATAAAGCCCAGTGCTTCTAGTCCAGGATATAAAGCCCAGAGCGTCTAGTCCAGGATATAAAGCCCAGTTTCTCCAGTCCAGGATACAAAGCCCAGTGCATCTAGTCCAGGATATAAATCCCAGTGTGTCTCGTCCAGGATATAAAGCCCAGTGTGTCTAGTCCAGGATATAAAGCCCAGAGATTCTAGTCCAGGATATAAAGCCTAGAGCATCTAGTCCAGGATATAAAGCCCAGTGCATCTAGTCCAGGATATAAAGCCCAGTGTGTCTAATCCAGAATAAAAAGCCCATTGCGTCTAGTCCAGGATATAAAGCCCAGTGCGTCTAGTCCAGGATATAAAGCCCAGTGCGTCTAGTACAGGATATAAAGCCCAGTGCGTCTAGTCCACGATAGAAAGCCCAGTGCATCTAGTCCAGGATAGAAAGCCCAGTGCGTCTAGTCCAGGATATAAAGCCCAGTGCTTCTAGTCCAGGATACAAAACCCTGGGCGTCTAGTCCAGCATATAATGCCCAGTGCATCTAGTCCAGGATATATATCCCACTGCGTCTAGTCTAGGAAATACAACTCAGGTCATCCAGTCGAGCATATAAGGCGTAGTGCGTCTAGTCCAGGCGAAAAAGCCCAGTGCGTCGAGTCCAGTATATAAAGCCCAGGACATCTAGCCCAGGATATAATGTCCAGTACAACTAGTGCACGATATAAAGCCCAGTGCATCTAGTCCAGGATATAAAGCTCAGTGCATCTAGTCAACGATATAAAGCCCAGTGCATCTAGTCCAGGATATAAAGCCCAGTGCAGTGAGTCCAGGATATAAAGCCCAGTGTGTCTAGTCCAGGATATAAAGCCCAGTGCATCTAGTCCAGGATATAAAGCCCAGCGCGTCTATTCCAGGATATAATGCACAGTGTGTCTAGTCAAGGATATAAAGCCCAGAGCATCTAGTCAAGTATATAATGCCCAGTGCGTCTAGTCCAGGATATAAAGCCCAGTGCGTCCAGTCCAGGATATAAAGCCCAGGATATAAAGCCCCGTGCGTCTAGTCCAGGATATAATGCCCAGTGGATCTAGTCCAGGATATAAAGCCCAGTGCTTATAGTCCAGGATATAAAGCCCAGAGCGTCTAGTCCAGGATATAAAGCCCAGTGCATCTAGTCCAGGATATAAAGCCCAGAGATTCTAGTCCAGGATATAAAGCCTAGAGCATCTAGTCCAGGATATAAAGCCCAGTGCATCTCGTCCAGGATATAAAGCCCAGTGTGTCTAATCCAGGATAAAAAGCCCATTGCGTCCAGTCCAGGATATAAAGCCCAGTGCATCTAGTCCAGGATATAAAGCCCAGTGCGTCTAGTACAGGATATAAAGCCCAGTGCGTCTAGTCCACGATAGAAAGCCCAGTGCATCTAGTCCAGGATAGAAAGCCCAGAGCGTCTAGTCCAGGATATAAAGCCCAGTGCTTCTAGTCCAGGATACAAAACCCTGGGCGTCTAGTCCAGCATATAATGCCCAGTGCATCTAGTCCAGGATATATATCCCACTGCGTCTAGTCTAGGAAATAAAACTCAGGTCATCCAATCGAGCATATAAGGCCTAGTGCGTCTAGTCCAGGATATAAAGCCCAGTGCCTCGAGTCCAGTATATAAAGCCCAGGACATCTGGCTCAGGATATAATGTCCAGTACAACTAATGTACGATATAAAGCCCAGTGCCTCTAGTCCAGGATATAAAGCTCAGTGCATCTCGTCAACGATATAAAGCCCAGTGCATCTAGTCCAGCATATAAAGCCCAGTGCAGCGAGTCCAGGATATAAAGCCCAGTGTGTCTAGTCCAGGATATAATGCCCAGTGCTTCTAGTCCAGGATATAAAGCCCAGTGCGTCTAGTCCAGGATATAAAGCTCAGTGCATCTAGTCCAGGATATAAATCCCAGTGCATCTCGTTCAGAATATAAAGCCCAGTGTGTCTAGTCCAGGATATAAAGCCCAGTGTGTCTATTCCAGGGTATAAAGCCCAAGTGTGTCTAGTCTAGGATGTAAGCCGAGAGTGTCTAGTCCAGGATATAAATCCCAGTTTGTCTAGTCCAGGGTATAAAGCCCAGTGCGTCTAGTCTAGGATATAAAGCCGAGAGTGTCTAGTCCAGGATATAAAGCCAAATGCGTCTAGTCCAGGATATAAAGCCCAGTGCATCTAGTCCAGGATATAAAGCTCACTGCATCTATTCCAGGATACAAAGCCCAGTGCATCTAGTCCAGGATATAAATCCCAGTTCATCTCGTCCAGGATATAAATCCCAGTGCGTCTCGTCCAGGATATAAAGCCCAGTGTGTCTAGTCCAGGATATAAAGCCCAGTGCGTCTAGTCCAGGATATAAAGCCCAGTGTCTTTAGTCCAGGATATAAAGCCCAAACGTGTCTAGTCTAGGATATAAAGCCGAGAGCGTCTAGTCAAGTATATAAAGCCCAGTGCGTCTAGTGCAGGATATAAAGCCCAGTGCATCTGATCCACGATATAAAGCCCAGTGCATCTAGTCCAGGATATAAAGCCCAGTGTGTCTAAACCAGGATATAAAGCCCAGAGCGTCTAGTCCAGGATATAAAGCCCAGTTTCTCCAGTCCAGGACATAAAGCCCAGTGCATCTAGTCCAGGATATAAAGCTCAGTGCATCTATTCCAGGATACAAAGCCCAGTGCATCTAGTCCAGGATATAAAGCCCAGAGCGTCTAGTCCAGGATATAAAGCCCAGTTTCTCTAGTCCAGGATATAAAGCTCAGTGCGTCAAATCCAGGTCATAAGACACAGTGGCCTAGAAATTCAGTTGTTTGCGCCAGCTGGTAGCGCCTTAGGAGGAGGAGATGTTGGGCGCTAGGCGGCTAGCGGCCGGGCGCAGCGCGATCTGCCCCTCTCCCCAACTTCACTAAAGATTTAGCGGCGGCGCAAAGTCTTTACGCGCGCTCAGCTGCGCGCGCAGATCCTGACGTCATTTCATCGTGCAACGCCCTTTGTGCGCCCCAAACCGGAAGTTCAGTGGCGACGCCCTATTGTGCGCCTGGCGCCCCTAGCGAGTGGTAGAGGGGAACGGTTCTCAGTCGATGCGGGGTGCGGGGGGCGCAAATTAAAGGGCACTCCTCCTGCAGTAGAAAAGGCAGCCATTTTGCAGCACTCCTTCTTTTTGAGAGACGGATCTTTGCAGAGAGACAAAGGTAGAGAGCTTTCTGCTTTGGCTCAACACTCGGACAGGTACTTGTGGCTTCAGGCCACAGCTTTCCAATTGTCTTTACCTTCAATATCATATCATTGTTTGCAAACATATAATGGGGGCTGCAATGGGTGCAAACGCTGGCCTTCTCCATAGCCCTGGGCGTTGCACAGATGAAGCAGAAGTGGTCAGGCCTAGCTTTAGGGCTGCAGTGTGCAGGGCATGGCAGGCAAACAAATCCACCCTTCCCCTTTAAGAGCTGACCGGCGCCAGTGTGTCTGCCGTCAATCAGCAACTCGCCGCACCTGCGCTGCGCCCGCCCTCGGGGGCATCGCCCCGGACCGCCGACTTAGCGCCTAATGATAGTCGTGCATCACCTGTTTTAGCGCAGCAGCAACCTCTTGCGGCGATGCGACTGAATATCGGCGAAGGTGGCGCGAACTTGCGCCGGGCGCAAACTTTAGCGGCCGCCCGACTGTAGCGCCCCGAACGTGGCTATACTGAATTTCTAGGCCAGTGTGTCTAGTCCAGGATATAAAGCACAGTGCATCTAGTCCAGGATATAAAGCCCAGTGCCTCTGGTCCACGATATAAAGCCCAGTGCATCTTGTCCAGGATATAAAGCCAAGTGTGTCTAGTCCAGGATATAAAGCCCAGTGCGTCTAGTCTAGGATATAAAGCCCACTGCATCTAGTCCAGGATATAAAGCCCAGTATGTCTAGTCCAGGATATAAAGCCCAGTGTGTCCAATCCAGGATATAAAGCCCAGTGCGTCTAGTCCAGGATATAAAGCCCAGTGCGTTTAGTCCAGGATATAAAGCCCAGTGCGTCTAGTCCAGGATAGAAAGCCTAGAGCGTCTAGTCCAGGATATAAATCCCAGTGCTTCTAGTCCAGGATACAAAAACCTGGGCGTCTAATCCAGCATATAACGCCCAGTGCATCTAGTCCAGGATATATATCCCACTGCGTCAAATCTAGGAAAGAAAACCCAGTGCGTCCAGTCGAGCATATAAGGCCCAGTGCATCTAGTCCAGGATATAAACCCGCTGCAACGAGTCCAGTATATAAAGCCCAGTGCGTCTAGTCCAGATTATAATGCCCAGTGCCTCTAGTCCAGTATATAAAACCCAGTGCGTCTAGTCCAGGATATAAAGCCCAGTGCGTCTATTCCAGGATATAATGCACAGTGTGTCTAGTCCAGGATATAAAGCCCAAGTGTGTCTAGTCCAGGACATAAAGCCCAGAGCGTCTAGTCCAGGATACAAAGCCCAGTGAATCTAGACCAGGATGTAAAGCCCAGTGCTTCTAGTCCAGGATATAAAGCCCAGAGCATCTAGTCCAGGATATAAAGCCCAGTGCATCTAGTCCAGGATATAAAGCCCAGTGCATTTACTCCAGGATATAAAGCCCAGTGCCTCTAGTCCAGTATATAAAACCCAGTGCGTCTAGTCCAGGATATAAAGCCCAGTGCGTCTATTCCAGGATATAATGCACAGTGTGTCTAGTCCAGGATATAAAGCCCAAGTGTGTCTAGTCCAGGACATAAAGCCCAGAGCGCCTAGTCCAGGATACAAAGTGCAGTGAATCTAGTCCAGGATATAAAGCCCAGAGCGTCTAGTCCAGGATATAAAGCCCAGTGCGTCTAGTCGAGGATATAAAGCCCAGTGCATCTCGTCCAGGATATAAATCCCAGTGCGTCTCGTCCAGGATATAAAGCCCAGTGTGTCTAGTCCAGGATATAAAGCCCAGTGTGTTTAGATCAGGATATAAAGCCCAGTGCGTCTAGTCCAGGATATAAAGCCCAGTGCATCTAATCCAGGATATAAAGCCCAGTGCATCTAGTCCAGGATATAAAGCCCAGTGTGTCTAAACCAGGATATAAAGCCCAGAGCGTCTAGTCCAGGATATAATGCCCAGTTTCTCCAGTCCAGGATATAAAACCCAGTGCATCTAGTCCAGGATATAAAGCTCAGTGCATCTATTCCAGGATACAAAGCCCAGTGCATCTAGTCCAGGATATAAATCCCAGTGCGTCTGGTCCAGGATATAAAGCCCAGTGTGTCTAGTCCAGGATATAAAGCCCAGTGTGTCTAGTCCAGGATATAAAGCACTAACGTTTCCAATCTAGGATATAAAGTCGAGAGCGTCTATTCCAGGATATAAAGCCCAGTGCGTCTAGTCCAGGATATAAAGCCCAGTGCATCTAGTCCAGGATATAAATCCCAGTGCATCTAGTCCAGGATATAAAGCCCAGTGTGTCTAATCCAGGATATAAAGCCCAGAGCGGCTAGTCCAGGATATAAAGCCCAGTTTCTCTAGTCCAGGATATAAAGTCCAGAGCGTCTAGTCTAGGATATAACGCCCAGTGCGTCTAGTCCAGGATATAAATCCCAATGCCTCTAGTCCAGGATATAAAGCCAAGTGTGTCTAGTCCAGGATATAAAGCCCAGTGCGTCTAGTCCAGGATATAAAGCCCAGTGCATCTAGTCCAGGATATAAAGCCCAGTGTACCAATCTAGGATATGAAGCCTACTGTGTCTAGTCCAGGATATAAAGCCCAGTATGTCTAGTCAAGGATATAAAGCCCAGTGTGTCCAATCCAGGATATAAAGCCCAGTGCGTCTAGTCCAGGATATAAAGCCCAGTGCGTTTAGTCCAGGATATAAAGCCCAGTGCGTCGAGTCCAGGATAGAAAGCCTAGAGCGTCTAGTCCAGGATATAAATCCCAGTGCTTCTAGTCCAGGATACAAAAACCTGGGCGTCTAGTCCAGCATATAATGCCCAGTGCATCTAGTCCAGGATATAAATCCCAGTGCATCTAGTGTAGGATATAAAGCCCAGTGCGTCTTTTCCAGGATATAATGCCCAGAGCGTCTAGTTCAGGATATAAAGCCCAGTTTGTCTAGTCCAATATATAAAGCCCAGTGTGTGTACAGGATATAAAACCCAGTGCGTCTAGTCCAGGATATAAAGCCCAGTGCATCTAGCCCAGGATTTAAACCCCTTTGCACCCAATCCAGGATATTTAGTCCAGTGCGTCTAGTCCAGGATATAAAGCCCAGTAGGTCTAGTCCAGGATATAAAGCCCAGTGCCTTGATTCCAGGATATAATCCCAGTGCATCTAGTCCTGGATATAAAGCCCAGTGCCTCTAGTCTAGGATATAAAGCCCCGTGCGTCTAGTACAGGATATAAAGCCCAGAGCGTCTAGTCCAGGATATAAAGCCCAGTGCGTCTAGTTCTGGATATAACTCCCAGTGCAGCTAGTCCAGTATATAAAGCCCAGTGCATCTCATTCAGGATATAAAGCCCAGTGCGTCTAGTCCAGTATATAAAGCCCAGTGTTTCTAGTCCAAGATATAAAGCTCAGTGAACCTAGTCCAGGATATAAAGCCCAGTGCATCTAGTCCAGCATATAAAGCCCAGTGGATCTAGTCCAGGTTATAGAGCCCAGTGCATCTAGTCCAGGATATATATCTCACTGCGTCAATCTAGGAAATAAAACCCAGTGCATCCAGTCGAGCATATAAGGCCCAGTGCGTCTAGTCCAGGATATAAACCCAGTGTGTCGAGTCCAGTATATAAACCCAGTGCGTCTAGTCCAGGGTATAATGCCCAGTGCCTCTAGTCCAGTATATAAAACCTAGTGCGTCTAGTCCAGGATATAAAGCCCAGTGCGTCTATTCCAGGATATAATGCACAGTGTGTCTAGTCCAGGATATAAAGCCCAAGTGTGTCTAGTCCAGGCCAAAAAGCCCAGAGCGTCTAGTCCAGGATACAAAGTGCAGTGAATCTAGTCCAGGATATAAAGCCCAGAGCGTCTAGTCCAGGATATAAAGCCCAGTGCATCTAGTTTAAGATATAAAGCCCAGTGCATCTAGTCCAGGATATAAAGCACAGTGCATCTAGTCCAGGATGTAAAGCCCAGTGCATCTGGTCCACGATATAAAGCCCAGTGCATCTTGTCCAGGATATAAAGCCAAGTGTGTCTAGTCCCGGATATAAAGCAGAGTGCATCTAGTTCAGGATATAAAGCCCAGTGCACCTAGTCCAGGATATAAATCCCAGTGCATCTAGTCCAGGATATAAAGCCCAGTGCGTCTAGTCCAGTATATAAAGACCAGAGTGTCTAGTCCAGGATATAAAACCCAATGCGTCTAGTCCAGGATATAAAGCCCAGTGCATCTAGTCCAGGATATAAAGCCCAGTGCATCTAGTTCAGGATATAAAGTCCAGTGCGGCTAGTCCACGATATAAAGCCCAGTGCGTCTAATCCAGGTCATAAGACCCAGTGCGTCTAGTCCAGGATATAAAGCCCAGTGCATCTGGTCCAGCATATAAAGCCCAGTGCATCTAGTCCAGGAAATAAAGCCCAGTGCATCTAGTCCAGGGTATAATGTCCAGTGCATTTAGTCCAGGATATAAAGCCCAGTGCCTCTAGTCTAGGGTATAATGTCCAGTGCATCTAGTCCACGATATAAAGCCCAGTGCATCAATCCTGGATATGAAGCCTAGTGTGGCTAGTCCAGGATATAAAGCCCAGTATGTCTAGTCCGATAAACAATCCAGTGCATCAATCCAGGATATAAATCCCAGTGCATCTAGTGTAGGATATAAAGCCCAGTGCGTCTTTTTCAGGATACAATGCCCAGTGCATCTAGTTCAGGATATAAAGCCCAGTTTGTCTAGTCCAGTATATAAAGCCCAGTGTGTGTACAGGATATAAAACCCAGTGCGTCTAATCCAGGTTATAAAGCCCAGTGCATCTAGCCCAGGATTTAAAGCCCTTTGCACCCAATCCAGGATATTTAGTCCAGTGCATCTAGTCCAGGATATAAAGCCCAGTGCCTCGATTCCAGGATATAAAGCCCAGTGCGTCTAGTTCTGGATATAACTCCCAGTGTGTCTAGTCCAGTATATAAAGCCCAGTGCGTTTAGTCCAGTATATAAAGCCCAGTGCATCTCGTCCAGGATATAAATCCAAGTGCTTCTAGTCCAGTATTTAAAGCCCAGTGTTTCTAGTACAGGATATAAAGTTCAGTGCATCTAGTCCAGGATAAAAAGCCCAGTGCATCTAGTCCAGGATATAAAGCCCAGTGTGTCTAGTCCAGGATATAAAGCCCAGTACATCTAGTTCAGGATATAAAGCCCAGTGCATCTAGTCAAGTATATAATGCCCAGTGCGTCTAGTCCAGGATATAAAGCCCAGTGCGTCTAGTCCAGTATATAAAGCCCTTTGTGTCTAATCCAGGATATAAATCCCAGTGCTTCTAGTCCAGGATATAAAGCCCAGTGCATCTAGTCCAGGATATAAAGCCCAGAGCGTCTAGTCCAGGATATAAAGCCCAGTGCATCTAGTCCAGGATATAAAACCCAGTGCTTCTAGTCCAGGATATAAAGCCCAGTGTGTCTAATCCAGGATATAAAGCCCGGTGAGTCACGTCCAGGATATAAAGCCCAGTGCGTCTAGTTCTGGATATAACTCCCAGTGTGTCTAGTCCAGTATATAAAGACCAGTGCATCTAGTCCAGGATATATATCCCACTGCATCAAGTCTAGGAAATAAAACCCAGTGCATCCAGTCGAGCATATAAGGCCCAGTGCGTCTAGTCCAGGATATAAACCCAGTGTGTCGAGTCCAGTATATAAAGCCAGTGCGTCTAGTCCAGGGTATAATGCCCAGTGCCTCTAGTCCAGTGTATAAAACCTAGTGCGTCTAGTCCAGGATATAAAACCCAGTGCGTCTATTCCAGGATATAATGCACAGTGTGTCTAGTCCAGGATATAAAGCCCAAGTGTGTCTAGTCCAGGCCAAAAAGCCCAGAGCGTCTAGTCCAGGATACAAAGTGCAGTGAATCTAGTCCAGGATATAAAGCCCAGAGCGTCTAGTCCAGGATATAAAGCCCAGTGCATCTAGTTTAGGATATAAAGCCCAGTGCATCTAGTCCAGGATATAAAGCACAGTGCAGCTAGTCCAGGATGTAAAGCCCAGTGCATCTGGTCCACGATATAAAGCCCAGTGCATCTTGTCCAGGATATAAAGCCAAGTGTGTCTAGTCCCAGATATAAAGCACAGTGCATCTAGTTCAGGATATAAAGCCCAGTGCACCTAGTCCAGGATATAAATCCCAGTGCATCTAGTCCAGGATATAAAGCCCAGTGCGTCTAGTCCAGTATATAAAGACCAGAGTGTCTAGTCCAGGATATAAAACCCAATGCGTCTAGTCCAGGATATAAAGCCCAGTGCATCTAGTCCAGGAGATAAAGCCCAGTGCATCTAATCCAGGTCATAAGACCCAGTGCGTCTAGTCCAGGATATAAAGCCCAGTGCATCTGGTCCAGCATATAAAGCCCAGTGCATTTAGTCCAGGATATAAAGCCCAGTGCGTCTAGTCTAGCGTATAATGTCCAGTGCATCTAGTCCACGATATAAAGCCCAGTGCACCAATCCTGGATATGAAGCCTAGTGTGGCTAGTCCAGGATATAAAGCCCAGTATGTCTAGTCCGATAAACAATCCAGTGCATCAATCCAGGATATAAATCCCAGTGCATCTAGTGTAGGATATAAAGCCCAGTGCGTCTTTTCCAGGATACAATGCCCAGTGCATCTAGTTCAGGATATAAAGCCCAGTTTGTCTAGTCCAGTATATAAAGCCCAGTGTGTGTACAGGATATAAAACCCAGTGCGTCTAATCCAGGTTATAAAGCCCAGTGCATCTAGCCCAGGATCTAAAGCCCTTTGCACCCAATCCAGGATATTTAGTCCAGTGCATCTAGTCCAGGATATAAAGCCCAGTGCCTCGATTCCAGGATATAAAGCCCAGTGCGTCTAGTTCTGGATATAACTCCCAGTGTGTCTAGTCCAGTATATAAAGCCCAGTGCGTTTAGTCCAGTATATAAAGCCCAGTGCATCTCGTCCAGGATATAAATCCCAGTGCGTCTAGTCCAGTATTTAAAGCCCAGTGTTTCTAGTACAGGATATAAAGTTCAGTGCATCTAGTCCAGGATAAAAAGCCCAGTGCATCTAGTCCAGGATATAAAGCCCAGTGTGTCTAGTCCAGGATATAAAGCCCAGTACATCTAGTTCAGGATATAAAGCCCAGTGCAGCTAGTCAAGTATATAATGCCCAGTGCGTCTAGTCCAGGATATAAAGCCCAGTGCGTCTAGTCCAGTATATAAAGCCCTTTGTGTCTAATCCAGGATATAAAGCCCAGTGCGTCTATTCCAGGATATAATGCACAGTGTGTCTATTCCAGGATATAAAGCCCAAGTGTGTCTAGTCCAGGACATAAAGCCCAGAGCGTCTAGTCCAGGATATAAAGCCCAATGCGTCTAGTCGAGGATATAAAGCCCAGTGCATCTAGTCCAGGATATAAAGCACAGTGCATCTAGTCCAGGATATAAAGCCCAGAGCCTCTGGTCCAGGATATAATGCCCAGTGCATCTAGTCCAGGATATAAAAGCCAGTGCGTCTAGTCCAGGATATAATGCCCAGTGCATCTAGTCCAGTATATAAAGCCCAGTGCGTTTAGTCCAGGATATAAAGCCCAGTGCATCTAGACCAGGATATGAAGCCCAGTGCATCAAGTCCAGGATATAAAGCCCAAAGCGTCTAATCCAGAATATAAAGCCCAAAGCGTCTAGTCCAGGATATAAAGCCCAATGCGTCTAGTCCAGGATATAAAACCCAGTGCATCTAATCCAGGATATAATGCCCAGTGTTTCTAGTCCAGGATATAAAGCCCAGTGAGTCGAGTCCAGGATATAAAGCCCAGTGCATCTAGTCCAGGATATAATGCCCAGTGCCTCTAGTCCAGGATATAAAACCCAGTGCGTCTAGTCCAGGATATAACGCCCAGTGCATTTAGTCCAAGACATAAAGCCCAGTGCGTCATGTCCAGGACATAAAACCCATTGCGTCTAGTCCAGGATATAAAGCCAAGTGCGTCTAGTCCATTATATATAGTCCAGAGTGCCTACTCGAGGATATAAAACCCAGAGCGTCTAGTCCAGGATATAAAGCCCAGTGCATCTAGTCCAGGGTATAAAGCCCAGTGCGTCTAGTCCAGGATATAAAGCCCAGTGCATCTAGTCCAGGATATAAAGCCCAGTGCATCTAGTCCAGGATATAATGCCCAGTGTGTCTAATCCATGATATAAAGCCCAGAGCATCTAGTCCAGGATATAAAGCCCAGTGCGTCTAGTCCAGGATATAAAGCCCAGATCTTCTGGTCCAGGATATAATGCCCAGTGCGTCTAGTCCAGGATATAAATGCCAGTGCGTCTAGTCCAGGATATAATGCCCAGTGCATCTAGTTCAGATATAAAGCCCAGTGCATCTAGTTCAGGATATAAATTCCAGTGCGTCTAGTCCAGGATATAAAGCCCAGTGCGTCTTGTCCAGGATATAAAGCCCAGTGCGTCTAGTCCAGGATATAAAGCCCAGTTCCTCTAGACCAGGATATGAAGCCCAGTGCATCTAGTACATGATATAAAGTCCAAAGCGTCTAATCCAGGATATTAAGCCCAAAGCGTCTAGCCCAGGATATAAAGCCCAGTGCGTCTAGTCCAGGATATAATGTCCAGTGCATCTAGTTCAGGATATATATCCCAGTGTGTCTAGGCCAGGATATAAAACCCAGTGCGTCTAGTCCAGGATATAAGGCCCAGTGCGTCTAGTCCAGGATATAAAGCCCAGTGAGTCGAGTCCAGGATATAAAGCCCAGTGCGTCTATTCCAGGATATAATGCCCAGTGCCTCTAGTCCAGGATATAAAACCCAGTGCGTCTAGTCCAGGATATAAAGCCCAGTGCATCTAGTCCAGGATATAATGCCCAGTGCCTCTAGTCCAGGATATAAAGCCCAGTGCATCTAGTCCAGGATATAAAGCCCAGTGCATCTAGTCCATTATATATAGCCCAGTGTGTCTTGTCGAGGATATAAAGCCCAGAGTGTCTAGTCCAGGATATAAAACCCAGTGCGTCTAGTCCAGGATATAAAGCCCAATGCATCTAATCTAGGTTATAAACCCCAGTGCTTCTAGTCCAGGATATAAAGCCCAGTGTGTCTAGTCCAGGATATAAAGCCCAGTGTATCTAGTCCAGGATATAAAGCCCAGTGCATCTAGTCCAGGATATAAAGCCCAGTGCATCTAGTCTGACTCCTTGAAAGCACAGTACTGAACAATATCCAAAGTACCTGGGACAGGATTGTTTGATTGCATTGCCCATCTTCTATAACTCACATTACAAGATTTTACTCTGGAGTGTAGGAGTGATGCTGACCTCTGTCTAGCCAGCCTTCTGCTGCTTTATAACGAAGAAGCTGCATAAAGGGGAAATTGGTGTCGGCAGGTTGGCCCATGTTTGACTATCTGTCCTGTTGCTGGTCTTGGAAGGAGGGACTGGGAAACTTGGCAGTGCAAAAAAACAATATAACCTGTGTTAATCGAGTCCTGAGCCAGTAGTGGGATCCACCTGGAGTGGATGTCTTCAATAGCACTGTAACCACACAGTTAAATTCACTAATGAGTTTTATCTCTGAGCCCATGTTCCCCCTTGCACTCAGAGCCTCACAGTTAGCTACTTGTTGCTAATCAGGTGGCAGTCATCCACTTCTACAATAATTGTAGAATGACTGTGCCGTTGCTATGGAAACGTACTGATAATTAGCTCATCACATCACATCAGGCAGGCCTGTAGTCAGCTGCATTGATTAATGGTGGCAATCAGCCTCAAATCTCTGTTGCTAACGTCAACTCAATCTATAACTGGCTCCGCCAGCGAAGGAGACACTTTCCCCAGTTTGAGGGAGGAAATGCTGCAGAATTTTCACTGGACTTGTGGTCGGCCTCCTGGCAACCACTTGCTCAGCTTGCTTGTCTACAAATGACTGCTCCAGACTGTTTGCCTTTTCTTATTGTTTCCCCTCCCCCTGCATGGTCCAGCGAACTCCCTCCCAGACTCTGAGCCTCGGCCCCTGCCTGCCCCTTGTTAGATACGGTCTGCTGCTTCACCACAGTTAGTTGTTTTTTTAAATCTGTTTCTTCTCTCCGGCTCTAAATATTTGCTTTCAATCTTCTAATTAAACCTTGTCCTCCCAGGCGCTGTACCAGCTCTCTCAAGCTTCCTCCTTTCTGAATGAATTAGCTGTTTATTTTAATCGCATTCGCTCCCCCCCCCCCGAACTTTTGCCTTTTGTTAAACTGCTCAGTCAGCCGTGCTTCCTGCTGTATTTTTGCTGGGGGTAGACACCTGTTTCTCCAGCTCCCGTTAAGCGCTCGCACCAGCCCCGCATGTGCTAGTTTGTATCATCACCGTGCCTTTCCACTGAGTTTAACTGCAAACAATTCCCATGTCAGCCATGGCTCAGTTGGTAGCACTCTTGCCTCTTGAGTCAGAAGGCTGTGGGTTCAGGTCCCACTCCAGGGACTTGAGCACATAAAGCTAGGCTGGCACTCCAGCGCAGTGCTGAGGGAGTGCTGCACTGGCGGAGGGGCTGTCATTCGGATGAGACGCTAAACCGAGGCCCCACCTGCTTTCTCAGGTGGATGGATGTAAAAGATCCCATGGCACTATTTTGAAGAAGAGCAGGGGAGTTATCCCTGGTGTCCTGGCCAATATTTTTCCCTCAATCAACACAACAAAAACAGATTATCTGGTCATTATCACATTGCTGTTTGTGGGAGTTTGCTGTGCGCAAATTGGCTGCCGTGTTTCCTACATTACAACAGTGACTCCACTTCATTGTCTGTAAAGCGCTTTAAGATATCCGGTGGTCATGAAAGGCGCTATATAAATGCAAGTCTTTCTTGTTTTCCATCACCCGGCCGTGTTATAAATCTATTCACGCACAACTGAAAGCTGCAGCATCAAACTTGTGCTACTGAATATGCAAAATAAAGTATTATTTCATATTGAGTTCCTCAAAAAAGGCACAGAAGGAGGCCATTCGGCCCATCGAGTCCGTGCCGGCTCTCTGTAGAGCAATCCAGTCAGTCCCATTCCCCCGCTCTATCCCCGTAGCCCTGCAAGTTTATTTCCCTCAAGTGCCTATCCAGTCTCCCCTTGAAAACATTGAGTGTCTCCGCTTCCACCACTTCCGTCGGCAGCGAGTTCCAGGTCCTCACCCCTCGCTGCGTAAAAAGGTTTTTCTTCACATCTCCCCTGTATCTCTAGCCCAAAACCTTAAATCTGTATCCCCTAGTCCTTATACCATGAACTAGTGGGAACAGCCTTTCCCCGCCTAGCCTATCCAAACCCATCATAATCTTGTACACCTCTATCAAATCACCCCTCAACCTCCTTTGCTCTAATGAAAACAAATCCAGCTTCTCCAACCTGTCCTTGTAGCTAAGATCCCCCATCCCCGGAACCATTCTGGTAAATCTCTGCACCCTCTCAAGGGCCGTCACATCCTTCCTCAAGTGTGATGGCCAGAACTGGACACAATACTCCTGTGAAGATGTTGTCAATTTCATGATCCATTAGGATGATTACATTTAAATCTTTTCTAAGGTTTCAAGCTCTTTCAGTGTCACTTTAATATTTTCCACAGTCACCAGGTAATCTCTCTGCAGCTGCAGAACAGGACAATCGCCGGATCATTGTAATAATCTAAATAACGGAGATGTGCCTGGGACACTTTGTATTTAGGTGGTGGGAGCATCCGACTGACTCTGGATCAGTTGTTCATTAAACATGGCGATGGAGAAATGCTGCCCGACTGTCTTATTTGTTGTTCTCAGTCCACCCCCTGTGCTGCTGCTCACGGGTAGTCAGGATTGTGGAGTGCACTTTCTGATATCTATCACAGTTCTGCTGCAGCCGAAATGTGACAGTGTGGCGGAGCCACCAGGGGGACTCTGATCTAATGTACATAAATATCTTTAACAAATTATTAGCTACAGAATGAATCTGTATCTTTGTTCATATCATTGCATGTACATAGCGCGGTCCCTTTAAGAATGAGACCAAACGTGATGACGTCATCACGTTGATCACGCGATCCTCCAGCGGCGGGAAAACGTGATGACGTCATGACGTCAGGCTGGGGAGCTGCCCTAGCCAGTCCTCGTGGAGCCAGCAAAGAGTACAGACCTGTAATGTAGTTCTCCTGTGTTTCTGTTTTAAACTCTGTTGATTAGTATTAAACATCGTTTGTTTGATAGACTGACTCAACCTCAGTCCTTTAGTTAGGAATCTAGCCATTCCTACAGTGGTGACCCTGAATTTTCGTGAACAATTTTCGTGGAAGAAGCGAAGCGCGACGAAACATGGAAACGAACTCCGTGGCTTTGAAGCTCCCACAGTTTTGGGAACAACAGGCGGCCTCCTGGTTCGTCCAAGCAGAAGCACAATTCGATCTCCGAAACATCGTTGCGGATCAGACCCGTTACCTTTACGTGGTCTCCGCACTCGACAGCTCCACGGCCTCACGGATCATCAGCCTGCTCAAAAACCCCCCGGTTGACAGCAAGTATAATACTCTTAAAGCGCGGTTAATACAGGTCTTCGGGCTCATGAAGGCGGAGCGTGCCCGCCGGCTACTCGCTTTGCCCGGGCTTGGCGATTCCAAGCCATCTGAGCTAATGAGCCAATGCTCACGCTCCTTGGTCAACTACCCGAGCAGGTTCAGGCTGCCCTCGCCAGATCAGAAGCCACAGATTGCGCAGCACTTGCTGCAGAAGCAGATACGATTTATGCAGTCATGCAGCAAGACTGCGCCGCCACGAGGCACCCCTCCCCCGCGAACGCCGCCCCGACACCTCCATCCCCCGGCTTGTGTTTTTACCACGCCCGTTTCGGCGCGAAAGCCAGAGGCTGCCGCCCTCCCTGCAGTTTCGCGCCTAAAAAAAACCCGACTTCAACACCAGCAGCAACTCCAGAAAAGGAGGACCGAGTCTGAGGGACGTTCCGCGGCCACGATGGCGATTGGAAATTCCGGGAAGCTCCTCTACATTACAGATTCCCTCTCAGGCTGGCGCTTTTTATGCGACACCGGGGCGCAGTGTAGCATCCTTCCTGCCTCAGCACTCGATATTCAGTCTGGGATGCACGGCCTCTCCCTCGTGGCAGCTAATGGTGGGCCCATTCGTTCCTTTGGCAAACGACGGGTCCAGGTGTGCTTCGGCGGACAACGGTTTCAGTGGGAATTTATTACAGCCAAGGTTTCGCAAGCCATCCTCAGCGCGGATTTCTTATGTGCCAACAGCTTCTTGGTGGATGTAAGAAATCGTCGATTGGTCAACGCGGCCACCTTCCACTCCATCCCTTGCTTCCGCAGTTCTGCAATGTCGCACACTGTCTCCTGCGCGTTGTCCTCGCCGGATGAGTTCACTCGCCTATTAGGTGAAATCCCGGAGCTGACCAAGCCCACTTTCTCCTCCTCGGTCACTAAGCATAGTGTCGAACACCACATTACTACGACTGGCTCTCCAGTTTATGCGCAAGCTCGGCGCCTGGAACCCGGCAAGCTCGCAGCTGCGAAGGCAGAGTTTACCACGATGGGACAGCTGGGGATTATTCGCCGGGCGAATAGTCCCTGGTCCTCACCTCTCCACATCATCCCGAAGCCCGGCGGTGGATGGCGGCCATGCAGGGACTACCGACGCCTTAATGACGCCATTACTCCCGATCGGTACCCGATCCCGCATATACAGGATTTCTCCGCCCATTTGGCGGGAAACTCAATCTTCCCCAAGGTCGACCTCGTCCGTGGCTACCACCAAGTTCCCGTACACCCGCAGGATGTCCATAAAACGGCTGTTATCACTCCCTTTGGACTGTTCGAGTTTCTACGGATGCCATTTGGGCTCAAGAACATCGCACAGGCTTTTCAACGACTAATGGACTCGGTCCTGCGGGATCTTCCCTTTTTATTTGTCTACCTTGACGACATCCTGATAGCCAGCTCTACCAAAGAGGAACACGTCTGCCATCTCCGCACCCTCTTTCGCCGCCTCAGCCAACATGGCCTCATAATCAACCCGGCCAAGTGTCAGTTTGGCCTACAACAGATTGACTTCTTGGGCCACCGCATTACTTCGGAGGGTGCAATTCCGTTGCAGTCAAAGGTCGAAGCAATTACAGCATTCCCAAGGCCGCAGTCCACCAAGGCTCTTCAAGAATTCCTGGGCATGGTGAATTTCTACCACCGCTTTGTGCCCAAGGCAGCACGACTCATGCAGCCCCTATACGAGGCCCTCAAAGGCAAGGCCGGAAAGGATACAATAGCCTGGACGGTCGAAATGAACAACGCTTTCGACAACACAAAAACCGCTCTAGCCAATGCAACTATTTTGGCGCACCCTCTGCCAGGTGCCACCATCGCCCTTACCACCGCCCGCTTCCGACTATGCCATAGGCGCTGTGCAGGAACAGTGGGTCAACGGGACGTGGCAACCACTGGCATTTTTCAGCCGCCAACTCCGGCGCAACGAACGCAAATACAGCAATTTCGACTGGGAGTTGCTGGCGCTGTTCCTGGCTATCCGCCATTTCCGTTTTTTGTTAGAAGGACATCCCTTCACTGCGTTTGTAGATCACAAACCACTGACCTTCGCCATGGCCAAGACCGCCGAACCGTGGTCGGCTTGACAGCAGCGACAGCTAACTTTCATTTCAGAATTCACGGCAGCACGGTGGCATAGTGGTTAGCACTGTTGCCTCACAGCGCCAGAGACCCGGGTTCGAATCTGGCCTCGGGTGACTGTGTGGAGTTTGCACATTCTCCCTGTGTTTGCGTGGGTTTCCTCCGGGTGCTCCGGTTTCCTCCCACAGTCCAAAGATGTGCGGGTTAGGTTGATTGGCTATGATAAAAAATTGACCCTTAGTGTTAGGGGGATTAAATACGTGAGGTTACGGGGATAGGGTGGGATATGTGTTGGTGTAGGGGTTACAGGGATCGGGTGGGATATGTGTCGGTGCAGGCTCGATGGGCCGAAATGGCCTCTATCTGCACTGTGGGGTTTCTGTGATTCTGATTCTGATGTCCAACACGTAGCTGGCAAGGACAACTTGGTAGCTGATTGCCTTTCTCGCGCGACCGTACGGGCGGTCCAGCTGGGCATCGATTATGCCCTCATGGCTACCAATCAGGCATCCGACCCTGAAACACAGGCGTATCGCACCGACACCTCTAGCCTCCAACCGACCGATCTGCAATTCCACGCTGCAGGCACCTTGTTACTCTGCGATGTCTCCATGGGAGATCCCCGCCCGATCGTTCCAGTCGCCTGGCGCCGCAAAGTTTTCGACGCCATACATGGGCTTTCGCATCCTGGCGTAAAGGCATCTCAAAAATTAATGTCGGCTAAGTTCGTCTGGAGAGGAATGCGTAAGGATATCCGCGACTGGGCTAACACCTGCGTCGTCTATCAAACGTCTAAGGTGCAACGTCACGTTAAGGCCCCATTGGCCACGTTCGCAGTACCAGAACGTCGAGTGGACCTCGTCGGGCCGCTTCCATCGTCGCAGGGGTTCACACACATCCTCACCATGGTCGATCGTACTACTAGATGGCCAGAGGCAGTTCCTCTGGTGTCTACTACGTCCGCTGATGTCGCCAGAGCATTCCTCTCCTTGTGGGTCGCACGTTTCGGCGTTCCGGCGGACATTTCTTCAGACTGCGGTCCACAGTTCTCTTCCGAGCTCTGGAACGCTGTGGCCCAGGGTCTCGGCACCAACTTCACCACACCATGGCCTATCACCCACAAGCAAATGGTTTGTGCGAACATTTCCACAGATCGTTAAAGGCATCGCTGAGGGCCAGCCTCCAAGGCGCCGGATGGGTGGATAAGCTTCCGTGGGTCATGTTGGGTCTCCGCACGGCACCCAAAGAGGACCTGCAATCGTCTGCCGTGGAGCTTGTGTACGGCCAGCCACTCCGCGTACCGGGAGACTTCCTGCCGCTTCCAACTGAGCCGTGGTCCGCAGCCAAACAACTCAGCAGCCACCGGGAAACAGCCAGGGCTTTTGCGCCTATCCCAAATTCGCATCACGGCCTTCCATCTTCACACGTACCAGCGGAGCTAAAGAATGCTGAATTTGTATTCATTCGTCATGATGCCCATAGGGATCTGCTCAAGGCCCCTTACACAAGCCCTTTTCGCATACTGGAGACAGGCGACAAGAGTTTCTCTGTAGACATCGGTGGTAAACCCGACCACATATCCATTGACCGTCTCAAACCGGCACACCTGGACATCGACCGGCCGATAGAAACTGCACAGCCACCACGACGTGGTCGACCTCCCGCTGCATCCACGCCAGACCGAAGGCTTCCATCCACCAACCCGCCCGCTGTTCAACAACGTCCACTCCAAGAATACAGGAGTCGCTCTGACAGGCTTGTCAGACCTCCTAGTCGATTGACTTTTACTGTTAAAGACAATTCTGGGGGGGCGCATGTGGCGGAGCCACCAGGGGGACTCTGATCTAATGTACATAAATATCTTTACCAAATTATTAGCTACAGAATGAATCTGTATCTTTGTTCATATCATTGCATGTACATCGCGCGGTCCCTTTAAGAATGAGACCAAACGCGATGACGTCACCACGTTGATCACGTGATCCTCCAGCGGCGGGAAAACGTGATGACATCATGACGTCAGGCTGGGGAGCCGCCCTAGCCAGTCCTCGTGGAGCCAGCAAAGAGTACAGACCTGTAATGTAGTTCTCCTGTGTTTCCGTTTTAAACTCTGTTGATTAGTATTAAACATCGTTTGTTTGCTAGACTGACTCGACCTCAGTCCTTTAGTTAGGAACCTAGCCATTCCTACAACAGGACATTTCTCATCACTAACGCAGTAAAGTTACTAAGGTGATATATCACATAGAGTACAACAGAGAGTAAAAATATTCAAACTCGCTGACGCTGAAAGCTACAGGCATCATTTTACAAACTTGTTAAGATGCAAGTGTCTTTGTTCTCTCCCCAAATCTTTTGGTCCCAGTTATTTACACAGATATATTATTAAAAATCTATTGTGCGTGTGCACTGCCTGCCATCACAATTTTTGGTCATACATTTATGTCAACATATAATATCGAAACTGTCTGTGGGGGAGAAGTTCCGCGGGCTTCTTCCTATCTCCCACCGTAACTTTGGTTGGACGATCAGCTGAAACTTTTTTAAATTCGTTCCTGGATGTGGACGTCGCTCGCAAGGCCAGCATTTATTGCCCATCCCTAATTGCCCTCCCTTGACCCTATTCTCCCAAACTGCTGACCACCCATCTTCCTTTTCTGGCTCCCATGTTGGCTGATATTGTTAACGGTTCTCTCTCCTCAGGTACTGTCCCCCCTCCCTCAAATCTGCCGTCATTAACCCCTCCTCAAAAAGCCAAGCCTCGATCCCTCCGTCCTTGCAAACTGCCACCCCATCTCCAACCTCCCTTTCCTCTCCAAAGTCCTTAAACATGTTGTCGCCTCCCAAATCCGTGCCCATCTTTCCCGCAATTCCATGTTTGAATCCCTCCAATCAGGTTTCTGCCCCTGCCACAGTACCGAAACAGCTCCCATCAAAGTCACAAATGACATCCTTTGTGACTGTGACAAAGGTAAACTATCCCTCCTCATCCTTCTTGGCTCGTCTGCAGCCTTTGGCATGGCTGACCACTCCATCCTTCTCCAACGCCTCTCCACCATCGTCCAGCTGGGTGGGACTGCACTCGCCTGGTTCCATTCTTATCTATCTAATCTTAGTCAGAGAATCGCCTGCAACGGCTTCTCTTCCCACTCCCGCATCGTTACCTCTGGTGTCCCCAAGGATCTATCCTTGGCCCCCTCCTGTTTCACATCTACATGTTGCCCCTTGGCGACATCATCCGAAAACACAGCGTCAGTTTCCACACATACGCTGATGACACCCAGCTCTACCTCACCACCACCTCTCTCGACCCCTCCACGGTGTCTAAATTGTCAGACTGCTTGTCTGTCAGCCAGTTCTGGATGAGCAGAAATTTTCTCCAATTAAATATTGGGAAGACCAAAACCATTGTTTTCGGTCCCCGCCACGAACTCCGTTCCCTAACCACTGACTCCATCCCTCTCCCTAACATCTGTCTGAGGCTGAACCACACTGTTCGCAACCTTGGTGTCATATTTGACCCTGAAATGAACTTCCGACCACATATCCGCGGCATAACTAAGACCGCCTATTTCCACCTCCATAACATCACCCGTCTCCGCCCTTGCCTCAGCTCATCTGCTGCTGAAACCCTTATCCATGCCTTTGTTACTTCTAGACTTGACTATTCCAACGCTCTCCTGGCTGGCCTCCCACATTCTACCCTACGTAAACTTGAGGTCATCCAAAACTCGGCTGCCCGTGTCCTAACTCGCACGAAGTCCCGTTCGCCCATCACCCCTGTGCTCTCTGATCTACACTGGCTCCCGGTTAAGCAACACCTCGATTTCAAAATTCTCATCCTTGTTTTCAAATCCCTCCATTACCTTGCCCCTCCCTATCTCTATAATCTCCTCCAGCCCCACAATCCCCTGAGATATCTGCGCTCCTCTTATTCTGCCCACTTGAGCATCCCTGATTATAGTCGCTCAACCTTTGGTGGTCATGCCTTCTGTTACCTAGACCCTAAGTTCTGGAATTCCTTGGCTAAACCTCTCCGCCTCTACCTCTCTTTCCTCCTTTAAGACGCTCCTTAAAACCTACCCCTCTGACCAAGCTTTTGGTCACCTGCCCTAACTTCTCCTTATGTTGCTCGGTGTCAAATTTTTTGTCTTATAATACTCCTATGAAGTGCCTTGGGACATTTTACGACATTAAAGGCGCTATATAAGTGCAAGTTGTTTTTGTTGTTAGAAGGTGATGGTGCTCCGCCTTCTTGAACCGCTGCAGTCCGTGTGGTGAAGGTACTCCACATTGCTGTTAGGGAGGGAGTTCCAGGATTTTGACCCAGCGACGATGATGGTGGGGGATTCAGCAATAGTCATTTTTTTTTTATTCGTTCATGGGATGTGGGCGTCGCTGGCAAGGCCAGCATTTATTGCCCATCTCTAGTTACCCTTGAGAAGGTGGTGGTGAGCCACCTTCTTGAACCGCTGCAGTCCATGTGGTGAAGGTGCTCCCACAGTGCTGTTAGGGAGGGAGTTCCAAGATTTTGGCCCAGCGACGATGAACGAACGGCCGATATACTTCCAAGTCAGGATGGTGTGTGACTTGGAGGGGAACTTGGAGGTGGTGGTGTTCCCATGCGTCTACTGCCCTTGTCATTCTAGGTGGTAGGGGTCGCGGGTTTGGGAGGTGCTGCCGAAGAAGCCCTGGCGAGTTGCTGCACTGCATCTTGTAGATGGTACACACTGCAGCCACGGTACGCTGGTGGTGGAGGGAGTGAATGTTTAAGGGTGGATGGGGTGTCAATCAAGTGGGCTGCTTTGTCTTGGATGGTGTCGCTCTTCTTGACTGTTGGAGCTGCACTCATCCAGGCAAGTGGAGAGTATTCCATCACGCTCCTTACTTGTGCCTTGTAGATGGTGGAAAGGCTTTGGGGAGTCAGGAGGTGAGACACTCGTCGCAGAATACCCAGCCTCTGACCTGCTCTTGTTGCCACAGTATTTATGTGGCTGGTCCAGTTAAGTTTCTGGTCAATGGTGACCTCCAGGATGTTGATGGTGGGGGATTCGGCATTGGTAATGTCATTGAATGTCAAGGGGAGGTGGTTAGACTCTCACTTGTTGGAGATAGTCATTGCCTGGCACGAATGTTACCTGCCACTTATCAGCACCAGCCTGAATGTAGTCCAGTTCTTGTTACATGCAGGCATGGACTGCTTCATTATCTGAGGATTTGCGAATGACACTGAACACTGTACAGTCATCAGCAAACATCCCCACTTCTGACCTTATGATGGAGGGAAGGTCATTGATGAAGCAGTTTGGGCCTAGGACACTGCCCTGAGGAACTCCTGCAGCGATGTCCTGGGACTGTGATGATTGACCTCCAATCACTACAACCATCTTCCTTGGTGCTAGGTATGACTCCAGCCAGTGGAGAGTTTTCCCCCCGATTCCCATTGACTTCAGTTTTACTAGGGCTCCTTGATACCACACTCGGTCAAATGCTGCCTTGATGCCAAGGGCAGTCACTCTCACCTCACCTCTGGAATTCAGCTCCTTTGTCCATGTTTGGTGGAGGCCACTATGGATCATCCACTCGGCACTTCTGGCTGGAGATGGTTGCAAATGCTTCTGCTTTGTTTTTTGCACTCACGTGCTGGGCTTCACCATCATTGAGGATGGGGATATTCATGGAGCCTGCTCCTACCGTTAGTTGTTTAATGGTCCACCACCATTCACGACTGGATGTGGCAGGACTGCAGAGCTTTGATCTGATCCGTTGATTGTGGGATCGCTTGGCTCTCTCTATAGCATGCTGCTTCCGCTGTTTAGCATGCATGTAGTCCGGTGTTGCAGCTTCCCCAGGTTGCCACCTAATTTTTTGGTACGTCTGGCGCTGCCCCTGGCATGCTCTTCTACACTCCTTATTGAACTAGGGTTGGTCCCCTGGCTTGATGGTAATGGTAGAGTGAGGGATATGCCGGGCCATGAGGTTACAGATTGTATTGGAATACAGTTCTGCTGCTGCCCCACAGCGTCCCATGGGTGCTTAGATTTGAGCTGCTAGATCTGTTCTGACTCTATTTCATTTAGCACGGTGGTAGTGCCACACAACACGATGGAGGGTGTCCTCAGTGTGAAGACGGGGCTTCTTCTCCACAAGGACTGTGCAGTGGTCACTGGTACCAATGCTGTCATGGACAGATGCAGCTGGTAGATTGGTGAGGACGAGGCCAAGTAGGTTTTTCCCTCATTTTGGTTCTCTCACCACCTGTCACAGGCCCAGTCTGGCAGTAGTGGTGCTACCGAGCCACTCTTGGTGATGGACATTGAAGTCCCCCACCCAGAGTACATTCTGTGCCCTTGCTACTCTCAGTGCATCTTCCAAGTGGTGTTCATCATGGAGGAGTACTGATTCTATCAGCTGAGGCAGGGCGGTAGGTGGTAATCAGCAGGAGGTTTCCTTGCCCATGCCTGACCTGAAGCCATGAGACTTCATGGGGTCCGGAGTCAATGTTGAGGACTCCCTGGGCCATTCCCTCTGTACTCCCTCCTGACTGTATACCATCTTGGTGGGTATGTCCTATGTCACCAGCGATGGAGGAGTCTGGGACATTGGCTGAAAGGTATGACTCTGTGAGTATAACTACATCAGGCTGTTGCTTGACTAGTCTGTGGGACAGCTCTCCCAGTTTTGGCACATGTCCCCAGATGTTGCTGAGGAGGATGCTGGATGTGCCCTGGTTTAGGTCAATGCCGGGTGGTCCGTCCAGTTTTATTCTTATTTCTCATAACAGTTTGTTACAACTGAGTGTCTCGCTGGGCCATTTCAGAGGGCAGTTAAGAGTCAACCACATTGCTGTGGGTCTGGAGTCACATACAGGCCAGACGGGGTAAGGACGACAGATTTCCTTCCCTAAAGGACATTAATGAACCAGATGGGTTTTTACGACAATCCGATAGTTTCATGGTCACCATTACTGATCCTATTCCAGATTTATTTAATTAACTGAATTTAAATTCCCCAGCTGCTGTGGTGGGATTTGAACTCACGTCTCTGCATCATTAGTCCAGGTCTCTGGATTACTAGTCCAGTAATATAACCACTATGCTACCGGTCCCTTAACAAAAACAGACCCCCTGGAACAATGGCCATTTCTCCAGGGCGAGTGGATGTTTTTTTTTCGTTTATGGGATGTGGGCATCACTGGCAAGGCCAGCATTTATTGCCCATCCCTAATTGCCCTTGAGAAGGTGGCGGTGAACCGCTTTCTTGAACCGCTGCAGTCTGTGTGGTGAAGGTACTCCCATAGTCCTGTTAGGTAGGGAGTTCCAGGATTTTGGCCCAGCGATGATGAAGGATCGGCCATATACTTCTAAGTCAGGATGGAGTGTGACTTGGAGAGGAACTTGGAGGTGGTGATGTTCCCATGCGCCTGCTGCCCTTGTCCTTCCAGGTGGAAGAGGTCACGGGTTTGGAAGGTGCTGCTGAAGAAGCCTTGGTGAGTTGCTGCAGTGCATCTTGTAGATGGTACACACTGCATCCACGGTACGCCAGTGGTGGAGGGAGTGAATGTTTAAGGTGGTGGATGGGGTGCCAATCAAGCGGGCTGCTTTGTCCTGGATGGTGTCGAGCTTCTTGAGTGTTGTTGGAGCTGCACTCATCCAGGCAAGTGGAGTGTATTCCATCACACTCCTGACTTGTGCCTTGTAGATGGTGGAAAGGCTTTGGGGAGTCAGGAGGTGAGACACTCGCCGCAGAATACCCAGCCTCTGACCTACTCTTGTAGCCACAGTATTTATGTGGCTGGTCCAGTTAAGTTTCTGGTCAATGGTGACCCCCAGGATGTTGATGGTGGGGGATTTGGAGATGGTAATGCCGTTGAATGTTAAGGGGAGGTGGTTAGACTCTCGCTTGTTGGAGATAGTCATTGCCTGGCACTTGTGTGCCGCGAATGTTACCTGCCACTTATCAGCCCAAGCCTGAACATCGTTCACGTCTTGTTGCATGCTGGCATTATCTGAGGAGTTGTGAATGGCACTGAACACTGATGTTCGGTCGATCATCCGGTGAAGTTCCGGGAGGGGATTGGGAGAACCCCTTGGAAATTCCAGGTGTTAGGATGGAAATCCTGTATGTAAACAGTTGCCTGTAATGATGCAGTTGTGGACTCTGGCCACTAGTTGGTGCTGTGGAGCGAGTTTCAGTAGTCGTTCCCCCAACGCCATCACCATCTTGTCCTTGATGGCCGCCTCGATGGACCCTTCAGAGAATGCCGAGAGAGGCACAGAGGGAAGTGTAAATAACTGAGTAGATGTGATTGTGGAGGAGGAACAATGTTATTTGCATCTTAATCAAGAGTTGGAAAGGTAAATCGTATTACAGATATATCCATGAGGCCTGTATCTTCCAGCATCTGTAAGGTGTGTCATTATCTTGTTGCAGCCGTGTAAATACATTGCTTCAGTAAGTTTGCTGTTTTATGGTACAGGCGAAGTGTCCTAGTATTTAAACTGAACTGTGACTGTTAGAAACCGTATCCAGGTTGCAGACTACCTGCGATGCCATGGGTGATCTATTAGTGTGTGTAAAATACTTCAGAGTTCATGTGTACGGGATCCCTGACCATATTCCCAGGAATTTCCTCGGCCCTTCTCCCATTCCGCTGCTGTAGATTCAGCAGAAACCCCGTGGGTTAGTTTCAACTCGGGTCCGAGCAGAATAGCTGGCGGTATTGGATTGGTCGTCCGTTATACGCCTCCCCCAATTCCCTCGGGGTGTTTAGCGATCCGATACCACCCGCTCTCCACCCCCGGTGAAGTTGACAGTGACCCCCCGGGCATTTCACCCAACTTACGGAGGCGGAACGGGAAATGCCCTGAGGAATTTCACCCCCATTGTCACATAGACAGGCAAACTCGCCACATTCCTCTTAAAAAACTCAGTGTTCAGTGAGTGGATTAATGGATGTGCAGCTATTCGAAAACGACTTTCCTCGGAGTTTATAGTCAGATCAAAATGAATCCATTTATTGGCCCTTCAGGCAAGAACCAGTTAAACGTTTTGCTTTGTTTTATTGCAGACTCACTTCTCTTTCTCAGTGTGCATAAAGACGCTATAAACTTTCAATGCAAGGTTAACAAGACAAAGCTGGGAAACTAGTTCAGAAATGAAGACCACAATGAAAATGTTTTGCCATGTATGAATTTAACACAGGAGCAGAGGGGTTTTTTGCAATCAGTAGGGAGTTATGAACCTGATTTTTCAAAAATGCAACAATTCAGACCTCTGCCAACCTGAGCTACATGTTGCTCTTTTTAACACCTCTAAGCTGCCTCTTCATTTGGTTAAAAGTGGACAAGACATTATTACTTAAATAACCCGACGAAGACATGAATGTCTGATGATTGCCATCCAGTCACCCAATCTAACATCTAAGAGACTTTTAGAGAATCTGAAAATTGTCACGGGTTTCTGCCAAAACCTGGAGGAAACACTTTGGGGCAGTTCTTGACTGTGTGCGATAGTGTAAAACAGGTGATAGACAGTCGGCAGCCCGCTTTCAAGGTTTCCCGACTTTATTTCCTTTGATTTCGTCGAATTCCATTGAAGTCAACGGAAATGAAAATGGGGAGAGCTGTGTGACGAGCGGCTGATCCGATATCGCCCGTTTTATACTATCGCCCAAAGTGAACATAACGCCCCATCATTCTCTCCTTCCCACACTCTCTTTTCCCCCTCAGCATTGGATGAATGACCATGATTGCTGTGAAGAGTTGTACATTGAAGATTTGTCATTCACAGAGAAGCTATCTGGGAATGCTCTCTAATCAAACCACCTACTGGAGTTGGAGGTGACGCAGATAACGGAGGCGGGATTTTAACTGCTAGCGGGTTTGCGGCGTAAAGTTAGTTTCCCAACCACGACTCTTCCACTCAAGTCGGAGATAAAATCGCTGTCAGGGCCTGGTGGCATCATCAGACCTTGACCTGCCTGTTTGAAGAAGGACTCGCTGGCTTTACCGCTTGCTCAGAAGAGCAGGTTAAAATTGAAGACGGAGGAATCCAGGTGGGTCATCAGTGGGCAAGTGACCCGCTCTGTTGTAACTGACTACCTGCCTGGTTCCCGCCAGGCGAGTAGGGCTCAAATTGATCCCAGCCTGATTGTGTCAAAAAGTAGGGCTGATTCAGATGAAAGTTCACTGTAAATATCAATCCCAAACATTTAGGCCTAGAAATTGGGTTTTGGCTTAGCCAGGGCTTTAGCGCCGGAAGTTAGTGCCGGCGCTAAGTCCCCTGCGCGCGCCAAAAATTCAGTGGCGCCGCGCCCAAACGGCTGCCGGCGCTACTGAAGGGTCTTTGCGGCGGTACATCGGCGCTAACTGCCATTTCGCGCCGCAATTCCGGCGCTGCGGCACCCGATGCGGTGCGGCAGGCTGGGGACGTGCAGGCCTCCTCCTCCCATTAAGGAGGAGCTGCCTGCACCCGGCCGCGGCCCGCGCAAATCAGCTTAAAAATGAGCCCGGCACCTCGGACAAGTGCCGGGCTTGCATCTGTTCCGGGGGGGGGGGGGGGGGGGAGAAGTCCGGGGAGGGAGCTGCGGGCAGGCGGCCGGCGGGAAAGTGGCCGGCCGCCGCGGGGCCTTTAATGCGCCGGCGCAAACTGGAGTAAGGCACCTCTGCCAGAACGTTGCTTGCGGCTGCCACGGGCGAGGCGGCCGCAACTCAATTTCGGAGTTCGGGCGGGTTACCACGGCAACCGGGACGCTGCGCACACCGATGACGTCATCGGTGCCGGCGCAGCGCTACCGGTGCAACGCCGATTTAGGGCCCCAGGGAATTTTTAAACTGGCCATAACTCTGGCGCTAGTCCCTCTAGCGCCTCAAAAGCGGCGCTCAGGCTAGTGAATTTCTAGGCCTTAGCATCTCGAGCTGAAGGTTTCTGCAAAATCCTCTCTGGGGTGTGACCTGCAGTGTGCATGTTCCATGAGACCACTCTCATTTCTGAAAACCTTAAGCCGTGAATGATTTCTCTCAAAGTAATGTCATTATTTTCTTATTATGGATGGTACCTGGTAAGAGAACTGTGCAGTGACTGTGCACAAGTTCAAATCTAGATACCGTTTTCTTCTTTTTCAGGATGTGGGCATCGCTGGCAAGGCCAGCATTTATTGCCCATCCCTAGTTGCCCTTGAGAAGGTGGTGGTGAGCCGCCTTCTTGAACCGCTGCAGTCCGTGTGGTGAAAGTACTCCCACAGTGCTGTTAGGGAGGGAGTTCCAGGATTTTGACCCAGCGACAATGAAGGAACAGCCAATATATGTCCCAAGTCAGGGTGGTGCGTGACTTGAAGGGGAACTTGGAGGTGATGGTGTCCCCATGCGCCTGCTGCCCTTGTCCTTCTAGGTAATGGGAGGTTTGGGAGATGCTGTCGAAGAAGTCTTGGCGAGTTGCTACAGTGCATCTTGTAGATGGTATACACTTGCAGTAATGGTACACTGCTGGTGGAGGGAGTGAATGTTTTAGGTGGTGGATCGGCTGCTAATCAATCAGACTGGGTTGTCTTTTTTGGGAGCAGCTTGTTAGTTTCTGACTTTAAAATGCTCAAAAGGGTTTATCAGTCATGGACGTGGTGTACTAATGTCTCCAAGATAAATGAAGCTCTTGGAATTCCGATCTCCCTGTCCCGTACTCTTTGAGGTTCTACACTTGCACACTTTGATGCTTATCATTAGTCTGTGTTCGCACAAGGATTTAAATTCGATACTTTCTCTTGCAGCATCTTTCCAGCTTCTGTCTTCATAGACTCAAACAGCACAAAAAGGAGGCCATTCGGCCCATTTTGTCTGTGAAAGCGCTATCCAATTAGCGCCACTCCTCTTGCTCTTTCCCCATAGCCCTGAAAATTGTTCCTTTGCAAGTATTTATCCAATTCCCTTTTAAGAATTATTATTGAATCTGCTTCCACCACCCTTTCAGGCAATGCATTCCAGAGCACAACAATTCGCTGCGTAAAGAACATTTTCCTCATCTCCCCTCTGGCTTTTTCGCCAATTACCTTAACTCTGTGTCCTCTGGTTATTGATCCTCCTGCCAGTGGAAACAGTTTCTTCTTATTTACTCTATCAAAACCCCATATAATTTTGAACACCTCCATTAAATCTCCCCTTAACCTTCTTTGCTCTAAGGAGAACAACCCCAGCTTCTCTAGATTCTCCACATAACTGAAGTCTCTCACACCATTCTTGTAAGTAAACTTTCTATATCAAAATCGTAGGTCCTTCGGGTCAGATGGGATTCAATTCACTCACAGGTGGCAGTTCAGTTTTTTCTAAAGTCTATACTGGCCTCCCTTCATTCACTACTGCCATTGAGGTTGGTGGGGTGTAGCTTGAAGACACTGAGACCAATTGGGTGCGATTTTAACCCTACTCGCTCAGCAGAAACTTGGCGAGTGGGCAGTTAAAATTGCACTTGCTCTTTCCTGTCCGAAAGCCGCCATGATCACAGCATCTGAGCAGGCAGTAAGGACACGCACCCGGAGCCAACAGGGTTGTTCGCTACATAGGCATGTTGCGGCCCGATGACATCATTGAGACCTGACTGTAATTTTAACTCAGGCCTGAGTGGGGAGACCACCTGGAGTTAAAATCAGGGTCTCATTAGCATTCGGTTGGCGCGCTGCAGGCAGAACATAGGGGTTGCCAACCCTCCAGGATTGGTCTGGAGTCTCCAGGAAATGAAGACTAATCTCTGATGTAATAAAGACTCACTACGCACTTGGTTGTACATAAAGCAAGGCTTTAATCGACTTGTAACAAAACATGGAGGTCTAGTTAGTAGTCACTAGCTTCCTGTTTCCAGATTGTCTCTGGCCAAGTTGGGCCCACGCCCGAGTATTTATACTCCTTGGATGGCGCCCTCAGCTGGCCGTTCAGTAGTACTTCCTGAGTTACTTCTTGTAGAAGTTGCGATTTATGACAATCTCCAATTAGTAAAACTTCCCAAGGTGCTTCACAGGAGCGTTATCAGACAAAATTTGATACCGAGCCACATAAAGATAAATTAGGACAGGTGACCAAAAGCCTGGTGAAAGGTAGGTTTTAAGGAGCGTCTTAAAGGAGGAAAGAGAGAAGTGGAGAGGTTTAGGGAGGAAAATAATCCCATTGAATCCCTGCGCACCTAAAGACCATCTCCAGGGACAGCTGCTTCAGCCAACCAGGCCTCCGTATATTACAAATTGACTTGATTGGAAGACTGAGGTGCCCAGGTCAATCTTATGATGCTCTTTTTGTGCTGGGTGTTGGGTACTGGAGCCTCTCAATGCCATAATTCAGTGCAGCCGAGAGGCGCTCTAGTGATTAAGATGCAAGTCGAAAGGTCTTGGCCTAGAAATTGGATGGTGGCTGAATCGGGGTGCGATCCCGGTGTTGCTCACGCAGCGTGTACTGATTGATCGCGTTTGTTTCTGTCCGGCGAGATGCGGGCACCAGTCATGGACCGAGAGGCAGCAAGATCAACTGGGGCAATGAGAGCCCAGGACGGGGAGTGGGGAGGCAATCAGGAGGGTGGAGTGGTGGCCAGCAGCAGCCGGCAGATTTAATGTGAAGCAGGGAGGAGCAGAGTGTTCCTCCGGACTCCACAGTATGGTGAGTAAAAAGATTCAAACCGACCTTTCCGGTGGCAGCCATACGCAATCCAATTTTGTTAGGGGGGTGTCAAACAGGCATTAGCCCCCCCCTATTTTGCATATATAACGGGCCTAACGCCTGTTTCAGGCATGGGCCCTGGATACCTATGGAGGAGCCTTTACCAATATGGCGGACAATGCATTTCTGGCACGTACTGAGCACACGCACACCACCTGTCATATTGGATCCTTAGGCGCCCGATTTATGCCTTTACAACTAGCCTAGCGTGCTCCTATTTCTAGGTCCTTGTCTTTTATTGTAATCATTCCATTGCCCCCCACAACCAGAGCATCTTGGCGACACATGACTACACATGGCTTCACCTTGTATTGGCTGTCCAAAAACTCCTCATTTCAGTGCACGTAGCATAACATTCCACAAGTAGGAACTCACTGCTTGGCCATGCCATGCCTCTCGTCACTCGGTGTCCTCTTTCTGCATGACTGCATATGGATACGGCTGAGGCATGAAATTCCTCCTTTGTAATTCTCACAAAGGGTCACACAGCCTCAGGGGACTGGGACAGATCCCTTCCTCCATTAAAACTGGGAGAAAGGGCAGGAGATGTTTCCCGCCCTGTTGTTTTATGTTGTGTTTTCTCCAATAGGAGGGTCAGCCCAGTCCTGGCCCGTCAGATTTTGCCAGAGAACGCACTCCAATAATTGCATTCCCCCTTGGTTATAAAAGTAAAATTTCCGATCGGAACAGAACCATTTCCCGGAACAGCCAAATGCCTTCAGCCAACATAACCTAGACCCCTCAGACAGCAGAAGGGAGGCTGGCTCATATTTGGCCCCACTCCCAGAAAACCTCCCACTTGCCATTAATTATCTGTCTTCAGGTACCACCTTCTTTGGCAGCACCTCCCAAACCCGCCACCGCCACCGCCTAGAGGGACAAGGGCAGCAGGCGCAAGGGAACTGTTGTAGGATTATTATTATTATACTTGTCCCTATCTTTCGGGAAATAACTCTATTACTAGTTCTAACCTTCAGCGGAGACGACAACCAGGTGCGAAGATTATAAACACTTTATTCGATTGCCGAACCACAATAAGCAACAGCTCTAAACAATCCTCACAACTGGAAACAGGGCTCAGAATGCGGGTTTAGCAGACCCTTGTTCTGGGGAGGGCCAGGATTGTCCACCGAAACGATTCTTCCTCATCTTCTTCATGCTGCCTTTCCTCCTGATTCCTTCACAGTTCCTTCTCCTTTTGACAGAGTTTTGAGGTATAAGGGGGCCTCTGCCCCTTTCTTGTTGCAGTCTCCAAGTTGACCTTTCCTGGTCTGTGTCTGTTTTCTGTTTCTTCCTAACAGTGGACGAAAGTCTGTGGTTTGTTGATGTTCCAGTGTACCTTTACCTTGCTCTTGTTTTCTGTCTTTCCTAGCAGCAGACACAAGTCTGTTGTTTTGTAGTTAACTTACCATGTAGTTTTCCATTAGCCAAAGAGTCAGAAGTTCATGACATTTAAATGACCCAAAACAATCCTGTACCCTACACCACCACCTGCAAGTTCCCCTCCAAGTCACACACCACCCTGACTTGGAAGTGTATCGCCAATCCTTTCATCGTCGCTGGGTCAAAATCCCGGAACTCCCTCCCTAACAGCACTGTGGGAGCACCTTCACCACACGGACTGCAGCGGTTCAAGAAGGCGGCTTACCACCACCTTCTCAGGGGCAACTAAGGAGGGGCAATAAATGGCGCCCACATCCCAAGCATTAATTTTTAAAATAGTTAATGGAAAGGAAAATCAGGCGGGGTGCATCATGGATGACGAATTTGCTACCGCCCACCAATGTTCCGTGCAAGCCGTGCGGCCGCGCAGCGCTCCAGCGATCCCGTGCAGCCAGCTTACCCGCTTTTCAATGTAAAAACTGCGGGTGCGTGGTATTGTGAATGGCCTGCGCTGCTCCTTAAAGGGGCAGGATGACCCCAAACAAAATGACAGGGAACATTGGCACCTTCCCCCACTAGCTTCCGATTCCATCACAAACACTGAAAGGTCTGATCATAGCATGGTGAGGGGCTTCAGCTTTTGAACCCAAGAGTTTAGAAAAAGGTGGAAACTATGGTGTTCACAATTCAGTGAGACGGATTTTACAAATGAATTTAACGTCATGGATTAAGGCTGAAGAGAACATTTAAATTGCTTTTAATTTTAGTAAAGAAAGGTGACATGCCTGGATAATTCCTCCTGAGTAAAGGAGGAGGCAGTACAGAAATTTGATAGGATAAAAATAGATAAAGAGGAGGTACTGAAAAGGTTTCAATGACTGACCCGCCTCCTGAGAGCAGATTATTCGCCCCTCCCCACCACCCCCCCTTGTCCTGCCTCCGTTAAAACCAGAAGTGGGCGGGTTCGAGGCAGCTTGGGTTCCTGTTTCAGATTTTTAACATTTTAACCTCCCACCTGACCCAAACCCACCTGTATTTGGGGGGTTAAAATTACCCCCATTAATCCAGGACAAAATTAATTGTCACTAGGAAAAATATGGGTTAATAAATGAAAGCCAACACGGATTTGATAAACGCAAATCGAGTTTGACTAACTTGATCGAGTTCTTTGATGAAGTAATGGAGAGGGTTGATGAGGGCAGTGCAGTTGATGTTGTGTATATGGACTTTCAAACAGTGTTTACTGAAGTACCACATAATGGACTTGTTAGCAAAGTTGAAGCCCATGGGATTAAAGGGACAGTGGGAGTGTGGATAGAAAATTGTCTAAGGGACAGAAAGCAGAGAGTAGTGGTGAATAGTTGTTTTTCAAACTGGAGGGAAGTGTGCAGTGGTGTCCCCAGGGGTCGGTGTTAGGACCACTGCTCTTTTTGATATATATTAATGACCTGGACTTGGGCATGCAGAGCATAATTTCGAAGTTTGCAGATGGCACAAAACTCGGAAATGTAGTAAACAGAGAGGAGGATAGTAACAGACTTCAGGACATAGACAGACTGGAGAAATGGGCAGACACATGGCAGATGCAATTTAACACAGAGAAGTGTGAAGTGATTCATTTTGGTAGGAAGAATGAGGAGAGGCAATATAAACTAAATGGTACAATTTTAAAGGGGATGCAGGAACCGAGAGACCTGGGGGTGTATGTACACAAATCTTCGAAGGTGGCAGGACAAGTTGACAGGGCTGTTTATAAAAGGCATGTGGGACCCTCGGCTTTATAAATAGAGGCATACAAAAGCAAGAAAGTTCAGCTAAACCTTTATAAAACACTGGCTAGGCCTGAGCTGGAGTATTGTGTTCAATTAGGAAGGATGTCAAGGCCTTGGAGAGGGTGCAGAGGAGATTTACTGGAATGGTTTCAGGGATGAGGGACTTCAGTTATGTGGAGAGACTGGAGAAGCTGAGATTGTTCCCCTTAGAGCAGAGAAGGTTAAGCAGAGATTTAATAGAGGTGTTCAAAATCATGAATGGTTTTGATAGACTAAATAAGGAGTAACTGGTTCCACTGGCAGGAGGGTCGATAACCAGAGGACACAGATTGAAGCTAATTCGCAAAAGAACCAGAGGCGACATGAGGCAAAAAGTTTTACGCACGAGTTATGACCTGGAAAGAACTGCCTGAAAGGGCGGTGGAAGCAGTAACTTTCAAAAGAGAATTGGATAATACTTGAAAGGGAAAAAATTGCAGGGCTCTGGGGAAAGAGCAGGGGAGTGGGACAAATTGGAGAGCTCTTTCAAAGAGCCGGCACAGGAACGATGGGCTGATAGGCCTCCTGTGCTGTGAGATTCTATGATTCAATGAAATGTTGAGCTAAAAATTCGGGTGGTTTGCGCCACCCATTACTGCCATAAAATGTTGAAAAAATGGCGGCCAAAGCTCTTCCACCAGCTGGTGGTAGATCCCGCGGGAGCGCCATTTTGCAAGGGCCGGTAGCATTGCTGGTAAACGTGATCGCTGGAGAGATTTAAATCAACAAGATCGTGACGTCAGTGAGTGTGCAACATGCACTTGACGCTCGATCTGCAGCGTTGGATTTCTCCATTCAACTTACCGGCACAGGGAGAGCAGGCATCCAAAGGCAGGAAGGAGGTGCCAGCAATGATATTTAAAGGGGTCATCAGCAACCAGTTGCACCTGACCTGCTTATGCAGTTTGAGTGGCTTGCTGCTACTTTCTGCAACTCCAACAACATTCTTTACCTTTCAAGGTTCTACAGTAACAGGGAATGCTCGGGCAAGTGCGGAACACCTCCATTATTTTCTAAAGGCATCTGCCCACAACACTTGCTCATAGTCATGGGGCTAGTCGACCTCGCGCTCCAGGATCTACGGCAGAGGGAGTGGAGGCAGCGAGGGAGATGGAAACATGCGCACAGAGGGAGGAGGAGGAGCACCAGGAGGGCTCTCAACAGGAGACCTTACCCACCTCGGGTCTTCAGAGAGCACTTCTCTTATATCCACTTAAGCCAGGAGCAGTGTCTGAAAGGGGGGTGGAAGCAGATTCAATAGTAACTTTCAAAAGAGAATTGGATAAAAACTTGAACGGGAAAAAATTGCATAGCTGTGGTGAATGAATAGGGAAGTGGGAATGATTGAATTGCTCTTTGAAAGCCGGCACAGGCACGATGGGCCGAACGGCCTCCTTCTGTGCTGTATCATTCTATAATCGCATGATTCTATTGAGGAAAGGGTTTGTGTTTCACTCATTAAGCAGATTCCGCTGTGGGTAGCTCGTATCAACCCTTGTTACCCATGTGATTGATTTGAGTTTTATTCGCTGGATGACGAGGCATCTGTTAATAACTGGAGCTACAAACTCCTGATGCCTTTGATAATGGAAATGATCTTCCTCACAGATAAACGCCTATCTCGTTTAACGTTTCATCCAAAAGATAGAGCTTCCTCGTTGGAAAGTGAAGCTGGATTCTGTGTTCAAGCACTGGAGTGGAGCCTGAACCCTCGACCTCTGACTCATAGGCAAGAGTGCGACTGAATGAGCCAATCTGACAAATACAGGAAACTCTTTGGTATCCGGCACCGACGGGACCGGCGTGTTGCCGGTTGATCAAAAATTCCGGATGACGGAGAGGGTTATCTACCGAGGCTATTTTTAACAAAGAAAAATAAAAAAATAAAAAAATGTGCAGTATACAGCAATTGGGTACTCACCTACAGAATGTTGTGTTAAATGGATGGTGGATTAAGTACAGTACTGCCAGTTGAGGGTAATGCAATGCAATGACTACCAGCAGCATGGGAGACACACAGTACCCCTGTAAAATGGCGGATCAGAAGAGACTACCGGCAGCGCGGGAGAGTCAGACTCCTGTTACAGGGGTTTTGAGGTGTTCCGACTTCCGACAGCGCCAAGAAGCCGAGTAGTGGCAGTTTGGAGAACTACCCCCACTGACTAACTCGGCCACAGCGGGAGACTCAGACTCGGCAACATTGCCGGTTATTGAGGTGTTGTTTTCGGAGTGAGAATTTTGCCGGTTAATAGAGAATTCTGGATATTTAGGTGCTGTTTAAACGAGAGTTTCCTGTATTAAACCAGGGAGTTAGTATCATAACTCCAGGGAATACACACCCTTGTGTGTTGACATAAAAAGCTATTTTGACACTTCATGCCCTTCCATACTTTCTCAAGTCATAGTACCCGCTCAAGCACAAAACCTCAAATACGAGGACACCTACTGACCGCACTCTGAGGCCATAAACGTCAGGCAAAGGGAGCGGACAATCAGTCCCAATCACGTTGAGTAACTCATTTATTAAAATAATAATAGATTTTCTTATTGAGACCGGACAGATTTTAATGCTGGGCTGACAGAGATCACAACAGCATAATCCTTAAACTATAACAATATCTGCAACTGCAGTGAAGTGGAATATTGGTTTATGAATTGGCTAATAACACATTCTTTGCGGAACACCTCCGTTCAGTCCGTAAGGGTGACCCCGAGCTTCCGGTCGCCTGTCATTTCAATTCACCGCTCCATTCCCACTCGGACCTCACCGTCCTTGGCCTCTTGTATTGTTCCACGGAAGCTCAACGTAAACTCGAGGAACAGCACCTCATCTTCCGATTAGGCACTCTGCAGCCTTCCGGTCTCAATATCGAGTTCAACAATTTCAGATCATAACCTCGGCCCCTATTTCATTTTTACTTATATTTTTCCACTCCTTTCCTCCCCCCCCCCTTTCCTTTTGTTTCTCTCTCACACCTGGCAGCTATCTTTTGCCCTGCCAGTACACTTTACACCTAATCCCAGCCTATTACCATCTCGTCTAGCTTCTAATCTCTTTTACTTCTTTTGGTTCTTTTATTCTTTTGTCCGATCGCAGCCCTGCCTTCGATCTAGTTCCTTTTCTCTCCAGTTTTGAAGAAGGGTCAAACCCGAAACGTCAACTCAAATTTCTCTCCACGGATGTTGCCTCACCTGCTGAGTTTTTCCAGCATTTTCTGTTGTTATAACACATTCTGAGGATTGTGTTCTCGGAGTGTGGATTGTTAATGGTTTAATAATAGGGCACCGCAGAGGACAAAGTACATCGTCAGTCACTATGCATGCAGAATGGAGGGAGAAACACGCAAAGATAACATCCTTCATTAATTAACTGATTTATTCTCCCAGAAAGTTTATACCGTGAATTTAATGTGGAGAAATGGGTATTTCTTTCAAACTTGAGGGGATGGCATTTTATCTGGGAGCGGGTTTCAGGTGGGCAGGATGATGTGGCCTGTTTCAAACCCTCCCCCCAGCAACAATTTGAGGCACAGGCTATTTTAACTCCTGGCTATCAATTACATTGTATTACATTATATATAATGGGTAATACTGGGATAGAGAATGGGTAATACTGGGATGGGGAATGGGTAATACTGGGATAGGGAATGGGTAATACTGGGATAGGGAATGGGTAATACTGGGATAGAGAATGGGGAATACTGGGATAGAGAATGGGTAATACTGGGATAGGGAATGGGTAATACTGGGATAGGGAATGGGTAATACTGGGATAGGGAATGGGTAATACTGGGATAGAGAATGGGTAATACTGGGATAGAGAATGGGTAATACTGGGATAGGGAATGGGTAATACTGGGATAGGGAATGGGTAATACTAGGATAGAGAATGGGTAATACTGGGATAGAGAATAGGTAATACTGGGATAGGGAATGGGTAATACTAGGATAGAGAATGGGTAATACTGGGATAGGGAATGGGTAATACTGGGATAGAGAATGGGTAATACTGGGATAGGGAATGGGTAGTACTGGGATAGAGAATGGGTAATACTGGGATAGAGAATGGGTAATACTGGGATAGGGAATGGGTAATACTGGGATAGGGAATGGGTAATACTGGGATAGAGAATGGGTAATACTGGGATAGGGAATGGGTAATACTGGGATAGAGAATGGGTAATACTGGGATAGGGAATGGGTAATACTGGGATAGGGAATGGGTAATACTGGGATAGAGAATGGTTAATACTGGGATAGGGAATGGGTAATACTGGGATAGAGAATGGGTAATACTGGGATAGAGAATGGGTAATACTGGGATAGGGAATCGTTAATACTGGGATAGAGAATGGGTAATACTGGGATAGAGAATGGGTAATACTGGGATAGAGAATGGGTAATACTGGGATAGAGAATGGGTAATACTGGGATGGGGAATGGGTAATACTGGGATAGGGAATGGGTAATACTGGGATAGGGAATGGGTAATACTGGGATAGAGAATGGGGAATACTGGGATAGAGAATGGGTAATACTGGGATAGGGAATGGGTAATACTGGGATAGAGTATGGGTAATACTGGGATAGGGAATGGGTAATACTGGGATAGGGAATGGGTAATACTGGGATAGAGAATGGGTAATACTGGGATAGAGAATGGGTAATACTGGGATAGGGAATGGGTAATACTGGGATAGGGAATGGGTAATACTAGGATAGAGAATGGGTAATACTGGGATAGAGAATGGGTAATACTGGGATAGGGAATGGGTAATACTAGGATAGAGAATGGGTAATACTGGGATAGGGAATGGGTAATACTGGGATAGAGAATGGGTAATACTGGGATAGGGAATGGGTAGTACTGGGATAGAGAATGGGTAATACTGGGATAGAGAATGGGTAATACTGGGATAGGGAATGGGTAATACTGGGATAGGGAATGGGTAATACTGGGATAGAGAATGGGTAATACTGGGATAGGGAATGGGTAATACTGGGATAGAGAATGGGTAATACTGGGATAGGGAATGGGTAATACTGGGATAGGGAATGGGTAATACTGGGATAGAGAATGGTTAATACTGGGATAGGGAATGGGTAATACTGGGATAGAGAATGGGTAATACTGGGATAGAGAATGGGTAATACTGGGATAGGGAATCGTTAATACTGGGATAGAGAATGGGTAATACTGGGATAGAGAATGGGTAATACTGGGATAGAGAATGGGTAATACTGGGATAGGGAATGGGTAATACTCGGATAGGGAATGGGTAATACTGGGATAGGGAATGGGTAATACTGGGATTGGGAATGGGTAATACTGGGATAGAGAATGGGTAATACTGGGATAGAGAATGGGTAATACTGGGATAGGGAATGGGTAATACTGGGATAGAGAATGGGTAATACTGGGATAGAGAATGGGTAATACTGGGATAGGGAATGGGTAATACTGGGATAGGGAATGGGTAATACAGGGATAGAGAATGGGTAATACTGGGATAGGGAATGGGTAATACTGGGATAGAGAATGGGTAATACTGGGATAGAGAATGGGTAATACTGGGATAGGGACTGGGTAATACTGGGATAGAGAATGGGTAATACTGGGATAGAGAATGGGTAATACTGGGATAGGGAATGGGTAATACTGGGATAGAGAATGGGTAATACTGGGATAGAGAATGGGTAATACTGGGATAGGGACTGGGTAATACTGGGATAGAGAATGGGTAATACTGGGATAGAGAATGGGTAATACTGGGATAGGGAATGGGTAATACTGGGATAGAGAATGGGTAATACTGGGATAGAGAATGGGTAATACTGGGATAGGGAATGGGTAATACTGGGATAGGGAATGGGTAATACTGGGATAGAGAATGGGTAATACTGGGATAGAGAATGGGTAATACTGGGATAGGGAATGGGTAATACTGGGATAGGGAATGGGTAATACTGGGATAGAGAATGGGTAATACTGGGATAGAGAATGGGTAATACTGGGATAGAGAATGGGTAATACTGGGATAGAGAATGGGGAATACTGGGATAGGGAATGGGTAATACTGGGATAGGGAATGGGTAATACTCGGATAGGGAATGGGTAATACTGGGATAGGGAATGGGTAATACTGGGATTGGGAATGGGTAATACTGGGATAGAGAATGGGTAATACTGGGATAGAGAATGGGCAATACTGGGATAGAGAATGGGTAATACTGGGATTGGGAATGGGGAATACTGGGATTGGGAATGGGTAATACTGGGATTGGGAATGGGTAATACTGGGATAGGGAATGGGTAATACTCGGATAGGGAATGGGTAATACTGGGATAGGGAATGGGTCATACTGGGATTGGGAATGGGTAATACTGGGATAGAGAATGGGTAATACTGGGATTGGGAATGGGTAATACTGGGATAGACAATGGGTAATACTGGGATAGAGAATGGGTAATACTAGGATAGGGAATGGGTAATACTGGGATAGAGAGTGGGTAATACTGGGATAGAGAATGGGTAATACTGGGATAGAGAATGGGTAATATTGGGATAGAGAATGGGTAATACTGGGATAGGGAATGGGTAATATTGGGATAGGGAATGGGTAATACTGGGATAGGGAATGGGTAATATTGGGATAGGGAATGGGTAATACTGGGATAGGGAATGGGTAATACTGGGATAGAGAATGGGTAATACTGGGATAGAGAGTGGGTAATACTGGGATAGAGAATGGGTAATACTGGGATAGGGAATGGGTAATATTGGGATAGAGAATGGGTAATACTGGGATAGGGAATGGGTAATATTGGGATAGGGAATGGGTAATACTGGGATAGGGAATGGGTAATACTGGGATAGAGAATGGGTAATACTGGGATAGAGAATGGGTAATACTCGGATAGGGAATGGGTAATACTCGGATAGGGAATGGGTAATACTGGGATAGGGAATGGGTAATACTGGGATAGAGAATGGGTAATACTCGGATAGGGAATGGGTAATACTCGGATAGGGAATGGGTAATACTGGGATAGGGAATGGGTAATACTGGGATAGAGAATGGGTAATACTCGGATAATATAATGGGTAACTGAAATTGATTTTTTTAAAATTTGTTCCTGGGATGTGGGTGTCGCCGTCAAGGCCAGCATTTATTGCCCATTCCTAGTTGCCCTTGAGGAGGTGCTGGTGAGCCGCCTTCTTGAACCACTGCAGTCCGTATGGTGAAGGTACTCCCACAGTGCTGTTAGGGAGGGAGTACCAGGATTTTGACCCAGCGGCGATGAAGGATCGGCGATATATTTCCATATCAGGATGGTGTGTGACGTGGTGGGGAACTTGGAGGTGGTGGTGTTCCCATGCGCCTGCTGCCCTTGTCCTTCTAGGTGGAAGAGGTCGCGGGTTTGGGAGGTGCTGCCGAAGAAGCCTTGGTGAGTTGCTGCAGTACATCCTGTAGATGGTACACACTGCAGCCATGGTACGCCAGTGGTGGAGGGAGTGAATGTTTAAGGGTGGTGGATGGGGAGCCAATCAAGTGGGCTGCTTTGTCCTGGATGTTGTCGAGCTTCTTGAGTGTTGTTGGAGCTGCACTCATCCAGGCAAGTGTAGAGTATTCCATCACACTCCTGACTTGTGCCTTGTCGTGATATCAGAGTGGTAAGGTCCGAAACTGAGATAAGCGAGATCTTAAGGAACAAAACCCAACTGTTTATTACACGGTGTAGCAGAGAAACATCTCATACAGGCTGCAAGCAAAACACAGTATTTCTAACTGCACGAGCACCAAGATGGAGGATTCACCTCTGAGTCATACCCATAATGCAATGCCACAGTACCATACTAACTGGTGTACCAGGACATTACATTAAACACTGGTGAATATGATCCCTAAATCTTTGGCTCCATCTGGTGGATAACTTAAACATTACATCCCAGATTACTATATCCCCCCCTCTTAAGTTTACATTAATTTCTTAACAACATTCTTAAAAAGTCCCATAAGGAAATTCCTTTAATGATAGTCCATACTGAACGAATCTAGCAGGTCGTTATCAATCTCTCTGGCGGCTTGTGAGGCCTTGGTGAACATCTTACAGTCAAGTCCCTGCTTGGTTGTGGTAGAGCCACCTGCTGCTCCTGAGCAGTACTCAGAGTATCTGACTTTGCTACGATGGTTTCCTCTTGACGAAGGGGTCCAGGTGGAACTGGCTCTGTTCGTGGTGTTGGTACCACCGATGCATTTGGATAACTGGGGGCCAACTTGTCCTCCGACATCTCCTCTGGAACCTCCAGTTCAATTTCCCTTTGTCTGGTCAGTATCTGATCTACATGTCTGCGTACTACCTGACCAGTTCCCACCATGACCGTATATGATACTGGACCGGTCATTGAGTCTATGACACCAGGAATCCATTTTGGACCATAACTGAAATTCCTGGTAAGGACCGCATCTCCTTCTCCAAAACTGCGGCTCTTTGTCCTGCTGTCATGGTTCTCCTTTTGTTTGATTTGTCGGTTTCCCACCTTCCTTTTTAGGTCTGGGTGAACCAGGTCAAGAGTGGAGCGTAGTCGACATCCTAACAACAGCTCAGCAGGAGAGAGTCCTGTGGTAGATTGAGGTGTTATTCTGTAGCTGAACAGAACTCATGACACCTTGGTTGCCAAACTCCCTTCCGCACTTTTTTTCATCATCTCCTTAAATGTTTGTACGGCTCTCTCCGCAAGTCCATTTGAAGACGGATGATACAGAGCTGAGGTCACGTGCACTATGCCATTGTTTCTCATGAACTCTTTTGTTTCTGTACTCACAAAACACGTGGCATTGTCACTTACTACGATCTCCGGTAGCCCTTGATTACTAAAACTCCTACGCAGGCAGTCTATAGTAACAGTAGATGAAGCAGAATTTACAGGATACACATCCATCCATTTGGAATGTGCATCAATGATTATGAGTAACATCTTTCCCATGAATGGACCCGCATAATCTACATGTAATCTTCTCCATGGTTTATCCGGCCACTCCCAGGGGTGGAGAGGAGCCGCTGCTGGTGCCTTCCTGTGTACTTGACAAGTGCTGCATGTCTTGACTAGATTTTCTATCGCCTCATCTAGCTTTGGCCACCACATGTAACTCCTTCACCCGCGAAACTCCAGGATGACACTGATGTAGTTGCCCTAGGATAGACTGTCGTGCTGGCTGTGGAATAATCACTCGTGCTCCCCACAACATGCAAACATCTTGCACACTCAGCTATGTCTTCCTGACACTGTAAGGTGTGAAATCAGTCCCTTCCGGATGCTATGGCCAACCCCTCATCACATATTCTCGGACTCTAGACAGTACTGGATCTTTACCGGTCCAAGTCCTTACTTGTTCTGCAGTCACAATTGCCGTGTCCGTACCTCCAACTTCAAAACTCTGTCCTCTGGAGCTGCACGGATAGGTGTGCCTGGCAGTGGAAGACGGCTCAAGGCATCTGTGTTCCCATGGTACTTGCCCGCCTTGTAAACGATGACATACTCATATGCCCTCAACGTCACTGCCCACCTCTGGATCCAGGATGACACCATCTGTGGTACTGCTTTCATCTCATTAAAAAGATAGAAGAGGTTTATGATCAGTGCATATGGTGAATTTCCTGCCATATATGTACTTGTGAAACCTCTGTAACCCAAACATTACTGCTAATCCCTCTTTATCTAACTGGGAATAGTTTTTTTCCGCTGGTGTCAGAGTTCGAGACATTAACCCTATCGATCTTTCTGTTCCATCTTCCATGCAGTGTGAAAGAATCGCCCCCACCCCGTAAGGTGAAGCATCACAAGAGGGAATGATGTCTTTCTCTGCATTGTAGTGAACCAGCACATCCGATGACAGCATCAGTTTCTTGGACTGTTCAAATGAAACTCTCTGTTCCTCTTCCCACTGCCACTGTGTCTCCTTGCGCAGAAGTTTGTGAAGAGGTGCTAACACTGTTGCCAAGTTTGGTAAAAATCTGTTATAATAGTTTAGCAGTCCCAGGTAAGCTTTTAACTCAGTCACATTGGTAGGAGCTGGGGCCTCCTGCAGTGCTTGTACCTTCTCCTTGATTGGATGGAGCCCGGTGGCGTCCATTCTGTGTCCCAGGAACACGGCCTCATTCCCCAGGAAAGTGCACTTACTCATCTTGAGCCGTAACCCAGCCTTATCCAATCTTTGTAGTACCTCTCTCAGAGTGCTCAGATGCTCCTGGTCGATTCTTCCCGTCACCAGAATGTCATCCAGATAGATTGGAACATGTGGGATCCCTTGCAGTACACCCTCGATAGTCCTCTGGAAAATAGCTGGACTAGATGAGACACCGAATGGTAAGCAGTTATAGGTAAACAACCCCTTGCGTGTATTTATGGTTACATACTTCTTGGATTCCTCATCTAGTGTAATCTGCAAGTATGCATGACTCATATCCAGCTTCGTGAATTTCTTCCCTCCAGCCAGGTTTGCAAAGAGATCCTCTGTTTTGGGAATAGGATACTGTTCTAGTTTAGACATCCTATTTACTGTCAATTTATAATCTCCACAGAGTCTTACCGAATTGTCCGGTTTTAAAACAGGTACAATGGGAGCTGCCCATTCCGAACATTTCACGGGTTCCTGAATATTCTCTCTCAAAAGACGGTCAAGCTCAACCTCTACCTTTGATTTCATGGCATACGGCACAGGTCGTTGTTTAAAAAACCTTGGCAGTGCCTCCTTGTCTACATAAATCTTAGCTGGGGGGCCATTAAATGTGCCAAGTTCGTCCTTGAACACGTTCTCATGTTCAATCAGCACTTCTTGCAAAGACAATGGTTTGCCTCCCTCTATTTGATTTATTGCTCCCCAATCTAATTTAAGTTCTTGTATCCAGCCCCGACCTAACAAGTTTGGTCCAGAACCCGGTACTACAACTACAGGTAGCTGTTCCACGGTGTCCCTGTGTTGCACAGTTACAGTAGCTGTACCCAATGTCGCCACTCGTTCACTGGTATATGTTTTAAGCTGCATAGAGCAAGACTTTAACTCTGGAACTTTTGCACGGTTCCACAATTTTGAGTACTCCTCCCTGTTCATTATGGTCACACTACATCCTGTATCCACTTCAAAGGTGACCTTAGAGTCATTTATTGTCAGTTGCAAAGTGATAGGATCCACTTTTGGAATGTTCTCTACCATACTATGCATTATGAACATGTTGTCTTCTTTCTCAGCTTCTCCGCTGATGTGATGTGTTCCCTGTTTTTTCACTTCTCTTCCTAGGTTTTGCTTTTCTCCCCCTTTTGGTTTGCATTCCTCCAGGGTAGCTTTTGCCCTGCATGCACATTTTAGATGTCCTTTTTTCCCACACTTGTGGCACTTTTCAGCCAGAAACCTGCATTCCCTCACCAGGTGATCGCCATTGCATCTATAACATGCCTTTACCTGCTCACGTTGTGGTTTCTGACGCAACTTTAACTGGTGCACATTAACCTGACCTCCAACTTGCTTTGTCGTAGCCCAGTCTGAACCTTGTATTTCTTTTACATCTCGGTTCGCTGTCTCTATGGCTTGAGCAAGTTCCAACGCTTTTTCATACGTAAGCCCAGTCTCGGACAATAATCTCCTCTGCATTCGATCATCCATTATCCCGCAAACGAGCCTATCTCTCAGCATGTCTTTCAGGTTGTTCCCGTAATTGCAATTGTGTGCCAATTTTCTCAACACCGCTACATAATCCAATACAGTCTCTCCCGGTTTTCTGTTCCGTGAATTAAATTTGAAACACTGTACAATCTCACTCGGTCTGGGATTGAAATGTTCCTTCAGCAAGGCCACTAATTCAGCAAATGTACTGTCTCCCGGCTTTGCAGGACTGCATAAGTTTCTCATTAAACTATACGTCTGACTTCCCACGGAAGTGAGCAAAATAGCTCTCCTTTTTCCGACATCATCTATATCATTTGCTTCAAAGAAATGCATCAGCACCTTGCAGTACTCATCCCAGGTCTGAGTCTGAACATCAAAAGCAGAGATCTTTCCTACCGTAGCAGCCATGATCGGTTATTCAGCGCTCTGTTATTTTTTTTCTCCGTCATGATGTGATCAGTTGATCCTCGTCGCCAATATGTGATATCCGAGCGGTAAGGTCCGAAACTGAGATAAGCGAGATCTTAAGGAACAAAACCCAACTGTTTATTACACGGTGTAGCAGAGAAACATCTCGTACAGGCTGCAAGCAAAACACAGTATTTCTAACTGCACAAGCACCAAGATGGAGGATTCACCTCTGAGTCATACCCATAATGCAATGCCACATTACCATACTAACTGGTGTACCAGGACATTACCTTAAACACTGGTGAATATGATCCCTTAATCTTTGGCTCCATCTGGTGGATAACTTAAACATTACATCCCAGATTACTATACTTGTAGATGGTGGAAAGGCTTTGGGGAGTCAGGGGGTGAGACCCTTGCTGCAGAATACCCAGTCTCTGACCTGCTCTTGTTGCCACAGTATTTATGTGTAAACATCTCATCTGGAATATATTTTTAATAAAACATCCTGGCCTAGAAATTCAGTTGGGCGCGCCAGCCGTTAGCGCCTTAGGAGGAGTAGATCTCGAGCGCTAGGCGCTTAACGCCCGGGCGCAGCACGATCTGCGCCTCGCCCCAACTTCAGTAGACATTTAGCACCGGCGCAAAGTCTTAGCGCGCGCCCTGCTGCGCGCGCAGATCATGACGTCATTTCGTCGTGCAACGCCCTTTGTGCGCCCTGAACCGGAACTTCACTCGCGCCGCCCCATTGTGCGCCGGGCGGCCCTAACGACTGTGAAGTGGAACGGTACACAGCCGAGGCGGGCCGCGGGGAGCGCAAATTAAAGGGCACTTACCCTGCACTATAAAGGCCAGCCATTTTGCAGCATTCACTCTTGTGCAACGGTTTTTTGGAGAGAGACCAAGGAGGAGAGCTTACTGCTTTGGCCCAACACTAGGACAGGTATTTTTGGCTCAGGCCAGAGCTTAGCAATTATCTTTGCCTTCATTGAGATCTCAGTGTTTGCCAGCATATAATGGGGGCTGCATTGGGTGCCAACGCTGAGTTTCAGCCTTATGCCGGAAGGGCTTACAGATGCCGTGAGAGAGTGGCAGCCCTGGCTAGATGCAGAGGGGGCAACAGGCGTCGCCAAGTGAGGCCTTACCCACCCAGGGTATACTGCCAGCAGTCCTCCTATCTGACCATGTCTGCCGCGCAGTGTGTTAGGAGGCTGCGATTCAGAAGGGAGGTGGTTGCAGACATCTGCCAGCTGCTGCACAGAGATCTGCGTCCACAGCTGATGCGCAGGACGTCTCTGTCGGTGGCAGTGAAGGTGACGGTGGCTCTCAACTTCTATGCCACCAGCTCCTTCCAATCCGCTGCTGGGGACATCGCTAACATCTCCCAGTTCGCCGTGCATTGCTGCATCCGCCAGGTGACCAATGCCCTTTTCAGAAGGAGACATCAATTCATCTCCTTCCCCATGACCCTGGAGAAGCAGCAGCAGCGTGCAGTGGGATTTGCAAGAATAGCGGGCTTCCCCATGGTGCAGGGCGCCATTGACTGCACGCATGTGGCTTTGTGGGCACCTCTGGAGCATGCCGAGGATTACCGCAACCGGAAGGGCTACCATTCCCTCAACGTACAGCTGGTGTGTGACCACAGGCAGCGCATCCTAGCTGTCAATACCCGCTTTCCAGGCAGCAGCCACGATGCCTTTATCCTGCGACAGACAACTGTGGATGACATGTTCCAGGCACAGCCTCACCCAAGAGGATGGCTTATCGGGGACAAAGGCTATCCTTTGTGTACCTGGCTCATGACCCCGCTCCGCGTGCCCACGACCCCTGCTGAAGAGGCATACAACGAGAGCCATCAAGCGACTAGGAACATCATAGAACAAACAATCGGCGTCCTCAAGCAACGGTTCCGCTGTCTGGATCGCTCAGGGGGAGCCCTCCAGTATTCGCAGGAGCGAGTCTCCCAATTCGTCGTCGTTTGCTGCATGCTGCACAACCTGGCTATCCGCAGGACTCAGGCACTGCCACCTCACGTTGGACCACCACCTCAGGAGGAGGAGCAGGAGGAGGAGGAGGATGAGGAGTACCAGCCCAGGAGGGAGGCAGAAGGTCCAAGGGCCGCCCGTCGGCGGCTTATTGACCGTCACTTCTAGGACCCCTGTCAGGGAATGGCTTGTGCCAATGAAAGAACATGATTGCAGCCGCTCCGCAAGCCGTCAGCCGGTTAAGGCAACAAACACTTCAAAGATCAAACATGGACAATGTGAATAAATGAAATGGTTTATTGTACAAACTCAGGGCCCTTCCCACATGAAAACCAAAAACAGACGAAACCCCCAAAAAACACTCACACACATGACTCACTCCCACAACCTGGGGAGCATTAACAAAAGATGTAAACAAAAATGGCCTTCATCCTCGGCCTTCACAAAACACACATTCCAGAAAACACAACATTTGGACACACCCTCTACTTAGTGGCCCGCGAGGGCGATGCCTTCTGCGAACTTTGGCGGCCCCTGCACGCCCTGCTGCTCCTCCTCAAAGTGAGGCCATTGGCTGCTGCAAGGCTGGGGGCAGGCTCCTGAGGGGCACATGTCGTGATGGTAGATGCCCTTGGGGGTCGGCCTAGACGAGGTCTGGCCGTCGAGGGGCCGGCTGGTGAATGCTGCAGCTGTGGCTGGCCAGCATCAGTCGCTGCAGCAGCTCCTGGCAGCTCCACTGGGGGAGTGGCAGTGGCGGCTGGAGGAATGGGGGCAAGCTGGCGGATGGCAGGCACTCGCTGGTCGCCTGAGACACTGGCACTCGGCCGGGCCAGCACTGCAGCATGCGCACCAATCTGCTGAGGGACAGACCGCTGTGCTGCTGCAGCGCGCCGGGTGCCCTGGCGATGCCTGGCTGACACAGCGAGTGTGGCAGCAGTGAGTGCCCATGTGAAATAAAGAATAGATTTGCCTTCCAAAGTTAGGCTTTATTAATTTTAAAATCGGCAGCATATCTTTCTACATCCAGTCCCAACTAAAGCTAGAAAAGGACTGAATTTAAGGTAGCCACAACACATCATGTGATCATCAACTACCAATGAGATTACAACACATATCCCAAGGCAGTTAACAAACAACGAATCACAATACTTTTACTAATCAAGGAATAATCACCACATTCACCCCTCCTTTAAAATATACTCTAACCTAATAACTTTTACAATTTACAATTAATTATTTACAACTAAACTATGCACGAGAATAAAACTATTTACATAACACAATACTAAATGAACAACAACAAATAATAACATTACGCATAAGTATTAAATATCTCTCAACTAAAACAATATACTATAATATTTCAACAATTTTTAAAACATTACTATCAATTTAAAAGTCCATTTTCAATCGGTCGACCGGATATCTTGTTCGTGTCGACCTTCTTAACCTTGGTGAAATTCCTTGCCCTCCCACGCCAGAAGGCACAGAAGTATCTTCAACAGGAAGGCTATCCATATCCCGATTCTCAACGGTTTCTGGATTAGAAATCCCATCAGAAGATGCGCTGGGATGGTCATAAACATCTATCAAAGGCTGACTAATAGAAGTATGATTATCTGCAATCGGATTGGAAATATTCGTAGTATCTGTAACAGCATCCACATTATCCGAATCATGACCATTATTATTATCCTCAGAAGAGGGCTGGCCCCCACAAGGAGCCAAATCTTTAATTGAAACAGTACTTTCTTTCCCATCTTGGAATCGAATATGAGCATATAGGGAATTTGCCTCCAACAGCTCCACCTCCTCCACCAAGGGGTCATATTTTGACAATCTAACATGGCGTCGAAGCAACACAGGTCCCTGCATAGTAAGCCATGAAGGTACCGAATATCCAGTAGTAGATCTCCGCGGATAGTTAAAGAGCCTTTCATGGGGGGTCACATTAGTAGCCGTTGAAAGCAATGATCTAATGGAATGCAGGGCATCAGGCAGTACCATTTCCCACTGTGTATTCTTAAGGTTCCGGGATGTCAACGCCAACATAACTGCCTTCCAGATCACCCCATTGTATCGTTCGCACTGTCCATTACCCTGGGGATTATACGGGGTAGTTCGACTAGTAGAAATTCCCCGACTCTGAAGGTATTCCTTCAACTGGGAAGACATAAAAGAACTTCCCTGATCCGAATGGATATACGCAGGCATCCCAAAGATGACAAAAAATTGAGTCAAACATTTAATAACTGTAGCAGCTGATACATCTGCACAAGGAAAAGCAAAAGGGAACCTTGAAAACTCATCCACAACAGTAAATATATATTGGTTTTGAGTAGTTGAAGGAAGAGGTCCCTTAAAATCAACACTCAAACGTTCAATAGGAGAAGTAGCCTTTATAAGATGAGCTCATTGAGGCTTAAAGAAATTCGGTTTACACCGAGCACAGATAGAACATGATGAAGTCATCCGCTTGACGTCTTCAACTGAAAAAGGCAAGTTCTTACTGCGTACAAAGTGTATCATCCTCGTAACCCCAGGATGACATAAGGCATTGTGAAGATTAATAAGCAGATCTCCGTGAATCACCGAACAATAAGCCCTCGACAGTGCATCAGCAGCAACATTATCCTTCCCCGGACGATAAACTATGTCAAAATGGTAACATGCCAACTCAATCCTCCATCTCATTATTTTATCATTTTTAATCTTTCCAAAATGTTTAACATCAAACATAAAGGACACAGATTTTTGGTCAGTTACCAACGTGAAATGTCGCCCCGATAAATAATGTCTCCATTTATGCAATGCTTCTACTATTGCGTATGCCTCTTTTTCTATTGAGGAATGTCTTTTTTCACTATTATTCAAAGTACGTGAGAAAAAGGCCACAGGTCTTCCATTTTGGTTGAAAGTAGCCCCAATTGCAAAATCCGAAGCATCCTTCTCAATCACAAAGGGAACCTGCTCATCAATGGAATGCACAGCTGCTCCTAAAATATCCTTTTTAAAATTCTCAAAACATGTCCTGGCCTCCCATGATAGAGGATATGTCGTAACCCGAATAAGAGGCCGGATCTTCCGTGAAAAATTTGCAATCCAATTAGAATAATAAGAAAACAGTCCAACAACTCGTTGCAAAGCCTTAGAATTAGTAGGACAAGGTAAATCGATCAATGGTCGCAGACGTTCTGGATCTGGTTTAATCTTATTTCCCGAAATAATATACCCCAATAGATTTACCTCAGTAGTCGAAAAGACACATTTCTCTTTGTTAAAAGTTAAACCAACCTTTTCCGCAGCTTGAAGGAATCTTTTTAAATTAGAATCATGCTCCACCCTTGATTTGCCACACACTGTGATGTCATCTAAGTATGAAAAGGTGTCAGAGAGGGAGTTATCACTTCTAAAAGCATCCATTGCCCGTTGAAAACAAGCAACACCATTAGTAACACCAAATGGTATTCGGCAAAACTGATACAGCTTTCCACCAGCCTCAAAGGCCGTATATGGTTGATCCTTCTTAACAATAGGAATCTGATGATAAGCACTCTTTAAGTCAATAGTGCTAAAAACTTTACACTGAGATACTTTATTGATAAGCTCATCAATCTTAGGCAAAGGGTACGCATCTAATTGAGTATACCTATTAATAGTTTGGGAATAGTCTATCACCATTCGTTTCTTGTGTCTCTCGTTAGTCATGACAACTACCTGTGCTCGCCAAGGCGAACAACTAGGTTCAATGATTCCTTCCAATAAGAGACGTTGAACTTCAGAATTAATAAATTCTCTATCCTGACTACTATATCTTCTTGACTTGGTAGCAATTGGCTTACAATCCGACATCAAATTGGAAAAAAGTGATAATGGAGGAATAGATAAAGAGGTTAATCCACAAATAGATAAAGGTGGCTTAGTCCCTCCAAATGAAAGACTAAGAGACTCGTGTAACTGAAGCACATCATGTCCAATCAAAGTATCCACACAGAGATTAGGCAAAACAGATAGGCGTATATCAGTATACGTATTACCCAGAAGAACCATTTTCACAAAGCAACAACCAGCTATTTGTGAAGTAAGGGTCGTCTGAGCCATACACACCTGATACGTAACAGGCGAAATTTTCAAATGCTTCTCCTTCGCAAACTGAAGACTTATAAAACTCTCAGTACTGCCCGTATCTATAAGGGCCTTCACTTCCAACCCATTAACTTGAGCCGTAACTATAGCTTTGTTTAGGCCATGAGCAAATGCAGCAGAAATTGATGCAATAAACGCCCTATCTAAAGGCTGAATAGTCACAGAAGAGGTAGTGGAGGAAGACCCTCCCACACCAGGAGAAGGGAAGGTAATTGAACCTGATGATTTGCACACACGTGCATAATGACCTCTCTTGCCGCATTTACTACACACAGCCTCCCGAGCAGGACACTTCAGACGAGGGTGCCGGATATTCCCACAAAAATAACACTTCTGAATCCTAGAGGCAACGGCCGCCAAAGTAGAAACTGTTTCAAAATCTAGTAAACCACTCCCATTAAGTCCACATAATTCCTTTTCATCCGAAACTGCCGAAACCATAGCCGCAGGCCGATTAAAAAGAGCATAAGAATCCGAACTTCTCTGAGCCATATCCAATGTAGAAGCTTGCTCAAAAGCACTTTTAAGATCCAGAGTCTTATTTTCTAACAACCGCTGACGAATTGATCTAGACAGTAATCCATTAATAAAAGCATCCCGTACCGATTCGTCCTTATATTCTTCAGCCGTCACAGCCTTATAATTACAGTCAACACTAAGGCACCGAAGTGCTTGTAAATAAGTATCCAAAGATTCTCCCACCTGCTGCCTATGGGCAGATAGAAGATGACGTGCAAATACCTCATTCTTTGGTTTAACAAAAATCTTTTCCAATGTAGAAGTAGCCTCTTCATAAGTTTTACAGTGCAAAATATGTTTATATACATCCGGGTCAATGTAGTTGATCAGCATATTCAGCTTATTTAGAGCCTCTTGATCCAACACGCCCAAAAAGTTTTTAAATGTACAATACCAATGTTTCCATTTATCATCCACTCCAGCAGAATTGGGGTCAGCCTTGAATCGTTCTGGTTGAAGATATCGCTCCATTCTAACATAAAGTTAATAAATTGAAATAAAGAATAGATTTGCCTTCCAAAGTTAGGCTTTATTAACTTTAAAATCAGCAGCATATCTTTCTACATCCAGTCCCAACTAAAGCTAGAAAAGGACTGAATTTAAGGTAGCCACAACACATCATGTGATCATCAACTACCAATGAGATTACAACACATATCCCAAGGCAGTTAACAAACAACGAATCACAATACTTTTACTAATCAAGGAATAATCACCACACCGTGTTGACCTGTTCAGTGACCGCATCAGAGCACCCCATGACTGCACGGCACCACTGATCACCTGGCCACTCGCTGCCTGAGCTGCCCCGAATTCCGCCCGACTGGTGGCCTGTGAGGCCCCGAACTCGGTCACACTCCGAGACAGGGACTCGATGGCCTCAGGCAACTGTGCCACTACCCCCATGAGCTCCGTGTGCCGGCGCTCCGAGTCCGCGGACAAGTCCTCGAGGCGGCGCATCTCCTCGGCGTTGGCCGTCTCCGGACTGGAGGCCGGACTCTCCCTCTGGGGAGAAGGCCGCCGAGCTGGCCGACCCTTCCTGTGTTGCTGGACGCCGCTGGGCCCAGCAATTGGACTCCCCTCCGACCCTTCCCCCCTCTGGGGAGAAGGCCGCTGAGCTTCCACCCCCCTCCCGCGTTTCTGCAGGCCGCTGGTCCCAGGAGCTACCCTCCCCTCTGACACTTCCCCCACGCTCCCCTCCAGGGAAGACGTGTCCCCTACATTGGCATGGGTTGCGGCGGCTGAGGGTTCCCCTGATGGGCCGCCTTCCTCTTGCTCCTGCTCCTCCTCCTCTTCTGAGGGGCTGTCACTGGCAACTTCAGGGACCTCCTCCTCACCATCTGAAAGCAGGAAGGCACAAGAGTAGCTTTAGAGTGAGGAGAGGGCGTCAGCGAGGGATGCATGAGTGGTGGCATTCAGCGCATTGGTCGGACAGTGGCAAAGGATGTAGACCTGATGCGCAAGTGGGACGAGAGAGGTCCAAAAGGTGATGTCCTTACCATTGGTGCCCAGAACCGAGTCGGCATCTCCAGATGCAACGGGGCCAATCACCCGGGCACCCATGATGCGCTGCACGCGATGTTGCAGCTCAGTGAGCGGCTGGATCTGGGGTCCGCCTCCCCCGGTCGCAGTCCGGCTCCTCTTATTATTGGCCAGCTTGGCCTGCAAGAGAAAGGACGGCCTCTAAGTACAGTGTGTAGCCCTGATCTTGTGTGCACTGCCTCCCATGGTCGAATAGCCTGGCCAGTATGTAGCCCTGATCTTGTGTGCACTGCCTCCCATGGTCGAATAGCCTGACCAGTGTGTTAAGTGCACAATGTGCAATTGATGTTCATGAGTGTCCCATAGCTGCTGCATGAGGGCTGGCCTTTAGGGCTTTCAGGTCCCTTTGCCCATAATGTGAGGTGCACATGCAAGGATGAGGAGGACACTGGAAAGGGTACTCACCCTGACAATCCTGGCGAGGTCATTTAGCTTTTTGCGGCATTGGACACCGCTCCTGGGGACCTCGCTGTTGGATGACACCTTGGTGGCGACATGCCTCCAGGCTCTCCGGTAGACGCGGGCCGGCGGCTTCCTGCCATTGTCCGGAAACAAAATATGGCGTCTCTTCTCCACAGCACCAACCAGCACCCTCAGATCAAGCTCTGAGAAGCGCTGCGCTCGTTCATGGGCCTTCTCCATGGTTTCAGGCGCTATTTGGGTCCAGCAGCAGTGTTCAGGCCTAGCTGCAGGGCTCCACTATCCAGGGCGTGGCAGCAGACCAAGTCGACCCTTCCCCCTTAAGAGCTGGCCGGCGCCAGGGTGTCTGCTGTCAATCAAGAAATGGCCGCACCTGCGCTGCGCCCGGCCTCGGCGCTCTTGCTCAGCACCTCCGGCTTAGCGCCTAAAGAGAGGCGTGCATCGCCAGTTTTAGCGCTCGAGCAAACTCTTAGGGCGAAGCTAATGAATATCGGAGAAGTGGCCTCGAATTTGCGCCGGGCACAAACTTTAGCGGCCGTCCGACTTTACCGCCCCAAAAGTGGCTGTAATGAATTTCTAGGCCCCTGACTGCAAAATTCGGCTTCGTAGCGCCCATTGTTTGGGTGCTATGGGTGCCAATTTAGGTCTAAAATGGCGTCCGCGGCAGTGCAAATATTTCAGGTGTGGGCCACGCCGGATGCTATCCTGGGTAGGGCATTATAGCGGGCGCAGGGATCGTGCGCCAGAAGTATGCAGAGTAGGCAGATCGTAACTTCAATGTTGATTTGACACCAGCGCTGCCATTTTGAAGCACAATGCTCCAGCTAATGCCCTCTCTTAAACACGCAGAGCTGAACACACGCTCAGCACCTGAATGGACCCCCCCCCCCCCCACCAGCGCTATTTAAAGGGGTCATCAACTATTTGCAGATTGGTTGCTGATTGATTTCTACTGGCTGTTGCTGAGTTTGTAGAAGTGTTTGGCAGTTTCTAGACTTCTTTAAGGTTGCTAAAGTCTACAGGGAGTGGTGTAACAGGTGTTGAAGGACTTTGTCCTGACTTCAAGGATTCTGCACAGACCACTTGCTCCAAGACATGGGTGCAGTAGTAGGCATTCCTCTTGGCCTAAAGCATGACAGGGAGAATGAGCAGAGGAGACACAGAGCAGGACAAGCTGCAGGAAGAGGGAGGAGGAGGGTGAGATGGGCTCTCAGCAGGAGGCCATATCCGCCCAGGATGCTCAGGGGGCAATACTCCTACCTGAATCTCAGCGAGGAACAATGTGTGAGACATCTGCGCTTCACCAAGGACGTCCTCACTGAAATCTGCCATCTGCTACAGCCACAACTGCAACCTCAGAGTCCGGCAAGGACCGTTTTGCCTGCGGCTGTGAAGGTGACCGTGGCCATGAATTGTTATGCGTCTGGCTCCTTCCAGACTGGAGCTGGCGATATTTGTAACATCTCGCAGTTTGCCACCCACTATTGCATAAGGGCGGTCACTGAGGCTCTGTATCCCAATGTAGCTGAATACATTTCATTCTCTCTGGCCAGAGAGCAGCAGGCGGAGCGAGCATGCGGCTTCGTGAGGATTGCAGGCTTCCCCATTGTCTGCACGCACATCGCTTTGCGGGCACCGCATCTCAACTCTGAGAGGTACTGCAGCTGAAAGTGATTCCACTCCCTCAATGTCCCGCTGGTGTGCGACCATACTCAGCGAATCCTGCAGGTCAATGCCCAGTATCCTGGCAGCAGTCATGATGCCTTCATTAAGCGGCAGTCCGCTGTGCCATCTGCATTTGAGCCACCAGGACAAACCAGAGGGGGGCTACTGGACAACAAGGGCTGTCCATTAACAACATGGTTCATGACTCCGGTGCGCAACTCAACCACACGTGGGCAGAATTCATATAACGAAAGCCATGCAGCCACATGAAATATCATCGAGCAGACCATTGGCTCGTTGAAGCAATGCTTCCGCTGCCTAGATCACTCTGGAGGAGCCCTGCAGTACTCGGCAGAGCGGGTGTCGAGATTCGCGGTGGTCTGCTGCATGCTGCAGAACCTCACCTTCAGGAGGGCACAACCCTTACCATTAGTCATACGACGACCAGCTGATGAGCAGGAGGAGGAGGAGCAGGAGGAAGAAGAGGAGGAGGAAGGGAGGAGGCAACCCAGACAGCCCCTTTCTGGTAGGGACCAACTCATCCGGCTATGATACCAGTACACGGAACCCCACTTTCACATTCACCAACAGTCCCACACCTTACCTTCACTCTGTCACTGACGATCACAGCGTCCACTTGGCCACAATCCAAAAATAAAAACAAACACAAAATAAACATTTCAAACATAATTTATAAATGAAATCTTGCCATATTGCATACAAACGTAAATTAATCAATCTTGTGCATTCCCTGTCTTCCGTGTGCTTTTGCCTGTCCTAGTGCTCCTACGCAGTGCTACCCCAGTGGCTGCGGCATGGCTGGTGAAAGGCTGCTGACTTGCAGTGGAGGAGACTGCAAATGGCCTTGCAGGGCGACCTTGAGCAGCTCTGGGCCTAGAAGGCCCGGTTTTGGACTGCACCACTCGGCATGGGCAACAGTCTGTGCTGGCTGGCTGACAGGCAACAGCAAGGACACTGGCAGAGATGCAGGGGTGGGAGCAGGAATGCTGTCATCCTGAGAGAGGACAGCAGGTTCATGCTCCATGGAGCCACTGCCACTCCCCTGGGGCGACACCTCGGTAATCCTAGTAATCTGTTGGAGGACAGATTGGTGGAGTGCTGTGACACCCTGAAAGCCCCTTTGAACACGGGTAAGCACAGCCACCATGACTTCAGTCTGAGCTTCCACTGCAGCACTCAGATGTTCGGTGGCTTCTGCTTGTGCTGCAATGGAAGCTGAGACATCGGCCATCAGAGGCTGCATCATGGTTGGGTCCACAATTCTGCTAATGGAGTTGGCCACCCCTTCCATGCTGGTAAGGATGGGTTCCAAGCTCTGCACAAAATCCTGTGCAAGGCTGGTGCCGGACTCCTCCATGCTCCTTGACATTGTACGCAAGCTTTCTGGCAGGCCTGCCAATGCACCAAACATTTTGTTGTGCTCGCCCATCAGCCTTCTTCTGTAGCCTGGCCCGTTGAAGTCCTCATCTGAGTCCTCTGCAGCAGAGCTTGTGTGTGACCTTGTCCTCTGGGGAGTTGGCACATGTGCTACCCTTGTCCCCGCCCGTCCAATGGCCCCCCCCAACTCATACCCAGTGTCCCACTACATGCAGATCCCGTGTCTAAGCTATCCTCTAAAGTATGCAGAGTGTCAGTATCTGAGCTGGTGGCTGCGAGTGTGAAATTGCGTGATGGTGCTGTGTCTTCATCTTCACTGCTTTCTTCCTCTTCCAGTTCTTGCTCTGCCACCACTGCCTGGCCAGGTTGCAGTTCTTAGGTATCTGAAAGGCGAAAGGCACAAGGGTTGGGTTGTGGTGAGGGGAGTGGGGGAAAGCAAGAGGTGCATGCTTATACCATCTGCAGCTTGTAAATCAGAATAGATTGTGGGATGAGGGAGAAGTGAAATGCGAGAAGGCGGATTAGGTTTGAGGATACCGTCATCTTCGATTGTTTCAGCCCCGTTGCTGGCCACAAGCTCAGTGATGACTGCTCCAATGATGGCGACCACCGTCTCCTCCATCGGGATAAGGTCCTGCAGCCATGCCTGTCCACCGTCAATGAGCTCCTGGTCAGTTATGCGCCAACTTGTCCTGCAAGAGAGAGGGAAGTTGGTGCAATGTATTTGGGTGATGAGCCTGTCATGGTTGAATAATTGACAGTGTGTAAGCTGTAAGATGTGGGTGTGAGGCTTGCAGCAATAGTAAGTGTGTGAGGGTGAGGTGAAGCTATGAATGTGAGGTATGAGTCGTGATTGATAGAGATTGTTAGTAGATGAGTGATGGGGGCGTGCTGCATTGAGCAGTGTGTGAGGCTAGCACGGTGGCATAGTGGTTAGCACTGTTGCCTCACAGCGCCAGGGACCCGGGTTCGAATTCGGCCTCGGGTAACTGTCTGTGTGGAGTTTGCACATTCTCCCCGTGTTTGCGTGGGTTTCCTCCGGGTGCTCCGGTTTCCTCCCACAGTCCAAAGATGTGCGGGTTAGGTTGAATGGCTGTGATAAATTGACCCTTCGTGTGAGGGGGATTAAATACGTGGGGTTACGGGGATAGGGTGGGATATGTGTTGGTATAGGGGTTACGGGGATCAGGTGGGATATGTGTCGGTGCAGGCTCGATGGGCCGAAATGGCCTCTATCTGCACTGTGGGGTTTCTGTGATTCTGTGATTCTGTGATTCCTCCTGTCCACCTCCTCCACCAAGGCCTCCAGTGCAACACCTGAGAACCTTGGAGCATGCTCTCTCCCCTGTTGCGCCATTAGTCAGTGTTCTTCCAGGTCAGATTCTCATCCGCAGCCACTTCCAGCACCTGCTCCAGTCAGAGTGCACCTCCCCTTTAAGAGGTGCAGGCTGGCTTTACGTAGTGCAGGCTAGGTTTAAGTGGTGCTAACCTCGCACGAATCTTGGGTCCCCTGCTGAGGCATGCAGCCACTCAACAGTGCATTGAGTGCTACCTCAATGCTGCAATCATTTAAATTAGCAGGCAGCACAACGTTTCCGCAATGGCTGCATCGGAAGAAACAGGCGTGGGTTAATCGGGCATCACGATCCTGCGCCCATTTACTGAGGCTATCGAATTTAATCCCCCCTCTCTTATTTCAGTTAAACAACCTTTTCACTTGCATATTATACTTATGGATTTATTCTAGCTAGTTTTAGAATATATATATTTTTTTGCAAAGCCTAAATTGTCCCTCCAGCTTTCTGTTATTTACATACTCAAAGGAGATTAAGAATGTGAAGATAACTCTTTTAAATTGATTGTGGAATGAGCGAGTTGACGTCATTGTTTGGCAGAGATTGACTGAGCTGTTTTGTTTTCTTTATTTCAGCGATTCCATTGGAAACAACTACAGTCCTGCAGCCAGAGAATATTCAGCTTATTCTATCTACAAGCTCCTCAGTTCCAGTGGTAAGGACACGTAATGGCCAGCATTCCACAGATTGCTATGGTCCCTTAATGAGAAGCAATACTAAATGTAATCAATAATCATAATTTTGTAATTAATTCCAGTTGATGTCCCATAGTGTTCCCCACAGGTTAATAAAACAATTGGAGTCTGTATTTGTCAGTCTTTCCCACTGTAAGTCAGTCCTTCCCTCCATCTCTTCACTGCTGTATTTCTCCCTTGCTCTCTATATCCATCATACCATTGTTATTCTTGCGTTCTTTCTTTCTCTTCTCTTTGTTTTTTCTCCTTTCTTTTTCTCTTTCTCTTTTCTCTCTCTCTGGTTCATGGTGTCATGTAATGAGTATGGACCAATTAGCAGTAATTTAGAGATGTTACAATTACTAATATTATAGACAAACATCTCTTGATAATACAAATATCATGGAGCAGAGTTATTTTTGGTTGTGTATTAAAAAGAACCGTAATTTCAGTATTGGGAGTCCTTGGGGGAAAAATTCGTCCACTTAGAGTTCCCTGTTTGTGCCAGCAGATGGCATTAATGGGGCGCTAGACCAGTATTGCCAGGGCGTGGCTAATCCAGCGCCACATGCCAAATCCTGGCCCCTGTAGCACCGCTGGTAAGAGGTATCACTGGGAACATCAACGCCAGGTGGATCATGACGTCAGTGACTGTGCAACGCTCACTGACCGCCCGATCTGCTAACTTGATTTTCGCCACCTACCTTAGCGCCTGGAGTAAACACTGACAGGGAGAGCTGGTGTGAAGCACCAGGAAGCCGGCTCCAGGGACGTTATTTAAAGGATCATCAGTAATGACTCACAGCTGTCAGGTTAGTGCAGTTTCAGTGGTTTCTTGTCAGTTTCACCCACTGCAACACTTTCAGTCAGTAATTTCAAGGTTATTTTGTATGAGGAGTCTTCTGGCAACTAAAAAGTAGCTACATTTATTCTTCAAAGAATCAAACTGCTACACTTGGTAACATTAATGGGGGCTGTACTGGCATGACACCTCGTCTTCCAGGATCTATGGTGGAGGGAGCGTAGGCAGCGAGAAAGATGGGAACATGTGTGCAGAGAGATGAGGAGGGACATCAGGGCCCTCACCAGGAGACCTTACCCTCTGAGGGTATTCCGAGAGCACTTCTACTACCTTCAATGAAGCGAGGAGCAGTGTATTAGACAGAACTCTACCACCTCCTGCAACCAGACCTCCAGCCTCACACCAGGATGACTTAAACCCCAGATCCCCTTTGCTCACCACATCCCCATCATTCCATCCCTCTCACAAGGCCATATCACAGCGCAAAGCTGAAATGACAGACAGCTGAAAAGAATGGTAAGTGAATTAATAAATTTATCAAAAGTCAGTGAACACATATTTACACCAAAAATATTAACTATTCACCCTTGTGCAATCCTTGAGTGCCTCTCATTACCATGCCTTTGCCTACTCTAGTGCTCCTACGAAGTGTTGGCCCAAAGTGGCTGCAGCACGGCGGGTGGAAGGCTGCTGAGTGTCCATGCGGGAGACTTCAGTTGGCCTTGCAGGACGTCTTCGACCAGCTCTGGGCCTGGAAGGCCCAGCTGTAGACTGCACCACCTCAGCATGAGCAGCAGCAGTCTGGGCTGGCTGGATGACAGGTAATGACAAGGGCAATGGCGGAGTGGCAGTGGTGGGAGCAGGAATGCTGTCATCCTACGAGAGGACAGCAGGTTCCTGCTCCACTGACCCACTGCCACTCCCCCAGGGCAGCACCTCAGCATCCCTAGCAATCTGTTCAAGCACAGATTGCTGGCCTGCTGTGACACCGTGAAAGCCCCGGTCGATGGTGGTAGACCCAACCATGATGGCAGCAGTCGGAGCTTGTGTGGCATCAAGCTGAGACTGCATGAGAGCAGTCTGAGATTAGATGCCACCAAGCATAGACTGCATTACAGCACTAAGACGTTGCGTCGCTTCCGCCTGTGCTGCAATGGAAGCTGCCAGATCACCCATCACCACGGCATCAGTTCTGGGTCGCCATGGCCTCTCTGGGACTCTACCATCCTTTGCAGACTGGAAATGATGGGCTCCATGGTGTGCGCAGAGCTCTGTGCAATGTTGGAGGCGGACGCCTCCACGCTCCTTACCATTGCCGAGAGGCCCTCAGGCACCCTTGCCATTGCACCTATCATCTCCATGTGCATGTCCATCACCCTTCTTCTAAAGGCCTCCCCATTGAGGTCCTCCTCTGAGTCCTGTGCAGCAGAGCTCACGTGTGAACTCGTCCTCCGGGGAGCTGGCCCCAAGCTACCCTTTCCCCCTGGCCTTGCTGCAGCCCACTCATTCCCGGTGCCTCACCCTGTGCAGATCCCGCTACTATACCAGCCTCTAAAGAACGCATAGTGCCAGTACCTGAGCTGGTGCCTGCGGGTGAGAGATGCAGTGATGCGGTGTGTTCTTCCTCCTCCTCTTCTCCTGCCTCGCTCTCTACCATGCCCTCAGGGACAGGCTGCTCAGGTGCTTGCTCATTATCTGAAAGCATAAAGGCACAAGAGTGGGGTTAAGGTGAGGGGAGGGGGGCAGGAAGGGAGAAAGGCATGCATACAGCATGATTAGCTGGAAAGTGGGAGAGGCTTGTGGGGTGAGGAGGAAGTGGATATGAGAAGAAGGAGTAGTGACGAACATACCGTTGTTGTCCCCAAGGAGGTCAATGTTGCCGGTGGCCATGGTGCCCAGCACCTGGCGCCCTTTAATCTGCAGCACTCTATTCTCCAGCGCAGACAGTGGTTGGGTGTTAGCTTGTCCCCCGCCTGTGCACTCCTGCTCCCTCCTGTTGTGAGCCACCTTGGCCTGCAAGAGAAAGGAAAGTGTGTGAGTGAGTGTGGAGCAATGTGTTTGAGTGTTATGCCTGCCATAGTTGAATAGCTGTCATTGTGTGCAAGGTGTGAGATGTGGGTGTGAGTGTTGGTAGGTAGAGATTGTTGGTGGGTGAGTGCTGGGGGTGTGTTGCTTTGGCCAGTGGTTCAGATGGTGGTACGTAGCATTTGTTGAAGCTATCACTCACCCTGACCACCGGAGTGAGGTTGTTAAATTTCATCTTGCACTGTGTGTGAGTCCTGGGGACCTCAGTGCTGCCCGAGACCTACAGGGCTACCTCCCTCCACATGGTTCGGAAGTCTTGTGGCAAGGGCCTCCTGTCACATGCCAGGTAGAGCACCGCCCTACGTCTCTCCACAGTGAGCACCAACACCTCTAATGCGTCATTGCAGAATCTGCGGGCTCTCTCCCTGGAGCGTGGATCTGCCATGAGTCAACTGCTTCAGTCCTCCGGCTCCTTCTCCTTGTTCTGCTGCTGCTTGTTGAGGCAACTGCAAAGCCAGCAATGCTGAGAATGAGGTTCTGCAGCATCAATGAACCTCCCCTTTAAGTACTGAAAAAAGCCTGTGGCAATCATGACTTGCGATTAGACTGCACCAGATATTGGTTCAGCTTTTCAGTGTAACATTAATGAGCTTAGACTTTAAGGCTTGAATTAGGACGCCAATCATTTTTTTGAGCAGTGAACGTGAATTTTGCGTGAAGTCTAAAGTATTAGCGTCTGGCGCTAATTCTCCAACGTTTCTACTGATACCGCCCATTCCTGGGCTATAATGAATTCCTAGCTCACTGAGTCTGTGAATTGTGTAGAGTCCCTGTGTTGTGTACAGTCCCTGTGTTGTGTACAGTCCGTGTGTTGTGTACAGTCCGTGTGCTGTGTACAGTCCGTGTGTTGTGTACAGTCCGTGTGCTGTGTACAGTCCGTGTGTTGTATACAGTCCGTGTGTTGTGTACAGTCCGTGTGTTGAGTACAGTCCGTGTGTGTTGTGTACAGTCCACGTGTTGTGTACAGTCCGTGTGTTGTGTACAGTCCGTGTGTTGTGTACAGTCCGTGTGTGTTGTGTACAGTCCACGTGTTGTGTACAGTCCGTGTATTGTGTACAGTCCGTGTGTTGTGTACAGTCCGTGTGTGTTGTGGACAGTCCATGTGTTGTATACAGTCCGTGTGATGTATACTGTCTGTGTGTTGTGTACAGTCTGTGTGATGTGTACAGTCCGTGTTTTGTGTACAGTCTGTGTGTTGTGCACAGTCCGTGTGATGGGTACAGTCCGTGTGTTGTGTACAGTCCGTGTGATGTGTACAGCCCGTGCATTGTATACAGTCCGTTTGTTGTGTACAGTCCGGGTGATGTGTACAGTCCGTGTTTTGTGTACAGTCCGTGTGTTGTGTACAATCCGTGTGATGGGTACAGTCAGTGTGTTGTGTACAGCCCGTGTGATGTGAACAGTCCATGCATTGTATACAGTCCGTTTGTTGTGTACAGTCCGTGTGATGTGTACAGTCCATGTGTTGTGTACAGTTCATGTGATGGGTACAGTCCGTGTGACGTGTACAGTCCGTGTGTTGTGTACAGTCTGTGTGATGTCTATAGTCCGTGTGTTGTGTACAGTTAGTGTGATGTGTACAGTCCGTCTGATGTGCACAGTCTGTGTGATGTGTACAGTCCATGTGTTGTGTGCAGTCCGTGTGATGTGTACAGTCTGTGTGATGTGTACAGTCTGTGTGTTGTGTAAAGTCCGTGTGTTGTGTACAGTCCGTGTGATGTGTACAGTCTGTGTGATGTGTACAGTCCATGTGTTGTGTACAGTCTGTGTTTTGTGTACAGTCTGTGTGTTGTGCACAGTCCGTGTGATGTGTACAGTCCATGCATTGTATACAGACCATATGTTGTGTACAGTCCGGGTGATGTGTGCAGTCCGTGTGTTGTGTACAGTCCGTGTGATGTGAACAGTCCATGCATTGTATACAGCCCATGTTTTGGGTACAGTCCGTGTGAAGTGTACAGTCCGTGTGATGTGTACAGTCTGTGTGTTGTGCACAGTGCATGTGTTGTGTACAGTCCGTGTGATGTGTACAGTCCGTGTGATGTGTACCGTCCATGTGATGCGTACAGTCCGTGTGATGCGTACGGTCCGTGTGATGCGTTCAGTCCATGTGATGCGTACAGTCGGTGTGATGTGTACAGTCCATGTGATGTGTACAGTCCGTGTGATGTGTACAGTCCATGTGTTGTGTACAATCCATGTGATGTGTACAGTCCGTGTGTTGTGTACAGTCCGTGTGATGTGTACAGGCTGTGTGAATTGTACAGTCCGTGTGTTGTGTGCAGTCAGTGTGATGTGTACAGCCGACGTCTTGTGTACAGTCCATGTGTTGTGTGCTGTCCGTGTGATGTGTACAGTCCCTGTGATGTGGACAGTCCGTGTGTTGTGTACAGTCCGTGTGATGTGTACAGTCTGTGTGTTGTGTGCAGTCCGTGTGATGTGCACAATCCGTGTGTTGTGTAAAGTCCATGTGTTGTATACAGTCCGTGTGTTGTGTACAGTCTGTGTGATGTGTACAGTCCATCTGATGCGGACAGTCCATGTGATGTGTACAGTCTGTGTGGTGTATACATTCCGTGTGATGTGTACAGTCCGTGTGTTGTGCACAGTCCATGAGATGGGTACAGTCCGTGTGACGTGTACAGTCCATGTGTTGTGTACAGTCTGTGTGATGTGTACAGTCTGTGTGATGTGTATTGTCCGTGTGATGGGTACTGTGCATGTGATGCGTACAGTCCATGCGATGTGTAAGACTGTGTGATGTGTACAGTCTGTGTGATGTGTACAGTCCATGTGTTGTGTGCAGTCCGTGTGATGTGTACAGTCTGTGTGATGTGTACAGTCCGTGTGTTGTGTAAAGTCCGTGTGTTGTGTACAGTCCGTGTGATGCGTACAGTCTGTGTAATGTGTACAGTCCATGTGTTGTGTACAGTCCGTGTTTTGTGTACAGTCTGTGTGTTGTGCACAGTCCGTGTGATGTGTACAGTCCATGCATTGTATACAGTCCATTTGTTGTGTACAGTCCGGGTGATGTGTACAGTCCGTGTGTTGTGTACAGTCCGTGTGATGTGAACAGTCCATGCATTGTATACAGCCCATGTTTTGGGTACAGTCCGTGTGAAGTGTAAAGTCCGTGTGATGTGTACAGTCTGTGTGTTGTGCACAGTGCATGTGTTGTGTACAGTCCGTGTGATGTGTACAGTCCGTGTGATGTGTACCGTCCATGTGAAGTGTACAATCCATGTGAAGTGTACAGTCCGTGTGTTGTGTACAGTCCGTGTGATGTGTACAGTCCATGTGATGTGTACCGTCCGTGTGATGCGTACAGTCCGTGTGATGCGTACAGTCCGTGTGATGCGTTCAGTCCGTGTGATGCGTACAGTTGGTGTGATGTGTACAGTTCATGTGATGTGTACAGTCCGTGTGATGTGTACAGTCCATGTGTTGTGTACAGTCCATGTGATGTGTACAGTCCGTGTTTTGTGTACAGTCCGTGTGATGTGTACAGGCTGTGTGAATTGTACAGTCCGTGTGTTGTGTGCAGTCAGTGTGATGTGTACAGTCTGTGAGATGTGTACAGTCTGTGTGTTGTGTACAGTCCGTGTGATGTGTACAGTCGACGTCTTGTGTACAGCCCATATGTTGTGTGCTGTCCGTGTGATGTGTACAGTCCCTGTGATGTGGACAGTCCGTGTGTTGTGTACAGTCCGTGTGATGTGTACAGTCTGTGTGTTGTGTACAGTCCGTGTGATGTGAACAGTCCATGCATTGTATACAGTCCGTTTGTTGTGTACAGTCCGTGTGATGTGTACAGTCCACGTGTTGTATACAGTCCGTGTTTTGTGTACAGTCCGTGTGATGTGTACAGTCCACGTGTTGTATACAGTCCGTGTGTTGTGTACAGTCCGTGTGATGTGTACAGTCGACGTCTTGTGTACAGTCCATGTGTTGTGTGCTGTCCGTGTGATGTGTACAGTCCCTGTAATGTGGACAGTCCGTGTGATGTGTACGGTCCGTGTGACGTGTACGGTCCATGTGAAGTGTACAGTCCATGTGATGCATACAGTCCGTGTGATGCGTACAGTCCATGTGATGTGTACAGTCCGTGTGTTGTGTACAGTCCGTCTGATGTGTACAGTCTGTGTGATGTGTACAGTCCGTGTGCTGTGTACAGTCCGTGTGATGTGTACAGTCTGTGTGATGTGTACAGTCTGTGTGTTGTGTACAGCCCGTGTGATGTGTGCAGCCTGTGTGAAGTGTACAGTCCATGTGATGTGTGCACTCCGTGTGTTGTGTACAGTCCATGTTTTGTGTACAGTCCGTGTGTTGTGTACAGTCTTTGTGATGTGTACAGTCCGTGTGTTGTGTACAGTCTGTGTGATGTGTACAGTCCGTTTGTTGTGTACAGTCCATGTGATCTGTACAGTCCGTGTGTTGTGTGCAGTCCGTGTGATGTGCACAATCCGTGTGTTGTGTAAAGTCCATGTGTTGTATACAGTCCGTGTGTTGTGTACAGTCTGTGTGATGTGTACAGTCCATCTGATGCGTACAGTCCATGTGATGTGTACAGTCTGTGTGTTGTATACATTCCGTGTGATGTGTACAGTCCGTGTGTTGTGCACAGTCCATGAGATGGGTACAGTCCGTGTGACGTGTACAGTCCATGTGTTGTGTACAGTCTGTGTGATGTGTACAGTCTGTGTGATGTGTATTGTCCGTGTGATGGGTACTGTGCATGTGATGCGTACAGTCCATGCGATGTGTAAGACTGTGTGATGTGTACAGTCTGTGTGATGTGTACAGTCCATGTGTTGTGTGCAGTCCGTGTGATGTGTACAGTCTGTGTGATGTGTACAGTCCGTGTGTTGTGTAAAGTCCGTGTGTTGTGTACAGTCCGTGTGATGCGTACAGTCTGTGTGATGTGTACAGTCCATGTGTTGTGTACAGTCCGTGTTTTGTGTACAGTCTGTGTGTTGTGCACAGTCCGTGTGATGTGTACAGTCCATGCATTGTATACAGTCCATTTGTTGTGTACAGTCCGGGTGATGTGTACAGTCCGTGTGTTGTGTACAGTCCGTGTGATGTGAACAGTCCATGCATTGTATACAGCCCATGTTTTGGGTACAGTCCGTGTGAAGTGTAAAGTCCGTGTGATGTGTACAGTCTGTGTGTTGTGCACAGTGCATGTGTTGTGTACAGTCCGTGTGATGTGTACAGTCCGTGTGATGTGTACCGTCCATGTGAAGTGTACAATCCATGTGAAGTGTACAGTCCGTGTGTTGTGTACAGTCCGTGTGATGTGTACAGTCCATGTGATGTGTACCGTCCGTGTGATGCGTACAGTCCGTGTGATGCGTACAGTCCGTGTGATGCGTTCAGTCCGTGTGATGCGTACAGTTGGTGTGATGTGTACAGTTCATGTGATGTGTACAGTCCGTGTGATGTGTACAGTCCATGTGTTGTGTACAGTCCATGTGATGTGTACAGTCCGCGTTTTGTGTACAGTCCGTGTGATGTGTACAGGCTGTGTGAATTGTACAGTCTGTGTGTTGTGTGCAGTCAGTGTGATGTGTACAGTCTGTGAGATGTGTACAGTCTGTGTGTTGTGTACAGTCCGTGTGATGTGTACAGTCGACGTCTTGTGTACAGCCCATATGTTGTGTGCTGTCCGTGTGATGTGTACAGTCCCTGTGATGTGGACAGTCCGTGTGTTGTGTACAGTCCGTGTGATGTGTACAGTCTGTGTGTTGTGTACAGTCCGTGTGATGTGAACAGTCCATGCATTGTATACAGTCCGTTTGTTGTGTACAGTCCGTGTGATGTGTACAGTCCACGTGTTGTATACAGTCCGTGTTTTGTGTACAGTCCGTGTGATGTGTACAGTCCACGTGTTGTATACAGTCCGTGTGTTGTGTACAGTCCGTGTGATGTGTACAGTCGACGTCTTGTGTACAGTCCATGTGTTGTGTGCTGTCCGTGTGATGTGTACAGTCCCTGTAATGTGGACAGTCCGTGTGATGTGTACGGTCCGTGTGATGTGTACGGTCCATGTGAAGTGTACAGTCCATGTGATGCATACAGTCCATGTGATGCATACAGTCCGTGTGATGCGTACAGTCCATGTGATGTGTACAGTCCGTGTGTTGTGTACAGTCCGTCTGATGTGTACAGTCTGTGTGATGTGTACAGTCCGTGTGCTGTGTACAGTCCGTGTGATGTGTACAGTCTGTGTGATGTGTACAGTCTGTGTGTTGTGTACAGCCCGTGTGATGTGTGCAGCCTGTGTGAAGTGTACAGTCCATGTGATGTGTGCACTCCGTGTGTTGTGTACAGTCCATGTGTTGTGTACAGTCCGTGTGTTGTGTACAGTCTTTGTGATGTGTACAGTCCGTGTGTTGTGTACAGTCTGTGTGATGTGTACAGTCCGTTTGTTGTGTACAGTCCATGTGATCTGTACAGTCCGTGTGTTGTGTACAGTCTGTGTGATGTGTACAGTCCGTGTGTTGTGTACAGTCCATGTGATGTGTACAGTCCGTGTGATGTTTACAGTCCGTGTCTTGTGTACATTCCGTGTAGTGTACTGTCCGTGTGATATGTACAGTCCATGTGATGTGTACAGTCCGTGTGTTGTGTACAGTCCATGTGATGTGTACAGTCCGTGTGTTGTGTACAGTCTGTGCGTTGTGTGCTGTCCGTGTGATGTGTACAGTCCCTGTGATGTGGACAGTCCGTGTGTTGTGTACAGTCCGTGTGATGTGTACAGTCTGTGTGTTGTGTGCAGTCTGTGTGATGTGCACAATCCGTGTGTTGTGTAAAGTCCATGTGTTGTATACAGTCCGTGTGTTGTGTACAGTCTGTGTGATGTGTACTGTCCATCTGATGCGTACAGTCCATGTGATGTGTACAGTCTGTGTGTTGTATACATTCCGTGTGATGTGTACAGTCCGTGTGTTGTGCACAGTCCATGAGATGGGTACAGTCCGTGTGACGTGTACAGTCCATGTGTTGTGTACAGTCTGTGTGATGTGTACAGTCTGTGTGATGTGTATTGTCCGTGTGATGTGTACTGTGCATGTGATGCGTACAGTCCATGCGATGTGTACAGTCTGTGTGATGTGTACAGTCTGTGTGATGTGTACAGTCCATGTGTTGTGTGCAGTCCGTGTGATGTGTACAGGCTGTGTGAATTGTACAGTCCGTGTGTTGTGTGCAGTCAGTGTGATGTGTACAGTCTGTGAGATGTGTACAGTCTGTGTGTTGTGTACAGTCCGTGTGATGTGTACAGTCGACGTCTTGTGTACAGTCCATATGTTGTGTGCTGTCCGTGTGATGTGTACAGTCCCTGTGATGTGGACAGTCCATGTGTTGTGTACAGTCCGTGTGATGTGTACAGTCTGTGTGTTGTGTACAGTCCGTGTGATGTAAACAGTCCATGCATTGTATACAGTCCGTTTGTTGTGTACAGTCCGTGTGATGTGTACAGTCCATGTGTTGTATACAGTCCGTGTGTTGTGTACAGTCCGTGTGATGTGTACAGTCCACGTGTTGTATACAGTCCGTGTGTTGTGTACAGTCCGTGTGATGTGTACAGTCGACGTCTTGTGTACAGTCCATGTGTTGTGTGCTGTCCGTGTGATGTGTACAGTCCCTGTAATGTGGACAGTCCGTGTGATGTGTATGGTCCGTGTGACGTGTACGGTCCATGTGAAGTGCACAGTCCATGTGATGCATACAGTCCGTGTGATGCGTACAGCCCATGTGATGTGTACAGTCCGTGTGTTGTTTACAGTCCGTCTGATGTGTACAGTCTGTGTGATGTGTGCAGTCCGTGTGCTGTGTACAGTCTGTGTGATGTGTACAGTCTGTGTGATGTGTACAGTCTGTGTGTTGTGTACAGCCCGTGTGATGTGTGCAGCCTGTGTGAAGTGTACAGTCCGTGTGATGTTTACAGTCCGTGCCTTGTGTACATTCCGTGTAGTTTACTGTCCGTGTGATATGTACAGTCCATGTGATGTGTACAGCCCGTGTGTTGTGTACAGTCCATGTGATGTGTACAGTCCATGTGTTGTGTACAGTCTGTGTGATGTGTACAGTCCGTGTGATGTGTACAGTCCGTGTGTTGTGTACAGTCCGTGTGTTGTATACAGTCCGTGTGTTGTATACATTCCGTGTGTTGTGTACAGTCTGTGTGATGTGTACAGTCCGTGTGATGTGTACAGTCCATGTGAAGTGTACAGTCCATGTGATGCTTACAGTCCGTGTGAGGCGTACAGTATATGTGATGTGTACAGTCCGTGTGTTGTGCACAGTCTGTGTGATGTCTATAGTCCGTGTGTTGTGTACAGTTCGTATGATGTGTACAGTCCGTCTGATGTGTACAGTCTGTGTGATGTGTACAGTCCGTGTGATGTGTACAGTCCATGTGAAGTGTACAGTCCATGTGATGCTTACAGTCCGTGTGAGGCGTACAGTATATATGATGTGTACAGTCCGTGTGTTGTGTACAGTCTGTGTGATGTCTATAGTCCGTGTGTTGTGTACAGTTCGTATGATGTGTACAGTCCTTCTGATGTGTACAGTCTGTGTGATGTGTACAGTCCGTGTGTAGTGTGCAGTCCGTGTGATGTGTACAGTCTGTGTGATGGGTACAGTCTGTGTGATGTGAACTTTCCGTGTGTTGTGTGCAGTCCGTGTGATGTGTACAATCAGTGTGATGTGTACAGTCTGTGTGCTGTGTAGAGTCCGTCTGATGTGTGCAGTCTGTGTGAAGTGTACAGTCCATGTGATGTGTGCACTCCATGTGTTGTGTACAGTCCGTGTGTTGTGTACAGTCCGTGTGTTGTGTACAGTCTGTGTGATGTGTACAGTCCATGTGTTGTGTACAGTCGGTGTGATGTGTACAGTCCGTGTATTGTGTACATTCCATGTGATGTGTACAGTCCGTGTGTTGTGTACAGTCTGTGTGATATGTACAGGCCGTGTGTTGTGTACAGCCCATGTGATGTGTACAATCCATGTGATGTGTACAGTCCGTGTGTTGTGTACAGTCCGTGTGTTGTGTACAGCCCATGTGATGTGTACAATCCATGTGATATGTACAGTCCATGTGATGTGTACAGTCCGTGTGTTGTGTGCAGTCCGTGTGATGTGTACAGTCCGTGTGATGTGTACATTCCGTATGATGTGTACAGTCTGTGTGATGTGTACAGTCCGTGTGATGTGTACAGTCCGTGTGATGTGTACAGTCCATGTGATGTGTACAGTCCGTGTGTTGTGTGCAGTCTGTGTGATGTGTACAGTCCGTGTGATGTGTACATTCTGTGTGTTGTGTACAGTGTATGTGTTTTGCACAGTCCGTGTGATGTGTACAGTCTGTGTGATGTGTACAATCTGTGTGTTGTGTACTGTCCGTATTTTGTATACAGTCCGTGTGTTGTGTACAGTCCGTGTATTGTGTAATGTCTGTGTGATATGTACAGTCCATGTGATGTGTACAGTCCGTGTGTTGTGTACAGTCTGTGTGATGTGTGCAGTCCATGTGTTGTGTACAGTCCGTGTGATGTGTACAGTCCAAGTGATGTGTACGGACTGTGTGATGTGAACAGTCGATGTGTTGTGTACAGTCCGTTTGTTGTCTACAGTCCGTGTGTTGTGTACAGTCCATGTGTTGTTTACAGTCCGTGTGTTGTGTACTGTCCGTGTGATGTGTACAGTCCATGTGATGTGTACAGTCCGTGTGTTGTGTACAGTCCGTGTGATATGTACAGTCCATGTGATGTGTACAGTCCATGTGTTGTGTACAGTCCATGTGATGTGTACAGACCATGTGTTGTGTACAGTCCGTGTGTTGTGTACAGTCCGTGTGTTGTGTACAGTTCGTGTGTTGTGTACAGTCCGTGTTTTGTGTACAGTCCATGTGATGTGTACAGTCCATGTGATGTGTACAGTCTGTGTGTTGTGTACAGTTCGTGTGATGTGTACAGTCCATGTGATGTGCACAATCCATGTGATGTGTACAGTCCGTGTGTTGTGTGCAGTCTGTGTGATGTGTACAGTCCATGTGATGTGTGCATTCCGTGTGATCAGTACAGTCCGTGTGTTGTGTACAGTCCGTGTGATGTGTACAGCCCGTGTGATGTGTAATGTCCATGTGATGTGTACAGTCCATGTGATGTGTATGGTCCGTGTGTTGTGTACAGTCCGTGTGTTGTGTACAGTCTGTGTGATGTGTACAGTCTGTGTGTTGTATACCGTCCATGTGATGTGTACAGTCCGTGTGTTGTGTACAGTCCATGTGCTGTGTACAGTCCGTGTGATGTGTATAATCCGTGTGTTGTGTACAGTCCATGTTTTGTGTACAGTCCATGTAATGAGTACGGTCAATGTGAAGTGTACAGTCCGTGTGAAGTGTACAGTCCGTGTGAAGTGTAAAGTCCGTGTGTTGTGTACAGTCCGTGTGATGTGTACAGTCCATGTGATGCGTACAGTCCGTGTGATGCGTACAGTCTGTGTGATGCGTACAGTCCGTGTGATGTGTACAGTCCATGTGATGTGTACAGTCTGTGTGATGCGTACAGTCCGTGTATTGTGTACAGTCCATGTGATGTATACAGTCCGTGTAATGCATACAGTTCGTGTGTTGTGTACAGTCTGTGTGATGTGTGCAGTCTCTGTGTTGTGTACAGTCCATGTGATGTGTACGGTCTGTGTGAAGTGAACGGTCTGTGTGATGTGTACAGTCCGTGTGTTGTGTACAGTCCGTGTGATGTGTAAAGTCCATGTGATGTGTACAGTCTGTGTGATGTGTACAGTCCGTGTGATGTGTACAGTCCATGTGATGTGTACAGTCCGTGTGAAGTGTATAGTCTGTGTGTGTTGTGTACAGTCCATGTTTTGTATACAGTCCGTGTGATGTATACAGTCTGTGTGTTGTGTACAGTCTGTGTGATGTGTACAGTCCGTGTTTTGTGTACAGTCTGTGTGTTGTGCACAGTCCGTGTGATGGGTACAGTCCGTGTGTTGTGTACAGTCCGTGTGATGTGTACAGCCCGTGCATTGTATACAGTCCGTTTGTTGTGTACAGTCCGGGTGATGTGTACAGTCTGTGTTTTGTGTACAGTCCGTGTGTTGTGTACAATCCGTGTGATGGGTACAGTCAGTGTGTTGTGTACAGTCCGTGTGATGTGAACAGTCCATGCATTGTATACAGTCCGTTTGTTGTGTACAGTCCGTGTGATGTGTACAGTCCATGTGTTGTTTACAGTCCATGTGATGGGTACAGTCCGTGTGACGTGTACAGTCCGTGTGTTGTGTACAGTCTGTGTGATGTCTATAGTCCGTGTGTTGTGTACAGTTAGTGTGATGTGTACAGTCCGTCTGATGTGTACAGTCTGTGTGATGAGTACAGTCCATGTGTTGTGTGCAGTCCGTGTGAAGTGTACAGTCTGTGTGATGTGCACAGTCTGTGTGATGTGTACAGTCCATGTGTTGTGTGCAGTCCGTGTGATGTGTACAGTCTGTGTGATGTGTACAGTCTGTGTGTTGTGTAAAGTCCGTGTGTTGTGTACAGTCCGTGTGATGTGTACAGTCTGTGTGATGTGTACAGTCCATGTTTTGTGTACAGTCTGTGTTTTGTGTATAGTCTGTGTGTTGTGCACAGTCCGTGTGATGTGTACAGTCCATGCATTGTATACAGACCATTTGATGTGTACAGTCTGGGTGATGTGTACAGTCCGTGTGAAGTGTACAGTCCGTGTGATGTGTACAGTTATGTGTTGTGCACAGTGCATGTGTTGTGTACAGTCCGTGTGATGTGTACCGTCCATGTGATGCGTACAGTCCGTGTGATGCGTACAGTCCGTGTGATGCATACAGTCGGTGTGATGTGTACAGTCCATGTGTTGTGTACAAACCATGTGATGTGTACAGTCCGTGTGTTGTGTACAGTCCGTGTGATGTGTACAGGCTGTGAGATGTGTACAGTCTGTGTGTTGTGTACAGTCCGTGTGATGTGTACAGTCGACGTCCTGTGTATTGTCCATGTGTTGTGTGCTGTCCGTGTGATGTGCACAATTCGTGTGTTGTGTAAAGTCCATGTGTTGTATACAGTCCGTGTGTTGTGCACAGTCCATGAGATGGGTGCAGTCCGTGTGACGTGTACAGTCCGTGTGTTGTGTACAGTCTGTGTGATGTGTATTGTCCACGTGATGTGTACAGTCCGTGTGATGTGTACAGTCCATGTGTTGTGTGCAGTCCGTGTGTTGTGTACTGTCCGTGTTTTGTGTACAGTCTGTGTGTTGTGCACAGTCCGTGTGATGTGTACAGTCCATGCATTGTATACAGTCCATTTGTTGTGTACAGTCCGGGTGATGTGTACAGTCCGTGTGTTGTGTACAGTCCGTGTGTTGTGTGCAGTCCGTGTGTTGTGTACAGTCCGTGTTTTGTGTACAGTCTGTGTGTTGTGCACAGTCCGTGTGATGTGTACAGTCCATGCATTGTATACAGTCCATTTGTTGTGTACAGTCCGGGTGATGTGTACAGTCTGTGTGTTGTGTACAGTCCGTGTGATGTGAACAGTCCATGCATTGTATACAGCCCATGTGTTGGGTACAGTCTGTGTGAAGTGTACAGTCCGTGTGATGTGTACAGTCTGTGTGTTGTGCACAGTGCATGTGTTGTGTACAGTCCGTGTGATGTGTACAGTCCATGTGAAGTGTACAATCCATGTGAAGTGCACAGTCCGTGTGTTGTGTACAGTCCGTGTGATGTGTACAGTCCGTGTGATGTGTACCGTCCGTGTGATGCGTACAGTCCGTGTGATGCGTTCAGTCCGTGTGATGCGTACAGTTGGTGTGATGTGTACAGTTCATGTGATGTGTACAGTCCGTGTGATGTGTACAGTCCATGTGTTGTGTACAGTCCATGTGATGTGTACAGTCCGTGTTTTGTGTACAGTCCGTGTGATGTGTACAGGCTGTGTGAATTGTACAGTCCGTGTGTTGTGTGCAGTCAGTGTGATGTGTACAGTCTGTGAGATGTGTACAGTCTGTGTGTTGTGTACAGTCCGTGTGATGTGTACAGTCGACATCTTGTGTACAGTCCATATGTTGTGTGCTGTCCGTGTGATGTGTACAGTCCCTGTGATGTGGACAGTCCGTGTGTTGTGTACAGTCCGTGTGATGTGTACAGTCTGTGTGTTGTGTACAGTCCGTGTGATGTGAACAGTCCATGCATTGTATACAGTCCGTTTGTTGTGTACAGTCCGTGTGATGTGTACAGTCCACGTGTTGTATACAGTCCGTGTGTTGTGTACAGTCCGTGTGATGTGTACAGTCCACGTGTTGTATACAGTCCGTGTGTTGTGTACAGTCCGTGTGATGTGTACAGTCGACGTCTTGTGTACAGTCCATGTGTTGTGTGCTGTCCGTGTGATGTGTACAGTCCCTGTAATGTGGACAGTCCGTGTGATGTGTATGGTCCGTGTGACGTGTACGGTCCATGTGAAGTGTACAGTCCATGTGATGCATACAGTCCGTGTGATGCGTACAGTCCATGTGATGTGTACAGTCCGTGTGTTGTGTACAGTCCGTCTGATGTGTACAGTCTGTGTGATGTGTACAGTCCGTGTGCTGTGTACAGTCTGTGTGTTGTGTACAGCCCGTGTGATGTGTGCAGCCTGTGTGAAGTGTACAGTCCATGTGATGTGTGCACTCCGTGTGTTGTGTACAGTCCATGTGTTGTGTACAGTCCGTGTGTTGTGTACAGTCTTTGTGATGTGTAGAGTCCGTGTGTTGTGTACAGTCTGTGTGATGTGTACAGTCCGTTTGTTGTGTACAGTCCATGTGATGTGTACAGTCCGTGTGTTGTGTACAGTCTGTGTGATGTGTACAGTCCGTGTGTTGTGTACAGTCCATGTGATGTGTACAGTCCGTGTGATGTTTACAGTCCGTGTCTTGTGTACATTCTGTGTAGTGTACTGTCCGTGTGATATGTACAGTCCATGTGATGTGTACAGTCCGTGTGTTGTGTACAGTCCATGTGATGTGTACAGTCCATGTGTTGTGTACAGTCTGTGTGTTGTGTACAGTCCGTGTGATGTGTACAGTCCGTGTGTTGTGTACAGTCCGTGTGTTGTATACAGTCCGTGTGTTGTCTACATTCCGTGTGTTGTGTACAGTCCGTGTGATGTGTACAGGCTGTGTGAATTGTACAGTCCGTGTGTTGTGCGCAGTCAGTGTGATGTGTACAGTCTGTGAGATGTGTACAGTCTGTGTGTTGTGTACAGTCCGTGTGATGTGTACAGTCGACGTCTTGTGTACAGTCCATGTGTTGTGTGCTGTCCGTGTGATGTGTACAGTCCCTGTGATGTGGACAGTCTGTGTGTTGTGTACAGTCCGTGTGATGTTTACAGTCTGTGTGTTGTGTGCAGTCCGTGTGATGTGCACAATCCGTGTGTTGTGTAAAGTCCATGTGTTGTATACAGTCCGTGTGTTGTGTACAGTTTGTGTGATGTGTACTGTCCGTCTGATGCGCACAGTCCATGTGATGTGTACAGTCTGTGTGTTGTATACATTCCGTGTGATGTGTACAGTCCGTGTGTTGGGTACAGTCCGTGTGACGTGTACAGTCCGTGTGTTGTGTACAGTCTGTGTGATGTGTACAGTCTGTGGATGTGTATTGTCCGTGTGATGTGTACTGTGCATGTGAGGCGTACAGTCCATGCGATGTGTACAGTCTGTGTGATGTGTACAGTCTGTGTGATGTGTACAGTCCATGTGTTGTGTGCAGTCCGTGTGATGTGTACAGTCTGTGTGATGTGTACAGTCCGTGTGTTGTGTAAAGTCCGTGTGTTGTGTACAGTCCGTGTGATGTCTACAGTCTGTGTGATGTGTACAGTCCATGTGTTGTGTACAGTCCGTGTTTTGTGTACAGTCTGTGTGCTGTGCACAGTCCGTGTGATGTGTACAGTCCATGCATTGTATACAGTCCATTTGTTGTGTACAGTCCGGGTGATGTGTACAGTCCGTGTGTTGTGTACAGTCCGTGTGTTGTGTATAGTCCGTGTGATGGGTACAGTCTGTGTGTTGTGTACAGTCCGTGTGATGTGAACAGTCCATGCATTGTATACAGCCCATGTGTTGGGTACAGTCCGTGTGAAGTGTACAGTCCGTGTGATGTGTACAGTCTGTGTGTTGTGCACAGTGCATGTGTTGTGTACAGTCCGTGTGATGTGTACAGTCCGTGTGATGTGTACCGTCCATGTGAAGTGTACAATCCATGTGAAGTGTACAGTCCGTGTGTTGTGTACAGTCCGTGTGATGTGTACAGTCCATGTGATGTGTACCGTCCATGTGATATGTACAGTCCGTGTGATGCGTACAGTCCGTGTGATGCGTTCAGTCCGTGTGATGCGTACAGTTGGTGTGATGTGTACAGTTCATGTGATGTGTACAGTCCGTGTGATGTGTACAGTCCATGTGTTGTGTACAGTCCATGTGATGTGTACCGTCCGTGTTTTGTGTACAGTCCGTGTGATGTGTACAGGCTGTGTGAATTGTACAGTCCGTGTGTTGTGTGCAGTCAGTGTGATGTGTACAGTCTGTGAGATGTGTACAGTCTGTGTGTTGTGTACAGTCCGTGTGATGTGTACAGTCGACGTCTTGTGTACAGTCCATATGTTGTGTGCTGTCCGTGTGATGTGTACAGTCCCTGTGATGTGGACAGTCCGTGTGTTGTGTACAGTCCGTGTGATGTGTACAGTCTGTGTGTTGTGTACAGTCCGTGTCATGTGAACAGTCCATGCATTGTATACAGTCCGTGTGATGTGTACAGTCCGTTTGATATGTACAGTCCATGTGATGTGTACAGTCCATGTGTTGTGTACAGTCCGTGTGATGTGTACAGTCTGTCTGATGTGTACTGTCCGTGTGCTGTGTACAGTCCGTGTCATGTGTACAGTCCGCTTGATGTGTACAGTCCGTGTGTTGTGTACAGTCTGTGTGATTTGTATAGTCCGTGTGAGGTGTACAGTCTGTGTGAAGTGTACAGTCCGTGTGATGTGTACAGTCTGTGTGTTGTGCACAGTGCATGTGTTGTGTACAGTCCGTGTGATGTGTACAGTCCATGTGAAGTGTACAATCCATGTGAAGTGCACAGTCCGTGTGTTGTGTACAGTCCGTGTGATGTGTACAGTCCGTGTGATGTGTACCGTCCGTGTGATGCGTACAGTCCGTGTGATGCGTTCAGTCCGTGTGATGCGTACAGTTGGTGTGATGTGTACAGTTCATGTGATGTGTACAGTCCGTGTGATGTGTACAGTCCATGTGTTGTGTACAGTCCATGTGATGTGTACAGTCCGTGTTTTGTGTACAGTCCGTGTGATGTGTACAGGCTGTGTGAATTGTACAGTCCGTGTGTTGTGTGCAGTCAGTGTGATGTGTACAGTCTGTGAGATGTGTACAGTCTGTGTGTTGTGTACAGTCCGTGTGATGTGTACAGTCGACATCTTGTGTACAGTCCATATGTTGTGTGCTGTCCGTGTGATGTGTACAGTCCCTGTGATGTGGACAGTCCGTGTGTTGTGTACAGTCCGTGTGATGTGTACAGTCTGTGTGTTGTGTACAGTCCGTGTGATGTGAACAGTCCATGCATTGTATACAGTCCGTTTGTTGTGTACAGTCCGTGTGATGTGTACAGTCCACGTGTTGTATACAGTCCGTGTGTTGTGTACAGTCCGTGTGATGTGTACAGTCCACGTGTTGTATACAGTCCGTGTGTTGTGTACAGTCCGTGTGATGTGTACAGTCGACGTCTTGTGTACAGTCCATGTGTTGTGCGCTGTCCGTGTGATGTGTACAGTCCCTGTAATGTGGACAGTCCGTGTGATGTGTATGGTCCGTGTGACGTGTACGGTCCATGTGAAGTGTACAGTCCATGTGATGCATACAGTCCGTGTGATGCGTACAGTCCATGTGATGTGTACAGTCCGTGTGTTGTGTACAGTCCGTCTGATGTGTACAGTCTGTGTGATGTGTACAGTCCGTGTGCTGTGTACAGTCTGTGTGTTGTGTACAGCCCGTGTGATGTGTGCAGCCTGTGTGAAGTGTACAGTCCATGTGATGTGTGCACTCCGTGTGTTGTGTACAGTCCATGTGTTGTGTACAGTCCGTGTGTTGTGTACAGTCTTTGTGATGTGTAGAGTCCGTGTGTTGTGTACAGTCTGTGTGATGTGTACAGTCCGTTTGTTGTGTACAGTCCATGTGATGTGTACAGTCCGTGTGTTGTGTACAGTCTGTGTGATGTGTACAGTCCGTGTGTTGTGTACAGTCCATGTGATGTGTACAGTCCGTGTGATGTTTACAGTCCGTGTCTTGTGTACATTCTGTGTAGTGTACTGTCCGTGTGATATGTACAGTCCATGTGATGTGTACAGTCCGTGTGTTGTGTACAGTCCATGTGATGTGTACAGTCCATGTGTTGTGTACAGTCTGTGTGTTGTGTACAGTCCGTGTGATGTGTACAGTCCGTGTGTTGTGTACAGTCCGTGTGTTGTATACAGTCCGTGTGTTGTCTACATTCCGTGTGTTGTGTACAGTCCGTGTGATGTGTACAGGCTGTGTGAATTGTACAGTCCGTGTGTTGTGCGCAGTCAGTGTGATGTGTACAGTCTGTGAGATGTGTACAGTCTGTGTGTTGTGTACAGTCCGTGTGATGTGTACAGTCGACGTCTTGTGTACAGTCCATGTGTTGTGTGCTGTCCGTGTGATGTGTACAGTCCCTGTGATGTGGACAGTCTGTGTGTTGTGTACAGTCCGTGTGATGTTTACAGTCTGTGTGTTGTGTGCAGTCCGTGTGATGTGCACAATCCGTGTGTTGTGTAAAGTCCATGTGTTGTATACAGTCCGTGTGTTGTGTACAGTTTGTGTGAAGTGTACTGTCCGTCTGATGCGCACAGTCCATGTGATGTGTACAGTCTGTGTGTTGTATACATTCCGTGTGATGTGTACAGTCCGTGTGTTGGGTACAGTCCGTGTGACGTGTACAGTCCGTGTGTTGTGTACAGTCTGTGTGATGTGTACAGTCTGTGGATGTGTATTGTCCGTGTGATGTGTACTGTGCATGTGAGGCGTACAGTCCATGCGATGTGTACAGTCTGTGTGATGTGTACAGTCTGTGTGATGTGTACAGTCCATGTGTTGTGTGCAGTCCGTGTGATGTGTACAGTCTGTGTGATGTGTACAGTCCGTGTGTTGTGTAAAGTCCGTGTGTTGTGTACAGTCCGTGTGATGTCTACAGTCTGTGTGATGTGTACAGTCCATGTGTTGTGTACAGTCCGTGTTTTGTGTACAGTCTGTGTGCTGTGCACAGTCCGTGTGATGTGTACAGTCCATGCATTGTATACAGTCCATTTGTTGTGTACAGTCCGGGTGATGTGTACAGTCCGTGTGTTGTGTACAGTCCGTGTGTTGTGTATAGTCCGTGTGATGGGTACAGTCTGTGTGTTGTGTACAGTCCGTGTGATGTGAACAGTCCATGCATTGTATACAGCCCATGTGTTGGGTACAGTCCGTGTGAAGTGTACAGTCCGTGTGATGTGTACAGTCTGTGTGTTGTGCACAGTGCATGTGTTGTGTACAGTCCGTGTGATGTGTACAGTCCGTGTGATGTGTACCGTCCATGTGAAGTGTACAATCCATGTGAAGTGTACAGTCCGTGTGTTGTGTACAGTCCGTGTGATGTGTACAGTCCATGTGATGTGTACCGTCCATGTGATATGTACAGTCCGTGTGATGCGTACAGTCCGTGTGATGCGTTCAGTCCGTGTGATGCGTACAGTTGGTGTGATGTGTACAGTTCATGTGATGTGTACAGTCCGTGTGATGTGTACAGTCCATGTGTTGTGTACAGTCCATGTGATGTGTACCGTCCGTGTTTTGTGTACAGTCCGTGTGATGTGTACAGGCTGTGTGAATTGTACAGTCCGTGTGTTGTGTGCAGTCAGTGTGATGTGTACAGTCTGTGAGATGTGTACAGTCTGTGTGTTGTGTACAGTCCGTGTGATGTGTACAGTCGACGTCTTGTGTACAGTCCATATGTTGTGTGCTGTCCGTGTGATGTGTACAGTCCCTGTGATGTGGACAGTCCGTGTGTTGTGTACAGTCCGTGTGATGTGTACAGTCCGTTTGATATGTACAGTCCATGTGATGTGTACAGTCCATGTGTTGTGTACAGTCCGTGTGATGTGTACAGTCTGTCTGATGTGTACTGTCCGTGTGCTGTGTACAGTCCGTGTCATGTGTACAGTCCGCTTGATGTGTACAGTCCGTGTGTTGTGTACAGTCTGTGTGATTTGTATAGTCCGTGTGAGGTGTACAGTCTGTGTGATGTGTACAGTCCATGTGTTGTGTACAGTCCATGTGATGTGTACAGTCCGTGTGTTGTGTACAGTCCATGTGTTGTGTACAGTCCGTGTGTTGTGAACAGTCTTTGTGATGTGTACAGTCCGTGTGTTGTGTACAGTCTGTGTGATGTGTACAGTCCATGTGTTGTGTACAGTCCATGTGATGTGTACAGTCCGTGTGTTGTGTACAGTCTGTGTGATGTGTACAGTCCGTGTGTTGTGCACAGTCCATGTGATGTGTACAGTCCGTGTGATGTTTACAGTCCGTGTCTTGTGTACATTCCGTGTAGTGTACTGTCCGTGTGATATGTACAGTACATGGGATGTGTACAGTCCGTGTGTTGTGTACAGTCCATGTGATGTGTACAGTCCATGTGTTGTGTACAGTCTGTGTGTTGTGTACAGTCCGTGTGATGTGTACAGTCCGTGTGTTGTGTACAGTCCGTGTGATGTGTACAGTCCGTGTGTTGTGTACAGCCCGTGTGTTGTATACAGTCCGTGTGTTGTATACATTCCATGTGTTGTGTACAGTCTGTGTGATGTGTACAGTCCGTGTGATTTGTACAGTCCATGTGTTGTGTAAAGTCCATGTGTTGTATACAGTCCATGTGTTGTGTACAGTCTGTGTGATGTGTACAGTCTGTGTGATGTGTACATCCGTGTGATGTATACGGTCCACGTGAAGTGTACAGTCCATGTGATGTGTACAGTCCATGTGATGTGTATGGTCCGTGTGATGTGTATGGTAAGTGTGAAGTGTACAGTCCATGTAATGTGTACAGTCCGTGTGTTGTGTACAATCCGTGTGTTGTGTACAATCCGTGTGATGTGTACAGTCTGTGTGTTGTGTACAGTCCATGTGATGTGTATGGTCCGTGCCTTGTGTACAGTCCATGTGTTGTGTACAATCCGTGTGTTGTGTACTGTCCTTGTGATGTGTACAGTCCGTGTGATGCGTACAGTCCATGTGTTGTGTACAGTCTGTGTGATGTGTACAGTCCGTGTGATGTGTAAGTCCGTGTGGTGCTTACAGTCCATGTGATGTGTACAGTCCGTGTATTGTGTACAGTCCATGTGATGTATACAGTCCGTGTAATGCATACAGTCCGTGTGATGTGTACAGTCTGTGTGATGTGTACAGTCCGTGTGATGTGTACAGACCATGTGATGTGTACAGTCCATGTGTTGTGTACAGTCCATGTGTTGTGTACAGTCAGTGTGTTGTATACAGTCCGTGTGTTGTGTACAGTCTGTGTGATGTGTACAGTCCGTGTGATGTGTAAAGTCCGTGTGTTGTGTACAGTCCATGTGCTGTGTAAAGTCGGTGGTTTGTGTACAGTCTCTGTGATGTGTACTGTCCGTGTGATGTGTACAGTCTGTGTGATGTGTACTGTCCGTGTGATGTGTACAGTCCGTGTGATGTCTACAGTCCATTTGATGTATACAGTCCGTGTGTTGTGTACAGTCTGTGTGATGTGTACAGTCTGTGTGTTGTGTACAGTCCGTGTGATTTGTACAGTCCATGTGTTGTGTAAAGTCCATGTGTTGTATACAGTCCATGTGTTGTGTACAGTCTGTGTGATGTGTACAGTCTGTGTGATGTGTACATCCGTGTGATGTATACGGTCCACGTGAAGTGTACAGTCCATGTGATGTGTACAGTCCATGTGATGTGTATGGTCCATGTGATGTGTACGGTAAGTGTGAAGTGTACAGTCCATGTAATGTGTACAGTCCGTGTGTTGTGTACAATCCGTGTGTTGTGTACAATCCGTGTGATGTGTACAGTCTGTGTGTTGTGTACAGTCCATGTGATGTGTATGGTCCGTGTCTTGTGTACAGTCCATGTGTTGTGTACAATCCGTATGTTGTGTACTGTCCTTGTGATGTGTACAGTCCATGTGATGTGTACAGTCCATGTGTTGTGTACAGTCCGTGTGATGTGTACAGTCCGTGTGATGTGTACAGTCCGTGTGGTGCTTACAGTCCATGTGATGTGTACAGTCCGTGTATTGTGTACAGTCCATGTGATGTATACAGTCCGTGTAATGCATACAGTCCATGTGATGTGTACAGTCTGTGTGATGTGTACATTCCGTGTGTTGTGTACAGTCCATGTGATGTGTACAGTCTGTGTGTTGTGTACAGTCCATGTGATGTGTACGGTCTGTGTGAAGTGTACGGTCTGTGTGATGTGTAAAGTCCATGTGTTGTGTACAGTCCGTGTGATGCGTACAGTCCGTGTGATGTGTACAGTCTGTGTGATGTGTACAGTCCGTTTGATGTGTACAGTCCATGTGATGTGTACAGTCCGTGTGTTGTGTACATTCTGTGTGATGTGTACAGTCCGTGTTTTGTGTGCAGTCCATGTGATGTATACAGTCCATGTGATGCATGCAGTCCATGTGTTGTGTACTGTCCGTGTGTTGTGTACAGTCTGTGTGTTGCGTACAGTCTGTGTGTTGTGTACGGTCAGTGTGAAGTGTCCAGTCCATGTAATGTGTACATTCCATGTGTTGTGTACAGTCCGTGTGATGCATACATTCCGTGTGATGTTTACAGTCTGTGTGATGTGTACAGTCCGTGTGTTGTGTACAGTCTGTGTGATGTGTACAGTCCATGTGATGTGTACGGTCTGTGTGAAGTGAACGGTCTGTGTGATGTGTACAGTCCGTGTGATGTGTACAGTCTGTGTGATGTGTACAGTCCGTGTGTTGTGTACAGTCTGTGTGATGTGTACAGTCTGTGTGTTGTGTACAGTCCATGTGATGTGTACGGTCTGTGTGAAGTGAACGGTCTGTGTGATGTGTACAGTCCGTGTGATGTGTACAGTCTGTGTGATGTGTACAGTCCGTGTGATGCTTACAGTCCATGTGATGTGTACAGTCTGTGTGATGTGTACAGTCCATGTGATGTGTACAGTCCATGTAATGTGTACAGTCCGTGTGAAGTTTATACTCTGTGTGATGTGTATAGTCTGTGTGTTGTGTACGGTCCATGTGATGTGTATAGTCCATGTGATGTGTACCGTCCGTGTGTTGTGTACAGTCCGTGTGATGTGTACGGTCTGTGTGATGTGTACAGTCCGTGTGTTGTGTACAGTCTGTGTGATGTGTACAGTCTGTGTGTTGTGTACAGTCCATGTGATGTGTACGGTCTGTGTGAAGTGAACGGTCTGTGTGATGTGTAAAGTCCGTGTGTTGTGTACAGTCCGTGTGATGTGTACAGTCCGTGTGATGTGTACAGTCTGTGTGATGTGTACAGTCCGTGTGATGTGTACAGTCCATGTGATGTGTACAGTCCGTGTGAAGTTTATACTCTGTGTGATGTGTATAGTCTGTGTGTTGTGTACGGTCCATGTGATGTGTATAGTCCATGTGATGTGTACCGTCCGTGTGTTGTGTACAGCCCGTGTGATGTGTACGGTCTGTGTGATGTGCACAGTTCGTGTTTTGTTTACAGTCTGTGTGTTGTCTACAGTCCGTGTGTTGTGTACAGTCCATGTGATGTGTACGGTCTGTGTGAAGTGTACGGTCTGTGTGATGTGTACAGTCCGTGTGATGTGTACAGTCCGTGTGTTGTGCACAGTCCATGTGATGTGTACAGTCCGTGTGATGTGTACAGCCTGTGTGATGTGTACAGTCCGTGTGATGTGTACAGACCATGTGATGTGTACAGTCCATGTGTTGTGTACAGTCAGTGTGTTGTATACAGTCCGTGTGATGTGTACAGACCATGTGATGTGTACAGTCCATGTGTTGTGTACAGTCAGTGTGTTGTATACAGTCCGTGTGTTGTGTACAGTCTGTGTGATGTGTACAGTCCGTGTGATGTGTACAGTCCGTGTGATGCTTACAGTCCATGTGATGTGTACAGTCTGTGTGATGTGTACAGTCCGTGTGATGTGTACAGTCCATGTAATGTGTACAGTCCGTGTGAAGTTTATACTCTGTGTGATGTGTATAGTCTGTGTGTTGTGTACGGTCCATGTGATGTGTATAGTCCATGTGATGTGTACCGTCCGTGTGTTGTGTACAGTCCGTGTGATGTGTACGGTCTGTGTGATGTGTACAGTCCGTGTGTTGTGTACAGTCTGTGTGATGTGTACAGTCTGTGTGTTGTGTACAGTCCATGTGATGTGTACGGTCTGTGTGAAGTGAACGGTCTGTGTGATGTGTACAGTCCATGTGTTGTGTACAGTCCGTGTGATGTGTACAGTCCATGTGATGTGTACAGTCTGTGTGATGTGTACAGTCCGTGTGATGTGTACAGTCCATGTGATGTGTACAGTCCGTGTGAAGTTTATACTCTGTGTGATGTGTATAGTCTGTGTGTTGTGTACAGTCCATGTGATGTGTATAGTCCATGTGATGTGGACCGTCCGTGTGTTGTGTACAGTCCGTGTGATGTGTACGGTCTGTGTGATGTGCACAGTTCGTGTTTTGTTTACAGTCTGTGTGTTGTCTACAGTCTGTGTGTTGTGTACAGTCCATGTGATGTGTACGGTCTGTGTGAAGTGTACGGTCTGTGTGATGTGTACAGTCCGTGTGATGTGTACAGTCCGTGTGTTGTGTACAGTCCATGTGATGTGTACGGTCTGTGTGAAGTGTACGGTCTGTGTGATGTGTACAGTCCGTGTGATGTGTACAGTCCGTTGTGCACAGTCCATGTGATGTGTACAGTCCATGTGATGTGTACAGTCTGTGTGATGTGTACAGTCCGTGTGATGTGTACAGACCATGTGATGTGTACAGTCCATGTGTTGTGTACAGTCTGTGTGTTGTCGACAGTCCGTGTGTTGTGTACAGTCCATGTGTTGTGTACAGTCCGTGTGTTGTTAACTATCCATGTGATGTGTACAGTCCATGTGTGGTGTACAGTCCGTGTGATCTGTACAGTCTGTCTGATGTGTACAGTCCGTGTGAGGTGTACAGTCCGTGTGATGTGTACAGTCTGTTTGATGTTTACAGTCCGTGTAATGTGTACAGTCTATGTGAAGTGTATGGTCCGTGTTTTGCATACAGTCCGTGTGTTGTGTACGGTCAGTGTGAAGTGTACAGTCCATATAATGTGTACAGTCCATGTGTTGTGTACAGTCCGTGTGATGCATACAGTCCGTGTGATGTGTACAGTCTGTGTGATGTGTACAGTTCGTATGTTGTGTACAGTCCGTGTGATGTGTACAGTCTGTGTGTTGTGTACAGTCCAAGTGATGTGTACGGTCTGTGTGAAGTGTACGGTCTGTGTGTTGTGCACAGTCCATGTGATGTGTACAGTCCGTGTGATGTGTACCATCTGTGTGATGTGTACAGTCCGTGTGATGTGTACAGACCATGTGATGTGTACAGTCCATGTGTTGTGTACAGTCAGTGTGTTGTATACAGTCCGTGTGTTGTACAGTCTGTGTGATGTGTACAGTCCGTGTGATGTGTACAGTCCATGTGATGCTTACAGTCCATGTTAATAGTACTGTCCGTGTGATGTGTAAAGTCCGTGTGTTGTGTACTGTCCATGTGTTGTGTAAAGTCGGTGTTTTGTGTACAGTCTCTGTGATGTGTACTGTCCGTGTGATGTGTACAGTCCGTGTGATGTGTACAGTCCATTTGATGTATACAGTCCGTGTGTTGTGTACAGTCTGTGTGATGTGTACAGTCTGTATGTTGTGTACAGTCCGTGTGATTTGTACAGTCCATGTGTTGTGTAAAGTCCGTGGGCTAGATTTTCAGTTGCTTGCGCCAGCAGTTAGCGCCTTAAGAGAAGTGATTTCCGGGCGCTATGCGTGTAGCGCCCGGGCGCAGCGCAGTTTGCGCCCCGCCCCAAATTAAGTTGCCCGTTAGCGCCGGCGCAAAGTTTAGCGCCCGCCCGGATGCGCGCGCAGAAAATGACGTCACATCCTCGTGCAACGCCCTTTGGCCGCCCCGATTGCAAACTTCAGTCGGACCGCCCCATTGTGCGGCGGGCGGCCGGAGCGTTTGGAAAAAGGAACGCAACACAACCAGCGCGGGCCCCGGGGGGCGCTAATTAAAGGGAACGTCCTCTCCAGTATAAAGGCCATCCATTATTTCAGAAAACAGTCTTGTGCAACGCATTTCTGGAGACACAACAAGGAGGATAGCTAACTGGTTTCAAGCAGCAAGAGCCAGGTATTTTTGGACTCAGGCAACAGCGCTGCAAGTGGCCATTTGGAAATTAGAGTGTTTGCCAGGATTTGATGGGGGTTGCATGGGGTGCCAACGCGGAGCTGCAGCTCCATGTCCGTAGGGCTCGCAGACGTATTGTGAGAGGGGCAGCCCTGGCTAGAGGCAGAGGGGGCTACAGGCGTCGGCCACGTAGGCCTTACCCAGTCAGGCTATACCGCCAGCAGCGCTCCTACCTAAACATGAGTGCCGCGCGATGTGTTAAAAGGCTCCGATTCCGGAAGGGGGTGATTGCAGAGATCTGCCACCTGCTTCGCCGAGATCTGCGGCCAAAGCTCAGGTGCAGGACGTCTCTGTCGGTGGAAGTGAAGGTGACAGTGGCATTGAACTTCTATGCCACCGGCTCCTTCCAATACGCTGCTGGGGACATAGCAAACATCTCCCAGTACGGCGTGCATCGCTGCATCCGCCAGGTGACCGAAGCACTGTTCAGAAGGAGAAGCCAATTCATCTCCTTCCCCATGGCCCTGGAGAGCCAGCATCAGCGCGCATTGGGATTTTCCAGACTCGGGGAATTCCCCTTGGTGCAGGGCGCCATTGACTGTACGCATGTGGCTTTGCGGGCCCCTCTGGAGCATGGCGAGCAGTATCGCAACAGGAAGGGCTACCATTCTCTGAATGTGCAGCTGGTCTGTGACCACAAGCAGCGCATCATGGCAGTCAATGCCAGCTTCCCAGGCAGCAGCCACGATGCCTTTATCCTGCGGCAGAGTACTGTGCATGACATGTTCCAGGCACAGCCTCCCCCAAGAGGATGGCTACTCGGGGACAAAGGCTATCCTTTGTGCACCTGGCTCATGACCCCGCTCCGCGCGCCCAGGACCGCTGCTGAAGAGGCCTACAACGAGAGCCATCAAACCACCCGCAACATCATCGAGCTAACTATTGGGGTCCTCAAGCAGCGGTTCCGCTGCCTTGATCGCTCCGGAGGAGCTCTCCAGTATTCGCCGGACCGGGTCTCCCAATTTGTGGTGGTTTGCTGCATGCTACACAACCTGGCTATCCGCAGGACTCAGGCACTGCCACCTGACGTTGGACCAGCACCTCAGGAGGAGGAGCAGGAGGAGCATGAGGAGGAGGAGGAGGAGGAGGAGGAGGAGCAGGAGTACGTTCCCAGGAGGGAGCGACCAGGGCCAAGGGCCGCACGACGCCACCTTATTACACGGTACTTCTAAGCCCCCTGTCAGGGAATGGCAAGGGGCCATGAGGGAAGATGAATGCAGCCGCTCCGCAAGCCCTCAGCCGGCGAAGCCAACAAACACTAAGAAGAACAACCATGGAGACTGCATGAATAAAGATAATTTTTTATTAAACAAAAATGAAAAGCCCTTCCCACATGAATCCCCAAAAACAATAAACGGGCCCCACAAAAAGCCCAACAAACGACTCACTCCCACAAACTGGGGAGGAGCCACTCCACCTTTATTGAAACCGGGCCTCAACGTCGGCCTAACGCAAAAAAAAAGCCCTCCAAAAGCACAACCATGGGCAAAATAAAGATGGCCACCGCCATATTAAAGGAAAGCTGGCCACACCCTCTACTGAGTGGCCCGCGAGGGCGAGACCTTGGCCAGCGTTTTGCCTCCCCTGCCCTGCCTGCTGCTCCTTCGCAAGCTCTGCCCAGTGGCTGCTGCGAGGCTGGGGGAAGGCGCCTGAGGCTCAGATGCCCTTCCGCCAGATGCCGCTGGGGGGCGGCCTACACGGCGTTTGGGCCTCGAGGGGCCGTCTCCTGAGTGGCGCGCCTGAGCCTGGCCACCATCAGCTGCAGCCGCTTGCCCTTGACGCCCCAGAGGGGGAATGGCGGCGACGGATGGTGCAATGTGGGCCAGCTGGCGTCTGGGATGCGCTGGCTGGTGCTGTGGCGCGGTGGCACTCGGCCGGGCCCGCACTGCAGGATCCGCAGCAATCAGCCGACGGCCGGCTTGCTGGGATGGTCCAGCGCGGCGCCTGCCCTGGCGATGCCTGCCTGAGACAGCGCGTGTGGCAGCAGTGAGTGGCCCTCTGGTCCTGGTGTGCGCGCGCATCACATCCGCCAGGGTCTTGACGGCATCAGTTAGCATGCGGCCAGTCGCGGCAGTTGCTGCCCCGAACTCGCGCACACTGGTCGCCAGCGACTCGATGGCCTCAGGCATGCGCCCCACCACGCTCATGAGCTCCGTGTGGCGCCGGTCCGAGTCGTCGGCCATCTGATCGAGCTTCCGCACCTCCTCCGAAGTGAAGGTGTCCGGACTGGAGTCGCGACTCTCCCGCTGGGGAGGAGGGGGCCGAACTAGGGGACCCTTGCCGCGTTGGTGACGGCGAGTTTGCCGAGCAGCAGCACTCCCCTCTGATCCTTCCCCCCTTTGGGGGGAAGGCCGCGGGCCACGCGCACGGCTGCTGGGTGGCTGGACGCCACTGGTCCCAGAAGCTGCATTGCCCTGCGACAGTTCCTCCAGGCACTCGTCCAGTGAGGAGGTGTCGAGCATTTCCTCCTCTCCTGCGGGACGTGACTGTTCCCCCGAAGGTCCGGCTTGCTCCTCCTCCTCCTCCTGGTTGGAGGTGCTGTCACTGGCAGCCTCAGGGTCCTGGTCGTCACCAGCTGAAAGCAGGAATGCACAAGAGTAGCTTCAGAGTGAGGAGACGGCGTCAGCGAGGGAGTTAGGACTGGTGGGATTCAGCGCATTGGTGGGACAGTGGCAAAGGAGATAGCTCGGATGGGCCAGTGCGACGCGAGAGGGCCAAAAGGCGAGGTCCTTACCATTGCCGGGCAGTGGAGGGTCGGATACACCGCACGCTGTGGGGACAATCACACGTGCTCCCATGAGCACACACACGCGCTCCTCCAGCCGAGTGAGCTCCTGCAGCTTGGCGCGGCCACCCCTGGCACGGGCCTGGCGATTAAACGCTACTTTAGCCTGCAAGAGAAAGGACGGGCTGTAAGGGCGCAGTGAAGCCCTGATGTAGTGTGCACTGCCTCCCATGGTGGAATAGCTTGGACAGAGTGAAGCCCTGATGTAGTGTGCACTGCCTCCCATGGTGGAATAGCTTGGACAGAGTGAAGCCCTGATGTAGTGTGCACTGCCTCCCATGGTGGAATAGCTTGGACAGAGTGAAGCCCTGATGTAGTGTGCACTGCCTCCCATGGTGGAATAGCTTGGACAGAGTGAAGCCCTGATGTAGTGTGCACTGCCTCCCATGGTGGAATAGCTTGGCCAAAGTGTAGAGTGCCGAATGGCCATTTGATGCTCATGACTGTCCCAATGCTGCTGGCTGAGGGCTGGCCAAAAGGACTTTCAGGTCCCTTTGCCCATCATGTCAGGTGTACATGCAAGAATGAGGAGGAGACTGGAAAGGCTACTCACCCTCACAATCCTGGTCAGATCGTTGTACTTCTTACGGCATTGTGTGTGGGTCCTGGGGGCCTCGCCGGTGAATGTCACCCTCTGGGCGATCTGCTTCCAGGCTTTGGTGTAGTCGTGGTGGGTTGGATTCCTCCCACTGTCTGGAAACAAGATCTTGCGCCTCACCTCCAGAGCTGTGAGCATGATGTCCAGATCACCCTCTGAGAAGCGCAGGGCACGCTGACGGGCCTTCTCTGGCGTTGCCATGACTCCCTGGGGCTGAGCAGTAGTGTTGAGGCCTCTTTGCAAGGCTGCAGTGTGCAGGGCGTGGCAGCAGACTAATTCGTCCCTTCCCCCTTTAAGAGCTGGTCGGCACCACGGGGTCTGCTGTCAGTGCAAAAATGACCGCACCCGTGCTGCGCCCCGCCTGGGCGCTATCCCTCTGGACCGCCGGCTTAGCGCCTAAAGAGAGTAGTGGAACGCCTCTTTTAGCGCTCCACCAACCTCTTAGGGCGAAGCCACTGAATTCCCGGCAACGGGGCGCTACTTTGGGGCGGGCGCTAACTTCGGGCGGGCGCTAAAGCTAGCGCCCCAAAACTGCCTAAACTGAAAATCTAGCCCCGTGTGTTGTGTACAGTCCGTGTGATGTGTACAGTCCATGTGATGTGTACAGTCCATGTGTTGTGTACAGTCTGTGTGTTGTATAGAGTCCTTATGTTGTGTACAGTCTGGGTGATGTGTACAGTCCGTGTGATGCTTACAGTCCATGTGATGTGTACAGTCCGTGTGATGTGTACAGTCTGTGTGATGTGTACAGTCCGTGTGATGTGTACAGTACGTGTGATGCTTACAGTCCATGTGATGTGTACAGTCTGTGTGATGTGTACAGTCCGTGTGATGTGTACAGTCCATGTAATGTGTACAGTCCGTGTGAAGTTTATACTCTGTGTGATGTGTATAGTCTGTGTGTTGTGTACGGTCCATGTGATGTGTATAGTCCATGTGATGTGTACCGTCCGTGTGTTGTGTACAGTCCGTGTGATGTGTACGGTCTGTGTGATGTGTACAGTCCGTGTGTTGTGTACAGTCTGTGTGATGTGTACAGTCTGTGTGTTGTGTACAGTCCATGTGATGTGTACGGTCTGTGTGAAGTGAACGGTCTGTGTGATGTGTACAGTCCATGTGTTGTGTACAGTCCGTGTGATGTGTACAGTCCATGTGATGTGTACAGTCTGTGTGATGTGTACAGTCCGTGTGATGTGTACAGTCCATGTGATGTGTACAGTCCGTGTGAAGTTTATACTCTGTGTGATGTGTATAGTCTGTGTGTTGTGTACAGTCCATGTGATGTGTATAGTCCATGTGATGTGGACCGTCCGTGTGTTGTGTACAGTCCGTGTGATGTGTACGGTCTGTGTGATGTGCACAGTTCGTGTTTTGTTTACAGTCTGTGTGTTGTCTACAGTCTGTGTGTTGTGTACAGTCCATGTGATGTGTACGGTCTGTGTGAAGTGTACGGTCTGTGTGATGTGTACAGTCCGTGTGATGTGTACAGTCCGTGTGTTGTGTACAGTCCATGTGATGTGTACGGTCTGTGTGAAGTGTACGGTCTGTGTGATGTGTACAGTCCGTGTGATGTGTACAGTCCGTTGTGCACAGTCCATGTGATGTGTACAGTCCATGTGATGTGTACAGTCTGTGTGATGTGTACAGTCCGTGTGATGTGTACAGACCATGTGATGTGTACAGTCCATGTGTTGTGTACAGTCTGTGTGTTGTCGACAGTCCGTGTGTTGTGTACAGTCCATGTGTTGTGTACAGTCCGTGTGTTGTTAACTATCCATGTGATGTGTACAGTCCATGTGTGGTGTACAGTCCGTGTGATCTGTACAGTCTGTCTGATGTGTACAGTCCGTGTGAGGTGTACAGTCCGTGTGATGTGTACAGTCTGTTTGATGTTTACAGTCCGTGTAATGTGTACAGTCTATGTGAAGTGTATGGTCCGTGTTTTGCATACAGTCCGTGTGTTGTGTACGGTCAGTGTGAAGTGTACAGTCCATATAATGTGTACAGTCCATGTGTTGTGTACAGTCCGTGTGATGCATACAGTCCGTGTGATGTGTACAGTCTGTGTGATGTGTACAGTTCGTATGTTGTGTACAGTCCGTGTGATGTGTACAGTCTGTGTGTTGTGTACAGTCCAAGTGATGTGTACGGTCTGTGTGAAGTGTACGGTCTGTGTGATGTGTACAGTCCGTGTGATGTGTACAGTCCGTGTGTTGTGCACAGTCCATGTGATGTGTACAGTCCGTGTGATGTGTACCATCTGTGTGATGTGTACAGTCCGTGTGATGTGTACAGACCATGTGATGTGTACAGTCCATGTGTTGTGTACAGTCAGTGTGTTGTATACAGTCCGTGTGTTGTACAGTCTGTGTGATGTGTACAGTCCGTGTGATGTGTACAGTCCATGTGATGCTTACAGTCCATGTTAATAGTACTGTCCGTGTGATGTGTAAAGTCCGTGTGTTGTGTACTGTCCATGTGTTGTGTAAAGTCGGTGTTTTGTGTACAGTCTCTGTGATGTGTACTGTCCGTGTGATGTGTACAGTCCGTGTGATGTGTACAGTCCATTTGATGTATACAGTCCGTGTGTTGTGTACAGTCTGTGTGATGTGTACAGTCTGTATGTTGTGTACAGTCCGTGTGATTTGTACAGTCCATGTGTTGTGTAAAGTCCATGTGTTGTATACAGTCCATGTGTTGTGTACAGTCTGTGTGATGTCTACAGTCTGTGTGATGTGTACATCCGTGTGATGTATACGGTCCACGTGAAGTGTACAGTCCATGTGATGTGTACAGTCCGTGTGATGCGTACAGTCCATGTGATGTGTAAAGTCCATGTGTTGTGTACAGTCCGTGTGATGTGTACAGTCCATGTGATGTGTACAGTCCATGTGTTGTGTACAGTCTGTGTGTTGTATAGAGTCCTTATGTTGTGTACAGTCTGGGTGATGTGTACAGTCCGTGTGATGCTTACAGTCCATGTGATGTGTACAGTCCGTGTGATGTGTACAGTCTGTGTGATGTGTACAGTCCGTGTGATGTGTACAGTACGTGTGTTGTCTACAGTCCGTGTGTTGTGTACAGTCCATGTGATGTGTACAGTCTGTGTGTTGTGTACAGTCCGTGTGATGTGTACAGTCCATGTGATGTGTACAGTCCGTGTGATGTTTACAGTCTGTGTGGTGTGTACAGTCCGTGTGGTGTCTACAGTCCGTGTGATGCTTACAGTCCATGTGATGTGTACAGTCCGTGTGTTGTGTACAGTCTGTGTGTTGTGTACAGTCCGTGTGATGTGTAATGTCCGTGTGATGTGCGCAGTCCGTGTGATGTGTACAGTCCGTGTGATGTGTACAGTCCGTGTGATGTGTACAGTCCGTGTGATGTCTACAGCCCATGTGATGTGTACTGTCCATCTGATATGTACAGTCCATGTGATGTGTACAGTCCGTGTGTTGTGTGCAGTCCGTGTGATGTGTACAATCCATGTTTTGTGTACAGTCCGTGTGATGTGTACAGTTCATGTGATGTGTACAGTCCATGTGATGGGTACAGTCCGTATGTTGTGTGCAGTCCGCGTGATGTGTACAGTCCATGTGATGTGTACAGTCCATGTGATGTGTACAGTCCATGTGCTGTGTACAGTCCGTTTGTTGTGTACAGTCCGTGTGATGTGTACAGTCCATATGATGTGTACAGTCCATGTGATGTGTACAGTCCATGTGTTGTGTACAGTCCGTGTGATGTGTACTGTCTGTGTGATGTGTACAGTCCGTGTGTTGTGTACAGTCCATGTGTTGTGTACAGTCTGTGTTTTGTGTACAGTCCGTGTGTTGTGTACTGTCTGTGTGATGTGTACAGTCTGTGCGATGTGTACTGTCCATGTGTTGTGTACAGTCCGTGTGTTGTGCACATTCCATGTGTTGTGTAGAGTCAGTGTGTTGTGTACTGTCAATGTGATATGTACAGTCCATGTGATCTGTACAGTCCGTTTGATGTTTACAGTCCGTGTGATGTGTACAGTCCATATGATGTGTACAGTCCGTGTGTTGTGTGCAGTCCGTGTGTTGTATACAGTCCGTGTGTTGTGTACAGTCTGTGTGATGTGTACAGTCCGTGTGATGTGTACAGTCCGTGTGATGCTTACACTCCATGTGATGTGTACAGTCTGTGTGATGTGTACAGTCCGTGTGATGTGTACAGTCCATGTAATGTGTACAGTCCATGTGAAGTTTATACTCTGTGTGATGTGTATAGTCTGTGTGTTGTGTACGATCCATGTGATGTGTATAGTCCATGTGATGTGTACCGTCCATGTGATGTGTACAGTCCATGTGATGTGTACAGTCCGTGTGATGTGTACAGTCCGTTTGATATGTACAGTCCATGTGATGTGTACAGTCCATGTGTTGTGTACAGTCCATGTGATGTGTACAGTCTGTCTGATGTGTACTGTCCGTGTGCTGTGTACAGTCCGTGTCATGTGTACAGTCCGCTTGATGTGTACAGTCCGTGTGTTGTGTACAGTCTGTGTGATTTGTATAGTCCGTGTGAGGTGTACGGTCCGTGTGATGTGTACAGTCTGTTTGATGTTTACAGTCCGTGTAATGTGTAGTCTATGTGAAGTGTACGGTCCGTGTTTTGCATACAGTCCGTGTGTTGTGTACGGTCAGTGTGAAGTGTACAGTCCATATAATGTGTACAGTCCATGTGTTGTGTACAGTCTGTGTGATGTGTACAGTTCGTATGTTCTGTACAGTCCGTGTGATGTGTACAGTCTGTGTGTTGTGTACAGTCCATGTGATGTGTACGGTCTGTGTGAAGTGTACGGTCTGTGTGATGTGTACAGTCCGTGTGTTGTGCACAGTCCATGTGATGTGTACAGTCCGTGTGATGTGTACCGTCTGTGTGATGTGTACAGTCCGAGTGATGTGTACAGACCATGTGATGTGTACAGTCCATGTGTTGTGTACAGTCAGTGTGTTGTATACAGTCCGTGTGTTGTGTACAGTCTGTGTGATGTGTACAGTCGGTGTTTTGTGTACAGTCTCTGTGATGTGTACTGTCCATGTGATGTGTACAGTCTGTGTGATGTGTACAGTCCGTGTGATGTGTACAGTCCGTGTGATGTGTACAGTCCATTTGATGTATACAGTCCGTGTGTTGTGTACAGTCTGTGTGATGTGTACAGTCTGTATGTTGTGTACAGTCCGTGTGATTTGTACAGTCCATGTGTTGTGTAAAGTCCATGTGTTGTATACAGTCCATGTGTTGTGTACAGTCTGTGTGATGTGTACAGTCTGTGTGATGTGTACATCCGTGTGATGTATACGGTCCATGTGATGTGTACAGTCCATGTGCTGTGTACAGTCTGTGTGTTGTATAGAGTCCTTATGTTGTGTACAGTCTGTGTGATGTGTACAGTCCGCGTGATGCTTACAGTCCATGTGATGTGTACAGTCCATGTGATGTGTACAGTCCGTGTGATGTGTACAGTCTGTGTGATGTGTACAGTCCGTGTGATGTGTACAGTCCATGTGTTGCCTACAGTCCGTGTGTTGTGTACAGTCCGTGTGATGTGTACAGTCTGCGTGATGTGTACAGTCTGTGTGTTGTGTACAGTCCGTGTGATGTGTACAGTCCATGTGATGTGTACAGTCCGTGTGATGTTTACAGTCTGTGTGATGTGTACAGTCCGTGTGGTGTGTACTGTCCGTGTGTTGTCTACAGTCCGTGTGATGCTTACCGTCCATGTGATGTGTACAGTCCGTGTGTTGTGTACAGTCTGTGTGTTGTGTACAGTCCGTGTGATGTGTAATGTCCGTGTGATGTGCACAGTCCGTGTGATCTGTACAGTCCGTGTGATGTGTACAGTCCGTGTGATGTCTACAGTCCATGTGATGTGTACTGTCCGTCTGATATGTACAGTCCATGTGATGTGTACAGTCCGTGTGTTGTGTGCAGTCCGTGTGATGTGTACAGTCCATGTTTTGTGTACAGTCCGTGTGATGTGTACAGTTCATGTGATGTGTACAGTCCATGTGATGTGTACAGTCCGTCTGTTGTGTACAGTCCATGTGATGTGTACAGTCCGTGTGTTGTGTGCAGTCCGTGTGATGTGTACAGTCCATGTTTTGTGTACAGTCCGTGTGATGTGTACAGTTCATGTGATGTGTACAGTCCATGTGATGTGTACAGTCCGTCTGTTGTGTACAGTCCGCGTGATGTGTACAGTCCATGTGATGTGTACAGTCCATGTGATGTGTACATTCCGTGTGATGTGTACAGTCCATGTGATGAGTACAGTCCATGTGCTGTGTACAGTCCGTTTGTTGTGTACAGTCCGTGTGATGTGTACAGTCCATATGATGTGTACAGTCCATGTGATGTGAACAGTCCGTGTGTTGTGTACAGTCCGTGTGATGTGTACTGTCTGTGTGATGTGTACAGTCCGTGTGATGTGTACTGTCTGTGTGATGTGTACAGTCCGTGTGTTGTGTACAGTCCATGTGTTGTGTACAGTCTGTGTTTTGTGTACAGTCCGTGTGTTGTGTACTGTCTGTGTGATGTGTACAGTCTGTGCGATGTGTACTGTCCATGTGTTGTGTACAGTCCGTGTGTTGTGTACATTCCGTGTGTTGTGTAGAGTCAGTGTGTTGTGTACTGTCAATGTGATATGTACAGTCCATGTGATCTGTACAGTCCGTTTGTTGTTTACAGTCCGTGTGATGTGCACAGTCCATATGATGTGTACAGTCCGTGTGTTGTGTGCAGTCCGTGTGTTGTGTGCAGTCCGTGTGATGTATACAGTTCATCTGATGTGTACAGTCCGTGTGTTGTGTGCAGTCCGTGTGATGTGTACAGTCTGTGTGTTGTGTACAGTCTGTGTGTTGTGTACAGTCCATGTGATGTGTACAGTCCATGTGATGTGTGCACTCCGTGTGTTGTGTACAGTCCGTGTATTGTGTACAGTCCGTGTGTTGTGTACAGTCTGTGTGATGTGTACAGTCCATGTGTTGTGTACAGTCTGCGTGATGTGTACAGTCCGTGTTTTGTGTACACTCCATGTGATGTGTACAGTCCATGTGTTGTGTACATTCCCTGTGATGTGTACATTCCGTGTGATGTGTACGGTCTGTGTGATGTGTACAGTCGATGTGATGTGTACAGTCCGTGTAATGTTTACAGTCCATGTGATGTGTACAGTCCGTGTGTTGTGTGCAGTCCGTGTGATGATTACAGTCCGTGTGATGAGCACAGTCCGTGTGTTGTGTACAGTCCGTGTGATGTGTACAGTCTGTGTGATGTGTACAGTCCGTGTGTTGTGTACAGTCCGTGTTTTGTGTACAGTCCATGTGTTGTGTAGAGTCCGTGTGTTGTGTACTGTCCATGTGATATGTACAGTCCACGTGATCTGTACAGTCCGTGTGTTGTGTACAGTCCGTGTGATGTGTGCAGTCCATGTGATGTGTACAGTCCATTTGATATGTACAGTCCATGTGATGTGTACAGTCCGTGTATTGTGTGCAGTCCATGTGATGTGTAAAGTCTGTGTGATGTGTACAGTCTGTGTGATGTGTACAGTCCGTGTGTTGTGTGCAGTCCGTGTGATGTGTGCAGGCTGTGTGAAGTGTACAGTCCATGTGATGTGTGCACTCCGTGTGTTGTGTACAGTCTGTTTGATGTGTACAGTCCGTGTGTTGTGTACAGTCTGTGTGATGTGCACAGTCCATGTATTGTGTACAGTCCATGTGATGTGTACAGTCCGCGTGTTGTGTACAGTCTGTGTGATGTGTACAGTCCGTGTGCTGAGTACAGTCCATGTGATATGTGCAGTCATTGTGATGTGTACAGTCCATGTGTTGTGTACAGTCCGTGTGTTGTGTACTGTCCGTGTGATATGTACAGTCCATGTTATGTGTACAGTCTGTGTGTTGTGTACAGTCCATGTGATGTGTACAGTCCATGTGTTGTGTACAGTCTGTGTGTTGTGTACAGTCCGTGTGATGTGTACTGTCCGTGTGTTGTGTACAGTCCGTGTGATGTGTATGGTCTGTGTGATGTGTACAGTCCATGTGATGTGTACAGTCTGTGTGATGTGTACAGTCCATGTGATGAGTACAGGCCGTGTGTTGTGTGCAGTCCATGTGATGTATACAGTCCGTGTGATGTGTACAGCCCGTGTGTTGTGTACAGTCCCTGTTGTGTACAGTCCATGTGTTGTGTACAGTCCGTGTGATGTGTACAGTCTGTGTGATGTGTACAGTCCATGTGTTGTGTACTGTCCATGTTTTGTGTACAGTCCGTGTATTCTGTACAGTCCGTGTATTGTGTACTGTCCGTGTGATATGTAAAGTCCATGTGATGTGTACAGTCCGTGTGTTTGTACAGTCCGTGTGTTGTGTACAGTCTGTGTGATGTGTACAGTCCGTGTTTTGTGTACAGTCCATGTGATGTGTACAGTCTGTGTATTGTGTACAGTCTGTGTGATGTGTACAGTACGTGTGTTGTGTACAGTCCTTGTGATATGTACAGTTCGTGTAATTTATACAGTCCGTGTGTTGACTACAGTCAGTGTGATGTGTACTGTCCGTGTGATATGTACAGTCCATGTGATGTGTACAGTCTGTGTGTTGTGTACAGTCCATGTGATGTGTACAATCCATGTGTTGTGTACAGTCTGTGTGTTGTGTGCAGTTCGTGTGATGTGTACAGTCTGTGTGATGTGTACAGTCTGTGTGATGTGTACAGTCCATGTGATGTGTACAGTCCATGTGATGTGTGCACTCCGCGTGATGTGTACAGTCTGTGTGTTGTGTACAGTCCGTGTGTTGTGTACAGTCTGTGTGATGTGTACAGTCCGTGTGTTGTGTACAGTCTGCGTGATGTGTACAGTCCGTGTTTTGTGTACACTCCATGTGATGTGTACAGTCCGTGTGTTGTGTACAGTCCGTGTGATGTGTACATTCTGTGTGATGTGTACGGTCTGTGTGATGTGTACAGTCCATGTGATGTGTACAGTCCGTGTAATGTGTACAGTCCATGTAATGTGTACAGTCCGTGTGTTGTGTGCAGTCCGTGTGATGTATACATTCCGTGTGATGTGTACAGTCCGTGTGTTGTGTACAGTCCATGTGATGTGTACAGTCCATGTGTTGTGTACAGTCCGTGTGATGTGTACAGTCCGTGTGTTTGTACACTCCGTGTGATGTGTACAGTCCGTGTGTTGTGTACAGTCCGTGTGTTGTCTACAGTCCGTGTGTTGTGTACAGTCCATGTGTTGTGTACAGTCCGTGTGTTGTGTACTGTCCGTGTGATGTGTACAATCCATGTGATGCGTACAGTCTGTGTGTTGTGTACTGTCCGTGTGATATGAACAGTCCATGTGATGTGTACAGTCCGTGAGTTGTGTACAGTCCGTGTGATGTGTACAGACCATGTGTTGTGTACAGTCCGTATGTTGTGTACAGTCCGTGTGTTGTGTACAGTCCGTGTGATGTGTACAGTCCGTGTGATGTGTACAGTCTGTGTGATGTGTACAGTCCGTGTGATGTGTACAGTCAGTGTGTTGTCTACAGTCCGTGTGATGCTTACAGTCCATGTGATGCGTACAGTCCGTGTGTTGTGTACAGTCTGTGTGTTGTGTACAGTCCGTGTGATGTGTAATGTCCGTGTGATGTGTACAGTCCGTGTGATGTGTACAATCCGTGTGATGTCTACAGTCCATGTGATGTGTACTGTCCGTCTGATATGTACAGTCCATGTGATGTGTACAGTCCGTGTGTTGTGTGCAGTCCGCGTGATGTCTACAGCCCGTGTGATGTGTACAGTCCGTGTGTTCTGTACCGTCCAATTGTTGCGTACACTCCGTGTGTTGCGTACAGTCCGTGTGTTGTGTACAGTCCGTGTGTTGTGTACAATCCGTGTGTTGTGTACTGTCCGTGTGATATGTACAGTCCATGTGATGTGTACAGTCCGTGTGTTGTGTACAGTCCGTGTGATGTGTACAGTCCGTGTGTTTTGAATAGTCCGTGTGATGTGTACAGTCCGTGTGATGTGTGCGGTCTGTGTGATGTTTACATTCTATGTGTTGTGTACAATCCGTGTGTTGTCTACAGTCCGTGTGTTGTGTACAGTCCATATGTTGTGCACTGTCCATGTGTTGTGTACTGTCCGTATGATGTGTACAGTTCGTGTGATGTGTACAGTCCGTGTGTTGTGTACAGTCCCTGTGATATGTACAGCCCATATGATCTGTCCAGTCCATGTGTTGTGTACAGTCCGTGTGATGTGTGCAGTCCATGTGATCTGTACAGTCCATGTGATGTGTGCACTCCGTGTGTTGTGTACAGTCCATGTGTTGTGTACAGTCCGTGTGTTGTGTACAGTCCGTGTGTTGTGTACAGTCTGTGTGTTGTGTACAGTCTGTGTGATGTGTACAGTCCGTGTGTTGTGTACAGTCCATGTAATGTGTACAGTCCATGTGTTGTGTACAGTCTGTGTGATGTGTACAGTCCATGTGTTGTGTACAGACCATGTGATATGTACAGTCCGTGTGATGTGTACAGTCCATGTGTTGTGCACAGTCCGTGTGTTGTGTACTGTCCGTGTGATATGTACAGTCCATGTGATGTGTACAGTCTGTGTGTTGTGTACAGTCCATGTGATGTGTACAGTCCATCTGTTGTGTACAGTCTGTGTATTGTGTACAGTCCATGTGATGTGTACTGTCCGTGTGTTGTGTACAGTCCGTGTGTTGTATACAGTCCATGTGTGGTATACAGTCCGTTTGTTGTGTACAGTCTGTGTGATGTGTACAGTCCGTGTGATGTGTACGGTCCGTGTGATGTGTACGGTCCATGTGAAGTGTACAGTCCATGTGATGTGTACAGTCCGTCTGATGTGTACAGTCTGTGTGATGTGTACAGTCCGTGTGTTGTGTGCAGTCCGTGTGATGTGTACAGTCTGTGTGATGTGTACAGTCCGTCTGTTGTGTACAGTCCGTGTGTTGTGTACCATCCGTGTGTTGTTTACAATCTGTGTGATCTGTACAGTCCATGTGTTGTGTACAGTCTGTGTGTTGTGTACAGTCCATGTGATGTGTACAGTCCGTGTTTTGTGAACAGTCCGTGTGCTGTATACAGTCTCTGTGTTGTATACAGTCCATATGTTGTGTACAGTCTGTGTGATGTGTACAGTCTGTGTGATGTGTACAGTCCGTGTGTTGTGTACAGTCCTTGTGTTGTGTACTGTCCGTTTGATATGTAAAGTCCATGTGATGTGTACAGTCCGTGTGTTGTGTACATTCCGTCTGATGTGTACAGTCCATGTGATGTGTACAGTCCATGTTTTGTGTACAGTCCGTGTGATGTGTACAGTTCATGTGATGTGTACAGTCCATGTGGTGAGTACAGTCCGTGTGTAGTGTACAGTCCGCGTGATGTGTACAGTCCATGTGATGTGTACAGTCCATGTGATGTGTACATTCCGTGTGATGTGTACAGTCCATGTGAGGTGTACAGTCCATGTGCTGTGTACAGTCCGTTTGTTGTGTACAGTCCGTGTGATGTGTACAGTCCATATGATGTGTACAGTCCATGTGATGTGTACAGTCCGTGTGTTGTGTACAGTCCGTGTGATGTGTACTGTCTGTGTGAAGTGTACAGTCCGTGTGTTGTGTACAGTTCATGTTTTGTGTACATTCTGTGTGTTGTGTACAGTCCATGTGTTGTGTACAGTCGGTGTGATGTGTACAGTCTGTGTGATGTGTACTGTCCATGTGTTGTGTACAGTCCGTGTGTTGTGTACATTCCGTGTGTTGTGTAGAGTCAGTGTGTTGTGTACTGTCCATGTGATATGTACAGTCCATGTGATCTGTACAGTCCGTTTGATGTTTACAGTCCGTTTGATGTGTACAGTCCATATGATGTGTACAGTCCGTGTGTTGTGTGCAGTCCGTGTGTTGTGTGCAGTCCGTGTGATGTATACAGTCCATCTGATGTGTACAGTCCATGTGTTGTGTACAGTCCATATGATGTGTACAGTCCGTGTGTTGTGTGCAGTCCGTGTGTTGTGTGCAGTCCGTGTGATGTATAGAGTCCATCTGATGTGTACAGTCCATGTGTTGTGTACAGTCCGTGTGATGTGTACAGTCTGTGTGATGTGTACAGTCCGTGTGATGTGTACAGTCCGTGCGTTGTGTACAGTCCGTGTGTTGTGTACTGTCCGTTTGATATGTAAAGTCCATGTGATGTGTACAGTCCGTGTGTTGTGTACATTCCGTCTGATGTGTACAGTCCATGTGATGTGTACAGTCCATGTTTTGTGTACAGTCCGTGTGATGTGTACAGTTCATGTGATGTGTACAGTCCATGTGGTGAGTACAGTCCGTGTGTTGTGTACAGTCCATGTGAGGTGTACAGTCCATGTGCTGTGTACAGTCCGTTTGTTGTGTACAGTCCGTGTGATGTGTACAGTCCATATGATGTGTACAGTCCATGTGATGTGTACAGTCCGTGTGTTGTGTACAGTCCGTGTGATGTGTAAAGTCTGTGTGTTGTGTACAGTCCATGTGTTGTGTACAGTCTGTGTGATGTGTACTGTCCATGTGTTGTGTACAGTCCGTGTGTTGTGTACAATCCATGTGTTGTGTAGAGTCCGTGTGTTGTGTACTGTCCGTGTGATATGTACAGCCCATATGATCTGTCCAGTCCATGTGTTGTGTACAGTCCGTGTGTTGTGTACAGTCTGTGTGATGTGTACAGTCTGTGTGATGTGTACAGTCCGTGTGTTGTGTACAGTCCATGTAATGTGTACAGTCCATGTGATGTGTACAGTCTGTGTGTTGTGTACAGTCCATGTGATGTGTACAGTCCATCTGTTGTGTACAGTCTGTGTATTGTGTACAGTCCATGTGATGTGTACTGTCCGTGTGTTGTGTACAGTCCGTGTGTTGTATACAGTCCATGTGTGGTATACAGTCCGTTTGTTGTGTACAGTCTGTGTGATGTGTACAGTCCGTGTGATGTGTACGGTCCGTGTGATGTGTACGGTCCATGTGAAGTGTACAGTCCATGTGATGTGTACAGTCCGTCTGATGTGTACAGTCTGTGTGATGTGTACAGTCCGTGTGTTGTGTGCAGTCCGTGTGATGTGTACAGTCTGTGTGATGTGTACAGTCCGTCTGTTGTGTACAGTCCGTGTGTTGTGTACCATCCGTGTGTTGTTTACAATCTGTGTGATCTGTACAGTCCATGTGTTGTGTACAGTCTGTGTGTTGTGTACAGTCCATGTGATGTGTACAGTCCGTGTTTTGTGAACAGTCCGTGTGCTGTATACAGTCTCTGTGTTGTATACAGTCCATATGTTGTGTACAGTCTGTGTGATGTGTACAGTCCGTGTGATGTGTACAGTCCATGTGATGTGTACAGTCCATGTGATGTGTACAGTCCATGTGGTGTGTACAGTCCATGTGATGTGTACAGTCCATGTGATGTGTACAGTCTGTGTGATGTGTACAGTCCGTGTGTTGTGTACAGTCCTTGTGTTGTGTACTGTCCGTTTGATATGTAAAGTCCATGTGATGTGTACAGTCCGTGTGTTGTGTACATTCCGTCTGATGTGTACAGTCCATGTGATGTGTACAGTCCATGTTTTGTGTACAGTCCGTGTGATGTGTACAGTTCATGTGATGTGTACAGTCCATGTGGTGAGTACAGTCCGTGTGTTGTGTACAGTCCGCGTGATGTGTACAGTCCATGTGATGTGTACAGTCCATGTGATGTGTACATTCCGTGTGATGTGTACAATCCATGTGAGGTGTACAGTCCATGTGCTGTGTACAGTCCGTTTGTTGTGTACAGTCCGTGTGATGTATACAGTCCATCTGATGAGTACAGTCCATGTGTTGTGTACAGTCCGTGTGATGTGTACAGTCTGTGTGATGTGTACAGTCCGTGTGTTGTGTACAGTCCATGTGTTGTGTACAGTCCGTGTGATGTGTGCAGTCCATGTGATCTGTACAGTCCATGTGATGTGTGCACTCCGTGTGTTGTGTACAGTCCATGTGTTGTGTACAGTCCGTGTGTTGTGTACAGTCCGTGTGTTGTGTACAGTCTGTGTGTTGTGTACAGTCTGTGTGATGTGTACAGTCCGTGTGTTGTGTACAGTCCATGTAATGTGTACAGTCCATGTGTTGTGTACAGTCTGTGTGATGTGTACAGTCCATGTGTTGTGTACAGACCATGTGATATGTACAGTCCGTGTGATGTGTACAGTCCATGTGTTGTGCACAGTCCGTGTGTTGTGTACTGTCCGTGTGATATGTACAGTCCATGTGATGTGTACAGTCTGTGTGTTGTGTACAGTCCATGTGATGTGTACAGTCCATCTGTTGTGTACAGTCTGTGTATTGTGTACAGTCCATGTGATGTGTACTGTCCGTGTGTTGTGTACAGTCCGTGTGTTGTATACAGTCCATGTGTGGTATACAGTCCGTTTGTTGTGTACAGTCTGTGTGATGTGTACAGTCCGTGTGATGTGTACGGTCCGTGTGATGTGTACGGTCCATGTGAAGTGTACAGTCCATGTGATGTGTACAGTCCGTCTGATGTGTACAGTCTGTGTGATGTGTACAGTCCGTGTGTTGTGTGCAGTCCGTGTGATGTGTACAGTCTGTGTGATGTGTACAGTCCGTCTGTTGTGTACAGTCCGTGTGTTGTGTACCATCCGTGTGTTGTTTACAATCTGTGTGATCTGTACAGTCCATGTGTTGTGTACAGTCTGTGTGTTGTGTACAGTCCATGTGATGTGTACAGTCCGTGTTTTGTGAACAGTCCGTGTGCTGTATACAGTCTCTGTGTTGTATACAGTCCATATGTTGTGTACAGTCTGTGTGATGTGTACAGTCTGTGTGATGTGTACAGTCCGTGTGTTGTGTACAGTCCTTGTGTTGTGTACTGTCCGTTTGATATGTAAAGTCCATGTGATGTGTACAGTCCGTGTGTTGTGTACATTCCGTCTGATGTGTACAGTCCATGTGATGTGTACAGTCCATGTTTTGTGTACAGTCCGTGTGATGTGTACAGTTCATGTGATGTGTACAGTCCATGTGGTGAGTACAGTCCGTGTGTAGTGTACAGTCCGCGTGATGTGTACAGTCCATGTGATGTGTACAGTCCATGTGATGTGTACATTCCGTGTGATGTGTACAGTCCATGTGAGGTGTACAGTCCATGTGCTGTGTACAGTCCGTTTGTTGTGTACAGTCCGTGTGATGTGTACAGTCCATATGATGTGTACAGTCCATGTGATGTGTACAGTCCGTGTGTTGTGTACAGTCCGTGTGATGTGTACTGTCTGTGTGAAGTGTACAGTCCGTGTGTTGTGTACAGTTCATGTTTTGTGTACATTCTGTGTGTTGTGTACAGTCCATGTGTTGTGTACAGTCGGTGTGATGTGTACAGTCTGTGTGATGTGTACTGTCCATGTGTTGTGTACAGTCCGTGTGTTGTGTACATTCCGTGTGTTGTGTAGAGTCAGTGTGTTGTGTACTGTCCATGTGATATGTACAGTCCATGTGATCTGTACAGTCCGTTTGATGTTTACAGTCCGTTTGATGTGTACAGTCCATATGATGTGTACAGTCCGTGTGTTGTGTGCAGTCCGTGTGTTGTGTGCAGTCCGTGTGATGTATACAGTCCATCTGATGTGTACAGTCCATGTGTTGTGTACAGTCCATATGATGTGTACAGTCCGTGTGTTGTGTGCAGTCCGTGTGTTGTGTGCAGTCCGTGTGATGTATAGAGTCCATCTGATGTGTACAGTCCATGTGTTGTGTACAGTCCGTGTGATGTGTACAGTCTGTGTGATGTGTACAGTCCGTGTGATGTGTACAGTCCGTGCGTTGTGTACAGTCCGTGTGTTGTGTACTGTCCGTTTGATATGTAAAGTCCATGTGATGTGTACAGTCCGTGTGTTGTGTACATTCCGTCTGATGTGTACAGTCCATGTGATGTGTACAGTCCATGTTTTGTGTACAGTCCGTGTGATGTGTACAGTTCATGTGATGTGTACAGTCCATGTGGTGAGTACAGTCCGTGTGTTGTGTACAGTCCATGTGAGGTGTACAGTCCATGTGCTGTGTACAGTCCGTTTGTTGTGTACAGTCCGTGTGATGTGTACAGTCCATATGATGTGTACAGTCCATGTGATGTGTACAGTCCGTGTGTTGTGTACAGTCCGTGTGATGTGTAAAGTCTGTGTGTTGTGTACAGTCCATGTGTTGTGTACAGTCTGTGTGATGTGTACTGTCCATGTGTTGTGTACAGTCCGTGTGTTGTGTACAATCCATGTGTTGTGTAGAGTCCGTGTGTTGTGTACTGTCCGTGTGATATGTACAGCCCATATGATCTGTCCAGTCCATGTGTTGTGTACAGTCCGTGTGTTGTGTACAGTCTGTGTGATGTGTACAGTCTGTGTGATGTGTACAGTCCGTGTGTTGTGTACAGTCCATGTAATGTGTACAGTCCATGTGATGTGTACAGTCTGTGTGTTGTGTACAGTCCATGTGATGTGTACAGTCCATCTGTTGTGTACAGTCTGTGTATTGTGTACAGTCCATGTGATGTGTACTGTCCGTGTGTTGTGTACAGTCCGTGTGTTGTATACAGTCCATGTGTGGTATACAGTCCGTTTGTTGTGTACAGTCTGTGTGATGTGTACAGTCCGTGTGATGTGTACGGTCCGTGTGATGTGTACGGTCCATGTGAAGTGTACAGTCCATGTGATGTGTACAGTCCGTCTGATGTGTACAGTCTGTGTGATGTGTACAGTCCGTGTGTTGTGTGCAGTCCGTGTGATGTGTACAGTCTGTGTGATGTGTACAGTCCGTCTGTTGTGTACAGTCCGTGTGTTGTGTACCATCCGTGTGTTGTTTACAATCTGTGTGATCTGTACAGTCCATGTGTTGTGTACAGTCTGTGTGTTGTGTACAGTCCATGTGATGTGTACAGTCCGTGTTTTGTGAACAGTCCGTGTGCTGTATACAGTCTCTGTGTTGTATACAGTCCATATGTTGTGTACAGTCTGTGTGATGTGTACAGTCCGTGTGATGTGTACAGTCCATGTGATGTGTACAGTCCATGTGATGTGTACAGTCCATGTGGTGTGTACAGTCCATGTGATGTGTACAGTCCATGTGATGTGTACAGTCTGTGTGATGTGTACAGTCCGTGTGTTGTGTACAGTCCTTGTGTTGTGTACTGTCCGTTTGATATGTAAAGTCCATGTGATGTGTACAGTCCGTGTGTTGTGTACATTCCGTCTGATGTGTACAGTCCATGTGATGTGTACAGTCCATGTTTTGTGTACAGTCCGTGTGATGTGTACAGTTCATGTGATGTGTACAGTCCATGTGGTGAGTACAGTCCGTGTGTTGTGTACAGTCCGCGTGATGTGTACAGTCCATGTGATGTGTACAGTCCATGTGATGTGTACATTCCGTGTGATGTGTACAATCCATGTGAGGTGTACAGTCCATGTGCTGTGTACAGTCCGTTTGTTGTGTACAGTCCGTGTGATGTATACAGTCCATCTGATGAGTACAGTCCATGTGTTGTGTACAGTCCGTGTGATGTGTACAGTCTGTGTGATGTGTACAGTCCGTGTGTTGTGTACAGTCCATGTGTTGTGTAGAGTCTGTGTGTTGTGTACTGTCCGTGTGATATGTACAGCCCATGTGATCTGTACAGTCCGTGTGTTGTGTACAGTTCGTGTGATGTGTGCAGTCCATGTAATGTGTACAGTCCATTTGATATGTACAGTCCATGTGATGTGTACAGTCCGTGTGTTGTGTGCAGTCTGTGTGATGTGTACAGCCTGTGTGATGTGTACAGTCTGTGTGCTGTGTGCAGTCCGTGTCATGTGTACAGTCAATGTGATGTGTGCACTCCGTGTGTTGTGTACAGTCTGTGTGTTGTGTACAGTCCGTGTTTTGTGTACAGTCTGTGTGATGTGTACAGTCCGTGTGTTGTGTACAGTCTGTGTGATGTGCACAGTCCGTGTGTTGTGTACAGTCCATGTGATGTGTACAGTCCGTATGTTGTGTACAATCTGTGTGATATGCACAGTCCGTGTTTTGTGTGCATTCCATTTGATGTGTACAGTCCATGTGATGTGTACAGTCCGTGTTTTGTGTACAGTCCATGTGTTGTGTACTGTCCGTGTGATATGTACAGTCCATGTGATGTGCACAGTCCGTGTGTTGTGTACAGTCCGTGTGATGTGCACAGTCCATGTGTTGTGTACAGTCCGTGTGATGTGTACATTCCGTGTGATGTGTATGGTCTGTGTGATGCGTACAGTCCATGTGATGTGTACAGTCCATGTGATGTGTACAGTCCATGTGATGTGTACAGTCCATGTGTTGTGTGCTGTCCGTGTGATGTATACAGTCCGTGTGATGTGTACAGTCCGTGTGTTGTGTACAGTCCGTGTGTTGTGTACAGTCCATGTGTTGTGTACAGTCCGTGTGATGTGTACAGTCTGTGTGATGTGTACAGTCCGTGTGTTGTGTACTGTCCATGTGTTGTGTAAAGTCCGTGTATTGTGTACAGTCCGTGTGTTGTGTACAGTCCGTGTGTTGTGTACAGTCCATGTGTTGTGTACAGTCCGTGTGATGTGTACAGTCTGTGTGTTGTGTACAGTCCGTGTGATGTGTAATGTCCGTGTGATGTGTACAGTCCGTGTGATGTGTACAGTCCATGTGATGTCTACAGTCCATGTGATGTGTACTGTCCGTCTGATATGTACAGTCCATGTGATGTGTACAGTCCGTGTGTTGCGTACAGTCCGTGTGTTGTGTACAGTCCGTGTGTTCTGTACAATCCGTGTGTTGTGTACTGTCCATGTGATATGTACAGTCCATGTGATGTGTACAGTCCGTGTGTTGTGTACAGTCTGTGTGATGTGTACAGTCCGTGTGTTTTGTATAGTCCGTCTGATGTGTACAGTCCATGTGATGTGTGCCGTCTGTGTGATGTTTACAGTCCATGTGTTGTGTACAATCTGTGTGTTGTCTACAGTCCGTGTGTTGTGTACAGTCCATGTGTTGTGCACTGTCCATGTGTTGTGTACTGTCCGTATGATGTGTACAGTTCGTGTGATGTGTACAGACCGTGTGTTGTGTACAGTCCCTGTGATATGTCCAGTCCATGTGATGTGACCAGTCTGTGTGTTGTGTACAGTCCATGTGATGTGTACAGTCCATGTGATGTGTACAGTCCGTGTGCTGTGTACAGTCCGTGTGATGTGTACAGTCCATGTGATGTGTACAGTCCATGTGATGTGTACAGTCCGTGTGATGTGTACAGTCCATGTGATGTGTACAGTCCATGTGATGTGTACAGTCCGTGTGTTGTGTACAGTCCGTGTGATGTGTACAGTCCATATGATGTGTACAGTCCATGTGATGTGTAAATTCCATGTGTTATGTACAGTCCGTGTGATGTGTACTGTCTGTGTGATGTGTACAGTCCGTGTGTTGTGTACAGTCCATGTGTTGTGTACAGTCTGTGTGTTGTGTACAGTCCGTGTGTTGTGTACAGTCGTTGTGATGTGTACAGTCTGTGTGATGTGTACTGTCCATGTGTTGTGTACAGTCCGTGTGTTGTGAACATTCCGTGTGTTGTGTAGAGTCAGTGTGTTGTGTACTGTCCATGTGATATGTACAGTCCATGTGATCTTTACAGTCCGTTTGATGTTTACAGTCCGTGTGATGTGTACAGTCCACATGATGTGTACAGTCTGTGTGTTGTGTGCAGTCCGTGTGTTGTGTGCAGTCCGTGTGATGCATACAGTCCATCTGATGCGTACAGTCCATGTGTTGTGTACAGTCCGTGTGATGTTTACAGTCTGTGTGATGTGTACAGTCCGTGTGTTGTGTACAGCCCGTGTTTTGTGTACAGTCCATGTGTTGCGTAGAGTCCGTGTGTTGTGTACTGTCCGTGTGATATGTACAGCCCATATGATCTGTCCAGTCCGTGTGTTGTGTACAGTCTGTGTGATGTGTGCAGTCCATGTGATCTGTACAGTCCATGTGATGTGTGCACTCCGTGTGTTGTGTACAGTCCATGTGTTGTGTACAGTCCGTGTGTTGTGTACAGTCCGTGTGTTGTGTACAGTCCGTGTGTTGTGTACAGTCTGTGTGATGTGTACAGTCCGTGTGTTGTGTACAGTCCATGTGATGTGTACAGTCCGTGTGTTGTGTACAGTCCGTGTGATGTGTACAGTCCATGTTTTGTGAACAGTCCGTGTGCTGTATACAGTCTGTGTGTTGTATACAGTCCATATGTTGTGTACAGTCTGTGTGAAGTGTACAGTCCATGTGATGTGTGCACTCCGTGTTTTCTGTACAGTCCGTGTGTTGTGTACAGTCCGTGTGTTGTGTACAGTCTGTGAGAGGTGCACAGTCCGTGTGTTGTGTACAGTCCATGTGATGTGTACAGTCCGTGTGATGTGTACAGTCTGTGTGATGTGTACAGTCCGTGTGTTGTGTACAGTCTATGTGATGTGTAAAGTCCGTGTGATGTGTACAGTCCGTGTGATGTGTACAGTCTGTGTGAAGTGTACAGTCTGTGTGTTATGAGCTGTCCATGTGATGTGTACAGTCCATGTGATGTGTACAGTCCGTGTGTTGTGTACAGTCCATGTGATGTATACAGTCTGTGTGATGGATACAGTCCATGTGTTTTGTACAGTCCGTGTGATGTTTACAGTCTGTGTGATGTGTACTGTCCGTGTGATGTGTACAGTCCGTGTGATGTGTACAGTCCATTTGATGTGTACAGTCCGTGTGTTGTGTACAGTCTGTGTGATGTGTACCGTCTGTGTGTTGTGTACAGTCTGTGTGCTGTGTACAGTCTGTGTGATGTGTACAGTCTGTGTGATGTGTACAGTCTGTGTGATGTGTACAGTCCGTGTGATGTGTACAGTCCATGTGAAGTGTACAGTCCATGTGATGTGTACAGTCCGTGTGATGCGTACAGTCCATGTGATGTGTACAGTCCATGTGTTGTGTACAGTCCGTGTGATGTATACAGTCAGTGTGATGCAAACAGTCCTTGCGATGTGTATAGTCCGTGTATTGTATACAGTTCGTGTGTTGTGTACAGTCCGTGTGATGAGTACAGTCCATGTGATGTGTACAGTCCTTGTGATGTGTGCAGTCTGTGTGATGTGCACAGTCCGTGTGTTGTGTACAGTCCATGTGATGTGTACAGTCCATGTGTTGTGTACAGTCCATGTGATGTACACAGTCTGTGTAATGCAAACAGTCCATGTGCTGTGTACAGTCCGTGTTTTGTGTACAGTCTGTGTGATGTGTACTGTCCGTGTGAGGTGTACAGTCCGTGTGATGTGTACAGTCCATTTGATGTGTACAGTCCGTGTAATGTTTACAGTATGTGTGATGTGCATAGTCCGTGTGATGTGTACAGTCCATGTGATGTGTATGGTCCATGTGATGTGTACGGTAAGTGTGAAGTGTACAGTCCATGTAATGTGTACAGTCCGTGTGTTGTGTACAATCCGTGTGTTGTGTACAATCCGTGTGATGTGTACAGTCTGTGTGTTGTGTGCAGTCCATGTGATGTGTATGGTCCATGTCTTGTGTACAGTCCGTGTGATGTGTACAGTCCATGTGTTGTGTACAGTCCATGTGTTGTGTACTGTCCATGTGATGTGTACAGTCCGAGTGATGCTTACAGTCCATGTGATGCGTACAGTCCATGTGTTGTGTACAGTCCATGTGATGTATACAGTCCGTGTGATGTGTACAGTCTGTGTGATGTGTACAGTCCATGTGTTGTGTACAGTCCGTGTGATGTGCACAGTCTGTGTGTTGTGTACAGTCCGTGTGATGTGTACGGTCTGTGTGAAGTGTACGGTCTGTGTGATGTGCAAAGTCCATGTTTTGTGTACAGTCTGTGTGATGCGTACAGTCCGTGTGATGTGTACAGTCTGTGTGATGTGTACAGTCCGTTTGATGTGTACAGTCCATGTGCTGTGTACAGTCCGTGTGATGTGTACAATCTGGGTGCTGTGTACTGTCTGCATTTTGTGTACAGTCCGTGTAATGTGTACAGCCTATGTGATGTGTATGGTCCGTGTGTTGCGTACAGTCCGTGTGTTGTGTACGGTCAGTGTGAAGTGTACAGTCCATGTAATGTGTACATTCCGTGCGTTGTGTACAGTCCGTTTGATGCATACATTCCGTGTGTTGTGTACAGTCTGTGTGATGTGTACAGTCTGTGTGTTGTGTACAGTCCATGTGATGTGTACGGTCTGTGTGAAGTGAACGGTCTGTGTGCTGTGTACAGTCCGTGTGTTGTGTACAGTCTGTGTGATGTGTACAGTCCGTGTGATGTGTACAGTCTGTGTGATGTATACAGTCCATGTGATGTGTACCGTCTGTGTGTTGTGTACAGTCCGGGTGGTGTGTACAGCCTGTGTGATGTGTAAGGTCTGTGTGATGTGCACAGTTCGTGTGTTGTGTACCGTCTGTGTGTTGTCTACAGTCCGTGTGTTGTGTACAGTCCGTGTGTTGTGTACAGTCGGTGTGTTGTGTACAGTCCGTGTGTTGCGTAATGTTCATGTGATGTGTACAGTCAATCTGATGTGTACAGTCCATGTGATTTGTACAGTCCATTTGATATGTACAGTCCATCTGATGTATACAGTCCGTGTGTTGTGTACAGTCCGTGTGATGTGTACAGTCTGTGTGATGTGTACTGTCCGTGTGCGGTGTACAATCCGTGTCATGTGTACAGTCCATGTGATGTGTACAGTCCGTGTGTTGTGTACAGTCTGTGTGATTTGTATAGTCCGTGTGATGTGTACGGTCCGTGTGATGTGTACAGTCCGTTTGATGTTTACAGTCCGTGTAATGTGTACTGTCTATGTGGTGTGTACGGTCCGTGTGTTGTGTACAGTCTGTGTGATGTGTACAGTCCGTGTGTTGTGTACAGTCCGTGTGATGTGTACAGTCTGTGTGTTGTGTACAGTCCATGTGATGTGTATGGTCTGTGTGAAGTGTATGGCCTGTGTGATGTGTAAAGTCCGTGTGTTGTCTACAGTCCATGTGTTGTGTACAGTCCGTGTGTTGTGTAATGTCCATGTGATGTGTACAGTCCATCTGATGTGTACAGTCCGTGTGATTTGTACAGTCCGTTTGATATGTACAGTCCATCTGATGTGTACAGTCCGTGTGTTGTATACAGTCCGTGTGATGTGTACAGTCTGTCTGATGTGTACTCTCCGTGTGCTGTGTACAGTCCGTGTCATGTGTACAGTCCATGTGATGTGTACAGTCCGTGTGTTCTGTACAGTCTGTGTGATTTGTATAGTCCGTGTGATGTGTACGGTCCGTGTGATGTGTACAGTCCGTTTGATGTTTACAGTCCGTGTAATGTGTACTGCCTATGTGATGTGTGCGGTCCGTGTTTTGCGTACAGTCCATGTTTTGTGTACAGTCAGTGTGAAGTGTACAGTCCATGTAATGTGTACATTCCGTGTGTTGTGTACAGTCCGTGTGATGCTTACAGTCCTTGTGATGTGTACAGTCTGTGTGATGTGTACAGTCCGTGTGTTGTGTACAGCCCGTGTGATGTGTACAGTCTGTGTATTGTGTACAGTCCATCTGATGCTTACGGTCCTTGTGATGTGTACAGTCTGTGTGATGTGTACAGTCCGTGTGTTGTGTACAGTCCGTGTGATGTGTACAGTCTGTGTGTTGTGTACAGTCCATGTGACGTGTATGGTCTGTGTGAAGTGTACGGTCTGTGTGATGTGAAAAGTCCGTGTGTTGTGCACAGTTCGTGTGATGTGTACAGTCCGTGTGATGTGTACAGTCTGTGTGATATGTACAGTCCATGTGATGTGTACAGTCCATGTGGTGTGTACAGTCCATGTGGTGTGTACAGTCCATGTGTTGTGTACAGTCTGTGTGTTGTATACAGTCCGTGTGTTGTGTACAGTCTGTGTGATGTGGGCAGTCCGTGTGATGTGTACAGTCCGTGTGATGCTTACAGTCCATGTGATGTGTACAGTCCGTGTGATGTGTATGGTCTGTGTGATGTGTACAGTCCGTGTGTTGTGTACAGTCCATGTGTTGTCTACAGTCCGTGTGTCGTGTACAGTCCGTGTGTTGTGTAATGTCCATGTGATGTGTACAGTCCATCTGATGTGTACAGTCCGTGTGATTTGTACAGTCCGTTTGATATGTACAGTCCATCTGATGTGTAGTCCGTGTGTTGTGTACAGTCCGTGTGATGTGTACAGTCTGTGTGATGTTACTGTCCATGTGCTGTGTACATTCCGTGTCATGTGTACAGTCCATGTGATGTGTACAGCCCGTGTGTTGTGTACAGTCTGTGTGATTTGTATAGTCCGTGTGATGTGTACGGTCCGTGTGATGTGTACAGTCCGTTTGATGTTTACAGTCCATGTAATGTGTACTGTCTATGTGATGTGTGCGGTCCGTGTTTTGCGTACAGTCCGTGTGTTGTGTACAGTCCGTGTGTTGTGTACAGTCCGTGTGTTGTGTACAGTCTGTGTGATGTGTACAGTCCGTGTGTTGTGTACAGTCCATGTGATGTGTACAGTCCGTGTGTTGTGTACAGTCCGTGTGATGTGTACAGTCCATGTTTTGTGAACAGTCCGTGTGCTGTATACAGTCTGTGTGTTGTATACAGTCCATATGTTGTGTACAGTCTGTGTGAAGTGTACAGTCCATGTGATGTGTGCACTCCGTGTTTTCTGTACAGTCCGTGTGTTGTGTACAGTCCGTGTGTTGTGTACAGTCTGTGAGAGGAGCACAGTCCGTGTGTTGTGTACAGTCCATGTGATGTGTACAGTCCGTGTGATGTGTACAGTCTGTGTGATGTGTACAGTCCGTGTGTTGTGTACAGTCTATGTGATGTGTAAAGTCCGTGTGATGTGTACAGTCCGTGTGATGTGTACAGTCTGTGTGAAGTGTACAGTCTGTGTGTTATGAGCTGTCCATGTGATGTGTACAGTCCATGTGATGTGTACAGTCCGTGTGTTGTGTACAGTCCATGTGATGTATACAGTCTGTGTGATGGATACAGTCCATGTGTTTTGTACAGTCTGTGTGATGTGTACTGGCCGTGTGATGTGTACAGTCCGTGTGATGTGTACAGTCCGTGTGATGTGTACAGTCCGTGTGATGTGTACAGTCCGTTTGATGTGTACACTCCGTGTTTTGTGCACAGTCTGTGTGATGTGTACTGTCCGTGTGATGTGTACTGTCCGTGTGATGTTTACAGTCTGTGTGATGTGTACTGTCCGTGTGATGTGTACAGTCCGTGTGATGTGTACAGTCCATTTGATGTGTACAGTCCGTGTGTTGTGTACAGTCTGTGTGATGTGTACCGTCTGTGTGTTGTGTACAGTCTGTGTGCTGTGTACAGTCTGTGTGATGTGTACAGTCTGTGTGATGTGTACAGTCTGTGTGATGTGTACAGTCCGTGTGATGTGTACAGTCCATGTGAAGTGTACAGTCCATGTGATGTGTACAGTCCGTGTGATGCGTACAGTCCATGTGATGTGTACAGTCCATGTGTTGTGTACAGTCCGTGTGATGTATACAGTCAGTGTGATGCAAACAGTCCTTGCGATGTGTATAGTCCGTGTATTGTATACAGTTCGTGTGTTGTGTACAGTCCGTGTGATGAGTACAGTCCATGTGATGTGTACAGTCCTTGTGATGTGTGCAGTCTGTGTGATGTGCACAGTCCGTGTGTTGTGTACAGTCCATGTGATGTGTACAGTCCATGTGTTGTGTACAGTCCATGTGATGTACACAGTCTGTGTAATGCAAACAGTCCATGTGCTGTGTACAGTCCGTGTTTTGTGTACAGTCTGTGTGATGTGTACTGTCCGTGTGAGGTGTACAGTCCGTGTGATGTGTACAGTCCATTTGATGTGTACAGTCCGTGTAATGTTTACAGTATGTGTGATGTGCATAGTCCGTGTGATGTGTACAGTCCATGTGATGTGTATGGTCCATGTGATGTGTACGGTAAGTGTGAAGTGTACAGTCCATGTAATGTGTACAGTCCGTGTGTTGTGTACAATCCGTGTGTTGTGTACAATCCGTGTGATGTGTACAGTCTGTGTGTTGTGTGCAGTCCATGTGATGTGTATGGTCCATGTCTTGTGTACAGTCCGTGTGATGTGTACAGTCCATGTGTTGTGTACAGTCCATGTGTTGTGTACTGTCCATGTGATGTGTACAGTCCGAGTGATGCTTACAGTCCATGTGATGCGTACAGTCCGTGTGTTGTGTACAGTCCATGTGATGTATACAGTCCGTGTGATGTGTACAGTCTGTGTGATGTGTACAGTCCATGTGTTGTGTACAGTCCGTGTGATGTGCACAGTCTGTGTGTTGTGTACAGTCCGTGTGATGTGTACGGTCTGTGTGAAGTGTACGGTCTGTGTGATGTGCAAAGTCCATGTTTTGTGTACAGTCTGTGTGATGCGTACAGTCCGTGTGATGTGTACAGTCTGTGTGATGTGTACAGTCCGTTTGATGTGTACAGTCCATGTGCTGTGTACAGTCCGTGTGATGTGTACAATCTGGGTGCTGTGTACTGTCTGCATTTTGTGTACAGTCCGTGTAATGTGTACAGCCTATGTGATGTGTATGGTCCGTGTGTTGCGTACAGTCCGTGTGTTGTGTACGGTCAGTGTGAAGTGTACAGTCCATGTAATGTGTACATTCCGTGCGTTGTGTACAGTCCGTTTGATGCATACATTCCGTGTGTTGTGTACAGTCTGTGTGATGTGTACAGTCTGTGTGTTGTGTACAGTCCATGTGATGTGTACGGTCTGTGTGAAGTGAACGGTCTGTGTGCTGTGTACAGTCCGTGTGTTGTGTACAGTCTGTGTGATGTGTACAGTCCGTGTGATGTGTACAGTCTGTGTGATGTATACAGTCCATGTGATGTGTACCGTCTGTGTGTTGTGTACAGTCCGGGTGGTGTGTACAGCCTGTGTGATGTGTAAGGTCTGTGTGATGTGCACAGTTCGTGTGTTGTGTACCGTCTGTGTGTTGTCTACAGTCCGTGTGTTGTGTACAGTCCGTGTGTTGTGTACAGTCGGTGTGTTGTGTACAGTCCGTGTGTTGCGTAATGTTCATGTGATGTGTACAGTCAATCTGATGTGTACAGTCCATGTGATTTGTACAGTCCATTTGATATGTACAGTCCATCTGATGTATACAGTCCGTGTGTTGTGTACAGTCCGTGTGATGTGTACAGTCTGTGTGATGTGTACTGTCCGTGTGCGGTGTACAATCCGTGTCATGTGTACAGTCCATGTGATGTGTACAGTCCGTGTGTTGTGTACAGTCTGTGTGATTTGTATAGTCCGTGTGATGTGTACGGTCCGTGTGATGTGTACAGTCCGTTTGATGTTTACAGTCCGTGTAATGTGTACTGTCTATGTGGTGTGTACGGTCCGTGTGTTGTGTACAGTCTGTGTGATGTGTACAGTCCGTGTGTTGTGTACAGTCCGTGTGATGTGTACAGTCTGTGTGTTGTGTACAGTCCATGTGATGTGTATGGTCTGTGTGAAGTGTATGGCCTGTGTGATGTGTAAAGTCCGTGTGTTGTCTACAGTCCATGTGTTGTGTACAGTCCGTGTGTTGTGTAATGTCCATGTGATGTGTACAGTCCATCTGATGTGTACAGTCCGTGTGATTTGTACAGTCCGTTTGATATGTACAGTCCATCTGATGTGTACAGTCCGTGTGTTGTATACAGTCCGTGTGATGTGTACAGTCTGTCTGATGTGTACTCTCCGTGTGCTGTGTACAGTCCGTGTCATGTGTACAGTCCATGTGATGTGTACAGTCCGTGTGTTCTGTACAGTCTGTGTGATTTGTATAGTCCGTGTGATGTGTACGGTCCGTGTGATGTGTACAGTCCGTTTGATGTTTACAGTCCGTGTAATGTGTACTGCCTATGTGATGTGTGCGGTCCGTGTTTTGCGTACAGTCCATGTTTTGTGTACAGTCAGTGTGAAGTGTACAGTCCATGTAATGTGTACATTCCGTGTGTTGTGTACAGTCCGTGTGATGCTTACAGTCCTTGTGATGTGTACAGTCTGTGTGATGTGTACAGTCCGTGTGTTGTGTACAGCCCGTGTGATGTGTACAGTCTGTGTATTGTGTACAGTCCATCTGATGCTTACGGTCCTTGTGATGTGTACAGTCTGTGTGATGTGTACAGTCCGTGTGTTGTGTACAGTCCGTGTGATGTGTACAGTCTGTGTGTTGTGTACAGTCCATGTGACGTGTATGGTCTGTGTGAAGTGTACGGTCTGTGTGATGTGAAAAGTCCGTGTGTTGTGCACAGTTCGTGTGATGTGTACAGTCCGTGTGATGTGTACAGTCTGTGTGATATGTACAGTCCATGTGATGTGTACAGTCCATGTGGTGTGTACAGTCCATGTGGTGTGTACAGTCCATGTGTTGTGTACAGTCTGTGTGTTGTATACAGTCCGTGTGTTGTGTACAGTCTGTGTGATGTGGGCAGTCCGTGTGATGTGTACAGTCCGTGTGATGCTTACAGTCCATGTGATGTGTACAGTCCGTGTGATGTGTATGGTCTGTGTGATGTGTACAGTCCGTGTGTTGTGTACAGTCCATGTGTTGTCTACAGTCCGTGTGTCGTGTACAGTCCGTGTGTTGTGTAATGTCCATGTGATGTGTACAGTCCATCTGATGTGTACAGTCCGTGTGATTTGTACAGTCCGTTTGATATGTACAGTCCATCTGATGTGTAGTCCGTGTGTTGTGTACAGTCCGTGTGATGTGTACAGTCTGTGTGATGTTACTGTCCATGTGCTGTGTACATTCCGTGTCATGTGTACAGTCCATGTGATGTGTACAGCCCGTGTGTTGTGTACAGTCTGTGTGATTTGTATAGTCCGTGTGATGTGTACGGTCCGTGTGATGTGTACAGTCCGTTTGATGTTTACAGTCCGTGTAATGTGTACTGTCTATGTGATGTGTACGGTCCGTGTTTTGCGTACAGTCCGTGTGTTGTGTACAGTCCGTGTGATGTTTACAGTCCTTGTGATGTGTAGTCTGTTTGATGTGTACAGTCCGTGTGTTGTGTACAGTCCGTGTGATGTGTACAGTCTGTGTGTTGTGTACAGTCCATGTGATGTGTATGGTCTGTGTGAAGTGTACGGTCTGTGTGATGTGTAAAGTCCGTGTGTTGTGTACAGTCCGTGTGATGTGTACAGTCCGTGTGATGTGTACAGTCTGTGTGATGTGTACAGTCCATGTAATGTGTACAGTCCATGTGGTGTGTACAGTCCATGTGGTGTGTACAGTCCATGTGTTGTGTACAGTCTGTGTGTTGTATACAGTCCGTGTGTTGTGTACAGTCTGTGTGATGTGTACAGTCCATGTGATGTGTACAGTCCGTGTGATGTGTACAGTCCGTTTGATGTTTACAGTCCGTGTAATGTGTACTGTCTATGTGATGTGTGCGGTCCGTGTTTTGCGTACAGTCCGTGTTTTGTGTACAGTCAGTGTGAAGTGTACAGTCAATGTAATGTGTACAGTCTGTGTGTTGTGTACAGTCCGTGTGATGCTTACAGTCCTTGTGATGTGTACAGTCTGTGTGATGTGTACAGTCCGTGTGTTGCGTACAGCCCGTGTGATGTGTACAGTCTGTGTATTGTGTACAGTCCATGTGATGCTTACAGTCCTTGTGATGTGTACAGTCTGTGTGATGTGTACAGTCTGTGTGTTGTGTACAGTCCGTGTGATGTGTACAGTCTGTGTGTTGTGTACAGTCCATGTGATGTGTATGGTCTGTGTGAAGTGTACGGTCTGTGTGATGTGAAAAGTCCGTGTGTTGTGCACAGTTCGTGTGATGTGTACAGTCCGTGTGATGTGTACAGTCTGTGTGATGTGTACAGTCCATGTGATGTGTATAGTCCATGTGGTGTGTACAGTCCATGCGTTGTGTACAGTCTGTGTGTTGTATACAGTCCGTGTGTTGTGTACAGACTGTGTGATGTGGACAGTCCGTGTGATGTGTACAGTCCGTGTGATGCTTACAGTCCATGTGATGTGTACAGTCCGTGTGATGTGTATGGTCTGTGTGATGTGTACAGTCCGTGTGTTGTGTACAGTCCGTGTGTTGTCTACAGTCCGTGTGTTGTGTACAGTCCGTGTGTTGTGTAATGTCCATGTGATGTGTACAGTCCATCTGATGTGCACAGTCCGTGTGATTTGTACAGTCCGTTTGATATGTACAGTCCATCTGATGTGTACAGTCCGTGTGTTGTGTACAGTCCGTGTGATGTGTACAGTCTGTGTGATGTTACTGTCCGTGTGCTGTGTACAGTCCGTGTCATGTGTACAGTCCATGTGATGTGCACAGTCCGTGTGTTGTGTACAGTCTGTGTGATTTGTATAGTCCGTGTGATGTGTACGGTCCGTGTGATGTGTACAGTCCGTTTGATGTTTACAGTCCGTGTAATGTGTACTGTCTATGTGATGTGTACGGTCCGTGTTTTGCGTACAGTCCGTGTTTTGTGTACAGTCAGTGTGAAGTGTACAGTCCATGTAATGTGTACAGTCCGTGTGTTGTGTACAGTCCGTGTGATGTTTACAGTCCTTGTGATGTGTACAGTCTGTTTGATGTGTACAGTCCGTGTGTTGTGTACAGTCCGTGTGACGTGTACAGTCTGTGTGTTGTGTACAGTCCATGTGATGTGTATGGTCTGTGTGAAGTGTACGGTCTGTGTGATGTGTAAAGTCCGTGTGTTGTGTACAGTCCGTGTGATGTGTACAGTCCGTGTGATGTGTACAGTCTGTGTGATGTGTACAGTCCATGTGATGTGTACAGTCCATGTGGTGTGTACAGTCCATGTGATGTGTACAGTCCGTGTGATGTGTATGGTCTGTGTGATGTGTACAGTCCATGTGTTGTGCACAGTCCGTGTGTTGTCTACAGCCCGTTTGTTGTGTACAGTCCATGTGTTGTGTACATTCCGTGTATTGTGTACTGTCCGTGTGATGTGTACAGTCCATGTGATGTGTACAGTCTGTGTGTTGTGTACAGTCCGTGTGATATGCACAGTCCTGTGATGTGTACAGTCCATGTGTTGTGTACAGTCCATGTGATGTGTGCAGTCCATGTGATGTGTACAGTCCGTGTGTTATGTACAGTCCGTGTGATGTGTACAGTCCATATGATGTGTACAGTCCATGTTATGTGAACAGTCCGTGTGTTGTGTACAGTCCATGTGATGTGTACAGTCCGTGTGTTGTGTGCAGTCCGTGTGATGTGTCCAGTCCTTGTGATGTGTACAGTCTGTGTGATGTGTACAGTCCGTGTGATGTTTACAGTCCATCTGATGTGTACAGTCCGTGTGTTGTGTGCAGTCCTTGTGATGTGTACAGTCCGTGTGATGTGTTCAGTCCGTGTGTTGTGTACTGTCCGTGTTTTGCGTACAGTCCGTGTGTTGTGTACAGTCCATGTGAAGTGCACAGTCTGTGTGATGTGTACAGTCCATGTGTTGTGTACAGTCCATGTGTTGTGTATAGTCCGTGTGTTGTGTACAGTCTTTGTGTTGTGTACTGTCCGTGTGATATGTACAGTCCATGTGTTGTGTACATTCCGTGTGTTGTGTACAGTCCGTGTGATGTGTACAGTCTGTGTGTTGTGTATAGTCCATGTGATGTGTACAGTCCATGTGATGTGTATGGTCTGTGTGATGTTTACAGTCCGTGTGTTGTGTACAGTCCGAGTGTTGTCTACAGTCCATGTGTTGTGTACTGTCCGTGTGGTATGTACTGTCCATGTGATGTGTACAGTCCATGTTATGTGTACAGTCCATGTGATGTGTACAGTCCGTGTGTTGTGTACAGTCCGTGTAATGTGTACAGTCCATGTGATGTGTACAGTCCATGTGATGTGTACAGTCCATGTGATGTGTACAGTCCATGTGATGTGTACAGTCCATGTGATGTGTACAGTCCGTGTGTTGTGTACCGTCCATGTGATGTGTACAGTCCGTGTGATGTGTACAGTCCGTGTGATGTGTACAGTCCATGTGATGTGTACAATCCGTGTGTTGTGTGCAGTCCGTGTGTTGTGTACATTCCGTGTGTTGTGTATAGTCCGTGTGATGTGTACAGTCCGTGTGTTGTGTACAGTCCGTGTGTTGTGCACTGTCCGTTTGATATGTACAGCCCATGTGATATGTACAGTCCGTGTGTTGTGTACAGTCCGTGTGATGTGTACAGTCCATGTGATGTGTACAGTCCGTGTATTGTGTACAGTCCGTGCAATGTGTACAGTCCATGTGATGTGTACAGTCCATGTGATGTGTACAGTCCATGTGTTGTGTACAGTCCGCGTGATGTGTACAGTCCATGTGATGTGTACAGTCCATGTGATGTGTACATTCCGTGTGATGTGTACAATCCATGTGATGTGTGCAGTCCATGTGCTCTGTACAGTCCTTTTGTTGTATGCAGTCCGTGTGTTGTGTGCAGTCCGTGTGATGTATACAGTCCATGTGATGTGTACAATCCATGTGATGTGTACAGTCCGTGTGTTGTGTACAGTCCGTGTGTTGTGTACAGTCTGTGTGTTGTGTGCAGTCCGTGTGATGTGTTCAGTCTGTGTGATGTGTACAGTCCGTGTGTTGTGTACAGTCCGTGTGTTGTGTACATTCCGTGTGTTGTTTAGAGTCCGTGTGTTGTGTACTGTCCGTGTGATATGTACAGTCCATGTGATCTGTACAGTACGTTTGTTGTGTACAGTCCGTGTGATGTGTACAGTCCATATGATGTGTACAGTCCGTGTGTTGTGTGCGTCCGTGTGTTGTTTGCAGTCCGTGTGATGTACAGTCCATGTGATGTGTACAGTCCGTGTGTTGTGTACAGTCCGTGTGATGTGTACTGTCTGTGTGATGTGTACAGTCCGTGTGTTGTGTACATTCCGTGTGTTATGTACAGTCCGTGTGTTGTGTAGTGTCCGTGTGTTGTGTACTGTCCGTGTGATATGTACAGTCCATGTGATCTGTACAGTCCGTGTGTTGTGTACAGTCCGTGTGATGTGTACAGTCCATGTGATGTGTACAGTCCGTATGTCGTGTACAGTCCATGTGATGTGTACAGTCCGTGTGATGTGTACAGTCTGTGTGATGTATACAGTCCATGTGATGTGTACAGTCCATGTGATGTGTACAGTCTGTGTGTTGTGTACAGTCCGTGTGTTTTGTACTGTCCGTGTGATGTGTACAGTCCGTGTGATGTGTACAGTCCATGTGATGTGTACAGTCCGTGTGTTGTGTACAGTCCATGTGATGTGTACAGTCTGTGTGTTGTGTACAGTCCGTGTGATGTGTACAGTCTGTGTGTTGTGCACAGTCCGTGTGATGTGTACAGTCTGTGTGTTGTGTACAGTCCGTGTGATGTGTACAGTTCGTGTGTTGTGTACAGTCCGTGTGTTGTGTACAGTCCGTGTGATGTGTACAGTCTGTGTGTTGTGTACAGTCCGTGTGATGTGTACAGTTCGTGTGTTGTGTACAGTCCGTGTGATGTGTACAGTTCGTGTGTTGTGTACAGTCTGTGTGTTGTGTACAGTCTGTGTGATGCAAACAGTCCATGTAATATGTACAGTCCGTGTGTTGTGTACAGTCCATGTGATGTCTACAAATCATTCAGAAACTAGATTGTTTAAGCCTAAAACTTGAGCAGGGAAGTGAGCTTCTGAAATTATGAGCAGGTTTTAAGATTATTATTCTGATAAACATGTTATCTGTTAGCGCAATCACCAAGATCATCACGGTCCTAAGCTTGATCCGTGCTGTCTTTCAGTAATACGACTCTGCAATTACAATCTTCGTCTCTTGCACTGCCGAAAAGCACCTAATGGCTGCCAACTATAGCTCAGGACAAAAACATGGAATTTGTGCTGTTAGAATAAGGAAGTATGTCAATGGCATCGAGCACTGGATAAACCTTACAACCAGAGCATTGTAATCAAGGCAGCTTCGTAACTTTGCTTACATTCTTGTCATACTTTCCAACGTAATTACTGTCCTTCAGTTTCGGTGCCAATGAAGCAGGCAATTTAATAAGACATTGATTCAGCAGAAGATTCTAATCATAGTTTTAACGGGAATTTTGCATTTATATTGTTTTCTGACCCAGAACCACATGAACAGCAGTGGCATGATGATCAGGAATACTCACCGTCTGTCAAACATCCTCATCATGGAGCAAAGGTTCTCAAGAACAAAGGTTCCAGACTGCCTCTGACCAGGAGAAAGTGAGTACCGATTAGTGGTAACACCTTGATTTGAAAGGAACAGCAATTCTTCATTTCAAAAAGGCTTGCACAAGTTTAAATATAGTTCCAGGATATTAGGTTGGATTCCTAAACCTGTGGGGGTTAAATTCGATAAGGCCTGAAAATGGGCGCGGGGGTTGCAATGAGTGATTTGCCCGCGTCCGTTGAAAGTAATTCAGGCAGCAGGTGAAATTCGTGCAGCCTGCTCATTACCTTGATTGAAGCGCTGAGCTCAGCGCTAAACGCACTGTTGGTTCGCTCGGTGCTCAACAGGGGGCCCAATATCGTGGGAGGTCTGCTCTCGATTTAAAGGTTGCCTGCAGAGTGAAAGGCCGTCTGCACTTCTTAAAGGGGAGGTGCTTTCTGAAAGAAGCAACTCATTGTTAGTGTAGCAAAGGAAAGGGGAAGGAATCAATGGCGCAACAGGGCAGAAAAAGGGCACCTCGGTTGTCGGAGGAAGCACTGGAGGCCTTGGCGCAGGGGGTCGATAGGAGGAGGCAGGTTCTCTACCCGCAGGGGGCCAGGAGGCCTTTCAGATAGACTACGAAGGCAGTGGAAGCAGATCGCTGAAGCAGTCAGTGCTACCAGTCGTTGCCCCAGGACATGGATCCAGTGCTGGAAGAAGTTTAATGACCTCACACGAGTGGTCAAGGTGAGTGAATGCATCTTCAAATGCCATATCCCACCATCTGCACCACTAGCCTCACACACTGCTCAATGCACCACACCCCTGAGGATGTGGAAAGTGCTCTAGAAATCCATCTCTTTCTTTACCAAAGAGTCAAGATTTTGTAAAAGACCCTTGAGTCTGTGTTACAGCTTAGTTTGCTTTGCTTTATGATATTGTTCAATTTCCAGTTCATTGAAGTGTAACCACTGAACATCCTATCTATATGTACAGAAAGGTCCCAGAGTCAATGGTGGTTTGAGCTGAATCGTACACCAGCAATGTGTGTATGTTCTACACATCCTGCCCCCAAAAAGCCTGTCTGCTTTCAGCCCACGTCCCAAATATGTGAAACTGTGTGATCCCACCGCTGGGTTTGTGTACAGTTTTGGTCTCCTTACCTAAGGAAGGATATACTTGCCCTAGAGGGAGTGCAATGAAGGTTCACTAGACTGGTTCCTGGGATGGGGGGGATTGTCCTATGAGGACAGATTGAGTAGACTAGGCCTATATTCTCTGGAGTTTAGAAAAATTAGAGTTGATCTCATTGAAACATATAAAATTCTTAAGGACCTTGACAGGGTAGATGCAGGGAGGATGTTTCCCCTGGCTGGGGAGTCGAGAACCAGGGGTCACAGTCTCAGAATAAGGGGTTGGCCATTTAGGACTGAGATGAGGAGAAATTTGTGAATTGTTGGAATTCTTTACCCCAGAGGGCTGTGGAGGCTCAGTCGTTGAGTATATTCAAGACAGAGATCGATAGATTTTTGAATATTAAGGGATTCAAGTGCAGGAAAGTGGAGTTGTGGTTGAAGAACAGCCATGATCTTATTGAATGGCAGAGTAGGCTCGAGGGGCCGAATGGCCTACTCCTGCTCCTAATTCTTATGTTCTTATGTTCGATCCCTCATTTAACAACAATCTCTATCAATTACAACTCATACTTCACAATCATAGCTTCACAACACCATTACACACTTACCACTGCTGCAAGCCTCACACCCACATCTCACACCTTGCACACAATGCCAGATATTCAGCCATGATAGGCACACCACCCAAACACATTGCACCACACTCACTGACACACATCACCCAAACACATTGCACCACACTCACTGACACACTTCACCCAAACACATTGCACCACACTCACTGACACACTTCACCCAAACACATTGCACCACACTCACTGACACACTTCATCCAAACACATTGCACCACACTCACTGACACACTTCACCCAAACACATTGCACCCCACTCACTGACACACTTCACCCAAACACACTGCACCACACTCACTGACACACTTCACCCAAACACACTGCACCACACTCACTGACACACTTCACCCAAACACATTGCACCACACTCACTGACACACTTCAACCAAACACACTGCACCACACTCACTGACACACTTCACCCAAACACATTGCACCACACTCACTGACACACTTCACCCAAACACATTGCACCACACTCACTGACACACTTCACCCAAACACATTGCACCACACTCACTGACACACTTCACCCAAACACATTGCACCACACTCACTGACACACTGGGGTAGCACCACGTAGGAGCACTAGGACAGGAGGACAGGCAAAGACACATGGAAGACAGTCACTAAGGGAATGCACAAGGGTGATTAGTTGACATTGTAATGTAATATTGGAATTAATCATTTATAAATTATGTTTAGAATGTTTGTTTTGTGGTGGCTTTCATTTCAGCATTGTGCCCAAGTGGGTGCTGTGATGTTCTGTGACACAGGGATGGTGAGGTGGGGAAGTGTTGAGCAACGGGCACCTGGGATTTCATTCAGGGAAACCGGAGTTTGATGATGCGTTCACGGACAGCCCATCCGCAACGCGAATTTGCTGCCTGCCTCCTCCCTTCCACCTCCTCCTCCTCCTCCTCCTCCTCGTCCTCCTCCTCCTCCTCTCCCTTTTCCTCCTGCTGAGGTGGTCCTGCAATCCCTGGTGGCAAGGGCTGCCCCCTCATTATGGCCAATTTGTGGAGGGTGCAGCAGACCACCACGAATTGGGAGACCCGCTCCGTTGAGTTCTCAAGAGCTCCTCCTGCGCGGTCAAGGCAGTGGAACCGTTGCTTGAGCAACCCGATGGTCTGCTCGATGAGGTTCCTCATGGCAACAGGGCTCTCATTATATAAGTGTTGGCCACGAGTGGTGGGGTTGCGGAGGGGAGTCATCGTTCAGGTGCAGAACGGATAGCCCTTGTCACCTAGCAGCCACCCTCGGGTTCGACGTGGTGGCTGGAAGATTGCTGGCACACCGGACTGGCGCAGGATGAAGTCATCGTGACTGCTGCCAGGATAGCGGGCATTCACCATCAGGATTCGCTGGGCGTGGTCGCACACCAACTGTACATTAAGTGAGTGGTAGCCTTTACGGTAATGGTACATCTCAGGATTGATATGCGGCGCCCGCAATTCCACATGTGTGCAGTCGATGGCACCCTGCACCATGGGGAAGTCCGATATCCTGCCAAAGCCAGCTGCGTGCTCCTCCTGCTTCTCTCTGTTTAGAGAAAAACCAATGAAGTCCCTTCTCCTAAAGTACAGAGCCTCTGTGACCTCCCAGATGCAGCGATGGCCGGCGAACTGCAAGATGTTTGCTATGGCGCTTGTTCCAGCCTGGAAGGATCAGCTGATGAAAACATTCAGGGCCACGGTCACCTTGAGGGTCACTGGGAGAGCCGTCATCGCCCTGCTCTGAGGCTGCAGGTCTGGTTCCAGGAGGTGGCAGAGCTCTGTGACCACCTCCTTGGTGAAGTGGAGCCTCCGAACACACGGTTCCTGGCTTTGGTGCTCCCTGAAGATTTTAGGAGAGGCATTGATTGAAGTGGCAACGTTCAAAATGGCAGGCCGTGTGTCAAATCAGTGTTACATGCTGACTAACGTCACAATCTGCCTGCTCTGCATACCGCCAACGCACGCACGTCCTGCCCGCACTATCACCCTCACCAAGATGGTGAACAGCGCGGGCCGTGCCGGAAGTGGGCAGAAGCGAGGCGGCTACCATTTTTTTCTCCAAACCAGCCTTAACAATCGGCGCTAAGGTGTCGAATTTTGCGGCCTGTAAGTTTAAAGGTCATGGGTCAAACCTAGCACAATTGTAGAAATGGGTCTGTTTTTGTGAAATTTCACTTCAGGAATGCGGATGCAAAATCAAACTTTCCCATTTCAGTATGTCAATAACGAGAGGAACTCACTGATAACACATTGCTAATTGCCATTCCCAGGCTGTGATCTTAACTCGCTCACTTATCTTCTTTCCTTTGAATTCTCAACATGTTGTGCAGCTAACACCCCAGCTTCCTCGGCCCTGAGCTCTGGGATCCCCTCCCTAAACCTCTCCGCCTCTCTCCTCCTTTAAGACCCTCCTTAAAACCTAACTCTTTGAGCAAGTCTTTTGGTCACCTGTCCTCACATCTCATTATGTGACTCGGTGTCAAATATTGTTTGATGACGCTCCTGTGAAATGCTTTGGGACGTTTTACCATGTTAAAGACGATATATAAATGGAAGGTGACGTTGTATAAAATACAAGCATAATTACAGAACTGGTCCGATGGGAACCATTGGCTCTGAATATCGTGGGATGTACTGATAGCGTTTCACAGGATGATTATCAGAGTTGATCGTGTTGCGATAGATGGAGCTACGGTGTGTGTGACAATGCTGAGAGATAGAAACATAGAAACATAGAAGATAGGAGCAGGAGTAGGCCATTCGGCCCCTCGAGCCTGTCCCGCCATTCAATGAGATCATGGCTGATCATCTAAACTCAGTACCCTGTGACATAATAAAGACTCACTACGCACTTGGTTGTACATAAAGCACGGCTTTAATCGACTTGTAACAAAACATGGAGGTCTAGTTAGTAGTCACTAGCTTCCTGTTTCCAGACTGTCTCTGGCCAAGTTGGGCCCACGCCCGAGTATTTATACTCCTCGGGCGGCGCCCTCAGCTGGCCGTTCAGTAGTACTTCCTGAGTTACTCCTTGTAGAAGTTGCGATTTATGACACCCTGTCCCTGCTTTCTCCCCATATCCCTTGATCCCTTTAGCCTCAAGAAATATATCCAACTCCTTCTTGAATATATTTAATGAATTGGCCTCAACTGCCTTGTGTGGTAGAGAATTCCACAGGTTCACCACTCTCTGGGTGAAGAAATTCCTCCTCATCTCAGTCCTAAATGGCTTACCCCTTATCTTTAGACTGTGACCCCTGGTTCGGACTCCCTGGCCATCGGGAACATCCTTCCTGCATCTAGTCTGTCTAGTCCTGTTAGAATTTTATAAGTTTCAATGTGATCCCCTCTCATTCTTCTAAACTCTAGCAAATATAAGCCTAATCAACCCAATCTCTCCTCATACGTCATTCCTGCCATCCCAGGTATCAGCCTGGTGAATCTTCACTGCACTCCCTCCATGGCAAGATGGGCACACAGTGAATGTCAGCCTGCAATGTGTTTCCAACTTTTTGGCCAATTAATTTGCTAAAACTAACGGCGATAGTCAGGAGTCTGACACGAAATACATTCTTTCCCTCCTTTTCTCTCTGCAAATGCTTAAAAAACAGAGCACGCGAATCATCGTTGACAGTTTAAACAAAAAAACTGAGTTAATTCACAGTTGCAAGAGACTAAGTTGCTATAATTTCTTTAATGCACCATTCACAGCTGATATTTTCACTTTTAAGCACCTTCGTACAATTAGCCTTTGAATTGCTTTTTTTGAGGGAAAGGGAAGCTCATGACTTTTGTGCACTAGTTTTATCCTGGCAGATTAATCTTTTCTGTTGAAGTGTTTCAGTTAGTTTCCCAGTGTAAATTCGATTACATTTGCACTGGGGCAAAGTGTTGCTTGCCGTCCCATACATGAAGCAAGTGCATTGTGTGGCGCCGTGAGTTGGCATTATTCTATCTCCTCCATTGAGCACGGGGCATTCCATCTCCTGTGGTTCTGTGCTGGAGGCTCAGAGTGCGGAGGCTCTGCCAAGCGTCTCCCGTCCCCCACAATAATAAACACAAGCCTGCCCACCGGCTCCTCTCTGGTTGCCGCCCAGCGGATACTGAACGGAACAGTCACAGTGCCCAATACTGGGCAAGAATGGCAAGTGGGGCCCTGTCTATGTCATGGGCCTCGATTTGTGTTTGAAACGGGCCGGCTGCCAGGCGCGGGGGAGACAGCGACGGCCCCCTAGGGGGGAGATTGCAGCGGCCGCAGTGGGAACGGGCGCTCCGTCAGTCCCCTGCCATTTTCGGGGCGCTCATGCCCCATTTCTGCTGAGCAGGAGGCTTCAAAATCTGCCCCCCGAATTAATGCACGATTCAAACTAGCAGTGAGAATATTTGTGGTTGCTTATAATTTTCCAACTTGCAAGAAATTCTGACCTATGGAAAGGGATGACGCTAAAACGAAGCCTGAGCAAATCTTGCTGCTAAATCTGAAAAGCTCTTACCTGTGGGTGGCCTTTTCAGGAGACGCCTGTCCACAGCCACTCGAGTTGGTGTGGGTGGACTGAAGCACATGGTCTGCCTTCATACGCACAAGTCCCCCAACCTTGTCGTTGTGATCTGGAATGCGCTGCCTGAAAGGGCGGTGGAAGCAGATTCAATAGTAACTTTCAAAAGGAAATTGGATAAATACTTGATAAGAAAAAATCTGCAGGGCTATGGGGAAAGAGCAGGGGAGTGCGATTAATTGGACAGCTCCTTCAAAGAGCCGGCACGTGGGCCTAATGACCTCCTTCTGTGCTCTACCATTCTAAGATCTTTTAACCTAATCAAAGTTGTGCTGATAAATGTATTTCTTGATGTAAAGGTGAGTTTGCCAAACTGTGTTTTATCATATGTTCCTTAACTTATTTGAAAGGAGGCAGACTATATAATAAAAGTTGGAAATAATACCACTCAATCAAAAAGTTTTTGTAGTGTTTGTATGCAGCCTTATGGAAGTGTTCAATCTTAGTGTGAATCGTAGATACGCAGTTACATCGAGTTGCATCGAGTCTATCGCACAGAAATAGGCCATTCGGCCCAACAGGACTATGCTGGTGTTTATGCTCCACACGAGCCTCCTCCCACCCTTCTCCTATCAGCATATCCTTCTATTCCTTTCTCCCTCATGGGCTTATTTAACTTCCCCTTAAATGCATCTATGCTATTTGTCTCAACCACTCCCTGTGGTAGCGAGTTCCACATTCTCACCCCACTCTGGGTAAAGAAGTTTCTCCTGAATTCCTTATTGGATTTATTAGTGACTATCTTGTATTTATGGCCCCTAGTTCTGGTCTCCCCCACAAGTGGAAATATCTTCTCTCTGTCTATCCTATCAAACCCTTTCATAATCTTAAAGGCCTCTATCAGGTCACCCCTCAGCCTTCCCTTTTCTAAAGAGCCCCAGCCTGTTCAGCCTCTCAGTTCTGGTATCATCCTTGTGAACATTTTTTGCACCTTCTCCAGTGCCTCTATGTCCTTTTTATAATGTGGAGACCAGAATTGTGCACAGTGCTCCAATTATGGTCCAACAAAGGCTCGATACAAGTTTAACATAATGTCTCTGCTTTTCAATTCTATCCCTCTAGAAATGAATCCCAGTGACTTGTTTGCTTTTTTTCATGACCTTATTAACCTATGTCGCTACTTTTAATGATTTGTGTATCTGTATCACTAGAACCCTTTGCTTCTCTACCCCATTCTCTACCTCTTATTATCAAAGCAGTATGTGGCCTGCTTATTCCACCTGCCAAAATGAAACACTTCACACTTGTCTATGTTGAAATTAATTTGCCAATTACAAGCCAATTCTGCAAGTTTATTAATGTTGTCTTATCCCCAAACCTGCAGAGGGAGCTGACATAACATCAGTGCCACTGAAAGAGGGATCTGGCCTCAGTTTCATCATCCTAGCTGCTGAACTCAAGTTCGAGCAGTCAGTATAAGCAGTCACATCACCGGCTCTTGGCTAAGAAAAGAAAATCACTCGGACAGGTGGAACTTCAGCAGTTACTGTCTCCCACTCTCTGTTACCCCTCCCTTCCCCACCCCGCCCTCCCCACCCCGCCCCTCCCCACCCCGCCCTTCCCACCCCTCCCCTCCCCACCCCTCCCCTCCCCACCCCGCCCTCCCCACCCCTCCCTCCCTCCCCACCCCTCCCCTCCCCACCCCGCCCTCCCCACCCCGCCCTCCCCCCTCCCCTCCCCACCCCGCCCTTCCCCACCCCGCCCTTCCCCACCCCTCCCTCCCCACCCCGCCCTCCCTCCCCACCCCTCCCCTCCCCACCCCGCCCTCCCCACCCCGCCCTCCCCCCTCCCCTCCCCACCCCGCCCTTCCCCACCCCGCCCTCCCCCCTCCCCTCCCTCCCCACCCCGCCCTCCCCACCCCTCCCCTCCCCGCCCCTCCCCACCCCGCCCTCCCCACCTCTCCCTCCCCACCCCGCCCTCCCCACCCCTCCCTCCCCACCCCTCCCTCCCCACCCCTCCCCACCCCACCCCGCCCTGCCCACCCCGCCCTCCCCACCTCTCCCTCCCCACCCCGCCCTCCCCACCCCTCCCCACCCCACCCCGCCCTGCCCACCCCTCCCTCCCCACCCCGCCCTCCCCACCCCGCCCTCCCCACCCCGCCCTCCCCACCCCGCCCTCCCCACCTCTCCCTCCCCACCCCTCCCTCCCCACCCCCGCCCTCCCCACCCCGCCCTCCCCACCCCGCCCTCCCCACCTCTCCCTCCCCACCCCTCCCTCCCCACCCCTCCCCTCCCCACCCCGCCCTCCCCACCCCTCCCTCCCCACCCCTCCCCTCCCCACCCCTCCCTCCCCACCCCTCCCCTCCCCACCCCTCCCCACCCCGCCCTCCCCACCCCTCCCTCCCCACCCCGCCCTCCCCACACCTCCCTTCCCCACCCCTCCCTCCCCACCCCTCCCCACCCCGCCCTCCCCACCCCTCCCTCCCCACCCCGCCCTCCCCACCCCCGCCCTCCCCACCCCTCCCTCCCCACCCCGCCCTCCCCACCCCCGCCCTCCCCACCCCGCCCTCCCCACCCCTCCCCACCCCGCCCTCCCCACCCCTCCCTCCCCACCCCTCCCTCCCCACCCCGCCCTCCCCACCTCTCCCTCCCCACCCCGCCCTCCCCACCCCTCCCTCCCCACCCCGCCCTCCCCACCTCTCCCTCCCCACCTCTCCCTCCCCACCCCTCCCTCCCCACCCCGCCCTCCCCACCTCTCCCTCCCCACCCCTCCCTCCCCACCTCTCCCTCCCCACCTCTCCCTCCCCACCCCTCCCTTCCCCACCCCTCCCTCCCCACCCCTCCCTCCCCACACCTCCCTCCCCACCCCGCCCTCCCCACCCCTCCCCTCCCCACCCCTCCCTCCCCACCCCTCCCCTCCCCACCCCGCCCTCCCCACCTCTCCCTCCCCACCCCGCCCTCCCCACCTCTCCCTCCCCACCCCTCCCCTCCCCACACCTCCCTCCCCACCCCTCCCTTCCCCACCCCTCCCTCCCCACACCTGCCCTCCCCACCCCTCCCTCCCCACACCTCCCTCCCCACCCCGCCCTCCCCACCCCTCCCTCCCCACACCTCCCCTCCCCACCCCGCCCTCCCCACCCCTCCCCTCCCCACACCTCCCTTCCCCACCCCTCCCTCCCCACCCCGCCCTCCCCACCCCTCCCCTCCCCACCCCTCCCCTCCCCACACCTCCCTTCCCCACCCCTCCCTCCCCACCCCGCCCTCCCCACCCCTCCCCTCCCCACCCCTCCCTCCCCACCCCGCCCTCCCCACCCCTCCCCTCCCCACACCTCCCTTCCCCACCCCTCCCTCCCCACCCCGCCCTCCCCACCCCTCCCCTCCCCACCCCTCCCTCCCCACCCCGCCCTCCCCACCCCTCCCCTCCCCACCCCTCCCCTCCCCACCCCTCCCTCCCCACCTCTCCCTCCCCACCCCTCCCCTCCCCACACCTGCCCTCCCCACCCCTCCCCTCCCCACCCCGCCCTCCCCACCCCTCCCTCCCCACACCTGCCCTCCCCACCCCTCCCTCCCCACCCCTCCCCTCCCCACCCCGCCCTCCCCACCCCTCCCTCCCCACACCTGCCCTCCCCACCCCTCCCTCCCCACCCCTCCCTCCCCACCCCGCCCTCCCCACCCCTCCCCTCCCCACACCTGCCCTCCCCACCCCTCCCTCCCCACCCCTCCCTCCCCACCCCGCCCTCCCCACCCCTCCCCTCCCCACCCCGCCCCCCCACCCCTCCCTCCCCACCCCGCCCTCCCCACACCTGCCCTCCCCACCCCTCCGTCCCCACCTCTCCCTCCCCTCCCCACCCCTCCCTCCCCACCCCTCCCTCCCCACCCCGCCCTCCCCACCCCTCCCTCCCCACCCCGCCCTCCCCACCCCTCCCCTCCCCACCCCTCCCTCCCCACCCCGCCCTCCCCACCCCTCCCCTCCCCACCCCTCCCTCCCCACACCTGCCCTCCCCACACCTCCCTCCCCACCCCTCCCCTCCCCACCCCGCCCTCCCCACCTCTCCCTCCCCACCCCTCCCCTCCCCACCCCTCCCTCCCCACCCCTCCCCTCCCCACCCCTCCCTCCCCACCCCTCCCCTCCCCACCCCGCCCTCCCCACCCCTCCCTCCCCACCCCTCCCCTTCTTTGAATGACTCTGACACAGTTTCAATGCTCTCTCATATCTCTGACCTTTTGAGTAAATCTCTCTCTGTCTTTGTCTCCTCTCTTTTGTACATCTCCTACTCCATTAGTCTGTCTCTCACACAGTTGGTCTTCCTCTGTATCCCACTGTAAAAGAAAAAAGACTTGCATTTCTATAGCGCCTTTCACAACCTCAGGATATCCCGAAGCGCTTTACAGCCAGTGAAGTATTTTTGAAGTGAGGTCACTGCTGTAATGTGGAAGTCCCTCTGTGTCCTTCTTTCTCATTTTCTTCTTATTTGTTTGATATTCTGCATCTCAATCACTCTTTCTCTCTGCACGTACATCTCTGATGTTTTTCTGTATGTTTTAAGCTCCTTTTCTCTGGAGATCTGAAGGCAGACTTGGGGCTACAAGCCTCACATTGATGCAGAAATGATCCTGTCTCTCTTGGAGTGGGAGGAGGGGCTGGAATGTGGGCCATCTTGAGGGAGGCCGTGGGAGCCAGGTTCAGGGTTGGAGCTGATACTGGGATAGGAGGGAATGAGGGGCAGGGGCTGAGGATGCAGACAGGGCTGTAGTATCAATCAATTAATGTTAGATCCGTGGTTCAGTGGATAAATAATTACACGGATGCTGTACATAAACAAATAACAAGTCTTTACTGGAGGAGGGCAATCTCTAGACTGGAGTACAGAGGCATGCGCACAGCTTATATACTGGTGTGGTTACTGCCGGTACTTACAGTATACAGGAGCTGTAAAAAGTAGTTCTGACTTAAAGCACATACACTACAATTAATATTAATAATGTTGCTATTTGCTGTTGGTATTTATTAATGATCATTACATAATATTGTAACCATGCTCTGTCTAGTTTGAAATTATATATTAATATTATCAGTAGGATATAGTTTGGATCATTATTTCTATAGATGGTCTACATTATATAATGGCATTAATTATTATTATTGCTCCCTGGGAAGGATAATGTTCTGGATCAGGCTGGGAAACCTGCAGGGAGAGAAGCTGGGAGAAGAATTTCGGGATGAGGTGAGGTTGGGACAGAGGCCAAGAAAGAGCCAAATACGGAACAAATTGGAAACAGTGAGACAGGCGGTGCGGGCTGGGCCAGTGGGAGCTGAGACAGGCAGAGTGAGCTGGGCTGGGCTGGGTTGGGAGGGAGTAAGTTGGGAGCTGAGACAGGCAGAGCAAGCTGGGCTGGGCTGGGCCAGGCTGGGCCAGTGGGAGCTGAGACAGGCAGAGTGAGCTGGGCTGGGCTGGGCCGGGCCGGGCCGGGAGGGACTATGGTGGGAGCAGACAGGCAGCGTGAGCTGGGCGGGGTGACAGTAATATAACTACTGATATAAAGTCGGGGGGCTGAGATTTCAGATATAGAGAGTGAGTTCTTGCCCAGCCTCCTAATTATCACAAGCTGCAGACTGAAGTGGAGTCTGCCTAAAGCCAGGAAATAGCAGCAGGAAGGACAAGTAGCACAGTGAGTCCTGGGAATGAAGTAGCATTCCAGTCCCAGGCCCCAGAGAAAGCAGCAGAGCAAAGTTGTTGGGAGATTTCTAATGATTTACAGATAGGTTTAGGAGCGAGCTTATTCATTCCTGTGGGAATCTTTCTGTTGTTATATTTTTAGACAACAGAAGTTGGTGAATATTGTTTCAGCGCGAGATTGGTTGGTTATATGGTGCTTGATAATTGTTGTCTGCTAGTTTTTCCCACTTCTCTAGCGAATGGAAGCGGTTTTTGATTGGTTACCATTTAGCCAATCAGATATTTGAGCCAATCAGCACAGTGAGCAAATCGTGGTTATTTGGGACAGCGTTTATTTTTTGCCCTACCCGCTGACACATCACACCTTGGAGCTTTGATACGTGGGGGCAATCTTCAACGGCCAGGATTGTCTTTCTCACTGAGATAAAGTCTTATTGATGGGAAACTGGCAAAGGGGACACACCAGGATGGAGACCGGGGTGGAGACCGGGGTGGGGGGAACAGAGGGCGGGAGTGCAGCTCAGGGTCCCGAGGCTCAAAGGCTCTGGGGCAGCAGGGTAATGTTGCCAACTCTGATTGGACGTATGCCTGGAGGTTTCATCACATGACCTCCTGCCTCCAACTGCCCCTCCCCCACACTCCCGCCATTGGTCGCCCGGCATGACCATCCTCATCTTCCCAGCCAATCGGAAAGTGAATAGGCTCTTCCGTTCCCAATTGGATGATTTTTGTCTGTCAGTCAAGCATCCTTTTTTTCACCATGCCCGATATTTTTAGAACGAGTAAATGAAAGTGTTCAAAGAAAAAATTTTAAAACCACAATTTCTTAACGCCCCTATGATTTTTTTTTTCTCCTGAGTTGTTCGCCCAGCGGTGTCCTGGAGATTAATTTTTAATTCCTGGCGACTTCAGCACAATCCTGCAGTGTAGGCGAGCCCATGCTGGGAGCAGACCAGGGGGAATCTGAGAATGGACAGGGGGGAGGCCGATGGTGGCACTAGCAGACCATCCCTTGAATACCTCTTAATGTCTCTTATACTTCTTTTGTTCTATCGCAGCCCTGCCCTCGATCTATTTCATTTCCTTTCCAGTTTTGAAAAAGGGTTTCGACCCGAAACGTCGACTCTAATTTCTCTCCACGGATGTTGCCTGGTCTGCTGAGTTTTTCCAGCATTTTCTGTTGTTATTTCGGATTTCCAGCATCCGCAGTATTTTGCTATCGGTTGTGGCAACAGCAGGAATGTTGGCGGAGGAGCTGGAGAAATTGTCGGCGAAATATTTTATTTCACGTTTAAGCTGAAAGGCCTGAAGCAATGCCTACTGGGCCGGGGACTGGGAGGTCTCCATGGTGAGTAGCCCACAGCACCACCTACCGCACAGGCCAAGTATTGCAGGACTCAAGAGGCAAGTAATATTAATAGAAAAAATAACAGAAAAACTTGATAGAAAGTCACGACGGAAATAGTGTGACACAGGTGAGACTGACAGGGAGAGGCATGACTGAATGACTGCTAAAGGAAAGGAAGTGTTACACAACAAGAAGTGATGCAGACACAAGAATTGTCACATTTATAATATATATATATATCAATGTTTTTATTATAGTTCATATGTCTAAATTATACATGACAGTTATTTTTAAACTTTAATCAACATCATTTGCCTTTAAATGAAAAAAGAAAAACATACAGATTGGAGGGAAATTACAGGAAAGTAAATGAATTGAAAAAGAGAAGGAATTGGTTTTAGATGTTTATGCCTCAAACAATCTCCGTACATGACAGTAACAGGTTTTTCATGCATTACATCCAGCTGTTAATTATAACCATAACAAAGGGCCCGTCAGATATCAAATAAAACTAGAATAGGAACAGTAGACCCAGACATAGTATTGAGTGAGTATATTATTAATGCAGGTTCTTTCTTTCTATTCAATCTGGCCCATCATATCCAAATCTAATCCAACTGCCCCACTCTCCATCTGTATCTTCCTCTGCTTCCAATATTTATCCAACCTTCCCTTAAAAGAAGCAATGGTCTCTGTCTCAACCACTCCCTGCAACAATGCATTCCGAGCTCCAACAGCCCTTTATGTAAAGAAATGTCTCCTAAACTCTCTCCTCACTCTCTTAATGACAATTTTAAATTGATGATCCCTCGTCACTGACTCCCCAAACAGAGGAAATAGTCTTTCCCTATTCAATCTATCAAAACAATTCATAATTTTTTAAAAAACCTCCATTAAATCTCCTTAGCCTGCTCTGCTCCAGTGGGATCAGTCCCAATATCTTCAGTCTTGCCCATACATATAGTTTCCTATGCCTGACATAATCCTGGTGAATCTACCCTGTACCCTCTCTATGGCTCTAATGTCCTTTCTATAATGGGGCACACAGTACTCTTACTCTAGCCTAACCAATATCTTGTACAAATTCATGAATTAGGCTTGTGAATATTTTCACCCATGAACAATTTGTGTGGGCCTATAAGAATGGCGGGAACAATTGGCTAATTGGGCGGATAGTGTCTAACCACTAAAACAAACATCGTTAAGGAAGGTCATAACCTTGGCACAGAATATGCCTGCCATGAGTCTTGGGAGGCTGAGTTGGTTGAAACCAACCTTTCACAACAGTGGTAGGAAAGATAATGGAATCTTTACTCAAAGATGTAATAGAAAAGCATCTAGAAACCGAAAATATAATAAAGAGTAGTCAGCGCTGACTTCAGAAGGGAAGGTCATGTTCGACCAACCTTGTTGAATTCTTTTAAGTAACAGAAAGAGTAGATAAGGGTAATGTAGTTGATGTAATATATTTGGATTTCCAAAAGACCTTCGATAAGGAACCGCATAGTAGACTCATAGAAACATAGAAGATAGGTGCAGGAGAGGGCCATTTGGCCCCTCGAGCCTGCTCCGCCATTCAATGAGATCATGGCTGATCATCCAAATTCAGTACCCCGTCCCTGCCTTCTCTCCATATCCCTTGATCCCTTTAACCTTAAGAAATATATCTAAATCCTTCTTGAATATATTTAATGAATTGGCCTCTACTGCCTTCTGTGGTAGAGAATTCCACAGGTTCACCACTCTCTGGGTGAAGAAATTCCTCCTCATTTCTGTCCTAAATGGCTTACCCCTTATCCTTAGACTGTGACCCCTGGTTCTGGACTCACCGACCATTGGGAACATCCTTCCTGCATCTAGTCTGTCTAGTCCTGTTAGGATTTTATAAGTTTCAATGAGATCCCCTCTCATTCTTCTAAATTCCAGCGAGTATAAGCCCAATCGACCCAATCTCTCCTCATACGTCATTCCTGCCATCCCAGGTATCAGCCTGGTGAATCTTCGCTGCACTCCCTCCATGGCAAGAACATCCTTCCTCAGATAAGGCGATCAAAACTACACACAATACTCAAGATGTGGTCTCACCAAGGCCCTGTGCAACTGCAGCAAGACACCCTTGTTCCTGTACTCGAACCCTCTCGCTACGAAGGCCAACATACCATTTGCCTTCTTAACCGCCTGCTGCACCTGCATGCTTACCTTCAGTGACTGGTGCACAAGGACATCCAGGTCTCGTTGCACTTCCCCTTCTCCCAATCTATTGCCATTCAGATAATAACCTGCCTTCCTGTTTTTGACACCAAAGTGGATAACCTTGCATTTATCCACATTATATTGCATCTGCCATGCTTCTGCCCAACCACCCAACCTGTCCAAATCATACTGGAGTTTCTCGGCATCCTCCTCACAGCACACATGCCTACCCAGCTTTGTGTCATCTGCAAACTTGGAGACATTACATCTAGTTCCCTCGTCTAGATCATTAATATATATATTGTGAATAGCTGGTGTCCTAGGACCGATCCCTACGGTACCCCACTGGTCACTGCCTGCCACTCGGAAAAAGACCCGTTTATTTCAACTCTTTTCTTTCTGTCTGCCAACCAGTTCTCTATCCAAATCGGTACCTTACCCCCAATCCCATGTGCTTTAACTTTGCACCCTAATCTCTTATGCGGGGCCTTATCGAAAGCCTTCTGAAAGTCCAAATACACCACATCCACTGGTTCTCCCTTATCTATTCTACCAGTTACATCCTCAAAAAATTCCAGTAGATTAGCCAAGCATGATTTTGTAACTCCATGTTGACTTTGTCCGATCCTGTCACTGTTTTCAAATTGCTCTGCTATTACATCTTTTATAATGGACTCTATCATTTTCCCCACTACCGATGTCAGACTTACCGGTCTATAATTCCCCGTTTTCTCTCTACCACCTTTTTTAAATAGTGGTGTACATTAGCTACCCTCCAGTCCATGGGAACTGTTCCAGAGTCTATAGAATTTTGGAAGGTGACCAGCAATGCATCTACTATTTCTAGGGCCACTTCCTTAAGTACCCTAGGATGTAGATTATCAGGCCCTGGGGATTTATCGGCCTCCAATCCTGTCAATTTCCCTAACACCATTTCCCTACAAATACTGATTTCATTCAGTTCCTCCCTCTCATTGGACCCTATGTTCCCCGACATCTTTGGGAGGTTATTTGTGTCCTCCTTTGTGAAGACAGAACCAAAGTATGTATTTAATTGGTTTGCCATTTCTTTGTTCCCCATTATAAATTCCCCTGATTCTGACTGCAAGGGACCTACGCTTGACTTCACCAATCTTTTTCTCTTTACATATATATAGAAGCTTTACAGTCAGTTTTTATGTTCCCTGAAAGCTTACTCTCATACTCTATTTTCCCCCTCTTAATTAATCCCTTTGTCCTCCTTTGCTGGATCCTAAACTGCTCCCAATCCTCAGGTTTACTGCTTTTTCTGGCCAATTTATATGTCCTCTGCTTGGATCTTATGCCATCCCTAATTTCCCTTGTTAGCCACGGTTGAGCTACCTTTTTTGTTTTATTTTTATGCCAGACAGGGATGAACAAATTCTGTAGTTCATCCATGCATTCTTTAAATGTTTGCCATTGCCTGTCCACCGTCAACCCTTTAAGTAACATTCCCCAATCCATCCTACCCAACTCGCGCCTCATACCATCGTAGTTTCCTTTATTTAAATTCAGGGCCCTATTCTCTGAGTCAACTACTTCACTCTCCATCTTAATGAAGAATTCTATCATATTATGATCGCTCCTCCCCAAGGGGCCTCGCACAACAAGATTGCTAATTAATCCTTTCTCGTTATATAATATCCAGTCTAATCTCTAGTTGGTCTCTAGTTGGTTCCTCTACATATTGGTCCAGGAAACCATCCCAGACTGCGACAAACTACAAGAAGACATTAATAAACTTGCAGAATGTAAATGGCAAATGAATTTCCATATAGATAAGTGTGAGGTGGTGCATTTTGGTAGGAGGAATAGGGAGGCCACATACTCCTTGGAAAGTAAGAGTCTAAATGGGGTAGAGGAGCAAAGGGATCTAGGGTTACTGATTCACAAATCACTGAAAGTAGCGACGCAGTTTAACAAAGGCATAAAAGTGCGAACAAAGCACTGGGATTCATTTCTAGAGGGATAGAATTGAAAAGTAGAGAAGTTATGTTAAATCTGTATCGAGCCTTGGTTAGACCACACTTGCAGTACTGTGCACAGTCCTGGTCTCCATGTTATAAAAAGGATATAGAGACACTGGTGAAGGTGAAGAGAAGATTTACTAGAATGATACCAGAACTGCAAGGTTATACCTATTTGGAAAGGTTGAAGAGGCTGGGGCTCTTTTCTCTAGAAAAGAGAAGACTGAGGGGTGACCTGATGGAGGTCTTTATAATGATGAAGGGGTTCGATAGGGTAGACATAGAGAAGATGTTTCCACTTGTACGGGAGTCCAAACTAAGGTTCATAAATACAAGATAGTCACTAAATTATACATGACAGTTATTTTTAAACTTTCAGCAACATCATTTGCACTTAAATGAAAAAACAAAAAACGTACAGATTAGTGGGGAATTACAGAAAAGAAAATGAATTGAAAAGGAGAAGCAATTGGTTTTAGATGTTTACATCTCAATCTGTAAACATGACAATAACCGCTTTATCATGCATTACACCCAACTGTTAATTATAACCATGACATCAGATATCAAATAAAACTAGAATAGGAACAGCAGGCCCAGACATAGTATTGAGCTAATGTATTATTAATGCAAGTTCTTTCTTTCTATTCAATCTGGTTCAATTGGTTATTGAATCTTTAAGATAAGTGAAAAAAAGTTTTGCTTTTCTTCTCCAATGTATACAACCTTCACATTATCCTACAGATTGCCCTTTTCCCAATGTGACTGTTCCAGGCATATCTTGAAGCCGGAATGTCGTAGGGTCTCAATATTTTTGTATCGTGTCACCATACAATGCACAAAGGCGATTGTTTTCTGTATATATATCAACTTGATTATAGAGGAACGCACAAGGGAATTCATGAGGGAGTGCAGTCAGATGCAAAAGATATTGTCCATGAGTATCCGCACTAGACACGTGTCTTGTCGTGAATCCAACTCATCACTGCCGTTCTCTTCCGAGGAATTGAATTCCTCATTGTTGATGTGCAGGCCCTGTGCTGGATTAGTTCTGGTCCCCGTGGGAACCATGGTAATCACACTGCATTTCCACACTGACTGCAACTCAAGAGTTTGTCATTTACACAGACATGTACACGAGTGAAGAGGAGGTTAACAAGACCTGGACACTGCACTGTGTCCAGCCCCTGATTTCTGACCGTTGGGGAAAAGACCCTTGTGCCATGACAGTCACAGAGTTACAGGGTCCCACCGTGTCTACACGGCAGATCTCGGATTCAGGCCGCCGGCTGCAGTTTGGATCCCAGCCTTGATGACCTCTATAAATGCTGCTTGGCATCTTCCTGCCGGGCAATTTAACTTGTTTAGGTGAGAGCTCTGCGCATGTCTGAAAACATGTCTATACAGAGCTCTCTCCATACAGTAAGAACTTTAAATGTTGTGATCAGCTAGGTTTTCATAGTTGCCTCGGGGGCCCAATGGACCCTCTGACTGTGTGTGGCTGGATTGATGCCGGCAGGGAGTCTTACTCCACCTGGCTCCACAGATCGGTTGGGCCTTCATTTACGCTGGAGCTCAGACTCGCTGCAAAGCAGAAATCATTGAGCACTGACACCAAACGTAACTGCACCCTATCAGAGAAACCTTTTTAGCAGCATGCAAACATGGTATCAGGTGAGGGGTTAAACCTATTACTGTAACGACAGTAGATGATGCCGCCCGTGACTGGACAACACCAAGGACCAGGACCCTCGATGGAGGAAACGCCGTCAAAAGGCAGATGTGCTAACCCTTGAAAAAAGGCTTCCATTTCTATAGCGCCTTTTATGACCTCAGGGATGTCTCAAAGCACTTTATAGCCAATTAAGTACTTTTTTTGAAGTGTAGTCACTGTTGTAATGTGGACAACGTGGCAGCCAATTTACGCATAGCAAGCTCCCACAAACAGCAATGTGATAATGACCAGATAATCTGTTTATAATGATGTTGCTTGAGGGATAGTTATTGGCCAGGACACCGGGGAGAACTCCCCTGCTCTTCTTCAAAATAGTGCCCTGGGGTCTTTTACATCCACTTGAGAGGACAGACAGGGCCTCGGTTTAACATCTCATCAGAAAGACGGCACCTTCAACAGTGCAGCACTCCCTCAGCACTGCACTGGAGTGTCAGCCTAGATTATGAGCTTAAGTCTCTGGAGTGGTGCTTGAACCCCACAACCTTCTGACTCTGAGGCGAGGGTGCTACCAATGAATTAGTCGCCGGTGTCCAGAGCCTGCGAGTGATGGAGTCGCCGTGCAGAACAGGTCAATGATAGAGTGACCATGGACAAGCCCTGTTGAGTCTGTGCTTTCCAAATGTGGTTATGCTGAATAACTGGACACAGACAACAGAATACTTAAACAGGTCTTTAGTAACTGAGGGTCAGGGCTGAACTGAAATACAATTTGCTCCACAGGGTTTATATACCGGTGTGGTCACCACTGGTACTACAATATACAGGAGCCATCAGAAAGTAGTCCATCACCTTAAGGTAGTCTCTTAAGGTGGTACAGGTTACATACACTACAATTCCTCCCCTTTTAGCTTAACAGTGTACACCCCAATTTAAACATAACATGGATAACATATATACAACTTTCATACAAAACTGTTCAAAGATTCAGTCTCTGAGGAGGCCTCCTGATCCGGGCCGGATAACGCCTTTCAGGGGTCTCTGGTTCTCGTTGCTGGGGTGACTCATCCATTTGATCTCTTATGGATTGAACATCATCATGTACGTTCGAGTCTGAGGTAGATGCTACAGGCTCAATAACTTCTTCAACTGGTGTCTCTGCCGTAGACATGGGGTCGACCCTTGTTCTCGATTCCACAAGTTGGTCAGCATGACGTCGTATTACGTTCTCACCAACGTCTACCGTGTACATCAAGGGTCCTTGTCGGGCACGAATTGTTCCGGATTGCCATTTATCATTCCTATAGTCCCTGGCCAACACTGGTTGTCCTATTTCGAAACTCCGAGTGGCCTTGTTATTTACGTGCTGGAATTGTTTGTTTTCGACTTCCCTACGCACATTGGGTTTTAACAAATCCAACCGGGACCGCAACCTCCTGTTATAGAACATTATGGCAGGGCTTTGATTTGTCACTGCACGCGTGGCGTTTCGATATGCCATCAGGAAATTGTCCACCTTGTGTTGTAGTGGAATATGATCTTCGCTCATGGCCTTTATCGCCTTTTTGAACGTTTGTACAAATCTCTCGGCCAACCCATTGGTAGCCGGATGATATGGGGCAGATGTATAGTGTTTCACCCCATTCTTTTTCATGAATTTCTGGAATTCTTCTGACACGAACTGTGGTCCGTTGTCTGAACATATTTGTTCCGGCAACCCATTCCTTGCAAATATGGTTCTTACAACTGCCATCATCTTTTCAGAGGTAGTGGTCGACATCTTAATCACTTCTGGCCATTTAGAATGTGCGTCTACCGCTATCAAAAACATGGAATCCATGAATGGACCTGCAAAGTCGATATGCACACGTTGCCATGGGGTTGAAGGCCATTCCCACGGATGCAGCGGTGCAATTGGAGGTGCGTTTTGAACTTTTTGGCACCCTGAGCAGCTTTTAGTCAGATCCTCTATTTGTTTGTCGATACCTGGCCACCACACATAAGCCCTAGCAAGGCCTTTCATCTTGACTCCCCCCAGATGACCTTCATGCAGTTCCTTCAGAATTCTCTCCCTTAATTTAGGAGGAATAATCACCCTTGTTCCATACATCAATGTTCCTTGACAGACGGACAGCTGCTCTCGTCTGGCTGAGAATGCAGGTAACAATGGTTCGCCATGTGCTGGCCATCCCTTCATTGTCAAATCGTAGACCCGAGACAGTGTCGGGTCGTTTCGGGTCTCTCTCTCAATACTCGCATTGGTGACTGGTAAGCATTCGATGATGGTCGAGTGAAATATCTCGACAGGGTCAACTGCCGGTGCCTCTTCCGCTGTAGGTAGTGGCAGGCGCGACAGCCCATCAGCATTACCATGTTGCTTTGTACCTTTGAATTCGATATCATATTGATGTGCCCCTAGGAAAAGGGACCATCTCTGAAGCCTCTGCGCCGTCATAACCGGAACACCCTTCTTAGGGTTAAAAATGGAAACCAACGGCTGGTGATCTGTCAGCAGCATAAACCTTTGGCCTTGCAGGTAATGGTTAAATTTCTTAATTCCCCACACGAGGCTGAGAGCCTCCCTATCTATCTGGGCATAGTTGCGCTCTGCGGAGGTCAATGATCTGGATGCGAACGCGACTGGCCTTTCCAAGCCATTTGGCAACTTATGAGAGAGCACTGCCCCGATACCATATGGAGAAGCATCACAAGCTAAACGAATAGGCAGCGTTGGGTTAAAGTGAGCCAACACTTCCTTAGAGGTGATCAGTGCCTTGCTTTTTTGAAAAGCCCGCTTACAGTCCTCGCTCCACTTCCATGGTACTCCCATTTGCAAAAGAGTGCTCAGCGGGTGTAACACCGTGGATAAATTTGGAAGAAACTTGTGGTAATAGTTAATCAACCCAAGGAACGACCTCAACTGGGATACATTTTCCGGAGCGGGAGCTTTCACAACAGCTTCAATCTTGTCAGGTGACTTATGAAGCCCCTCCTGGTCAATGACGTGACCACAGTACGAGATTCGCTTCTGAAAGAACTCACATTTCTGGCGATTAACTCTGAGTCCATATTCTTTCAATCTGGTGAGCACCTGCTCCAAATTCGCGAGGTGTTCCTTATCATCATTTCCTGTAATCAGAATGTCGTCCAGATAGCATTGTGTGCCTGGAATTCCCTGTAATTCCTGCTCCATGGCCCTTTGCCAAATCGCTGTAGCCGATGCCACTCCAAAAACCAGTCTATTATACCGATATAAGCCCTTATGTGTGTTGATCGTGAGATACTGGCGTGACGCTTCATCAACTTCCATCTGTAGGTACGCCTGCGCCAGGTCTATCTTGGTGAAGTGTTTCCCACCAGACAGCGAAGCGAAGATATCCTCAATCCGCGGAAGCGGATATTGCACCGTGTGAAGAACCGGATTAACAGTGATCTTGAAATCGCCACAGATGCGAACCTTCCCAGGTTCCCCCGGCTTGTTGCTCAACGAACGCTTCATGACGGGAACAATGGGTGTGGCCCATTCGCTCCAGTCCACCTTTGACAGTACTCCTGAATGTTCTAGCCCTTCCAGCTCTGCTTCCACAGCAGGTCGTATCGCATAAGGTACCGGTCTGGCTTTGAAAAATTTTGGGTTTGCATGTTCTTCAACCTTGATGTTTGCCATAATTCCTTTCAGTGTTCCCAGTCCCTGTTGGAACACCTTCTTAGCATCGTCCAATATTTTGGACAGTCGTTTAGGTTTGACGTCGTCCTCTTTACAGGAATCTACAGTTAGTGCTTTTAAGGAATGCCAGTCCATATTTATTCTCCGGATCCATTCCCGTCCCAGTAGTGGCGGACCTCCCTCAGGTAACACATACAAGTCCATTCCCTGACTTTCTTTACCATTGTAGACCACCTTTACCTTTATCTTTCCGATGGGGTATACTCTTTGCCCCGTGTATGTTTTCAATACAATCTCCGTATCCCTCAGGGGAATGTGTGAGAATAACCTTTTGTAATCTTGCTTATTCATGACCGTCAATGCCGATCCAGTGTCCAATTCCATCTTCACTTGGACTCCTGCTATCCGAAGCATGACCCAGATAGTTTGGTGGTCTGCTGTGTTACCCACATTATGTATTTTTAGACAACCCAGTTCCTTACTGCTGGAGTCTGAATCCATCTTCTGTTCATCCGAACTGTTCTCTGTCACCTTGTGTACTTTTTTGTACTTCTCCTGCGGCGACTTTTTGTTGCTGGTCTTCTTTCCTGACCGGCATACTCTCGCTATGTGACCAAGTTTGCCACATTGCCTGCATTCTTTATCTTTGAACCAGCACTGGTTCTGATCATGCGTTGTCCTTCCGCAACGATAGCACTTTACTGCGCCCAATGCCATTTCATTGGTGCTGAATTCCGATGGCCTTTGCTGCATTTCTGCAGTGCCTCGTGCTGCTGCCTTGTGCGATGTTGCAATGCTGAAAGCTTTGTCCAGCGTAAGATCCTTTTCCTCTAGCAGTCGCTTCTGGGTTCCTTCCTTTAGTAGCCCACACACGAACTTATCTCTCAGAGCGTCTGCTAGTCCTGTACCAAACTGACAGTACTTTGATAACTTGTGCAGTTCGATTAAGAATTCAGCATTGCTTTCCTCTTTAAGCTGAATTCTTTTGTAAAATTTAAATCGTTCCGCTATCAGCAGCGGCGTGGGGTTTAAATGCTCTTGCAGGATAGTAACAATATCCGTGAAACTCTTTCCTACCGGTTTATCTGGTGTTACAAGGTGCCTTAATAACCCATACGTCTTCGCACCCATCGAGTTTAATAGGGTTAGTGCTTTCTTATCCACCGTGTCGAAGTCTCGACTCCCGAGTAAGACTCTTTAAACACAAAGTATCGTTAAAGACAGGCTTTATTTGCTTGCAAGGGAAGAGTTGTGTAGTCAAGGGCTACATCAGACCTCTTCAAAGTAATACAGAATTTGTAACATATTTATACAGTACAGAAACAAAACAGGCTTTCTATGCCACATGACATAGTATTGAATCATACCTGATTACAAAGGCACAGACCTTGCGAATTATTGGAACAACGTATTCCAGGCTTCGTTAGAATAACGAACAGAAATACCTTGAGATAAGATTAATTAATCCTTTATTATGGGATCCTTCTGTTCTCCCACTGTACCAACTGAGCCTGTGGGCCGATGTTTACCTTATCCTGTCCTTGGCTATTTGTTTGGTAAACGAGGCTCCTTGTTAAGCTTGTCACAGATAAGGAGTACGTATGTAGCATTCCTATATTGTCTCGTTCCCTTGAAACATGATTAGTGAATCATGCTGTTGGCCATTTAAAGTTTAAATGGATTTTATTCTATGCCCAGGAAGCCATTTTATGTCTAAGTGAGAAACTGTACTTCCTCAACCGGTACCTCATTCGCTGTACAGTAAACTTCAATGCGTTCCACATAAGTGGCCCAATCTTCTACATCGCTATCAAAAGCAGTGGTGTTACCTGTTTTTGGCATCCTTGTTGAGTTTCCTTTATTTTATTTTAATTTTCAAAATGGCGGCTTCCCGCGCTTGGCGGCTTTTCCCGCGCTTGTCTTCTTCCCCCGCCGACTAAAATGGCGATTACCGCGCTGTTGCCGTTCTCGCCTCCCAGCGGTCCTTTATTTCCCCTGACGCTGCTGCTCTTGTTCCCCGCCGCTCCCGCGGTCCTCGTGGACATCAACGCTTTCCTGGCTGCTGCGCGTCTCTGCCCCGATTGCAGTCCGGCTCCTGACACCGGCTGCGGTCGTGTTCTCCGCCCTTTTCTTCGTTTTCCCTCCCCTTCTCCCACTGACAACTCGGCCGACTTCCCCTCCGTGCCGCTCGATCGGGCTTACCCGCCGCTGTCGTAGAAGGGATGATCACTGCCTGTTGCTGATGGTGGACTTCGTGACCAGCAAACCAAACCGGGTTCCCGATGGCCTCCCGTGCGATGCAGTGCTCAGCAGGATGTTGAGGGCGGATGCCCCTTTTCGACGCCCGTTCTGAGGACGAAGCTTCATTGGACGCAAAACTGCCGCTAGGTACGATCAGACTCGTCGCCACTGTTGAGTCTGTGCTTTCCAAATGTGGTTATGCTGAATAACTGGACACAGACAACAGAATACTTAAACAGGTCTTTAGTAACTGAGGGTCAGAGCTGAACTGAAATACTATTTGCTCCACAGGGTTTATATACCGGTGTGGTCACCACCAGTACTACAATATACAGGAGCCATCAGAAAGTAGTCCATCACCTTAAGGTAGTCTCTTAAGGTGGTACAGGTTACATACACTACAAGCCCCAACACAACACCAGGGTTCAGGTCCCGGCCCTAACGTGGAGGACAGTCACAGGGGCTTCTACAGTAGTCAACCCATGATGATATTAATGGTGATGCATACATCGTTAGTACACCTGTAAGACAGATAACAAGTAGGAGGTGAAGCTAGTTGACAATTTATGGATGTTCAGACAATGTAATGGTGCAGGAAGTGTTTCAAGCCTGGTTTCATGTTGACTAGTCACACTTGACTTTCATGTAATTGGAACTATTGGCCTAGAAATTTCAAGCGCAAAACTGCTGCCTCAGCGTCCAACGTGGCGGATGTCGTGCGTGCGCTCATTCCGGGCGTGAAGTACACTGCCCACCATATTGGATCAGGCTTCTCCGTAGGCATCCAAGGAGTGTGCCGGAAGTATGTTAAATTCTGATTAAAATATTTCTATGAGGGTCCTATGCTTGTTGTAGGCATCTTTTGTGATATTGGGCTGCCCCAGGGCCTGACTGATAAAGTCACTCAGCAACTCGTGGTGCTAACAGGCAGGAAGGACCTTATTTAAAGGGCTTAGCCACTACTTACTTACAGGTTAGTTGCTGGTTTGTCCTTTTAGGCTGCTGGTTAACATCTGGGCCCTTTTGGCCTCTTTTCTCACTCTGAAAACTTAATTGTGACTCCTGAGAAGGAGATTTTCACAGTGCTGCACTGTTTTTGGCTGCAGTTCAAAACATAAGAACATAAGAAATAGGAGCAGGTGTCAGCCATTCGGCCCTTCGAGCCATTCAATGAGATCATGGCTGATCTTCTGCCTCAACTCCATTCACCGGCCCTATCGCCATATCCCTTGATGCCTTTACTAGTCAGAAATCTATCGCCTTCTGTTTTGAATATACCCAATGACTGAGCCTCCACAGCCCTCTGGGGTAGAGAATTCCAAAGATTCACCACCCTCTGTGTGAAGACATTTCTTCTCATCTTAGTCCTGAATGGCCTACCTTTTATCCTGAGGCTGTGGCCTCTGGTTCTAGACTCCCCAACCAAGGGAAACATTCTCCCAGCATCCACCCTATCAAGCCCTGTAATAATTTTGTATGCTTCAATGAAATCCCCTCTCATTCTTCTGAATTCAAGAGAATACAGGCCTAGTTTACTCAATCTCTTCTCATACGACCATCCCGCCATCCCAAGAATCAATCTCGTGAACCTTCGTTGGACTCCCTCTATGGCAAGTATATCCTTCCTTAGGTAAGGAGACCAAACCAGTTTGACTACAGTCGTGGGTGTTCAGGTAGAGTTGCCTTTAGGGCTGGTAGAGGAGGGGGAGCAGCAAGGAGGACAGGAGAAAGCTGGAGCAGCTGGGAGGAGAGCGTGGAGGAGGAGGGCAGTGCACAGGAGGCCAGACCCACAGCGGGTCTTCAGGGAGCTCTTCACAGAAATGAACTTCACTGAGGAATAATGTCTGAGGCACCTTCGCGTCACCGAGGAGGCTTGTCACCGAGCGATGTCACCCACTGCAGCCACTTGCAAAACAAAAGCAGTGTTTATGCAGAGTGTGTCGGGTGAGATCGAATAAAGAAGGAGAAAAGAGGATAAGATGTGAAGAAACCCAATGCGACGTCTCCTCCATCGTTGCTGCTCGCCATAGCTGCGACTCTCTCCCTTGCCCGTGATGGCCAGCACGCTCTCTTCCATGGGGGAGGGTGTGCAGGCGGGCTCAGCCTCCTCCACTGGCAGCCTCCGGGCACAGATTGTGGGCAAGAAAGGGAGTGTTTTAGCGAGAGTCTTGTGAGGTGTTTAGAGAATGTGCGTGTCATGGTTGAATAGTTGGTATGCAGTGTTTAAGATGTGTAGTGTGGAGAAGTGAGGGTTGCAATAGTGTGAGTGTGTTTGATGGATTCAGGTGAGGATATGAGTGATGGGGTACTTGCAGGGGAAGAATGGGATGTAAAGGCCCCACAATGCCCCTTGCTCTTTGATGGTGAGCTATTGAAGTATCAGTGAGGAGGAGATTATTGTAGATATTCCACATGCTCAGTGCATTGCATTCTTGGCAGGTGCAGCCAGCTCCTCTTACCTTAACGGAGCATGTAAGGTTGTTAAACTTTTTATGGCACTGTGCATGTGCTGTGCATGGGGTCATGGCACAGGCACTGACTGCCCTGCCCACCTCCTGCCATGGCCGTTGAGTTGCTCTCCTTGTTGACTGCCATTGTGAGGTCCCAAATAAGAATTCCCTCTTCCTTCATCTAACTTCTGAAAAGAGCATTACCACAGCTTCATCTGAAAACATGTGGGCCCAAATTCTTCCTCCAGAACTCTGAGACAAATCTTCCTTTAAAGATGTGCTTGAGACATCTGATTTTGACGTGTTGCCCCATTAAGCTGCTGCAGGCCTCGAAATCCTGGAGGAGCACTCTACTTGGGTGCTTGAAAATGCAAACAAAGAGCAGGGGAGTTCTCCCCGGTGCCCTGGACAATATTTATCCCTCAACCAACATCACTAAAACAGATTATATGGACATTATCACATAACTGTTTGTGGAGTCTTGCTGTGCGCAAATTGGCTGTTGCATAGAAACATAGACGATAGGAGCAGGAGTAGGCCATTCGGCCCCTCGAGCCTGCTCCGCCATTCAATGAAATCATGGCTGATCATCCAAACTCAGTACCCTGTCCCTGCCTTCTCCCCATATCCCTTGATCCCTTTAGCCTTAAGAAATACATCTAACTCCTTCTTGAATATATTTAATTAATTGGCCTCAACTGCCTTATGTGGTAGAGAATTCCACAGGTTCACCACTCTCTGGGTGAAGAAATTCCTCCTCATCTCAGTCCTAAATGGCTTACCCCTTATCCTTAGACTGTGACCCCTGGTTCTGGACTCCGCCGCCATCGGGAACATCCTTCCTGCATCTAGTCTGTCTAGTCCTGTTAGAATGTTATAAGTTTCAATGAGATCCCCTTTCATTCTTCTAAACTCTAGCGAATATAAGCCGAATCGATCCAATCTCTCCTCATACGTCATTCCTGCCATCCCAGGTATCAGTCTGGTGAATCTTCGCTGCACTCTCTCCATGGCAAAAACATCCTTCCTCAGATAAGGTGATCAAAACTGCACATAATACTCAAGGCGTGGTCTCAACAAGGCCCTGTACAACTGCAGCAAGACAGCCTTGCTCCTGTACTCGAATCCTCTCGCTCCGAAGGCCAACATACCACTTGCCTTCTTAACCACCTGCTGCACCTGCATACTTACCTTCAGCGACTGGTGCACAAGGACACCCAGGTCTCGTTGCACTTTCCCTTTTCCCAATCTATTGCCGTTCAGATAATAATCTGAATTCCTGTTTTTGCCACCGAAATGGATAACCTCACATTTATCCACATTATACTGCATTTGCCATGCATCTGCCCAATCACCCAACCTGTCCAAATCATACTGGAGTTTCTCTGCATCCTCCTCACAGCGCACACGCCCACCCAGCTTTGTGTCATCTGCAAACTTGGAGATATTACATCTAGTTCCCTCATCTAGATCATCATTAATATATATTGTGAATAGCTAGGGTCCTAGCACCGATCCCTGCGGTACCCCACTAGTCACTGCCTGCCACTCGGAAAAAGATCCATTTATTCCAACTCTTTGCTTCCTGTCTGCCAACCAGTTCTGTATCCAAGTCAGTGCCTTACCCCCAATCCCATGTGCTTTAACTTTGCACGCTAACCTCTTATGCGGGACCTTATCGAAAGCCTTCTGAAAGTCCAAATACACCACATCCACTGGTTCTCCCTTATCTATTCTACCAGTTACATCCTCAAAAAATTCCAGTAGATTAGTCAAGCACGATTTACCTTTCTTTCTTTCTTTCTTTCATTCTTTCTTTCTTTCTTTGAGTCCTCTCCACCCCAGCTCTCTCCTACAAGTAACGAGCAGGTTTCTGCCCCCACAATGGGAGCTCCAATCAGTGGTGTTGCTGATTCCGGATGCTAATTTGGCCAACCCCAAGAGTGCCGGTGTAGTCGACCCACCTCCCGTTTGGGGGGGGGGGCGTTGACACTCCACCCCTGCCATTTTCCCACTCAGTTCTCACCCCAACAGAACATCTGGGCTCCTGTATCCAATTATTTTGTGACAGTTAGATTTGTGTGACTATAATCCCTGGATGGGTTTGTTATTGCATTTGGTGCTTCAGACAAAATATTTTAATACTGTTATTATTGGATAATTCATTTTAGGAATATTTATTCGTAAGATAATGAAATAACATATTTTCCAAGTGGTTTAAAAACCCCAAACAGATGCAAACTCCAATTACTCAAAGAAAAAGAACATGTTTGCAGCATTAAAGACTAATTCAGGTTGTATATGAAATATTGCTGTTTCATCCAAAGTGTGACTAGGAAAATAAACCTGTATTGAAATCAGTCCTGTTAACATGTGTCTTCCTGATGAAGACTGGAATGTAAAACTCGCAGATGTTGTCTCTTCTGTTGTTGCATAGATAATATACAGCAACGTATTATTGCAACAGATGGCCTGGTATAAATTATGTAAATTTGGGCAGACTAATTAGACATAACAGAATTTCGCTAAGTTTTCCAAGTTTCACTGATACTCTGCAGAAATCTCCAGATAACATTGTTCACATCTAACCGATGTACTTAACCCAATGAAGGCATGCCAGCATAAACCTGCTGTACCGTGTTTTTACACTGTGTCTTCAATCGCCTCTGAAATTGTGGAGCAGCAAAATGGTTCAGTCTGCGTGAATTGCGCCAGTCAATTTTAGCCGATTTTTTCTGAAATGCGTTCTACAGAAATGGGATTTAGTTGGCCTGATTCTCTAGTCTGCAGAACAGACCTGAACAATCCAGAAAACTAAGACTGCTATTTGTTTGGTGTGTGTATTCATTCTTTTTTTCCCATTACAGCAGTTAGATTGCTTGCAAATAAGTGACAGAAAACACCTTGGCCTTCTTTACATAGTATTACTTAGTGCTGATGCATTTAAGGGAAGCTAGATACAGGGGAGAAAGGAATAGAAGGATATACTGACAGATTTAGATGAAGTAGGGTTGGAGGTGGCTCGTGTGGAGCATAAACACCGGCAACAACAACAACAGTAACAGGAGTATTATAAGACAAAATTTGACACCGAGCCACATAAAGAGAAATTAGGGCAGATGACCAAAAACTTGGTCAAAGAGGTAGGTTTTAAGGAGCATCTTAAGGGAGGAAAGAGAGGTAGAGAGGTGGAGAGTTTTAGGGAGGGAATTCCAAAACTTAGGGCCTAGGCAGCTGAAGGCACAGCTGCCAATGGTAGAGCGATTGAAATCGGGGATGCTCCAGAGGCCAGAATTAGAGGAGCGCAGATATCTTGCGGGGTTTTGGGGCTGGAGGGGGTTACAGAGATAGGGAGGGGCGAGGCCATGGAGGGATTTGAAAACAAGAATGAGAATTTTAAATTCGAGGCATTGCTTAACCGGGAGCCAGTGTAGGTCAGAGAGCACAGGGGTGATGGGTGAACGGGACTTGGTGCGAGTTAAGACACGGGCAGCCGATGGATGACCTCAAGTTTACGTAGGGTAGAACGTGGGAGGCCGGCCAGGAGTGCGTTGGAATAGTCAAGTCTGGAGGCAATAAAGGCATGGATGCAGGTTTCAACAGCAGATGAGCTGAGGCAGGGCAGAGACGGGCGATGTTATGGAGGTGGAAATAGGCGGTCTTAGTTATGGCGTGGATATGCAGTCAGAAGCTCATTTCAGGGTCAGATATGACACCAAGGTTATGAACAGTCTGGTTCAGCCTCAGATGCTAAGGAGAGGGATGGAGTCAGTGGTTGGGAATGGAGTTTGTGGCGGGGACCAAAAACAATGGCTTCAGTCTTCCCAATATTTAATTGGAGGGAATTTCTGCTCATCCAGTACTGGATGTCGGACAAGCAATCTGACAATTTAGAGACCGTGGAGGGGTCGAGAGAAATGGTGATGATGTAGAGCTGGATGTCGTCAGCATACACGTGGAAACTGATGCTGTGCTTTTGGACGATCTTGCCGAGGGACAGCATGTAGATGAGAAATAGGAAGGGACCAAGGATTGATCCTCGGGGGACACCAGAGGTAACGATGCGGGAGCGGGAAGAGAAGCCATTGCAGGTTCCCTGTTTCTGTGCTGTAAAATTCTATGTAATTCTATTTAAGACCTTGAGTTGGAAATTCATTATAGCCAAGGAATGGGCGGTGTCAGTAGAAAAGTTGGAGAATTAGCACCAGGCGCTAATGCTTTAGACTGCACGCAAAATTCGTGCTCACTGCTCAAAAAAATGATTGGAGTCCTAATTCAAGTCTTAAACCCAAGCTCATTGACGTTACACTCAAAGGGTGCAGTCCAATCGTAAGTCCTGATTGCCACAGGCTTTTTTCAGTACTTAAAGGGGAGGTTCATTGATGCTGCAGAACCTCATTCTCAGCATTGCTGGCTGTGCAGCTGCCTCAACAAGCAGGAGCAGGACAAGGAGAAGGAGCCAGAGGACTGAACCAGCTGTACTCATGGCAGATCCACGCCCCAGGGAGAGAGCCCGCAGATTCTGGTGTTGGTTTTCACTGTGGAGAGATGGAGGGCGGTGCTCTACTCGGCAAGTGGCAGGAGGCCCTCACCACAAGTCTTCTGCATCATAAGAACATAAGAACATAAGAAATAGGAGCAGGAGTAGGCCAATAGGCCCCTCGAGCCTGCTCCGCCATACAATACGGTGGCATAGTGGTTAGCACTGTTGCCTCACAGCGCCAGGGACCCGGGTTCGAATCCGGCCTCGAGCGACTGTCTGTGTGGAGTTTGCACATTCTCCCCGTGTTTGCGTGGGTTTCCTCCGGGTGCTCCGGTTTCCTCCCACAGTCCAAAGATGTGCGGGTTAGGTGGATTGGCTATGATAAAATTGACCCTTAGTGTTAGGGGGATTAAATACGTGGGGATAGGGTGGGATGTGTGTTGGTGTAGGGGTCACGGGGATCGGGTGGGATATGTGTCGGTGCAGGCTCGATGGGCCGAAATGGCCTCTATCTGCACTGTGGGGTTTCTGTGATTCTGTGAATAAGATCATGGCTGATCTGATCCTAACCGCCAATCTACTATCACAGAACCATCTCCTGAATCTAACAGAATTAGATACACGAAATAGGAGCAGGATCAGGCTACACGGCCCCTGCGCCCGCTCCGCTACCAACAGGGCCATGACCGATCCGAACCTAGACTCATGTCCAAATTCCTGCCCACTCCCCATAACCCTTTACTTCTAGGAAACTGTCTATTTCTGTTTTAAATTTATGTAATGATGTAGCTTCTACAGCTTTTTGGGGCAGCATATTCCATGGACCTACCACCCTCTGAGTGAAGTAGTTCCTCCTCATCTCAGTTTTGAAAGAGCAGCCCCTTATTCTAAGACTATGCCCCCTAGTTCTAGTTTCACCCATCATCGGGAACATCCTCCCCGCATCCACCCAATCCAACCCCTTCACAATCTTATATGTTTCAATAAGATCGCCTCTCATTCTTCTGAACTCCAATGAGTAGAGTCCCAATCTACTCAACCTCTCCTCATATGTCCATCCCCTCATCCCCGGGATTAACTGAGTGAACCTTCTTTATACTGACTCGAGAGCAAGTATGTCTTTTCTTAAGTATGGACACCAAAACTGTATGCAGTATTCCAGGTGCGGTCTCACCAATACCTTGTACAACTGAAGCAATACCTCCCTATTTTTATATTCTATCCCCCTAGCAATGAAAGCCAACATTCCATTGGCCTTCTTAATCACTTGCTGCACCTGCATACTAACCTTTTGAGTTTCGTGCACCAGGACCCCCAGATCCCTTTGTACTTCAATACTATCCAGTTTCTTGCCATTAAGATAATAACTTGCTCTATGATTTTTCCTGCCAAAGTGCATAACCTCACACTTTCCAGTATTGTATTCCATCTGCCAAATCTCTGCCCACTTACTTAGCCTGTCTATGTCCCCTTGCAGGTTTTTTATGTCCTCCTCACTCACTACTTTCCCTCCCATCTTAGTATCATCTGCAAACTTTGATATGTTACACTCGGTCCCCTCCTCCAAATCGTTAATATAGATTGTAAAGAGTTGGGGACCCAGCACTGACCCCTGTGGAACACCACTAGTTACTGATTGCCAGTCCGAGAATGAACCATTTATCCCAACTCTCTGCCTTCTGTTAGTTAGCCAATCCTCTATCCATGCCAGAATATTACCCCCAATCCCGTGATTTTTTATCTTAAGCAATAATCTTTTGTGTGGCACCTTGTCAAATGCCTTTTGGAAGTCTAAATACACTACGTCCACTGGTTCCCCTTTATCCACCCTACATGTTACTTCCTCAAAGAACTCCAGCAAATTTGTCAAACATGACTTCCCCTTCATAAAACCATGCTGCCTTTGTCCTATTAAATTATGATTATCCAAATGTCCTGTTACTGTCTCCTTAATAATGGACTCCAATATTTTACCTACCACAGATGTTAGGCTAACCGGTCTATAGTTTCCAGCCTTCTGCCTACTGCCCTTTTTAAATAAGGGCGTTACATTAGCAGTTTTCCAGTCTGCCGGGGCCTTTGCTGAGTCCAGGGAGTTTTGGAAAATTATTACCAATGCATCCACAATCCCTACCGCCACTTCCCTCAAGACCCTAGGATGTAAGCCATCAGGTCCAGGTGATTTATCCGCCTTGAGTCCCATTATTTTACCGAGTACCACTTCCTTAGTGATTTTGATCGTGTTTAGCTCCTCCCCCCCTATAGCCCCCTGTTTGTCCAGTGTTGGGATATTCTTAGTGTCTTCTACTGTAAAGACTGATACAAAATATTCATTCAGTGTTTTTGCCATCTCCATATTTCCCACCATTAATTTCCCGGTCTCATCCTCTAAGGGACCAACATTTACTTTAGCCACCCTTTTTCTTTTTATATAACTATAAAAACTCTTACTATCTGTTTTTATATTTTTTGCTCATTTACTTTCATAATCTATCTTTCCTTTCTTAATCAACCTTTTTGTCATTTTTTGCTGTCTTTTAAAGTTTTCCCATTCCTCTATCCTCCCACTAGATTTGGCTACCTTATATGCCCTTGTTTTTAGTCGAATACTATCCTTAATTTCTTTACTTAGCCACGGATGGCTGTCTTTTCTTTTACACCCTTTTCTTCTCAGTGGAATATATATTTTTTGGAAGTTGTAAAATAACTCCTTAAATGTACACCACTGATCATGTATCGTCTTACCCTTTCATCTATTTTCCCAATCCACTCTACTCAATTCCGCTCTCATACCTTCATATTCTCCTTTATTCAAGCTTAGCACGCTTGTTTGAGATCCAACCTTCTCACCCTCTAATTGAATATGGAATTCAACCATGTTATGGTCACTCATTCCAAGGGGATCCTTTACTAGGACATTTTTAATTAATCCTGTCTCGTTACACAGGACCAGATCTAAGGTTGCTTGCCCCCTGGTCGGTTCAGTTACATACTGCTCAAGAAACCCATCCCTAATACACTCAATGAACTCATCCTCAAGGCAGCCCTGTCCAATTTGATTTGTCCAATTAATATGATAGTTAAAATCCCCCATAATTATAGATGCTCCCTTATTACAAGCCTCAACTATTTCCTGATTGATACTCCATCCAACAGAGTTGCAACTGTTCGGAGGCCTATAGACTACGCCCACTAGTGTTTTTTTCCCCTTATTATTCCTTACCTCCACCCAAACTGTTTCATTATCCTGATCTTTTGACCCAATATCATTTCTCTGTATTACAGTGATTCCTTCCTTTATTAACATAGCCACCCCACCTCCCCTTCCTTCCTGCCTGTCCATCCTGATCGTTAAATAACCTGGTATGTTTAATTCCCAGGCATTGTCACCCTGCAGCCATGTTTCTGTAATGGCCACAAGATCATACCCATATGTAGTTATTTGTGCCATTAACTCATCTATTTTGTTATGAATGCTACGTGCATTCAGATAGAGAACTTTCAAATATGTTTTGAGACACTTAGTTCCTGCTTTTGCCCTTTTTATTACTTTACCTTTTACTCCATACCTTCTGCCCCTTCCTGACACGCTCTGGTTTTTAATTTCCCCACTGCTACCTAAGTCTATGACCTTCTCTGTTGTCATTTTTATTATTTGCTCTCTAGGAACCTCCCCCCCACTAGTTAGATTAAAGCCCTCTCTACAGCCCTAGTTATATGATCCGCCAGGACTCTAGTCCCAGCACTGGCCAAGTGAAGCCCGTCCCAACGGAACAGCTCCCTCCTGCCCCAGTACTGGTGCCAGTGTCCCAGGAAGCAAAACCCATTTCTCCCACACCAGTCTTTGAGCCACACATTTAACTCTCTAATTTTATTTGTCCTTGCCAAATTCACGCGTGGCTCAGGTAATAATCCAGAGATTATTACCCTTGAGGTTCTGTTTTTTAATTTGACCCCTAGCTGCTCATACTCCTTTAACAGAACTGGCTTCCTAGTCCTATCTACATCGTTTGTACCAACATGGACCACGACAACTGGATCCACCCCCTCCCACTGCAAGTTTCTTTCCAGCCCAGAGGAGATGTCCTTAACTCTGGCACCGGGTAGGCAACACAGCCTTCGGGACTCTCGCTCTCGGCTGCAGAGAACTCTAGCTATCCCCCTAATAATACTATCCCCTACCACTACAACATTTCTATTTACTCCCCCCTCTTGAATGGTCCCCCGTTCCACGGTGCTGTGGCCAGGTTGCTCATCCTCCCTGCAGTCCCTGCTCCTGTCCCCACAGGGAGTAAGAACCTCGAACCTGTTGGTCAAGAGCAAGGGCTGCGGCTCCTCCAGCTCTACCTCCTGGATCCCCGTACCTGTCTCACTCGTAGTCACACCGTCCTGTCCCTGACCATGGGCTACATCTGAATTACTTAACTTCATAGGTGTGACCACCTCCTGATACACAGAGTCCAGGTACTTCTCCCCCTCCCTGATGTGTCGCAGTGTCTGAAGCTCAGTCTCCAGCTCATCAACACGGAGCTGGAGTTCCTGTAGCAGCAGACACTTCTCACAGACATAATCACCGTGAGCCTCAATGGGGTTCACCGGCTCCCACATCTCGCAACAGTAACACATCACCTGCTCCATTCTATGTAATTAATTAAATTTTTTATTGTTAGTTATGGACACCCTCTGCCCGATTTTAGATGCTAGTATCCCCTTTAATTAATTGGATTTAAATTAAATCAATCCCTCTAGTTACACCAGTTAAATGGTTTACCAACAGTCACTCTGCACCAGAAAGGCCTTGGTACACCACAGCAACCTTAAAAACTATAAACCACAGACTTAAAGTTTTAAAACGAGAGAAATACTCCAACCAATCACCTACCTGTTTTGTGGTGACGTCACACCTTGAATACTTTTTACCTCTCTCCTTGCCTGAGATTGGAGATTGGTGAGGCCTACCTGAGCCTCTGGGGCCTCTAGTAGTCGCTCTGCCGCGCTGCTCCGCCTCCACCCACTGCCGATGCCGCACTGAGGCCTACTTGAGCCTCTGGGGCCTCTTGTAGTCGCTCTGCCGCGCTGCTCCGCCTCCACCCGCTGACGATGCCGCACTGAGGCCTACCTGAGCCTCTGGGGCCTCTTGTAGTCGCTCTGCCGCGCTGCTCCGCCTCCACCCGCTGCCGAGGCCGCACTGAGGCCTACCTGAGCCTCTGTGTGATGAAATATGCCATTCATCACTCATCTGTATTCTCTGTGTGATTGTGCCTGTGACTGTGGTTTAGTTTCAGTTTCATTTCCCTTACCTCAGTTCCATTTTCCTCACCTTGTATTGTATTGTGTGTAGGGCTCCGCCCATACCTGGCCCCTATGTAAGCAGGCTCAGTGTGCCTCACATCCAGTACTGCAGACCTCTGGATGGAAGACACCTCTCCACTGTGTGTTACCTTCTAAGTTAATAAAAGCCTTGTTTTGTTCCGCTAACATTGAGTCTCGGATTTATTGAGGCACATCAATTTTATTAACTTACTTTTCAACACAATGGATCAACTCTTGAAACCCGAACGTTTGGATTTGGACCAGCATGCTTCGGACGCATCGGCACGCTTCGGATTCTGGTTTATGTGTATGGAATTCTTCCTGGACAATTCCGCAGCCGTCACAGGTGTTACGGACGCTGAAAGTATGAAACTCGGAATCCTGCGGAATTGGGTAAGCCACAGGGTTTACCCCCTCATCCAAGACGCTGACACGTACCCGGCCGCCTGCGACATCTTAAAGGCGCATTACCAGCAGCCTACGAATGAGGTGTATGCTAGGCATCTGCTCGCTACTCGCGCACAGCGACCTGGGGAATCGCTGGATGAGTTCCTAGTCACCCTGAAAACGCTTGGCAAAGACTGCAAGTGCCAAGATGTAAAAGCCGCAGTGTACACTGACGAGCTTGTTCGCGATGCCTTCATCACAGGCCTCAGCTCCACTTACATCCGGCAGAGACTGCTGGAAAAAACGGGATTGGACCTGAAACAGGCTGTGGACACAGCGCGATCCCTGGATGTGGCCCAGAGAAACTCGGACGCCTACTCTTCAGCCCGCGCCGCCCACGCCGCCACGTGTGCACCAAGGGCCCCGCCATCTTGGAAGGCATCTTCCCCGCCCGGCAGCCCGACACCGTCGGGGCCCCGCTCTCCCCCCAGAAGCCCTACGACAGCCGCGACGCGTCGGGGACCCAACTGCTACTTCTGTGGGCAGTCGAAGCACACCAGAAACCTGTGCCCGGCGAAAGGCACCACCTGCTTTAAGTGCGGTAAGAAGGGGCACTTCGGGAAGGTGTGCAGAGGGAACCCCGCCGGAAAACCCACCACCGCCGCGTGTGCGCCGTGGGAGCGGCCATCTTGGACGCCATCTTGCCCGACCTCGTGGGGTCCGCCATCTTGTGAGCAGACAGCGTGGACGCCATCTTGTCTCGATCAGGGCCCTACAGTGGCATCGGTCACAGTGGACCAGACCAGGCCGCACCCGCTATCCAAATCAATGGTGGACATCGAGGTAAACGGGTGCGGGGTTAAATGTTTAATTGACAGTGGAAGCACGGAGAGTTTTATCCACCCTGAACCAGCACAACAACTCTCCCTAAAGGTGGTCCCTACTCGGGGTACCATCTCTATGGCTGATAAAACCCAGACATCGACCATTATGGGTTACTGCACGGTACAATTGTCCGTTAACGGAACTGTATACGATAATTTTAAAGTACTAATCATGAAGAATCTATGTGCGAGCGTGATCTTGGGCCTGGATTTCCAGTGCCACCACCAAAGCATCACGCTCAATTACGGTGGGTCCCAGTCGCCCCTCACAGTGTGCGGTCTGGCTACCCTGAAGGTAAAGCCGCCTTCGCTATTCGCGAACCTTACCCCTAACTGCCGGCCAATAGCGACCAAAAGCAGGAGGTACAGCTGGGAGGACAGGCGGTTTATCGCGACCGAGGTAGACAGGCTCCTGAAGGAGCGCATTATTGAACGCAGCAACAGCCCGTGGCGCGCCCAAGTGGTGGTGGTAAGGGGTAGCGAGAAGAAACGGATGGTGATCGACTATAGCCAAACGATCAACAGGTACACCCAACTAGACGCCTACCCGCTACCCCGCATATCAGAAATGGTGAACCAAATCGCCCAATACCGGGTGTTCTCCACCATCGACCTCAAGTCAGCGTACCACCAGCTCCCTATCAGACCAGGGGACCGCCCGTACACCGCCTTCGAGGCGAACGGACGCCTCTACCAATTCCTCAGAGTCCCCTTTGGGGTGACGAATGGGGTCTCGGTCTTCCAGAGGGAGATGGACCGCATGGTCGATGACCACCACTTGCAGGCAACCTTCCCCTACCTCGACAACGTCACCATCTGCGGTCACAACCAGCAGGATCACGACTCGATCCTCGAGAGGTTCCTGAAAACCGCACAAAAACTCAACCTCACTTACAACGAGGACAAGTGCGCTTACAACACCACGCGCCTCTGCATACTAGGCAGCGTGGTGGAGAATGGGGAAATCGGACCAGACCCGACCGATTGAGCCCCCTACGGGAGCTGCCCCTGCCCAACACTCCCAAAGCCCTGAAAAGGTGCCTGGGGTTATTTTCTTATTATTCCCAATGGGTCCCCAACTACTCCGACAAAGCCCGCCCCCTGTTGAAAGCATCCTCTTTTCCGCTCTCTGCTGAGGCCCACGCCGCCTTCAAAAGCATTAAGCGGGATATTGAGCGGGCCACGCTACAGGCAGTGGACGAGAACACTCCCTTTCAAGTGGAAAGTGATGCGTCTGACTTTGCCTTGGCGGCCACCCTCAACCAGGCGGGGCGGCCCGTAGCTTTCTTCTCGAGGACCCTCCAAGGGCCCGAGATCAGACACTCCTCCGTGGAAAAGGAGGCCCAAGCCATCGTGGAGGCAGTGCACCACTGGCGCCACTACCTAGCCGGCAAACACTTCACCCTACTTACCGACCAGCGGTCGGTAGCGTTTATGTTCAATAATAAACAGAGGGGGAAGATTAAAAATGATAAGATTCTTAGGTGGCGGATCGAGCTCTCCACCTTCGATTATGACATCATTTACCGGCCAGGGGCCCTTAACGAATCCCCCGACGCCCTCTCACGAGGGATGTGTGCCAGCGCCACTGGGGATCGGCTACAGACCCTCCACAACGACCTCTGCCACCCAGGGGTCACGCGGCTGTTCCACTTCATAAAGTCCCGTAACTTACCCTACTCGATTGAGGAAGTTCGGTCTCTGACCAGGAACTGCCGCACTTGCGCTGAGTGCAAGCCTCGGTTCTACCACCCAGATAGAGCCCACTTAATCAAAGCTACACGGCCCTTTGAGCGGCTCAGCTTAGACTTCAAGGGCCCCCTCCCGTCCGTCGACCGCAATGTTTACTTCCTGAACATTGTGGACGATTACTCCCGTTTCCCATTCGCCTTCCCCTGCCCAGACATGACCAGCGCCACGGTCATTAAATGCCTCAACAGCCTGTTCTGCCTGTTCGGTATGCCGAGCTACATCCATACGGATAGGGGGGCGTCCTTCATGAGTGAAGAGCTACGCCAGTACATGCTGTCCAGGGGGATCGCCACGTGCCGTACCACCAGCTACAACCCCGGGGTAACGGTCAAGTGGAGCGAGAGAACGGGACAGTATGGAAAGCAGTCACTCTAGCTCTAAGGACCAAGGGCCTTCCTATCTCCCGCTGGCAGGAAGTCCTCTCAGATGTGCTCCATTCGATATGGTCGCTATTGTGTACTGCCACTAATGCCACGCCTCATGAACGAATGTTTGTCTTTCCCCGGAAATCCACCTCAGGCGTATCTATGCCGTCATGGCTCTCCACCCCAGGTCCGGTATTCGTGCGAAGGCATGTGAGGGGCCACAAGACGGACCCTCTCGTGGAGTCAGTGCACCTACTCCACGCCAACCCCCAATACGCGTATGTCCGGCACGCCGACGGAAGGGAGGACACCGTGTCCATAAAAGATGTCGCCCCAGCCGGTAACGACAACAACCACGACAACAGCAGCAACAACGATCACAGCAACTCTTACCCACCCACTACTCTTTCATCACCCCCGGAAGAACATCGACCAGCGGTACCCTCACCAACTACCCCTTCAACAACCCTGGCGGCGCCCCCGGCAGAGACCCAGGAGGCCACCGGGGACACCCAGCCGACACCCGCGGCACCACAACAGCCACGTCGGTCACAGAGGACTATCAAACCCCCGAACAGACTAAATCTATAGAAAGGGTGAATGTGATGAAATATGCCATTCATCACTCATCTGCATTCTCTGTGTGATTGTGACTGTGGTTTAGTTTCAGTTTCATTTCCCTTACCTCAGTTCCGTTTTCCTCACCTTGTATTGTATTGTGTGTAGGGCTCCGCCCATACCTGGCCCCTATGTAAGCAGGCTCAGCATGCCTCACATCCAGTACTGCAGACCTCTGGATGGAAGATACCTCTCCACTGTGTGTTACCTTCTAAGTTAATAAAAGCCTTGTTTTGTTCCGCTAACATTGAGTCTCGGATTTATTGAGGCACATCACTCTGGAGTCTCTTGTAGTCGCTCTGCCACGCTGCTCCGCCTCCACCCGCTGCCGATGCCGCACTGAGGCCTACCTGAGCCTCTGGAGTCTCTTGTAGTCGCTCTGCTGCGCTGCTCCGCCTCCACCCGCTGCCGGTGCCGCACTGAGGCCTACCTGAGCCTCTGGGGTGTCTTGTAGTCGCTCTGCCGCGCTGCTCCGCCTCCACCCGCTGCCGATGCCGCACTGAGGCCTACCTGAGCCTCTGGAGCCTCTTGTAGTCGCTCTGCCGCGCTGCTCCGCCTCCTGCCGATGCCGCACTGAGGCCTACCTGAGCCTCTGGGACCTCTTGTAGTCTTTCTGCCGCGCTGCTCCGCCTCCACCCGCTGCCGCACTGAGGCCTACCTGAGCCTCTGGGGCCTCTAGTAGTCGCTCTGCCGCACTGCTCCGCCTCCACCCGCTGCCGATGCCGCACTGAGGCCTACCTGAGCCTCTGGGGCCTCTTGTAGTCGCTCTGCCGCGCTGCTCCACCTCCACCCGCTGCCGATGCCGCACTGAGGCCTACCTGAGCCTCTGGGGCCTCTTGTAGTCGCTCTGCCGTGCTGCTCCGCCTCCACCCGCTGCTGATGCCGCACTGAGGCCTACCTGAGCCTCTGGGGCCTCTTGTAGTCGCTCTGCCGCGCTGCTCCGCCTCCACCCGCTGCCGATGCTGCACTGAGGCCTACCTGAGCCTCTGGGGCCTCTTGTAGTCGCTCTGCCGTGCTGCTCCGCCTCCACCCGCTGCTGATGCCGCACTGAGGCCTACCTGAGCCTCTGGGGCCTCTTGTAGTCGCTCTGCCGCGCTGCTCCGCCTCCACCCGCTGCCGATGCTGCACTGAGGCCTACCTGAGCCTCTGGGGCCTCTTGTAGTCGCTCTGCTGCATGTGGAGGGAGGTATTGCAGCACGTCTTGAGCAGCACTGTGGTCCCCAGAACTCTCACTCAGCGCAGGAAGAAATTTAATGACTTCACTCAGATGGTCAGGGTGAGTGAATGCTTCAACAATTGCTACATACCACCATCTGAACCATAGTCTGCACACACTGCCCAAAGCACCACACCCCCAGCACTCGCCCACCGACAATCTCTACCTACCGACACTCACATCCACATCTCACATCTTGCACACAATGACAGCTATTCAACTATGGCAGGCACATCTCCCAAACACAATGCTCCACACTCACTCACACACTTTCCTTTCTCTTGCAGGCCAAGGTTGCTCACAACAAGAGAGAGCAGGAGCGCACAGGCAGGGAACAAGCCAACACCCAATCACTTTCTAAGCTGGATGAAACAGTGTTGCAAATCATTGGGCGCCAGGTGGTGGGCGCCGTGGCCACCGGCAACGTTGATCCCCTTGGGGACAACAATGGTATGTTCATCCCACTTCCTCCTCACCCCACAAGCGTTTCACACTTTCCAGCTAATCATGCTGTATGCAAGCATTTCTCCCTTCCTGCCCCCCTCCCCTCACCTTAACCCCACCCAGACCTGATGCTGCGTGTGACCTGGCAGCTTCCATTGCAGCACAGGTGGAAGCGGCGCAACATCTTAGTGCTGTAATGCAGTCTCAGCTTGATGCCACGCAAGCTCTGACTGCTGCCACCGTGGCTGGGTCGACCATCGTCGACCGGGGCTTTCATGGTGTCGCAGCAGGCCAGCAATCTGTGCTCCGACAGATTGCTAGGGATGCTGAGGTGCTGCCCCGGGGGAGTGGCAGTGGGTCAGTGAAGCAGAAAGCTGCTGTCCTCTCTCAGGATGACAGCATTCCTGCTCCCACCACTGCCACTCCGCCATTGCCCTTGTCACTGCCTGTCATCCAGCCAGCCCAGACTGCCGCCATCCATGCTGAGGTGGTGCATTTAGGGTCAGGCCCAGAGCTGGTCGAGGGCGTCCTGCAAGGCCATCTGAAGTCTCCCACATGGACACTCAGCAGCCTTCCACCAGCCCTGCTGCAGCCACTGGGCCAACACTTCGTAGGAGCACTAGAGTAGGCAAAGGCATAGTAACGAGAGGCACTAAGGGATTGCACAAGGATGAATAGTTAATGGGGCAGTAATTCCTCCCCAAACGCGTGAGTACGGAAGGGGTACTCACGTGCCTGGCCGGAGGAAATGCCGGTTTTCAGCATGCACAGCGCATGCGCTGAAAACCGGCATTTCCTCTCCTCTAACCCAAAAGTTGAAGAGGCTAGCGCGTGCGCTGTAGGGGGCAGCGCGTGCATCTTGGATTTCCTCTGTTTTGGGGGATTTGCGCATGTGTAAAGGCCTCCGGTCTTTACGCTTGTAAAAAGCACACGTAAGTATTTATTTTTACAGATAAGTGGTGTTTTAGTCCAATTTAGAATTTTTTTTCCCCACAGGTTTATTATTTTAAAGAATCTACAATAAGGTAAGTTTAGTTTTAGACCATTTTTATTAAAATTTATTTTTTTCAAAAAAAAAAATTATTGTTTAAATTATTTTTTTTAACTTATTTATACTTAATTTAATGATTGGGATGTTTTTTAAATTTTTATTTAAAGTTTAAATAGTGTTTTGGGCCCCCGTAGTTTTCATGAGTTTGACAGTTCTTACTCTCAAACTCATGAATGAACCTTCCCCTCCCCTGATTGGTTGTACAGTGCTCACCTGATCCCAGCCGGCACATCGCACTAACTACGCCACTGGATCAGGTAAGCACTGCGCACTGACATCTGAACCGGGCCTGTGACAGGAAATGCAAGCAGGCCCGGGCTTCAGATGTCAGCGCGCAGGGTGAGTGCAGATCGGGGGCTTGCACGCGCGGCAAGCCCCCGACACCAAGTTCTGGGCCAATATTTTTGGTGTAAATATGTGTTCATTGATTTTTGATAAATTTATTAATTCAGTTTGGATTCTTTTGTGGTGTGTCTCATTTCAGCTGTGCACTGTGATAGGGCCTGCGACAGGGATGGAATGATAGGGATGTGGTGAGCAACGGGGATCTGGGGTTTAATTTATTGGAACCACAGTCTGATGAGGCGATCACGGACCACCCTTCCGGAAGGCCGATTGAGTGGCTGCCTCCTCCCTCGCTCCTGTTCCTCCTCCTCCTCTCCCTTTTCCTTCTCCTGAGGTGGTCCCGCAATCCCTGCTGGCAAGGGCTGGGCCCTCATGATGGCCAAGTTGTGGAGCATGCAGCAGACCACCACAAAATGGGACATCCGCTCAGTACTGGAGGGCTCTTCCCGAGCAGTCAAGGCAGCGGAACCATTACTTCAGCAGGCCGATGGTCTGCTCAATGATGTTCCTGTATGGCAGCATGACACACATTATATTAATGCTGGGCAGGAGTGTTGGGTTTGCGGAGGGGAGTTATGAGCTAGCCGGAGAGCAGATAGCCCTTGTCTCTGAGCAGCCAACCGTGAGCTTGACGTGGTGGCTGGAAGAGTGCTGGCACACCAGTTTGGTGCAGAATGAAGGCATCATGGCTGCTGGCAAGATAGCGGGCATTGACGGTGAGGATTCGCTGTGCGTGATCGCACACCAACTGCATATTAAGTGAGTGGTAGTGTTTGCGGTTATGGAAGATCTCCAGATTTTTATGTGGTGCTCTGCTATCCTGGCAAAGCCATATGCATGCTCGTCCTTTTTCTCTCTTATGATCGGGAAGCCAATGTAGCCCCTTCTGCTGCTGTCGAGAGCCTCAGTGACCTCCCTGATGCAGCGATGGACGGCGACCTGTGAGATGTTAGCTATGTCTCCTATTGCAGACTGGAAGGATCTGCCGGCGAAGAAATTGAGGACCACAGTGACCTTGACTGCTACTGGGAGAGCCGTGGTCGTCCTGGTCTGAGGCTGGAGGTCTGGTTGCAGGAGGTGGCAGAGATCTGTGACCACCTCCTTGGTGAAGCAAAGCCTTCTAATACACTGCTCTTTGTTTAATTGAAGTAGGAGAAGTGCTCTCGGAATACCCTCGGAGGGTAAAGCCTCCTTTTGAGAGGCCTGATGGCCCTCCTCCTCCCTCTGCACACATGTTCCTATCTTTCTCGCTGCCTGCACTCCCTCCGCCATAGATCCTGGAGCGCGAGGTGCCATGCCAGTACAGCCCCCATTAATGTTACCCAGTGTAACAGTTTGATTCTTTAAAGAATAAATGTAGCTACTTTTAAGTTGTCATAACACTCCTGACACAAAAGAATTTTGAAATTACTGAATTAAACTGTTGGAGTATGTGAAACTGACAAGAAACCATTGAAACTGCACTAACCTGACAGCTGCGAGTCATTACTGATGATCCCTTTAAATAACATCCCTGGAGCCGGCTTCCTGGTGCTTCATGCCAGCTCTCCCTGTCGGTGTTTACTCCAGCCGCTAAGGTAGGTGGCAACAATCAATGTAGCAGGTTGGGCAGTCAGTGAGCATTGCATACTCATTGATGTCACGATCCACTTGGCGTTGATGTTCCTGGCAATAATTCTTACAGGCAGCGCTACGGGGGGGGGGGGGGGGTGGCGGCGGGATTTGGCGTGCGGTGCTGGATTCGCCTCGCCCGGCGATACTGCTCTAGTGCCCTATTAGCATCATCTTCTGGCACTAATGGGAGGTGCTAAGGGGCCGAGTTTTTCCCCCATAATATTTTAAGCACAGAAACAGGCCATTTGGCCCAACAGGTCTATGCTAGTGTTTATGTTCCATATGAGCCTGCTCCCACTGTACTTCATCCAACCCTATCAATGTATGGTTAGATATTTCTGCTGTTGTTTATTTTAGAGGCTGAACCAGACTGTTTGTAACCTTGGTGTCATATTTGACCCCGAGATGAGCTTTCGATCACATATCCGCACCATCACTAAGACCGCCGATTTCAACGTCCGTAACTTTGCCCGACTCCACCCCGCCTCAGCTCATCCACTGCTGAATCCCTCATCCATGCCTTTGTTACCTCTAGACTTGACTATTCCAATGCACTCCTGGCTGGCCTCCCATTTTCTACCCTCTGTAAACTTGAGCTCATCCAAAGCTCTGCTGTCCTAACTCGCACCAAGTCCCGTTCGCTCATCTCCCCTGTACTCGCTGCCCCATGTCCTAACTCGCACCAAGTCCCATTCGCCCATCACCCCTGTGCTCGCTGACCTACATTAGCTTCCGGTTAATCAACGCCTCGATTTTAAAATGCTCATCCTTGTTTTCAAATCCCTCCATGGCCTCGTCCCTTCCTGTCTCTGTAATCTTCTCCAACCCCACAACCCCCCCAGATATCTGCGCTCCTCTAATTCTGCCCTCTTGAGCATCCCCGATTTTACTCACTCCACCATTGGCGGCCGTGCCTTCAGCTGCCCAGATCCTAAGCTCTGGAATTCCCTCCCTAAACCTCTCCGCCTCGCTACCTCTCTTTCCTCCTTTAAGACACTCCTTAAAACCTACCTCTATGGTCACCTGTCCTTAGGTGGCTCGCTGTCAAATTTTATTTGATAATGGCTCCAGTGAAGCGCCTTGGGAGATTTTACTATGTTAAAGGTGCTATATAAATGCAAGCTGTTGTGGTTTATTCCCAAATCTACTTTAGTGACAATAAAGATATGAATGAGTCACCTGCCCTGCTCAACAGAAAATAACTTGAAGGACTCTATACTGTAGCATCCTCACTGTTCTTAATATATATTATTTTGAGCTTTGAATTTATTATTACAATAAAATGTTCTTATTGCAGGTTAAATGAACCGGATAAAGCAATTAACAGATTATTATGTTATATGTTTCCATTTAGAAATGTGTATAGAAGGGAAGGAAAGGGCTCACAGTTCTAAAATGCATTTAACAACATCACAAAGAGCTTTACAGCCAATGAAGTACTTTTGAAATATAATGTAGGAAACGCAGCAGCCAATTTGTGCACAGCAAGGCCCCACAAAAAGCAATGAGATAATTCTTATGTTCATTAATAAATAGACATTCTTATTATGAACACAGCTAGCTTTTGCTAGACACTTTTATTGAGCACATGTGGACTAGGTACAGTATCTGTAGAGGCTTCCATCTTGACTGCTGCCTTGTGGGTAGCCTAGTGCCTCATGGGTAATGTAGTCTTAATATACATACAGCTGGGTAGTGTAGTCTTATACATACAGCTATATACAGCTCTACACAGCTCTACGGCTCCACCTAGTGTCCACTATAGAATGACATGTTATTGATCATTACAATAATGACCAGATAATCTGTTTTAGCGATGTTGATTGAGGGGTAAATATTGGCCAGGGAACTAGGAGATCTTCCGTGCTCATCTTTGAATAGTACCACGGGGCCTTTTATATCCACCTGAGAAGGTAGACGAGGCCTCAGTTTAAAGTCACATCCAAATGACTGCGCCAACGACAGTGCAGGACTTCCTCGGTACAGCACTGGGATTGTCAGCCTAGATTATGTGCTGAAGTCTCTGGAGTGGGACTTGAACCCACAACCTTCGGATTCAGAAGTGAGAGTGCTGCCCACTGAGTCACGGCGGACAACTTGAAATTTGACTGTTAAGATGTTCTCAGTCATTTAACAGTCAAGGATTGTTAAGCTTTACATATCCGGTCCTTTTTTGTGTGCGCACCTTTGACAGTCGTGTTTGGTTGGAGAAAGGTCCGACCCTCTTTGCTGTGTAGGATTTTCGGATTTGGAACAATAGAATTTCATTTTGCACAAATGTCTGCGTAAAAGTCGGAATTTATCTCAAAGCTTATCACTGGTTTCAATGAAAAATAAAATTAAGATAAATATTACCTGTGCAAGGCAAATGATTTTGATCAGCTTTAAAACCATCTTCACAAAAGAAGAGGATGAAGTTAATGTCACACTAGAGGAGGAGGGAGTAGCGATAGTGGATAGGATATAAATAGACAGAAAGGAGGTGCTAAATAGGTTGGCATCACTCAACGTTAACAGGTCACCCGGTCCAGATGGGCTGCATCCCCGGTTGCTGAGGGAAGCTAGGGTGGAAATAGCAGGAGCTCTGACCACAATCTTTTAATCCTCCTTGGATATGGGAGTGATACCAGAGGACTGGAGGATTGCAAATGTTGCACCCCTGTTCAATAAAGGGGAGAGGGGTAAACCTGGTAACTACAGGCCAATCAGTCTAACGTCAGTGGTGGGAAAACTACTAGAGACCAATGTCAAGGACATAATTAATTCTCACTTGGAGAACCATGGGTTAATGAGGGACAGCCGGCACCGATTTGTTAAAGACAAATCGTGTCTGACAAACCTGATTGTGTTCCCTGATGAAGTAACAGAGAGGGTTGATGAAGGGAGTGCAGTAGATGTTGTATATATAGACTTTCAAAAGGCATTTGACAAAGGACCACATAACAGACTTATTCAGAAAACAGAAACACATGGTAGTAAAGGGATGGTGGCAACTTAGGTAAGTAATTGGCTAAGGGATAGGAGGTGGAGAGTAGTGGGGAGTGGATGTTTTTCTGACTGGAGAGAAGTATCCAGTGGGTCCCCAGGGTTGGTATTAGGACCATTGCTTTTCTTGTTATATATAAATGACCTGGACTTGGGAATAGGGAGTAAAATTTTGAAGTTTGCGGATGATACAAAACTTGGCAATGTAGTAAATAGTGAGCATGTTAGTAGCAGATTTCAGGAGGACAGAGACTGGTGAAATGGGCAGAAACATGACAGATGCAATTTATTGTGGAGGCGTGTGAAGTGATGCACTTTGGGAGGAACAACATGGAGAGGCAGTGTCATCCAAATGGCACCATTTTGAGGGGGTGCAAGAGCAGAGGGACCTGGGGGCGCATATTCACAATCTGTGAAGGTGGCACGGCAAGTTGATAAGGCAGTTAAGAAAGCGTATGGGATACTTGGCTTTGTAAATAGGGGCATTGAATACAAAAACAAGGAAGTCACCTTTATAAAACACTAGCTGGGCCTCAGCTGGAATATTGTGCACAATTCTGGGCACCACGGGGGCGATTTTGCCAGCCCTGGGGAGGTGGGTATGGAGGCGGGACTGCCGGAAAAATGGAAGAATTTGGGGGCCGGTGCCCAACCCGCCTCCATGCCATCTTGCCAGGAGGCGGGTAGCCATCCCGTGCCGGGTCCCGTCTCCTTGGAGGCGGGAAGGGATTAAAACCTATTAACAGGCAGAGGATAGGATTATCCTCTTTTTGCCCTCACAAGTGCGGGCTTCCCAAAGGCTCTGAAACCCGCCAGCTCAGTGAGGCGAGTACTGGGTCTGCGGGGGTCGGGCGGGTGCAAAAGTGTGGTGTGAAGGTAAGTGATGGGTGCAAGAGTGGAGAGGTGAGTATCTGAGGTAAGTGCAAAGTGTTAGTAAAAGTGTACTTACCTTTGTTTCTTCCTGCAGGCTTCAGTCGGTGTGTATGCGGAGAGTCTCGGACCTCTGTGTTGGAGATGACAGATGACCGTTGCATTCTCAGATGTAACAACCATCTCATTTCTGTAAAAGAAAGAAGTTTGATGAGGTCTTGAATTCAAAGTCATCAAACTACAGAGAATGTCACTGTTTGACAGTTTCACAGAGCTATCAAACGATTACAATTCATCTGTCAAAAATTTTTGACAGATGAAATGTCATATGTTACGTTCTCTGCAACTGGCTTTCCCTTAATTGGCCTGCTAAGCCTGCTGGGCGGGCTTAACAAGGTCAATCAAGGGAAAATAGCGTGGGCTGGCCACAAATAGTTGGAGGCGGGACATCGACCCGCCGAGCAGCAGTCCTGCCTCCAACGCGCCCCCATTGGCAAAATCACCCCCCACATTTTAGGGAGGATGTCAAGGCCTTCGAGAGGGTGCAGAGGAGATTTACTAGAATGGTGCCGGGGATGAGGGACTCCAGTTATGTGGAGAGACTGGGGAAGCTGGGATTGTTCTCCTTAGAGAAGAGAAGGATAAGGGAAGATTTAATAGAGGTGTTTTGATGGCATAGATAAGAAGAAAGTGTTTCACCTGGCAAGTGGGTCGGTAACTAGAGGTCATAGGTTAAAATAATTGCCAAAAGAACTAGAGGGGAAATGAGGATAATTTTCTTCACACAGCGGGTTGTTAAGGCCTGGAACGCACTACCTGAAAGGGTGGTGGAAGCAGGTTCCATTGGAACTTTCAAAAGACAAAGGACATGTACTTGAAGAGGACTCATTTGCAGAGTTATGGGGAAGAAGCTGGGGTATGGGACTAAAGTGGACAATCCTTCAAAGAGCCAGCCCAGGCACGGCGGGCCGAATGGCCTGCTTCTGTTCTGTAAGCTTCTATGATTCTTTTAACTCAGGTTAGGAGTACAGCTTTAACTATAATTGTGGAAAATCACTGTGTTCTTTATACCTTTCCAGCTGTATTCCTGGTCTGATTTTAAATTTGCACAAAAATAGTTACAAAAAATAATAAAATAATACAAATCACTTGGTTTCAACAAAAAAAGTCAGGTCAGCTTTAAAGCTGTTAAGTGTGAAGTGATACATTTTGGTAGAAAGAATGAGGAGAGGCAATATAAACTAAATGGTACAATTTTAAAGGGGTTGCCGGAACAGAGAGACCTGGGGGTGTTTGTACACAAATCTTCAAAGGTGGCAGGACACACTGACAAGGCCATTAAAAAAACATATGAGATCCTTGGCTTTATTAATAGAGGAATAGAGTACCAAAGCAAGGAAGTTATGCTGAACCTTTATAAAACACTGGCTAGGCCTCAGCTGGAGTATTGTGTTCAGTTCTGGGCACCGCACTTTAAGAAGGATAGCAAGGCCCTGGAGAGGGTGCAGAGGAGATTTACCAGGATGGTACCAGGGATGAGGGACTTCAGTTATGTGGAGAGACTGGAGAAGCTGGGATTGTTCTCCTTGGAACAGAGAAGGGTAAGAGGTAATTTGATAAAGGCGTTCAAAATCATGAAGGGTTTTGATGGAGTAAATAAGGAGAAACTGTTTCCAGTGGCAGAAGGGTCGGTAACCAGAGGACACAGATTGAAGGTGATTGGCAAAAGAACCAGAGGGGGAGATGAAGAAAAAAATGTTTATGCAGCGAGTTGTTGTGATCTGGAACGCGCTGCCTGAAAGGCCGGTGGAAGCAGATTCAATAGTAACTTTCAAAGGGGAATTGGATAAATTCTTGAAAGGAGAAATTTGCGGGGCTGTGGGGAAAGAGCAGGGGAGTGGGATTAATTGGAGAGCTCCTTCAAAGAGCCGGCACAGGCACGATGGGCCGAATGGCCTCCTTCTGGGCTGTATCGTTCTATGATTCTAAATTATTAAGGGAAACTTGGATTTGTTACAACAATGTTTAAAGTTGTATTCCTAATTTGAACAGCTCCTCAAAGCCAATTAACTTGGGTTTAAGTAATTAAGCAGCTAATTTACTTTAACAACGGTTGTGGGGAAGTTACTGGAATCTACCATCTGCGAGTGACTGAGCGCTTGGATAAGTATAAACTGATCAAAGAAATTCAGCGTGGATTTGTGAAGGGTAGGTCATGTCGGACTCATCTAGTTACATTTTTTGAGTAGGTCACTGGCAATGGTGGATCGGGGAATGTGTATGGTTGGTGTCTACATGGACTTTCAGAAGGCATTTGATAAATTTCCACACAGGAGAATATTAACAAAAACAAAAGTGCATGGAATTGGAGGTAACCTTGTGACGTGGGTGGGTATTGCTTTGGGCATAGGACCCAGAGAGTAGGGATAAAGGGTTTGTTCTCTGATTGGCAGGATGTAACTGGTGGTGTCCCCTAGGGATCTGTACTGGGAATCAACTTTCCACGATATTTATCAATGATTCAGATGAAGGAATAGAGAGTTGTATATCAAAGTTTGCAGATGACACTAAGTTAGGCGGCACAGATAGTAGTGTAGATGGGAGCAGGAAGTTACAGAGGGACATAAACAGACTAAATGGGCAGGATTTTCATTGGGCCGTGGAGGCGGGATTGGAGGCGTGTGGGAGGTTAAAATTCCAAAATCGGGGGGGCATGAACCCATCCCGCCCCCAACCCGCCTCCATGCCAGTTTCAAAGGAGGCGGGTACCTGACCCGCACTGGGACCCGCCTCTCCGAGGCGTGAAGGGGATTAGTGCCAATTAACAGGCAGTTAACAGGCAGTTTTTAGCCTAATCCCCGTTTTCATTGGTGAAGTGTGGGATTCCCGACAGCTCCAAGCCACGCCAAGTTAGCGAGGCGGGCCGTCGGGTTGAAGGGCTTGGAGGGGCCGAGATGTCCGGTGTTCAGGTGAGTGATGGGTGCATGAGTGCAGAGGTAAGTGTGTTTGGTGTGTGTAAAGTGTTTAAAGAAGTTTTACTTACATGTACTTACCTTTACAGCCTTCCTTCCTTCAGGTCTCGGGAGTCCCTCATCTCATCGGCACAGAAAGCAGAATGGCCGCGATCTGTCAAAATCTGCAGCCTCTGCTTTCTGTTCTGGGGACATCTCTAAATCATCCTGAGAGGAAGGAATTAACCTGGAGTACAGATTGTCAGTGTTTGACAAAAGGTCTTGACAGATGAAATATCAATCTGTGATGTCACCTGTTGCCGGGTGGCCCTTAATTGGCCTGCTGAGCCCGCTGGGTGGGCTCAACAAGGTCAATCAAGTCAAATTCGTGTGGGTTGGCTAGAACTCGATGGAGGCAGGACTACAACCTCGAAAGTTGTAGTCCCGCCTCCGACCCGCCTCCTCAATGAAAATCCAGCCCAGTGAGTGAGAAAACTGTGGCAGATGGAGTTCATTGTGGGAAGAGTGAGGGCATCCACTTTGGATCCAAGGAAAACAAATCAAAATATTGTCTCAGTCACGAGAGACTAGGAATTGTGGAGGAGCAAAGAGATTTAGAAGTCCAGGTATACAAATCACTTAAAGCTAGTGCAGAATTGCGAAAAGCAATCAAAAAGGCTAATGGAATGTTGGCCTTTATTGCAAGGGGCTGGAATGCTAAAGGGGAGGTAGTGATGCTTCAGCTGTACAGAGCCTTGGTCAATCCCCAGTTATGGGCACCACACCTCAGCAAAGATAATTGGCCTTGGAGGGAGCACAATACAGAGTCACCAGAATGATAGCAGGGAGGAAAGGGTTAAATTATCAACACAGGTTGCATACACTTCGGTTGTAATCCTTTGAGTCTAGAAGGTTGAGGGGTGATCATAAACTTTAGCATTACCATGGACTGTGACCCACCACACACTGTGACCCACCGCACACTGTGACCCACCGCACACTGTGACCCACCGCACACTGTGACCCACCGCACACTGTGACCCACCGCAGACTGTGACCCACCGCAAGCTGTGACCCACCGCACACTGTGACCCACCGCACACTGTGACCCACCGCACACTGTGACCCACCATAGACTGTGACCCACCACAGACTGTGACCCACCGCAAGCTGTGACCCACCGCACACTGTGACCCACCGCACACTGTGACCCACCGCACACTGTGACCCACCATAGACTGTGACCCACCTCAGACTGTGACCCACCGCACACTGTGACCCACCGCACACTGTGACCCACCGCACACTGTGACCCACCGCACACTGTGACCCACCGCACACTGTGACCCACCATACACTGTGACCCACCACACACTGTGGCCCACAATAGACTGTGACCCGCCTCAGACTGTGACCCACCACACACTGTGACCCACCACACACTGTGACCCACCATAGACTGTGACCCACCGCACACCGTGACCCACCTCACACTGTGACCCACCGCACACTGTGACCCACCGCACACTGTGACCCACCATAGACTGTGACCCACCACACAATACAATACAAATCGCTTTATTGGCATGATAAGGTACATCTTATGTTGCCAAAGCATCAAAATACATTTATGGTTGAACACATAAACGCGGTTCCATTCATACAGTGTATGAACAGGTATATCCCTGAGTTTATAAATATACATTCGCCTTGTTTATGTATACTCTTGTCTTAGTTTACTGGTTGTCCCTCTGTTCATGGCAAGCTGTAACATAGTGTGCCGCCAGTGTTACACAGCTTCTCTCCTCCCCCAGTAGGAATGGGAGTTTTTGGTTGTCAGTCAGATTTCTGAATTCAGGGCATATTTGTGAGAATTTTTGGTAGAAATTCTCTCTGATGCCCTGATATTTTCCACAGGCTGTGAGGAAGTGCATCTCTGTCTCAACTACTCCCTGACTGCAGTGAGAGCATATCCTGTCTTCTCTTGGCAGCCTGGTCTGCCTGTGTCTGCCTTTTTCGATCGCTAGGCTATGTTCGCTAAGTCTGTACCTTGTCAAGGTTCTTCTCAGTTTGTTATCCTTTACCATGGTCAGGTAATCAGCCATGTTGTATTGTCTGTTTAGGGCCAAGTAGCAATTGAGTTTGCTTTGGGTTTTTGTTGTTTCTGCCCAATACGACAGATATTTTTCCTTTTGCTTAGCGACGATTGTGTTGGGTCGAATTCTTTGTGTTACCCTGTCACTGTCCTGGGACTGGTTATTGTTAGTATTGTTATTAGTTACTTTATTGAGTCCCAGGACTAGTTGACTGGGGGTATTCTTCTTTATGGTCAGCTCTTGGCATTTCAGGGCGTCGTAGTGATAGCATTGGGGGTTGCTCATTTGTAGGTGATTCCAAAATTTGGTGGCTCTTTTTTGGATAGTGATTATTAATGGGTATTGGCCCACCATAGACTGTGACCCACCTCAGACTGTGACCCACCATAGACTGTGACCCACCACACACTGTGACCCACCATAGACTGTGACCCACCTCAGACTGTGACCAACCACACACTGTGACCCACCACACACTGTGACCCACCGCACACTGTGACCCACCGCACACTGTGACCCACCGCAAACTGTGACCCACCTCACACTGTGACCCACCTCACACTGTGACCCACAGCACACTGTGACCCACCATAGACTGTGACCCACCACACACTGTGACCCACCGCACACTGTGACCGACCGCACACTGTGACCGACCGCACACTGTGACCCACCGCACACTGTGACCCACCGCACACTGTGACCCACCACAGACTGTGACCCACCACAGACTGTGACCCACCACAGACTGTGACCCACCACAGACTGTGACCCACCACACACTGTGACCCACCACACACTGTGACCCACCACAGACTGTGACCCACCACAGACTGTGACCCACCTCACACTGTGACCCACCGCACACTGTGACCCAACGCGCACTGTGACCCACTGCGCACTGTGACCCACCACGCACTGTGACCCACCAGAAACTGTGACCCACCACACACTGTGACCCACCAGAAACTGTGACCCACCACAGACTGTGACCCACCACAGACTGTGACCCACCGCACACTGTGACCCACCGCACACTGTGACCCACCGCACACTGTGACCCACCGCACACTGTGACCCACCGCAGACTGTGACTCACCACACACTGTGACCCACCACACACTGTGACCCACCACACACTGTGACCCACCACACTGTGACCCACCTCAGACTGTGACCCACCGCACACTGTGACCCACCATAGAATGTGACCCACCACAGACTGTGACCCAGCGCACACTGTGACCCAGCGCACACTGTGACCCACCGCACACTGTGACCCACCGCACACTGTGACCCACCGCACACTGTGACCCACCGCACACTGTGTCCCACCGCAGACTGTGATCCACCTCAGACTGTGACCCACCACACACTGTGACCCACCACACACTGTGACCCACCACAGACTGTGACCCACCACAGACTGTGACCCACCACACACTGTGACCCACCGCACACTGTGACCTACCGCACACTGTGACCCACCACAGACTGTGACCCGCCACACACTGTGACCCGCCACACACTGTGACCCACCATAGACTGTGACCCACCATAGTCTGTGACCCACCAGACTGTGACCAACCACACACTGTGACCAACCACACACTGTGACCCACCACACACTGTGACCCACCACATACTGTGACCCACCACACACTGTGACCCACCATACACTGTGACCCACCACACATTGTGACCCACCGCACACTGTGACACACCATACACTGTGACCCACTGCACACTGTGACCCACCAGACACTGTGACCCATCTCACACTGTGACCCACCGCACACTGTGACCCACCACACACTGTGACCGACCGCACACTGTGACGCACCATACACTGTAACCCACCATAGACTGTGACCCACCACACACTGTAACCCACCATCGACTGTGACCCACCACACACTGTGACCCACCATAGACTGTGACCCACCGCACACTGTGACCCACCACACACTGTGACCCACTGCACACTGTGACCCAACAGACACTGTGACCCACCTCACACTGTGACCCACCGCACACTGTGACCCACCACACACTGTGACCCACCAGAGACTGTGACCCACCGCACACTGTGACCCTCAGCACACTGTGACCCACCACACACTGTGACCAACCACACACTGTGACCCAGCAGACACTGTGACCCACCGCACACTGTGACCCACCATACACTGTGACCCACCGCACACTGTGACCCACCGCACACTGTGACCCACCACACACTGTGACCGACCACAGGCTGTGACCCAACACACACTGTGACCCACCACACAATAATAATACAATACAAATCGCTTTATTGGCATGATAAGGTACATCTTATGTTGCCAAAGCATCAAAATACATTTATGGTTGAACACATAAACGCGGTTCCATTCATACAGTGTATAAACAGGTATATCCCTGAGTTTATAAATATATTTTCGCCTTGTTTATATATACTCTTGTCTTAGTTTACTGGTTGTCCCTCTGTTCATGGCAAGCTGTAACATAGTGTGCCGCCAGTGTTACACAGCTTCTCTCCTCCCCCAGTAGGAATGGGAGTTTTTGGTTGTCAGTCAGATTTCTGAATTCAGGGCATATTTGTGAGAATATTTGATAGAAATTCTCTCTGATGCCCTGATATTTTCCACAGGCTGTGAGGAAGTGCATCTCTGTCTCAACTACTCCCTGACTGCAGTGAGAGCATATCCTGTCTTCTCTTGGCAGCCTGGTCTGCCTGTGTCTGCCTTTTTCGATCGCTAGGCTATGTTCGCTAAGTCTGTACCTTGTCAAGGTTCTTCTCAGTTTGTTATCCTTTACCATGGTCAGGTAATCAGCTATGTTGTATTGTCTGTTTAGGGCCAAGTAGCAATTGAGTTTGCTTTGGGTTTTTGTTGTTTCTGCCCAATATGACAGATATTTTTCCTTTTGCTTAGCGACGATTGTGTTGGGTCGAATTCTTTGTGTTACCCTGTCACTGTCCTGGGGCTGGTTATTGTTAGTATTGTTATTAGTTACTTTATTGAGTCCCAGGACTAGTTGACTGAGGGTATTCTTCTTTATGGTCAGCTCTTGGCATTTCAGGGCGTCGTAGTGATAGCATTGGGGGTTGCTCATTTGTTGGTGATTCCAAAATTTGGTGGCTCTTTTTTGGTAGTGATTATTAATGGGTATTGGCCTAGTTCCGCCCTGCATGCGTTGTTTACTGTTTTCCTTTGAGTCCGGAGGATACTTTTACAGAATTCCGCATGTAGGATCTCAATTGGGTGTTTGTCCCATTTTGCAAAATCTTGTTGTGTTAGTGGTCCCCAGACCTCACTGCCATAGAGTGCAATTGGTTCAATTACTGATTTGAAAATTTTGAGCCAAATGCTAATTGGGATTTCTATTTGGATTGATTTTTTGATGGCATAGAAAGCCCTTCTTGCTTTCTCTTTCAGTTCATTCACAGCCAGTTTGAAGTTTCCCGTAGAACTGATTTTTAAGCCCAAGTATGTGTAGTGAGTGGTTTGTTCAATTTTGGTTGTTCCTACTGTGAAATTTATTGTGGGTCCATGTTGTTTGGATCTTTGCTGGAACACAAGGACTTTGGTTTTTTGGGGATTTATTGTCAGGGCCCAAGTCTGGCAGTACGACTCCAGCAGGTCCAGGTTCTGCTGTAGACCCTCCTTAGTTGGTGACAGCAGAACCAGGTCGTCGGCATAGAGGAGGAATTTAACCTTGGATTCATATAGGGTGAGGCCGGGTGCTGTAGATTGTTCAAGTAGTTTTGCCAATCCATTAATGTAAATATTAAAGAGTGTCGGTGAGATTGGCGAGCCCTGCGTCACCCCCCGCCCCTGTGGGAAGTATTTTGTTTGTTTGTCTCCAATTTTAACTGCACATTTATTGTTTGTATACATTGATTTAATTACATCATATGTTTTCCCTCCTACCCCGCTTTCGATAAGTTTCAGGAATAAACCGTCATGCCAGATGGAGTCGAAAGCCTTCTGGAAATCTACAAAGCATGCGTAGATTTTGCTTTTGTTATGGTGAACGTGTTTGTCAATTAGGGTCTGTAGGGTGAAGATATGATCGGATGTTCTATAGTTTGGCAGGAATCCAATTTGGCTTTTACTCAAGACATTGTGCTCTTCAAGGAAGTTTATAAGTCTTTTGTTTATGATGCTACAGAATACCTTCCCCAGGTTACTGTTTACACAGATGCCTCGATAGTTGTTTGGGTCGATTTTGTCCCCACACACTGTGACCCACCATAGACTGTGACCCACATCAGACTGTGACCCACCACACACTGTGACCCACCACAGACTGTGACCCACCACATACTGTGACCCACCGCACACTGTGACCTACCGCACACTGTGACCCACCGCAGACTGTGACCCACCACAGACTGTGACCCACCTCACACTGTGACCCACCGCGCACTGTGACCCAACGCGCACTGTGACCCACCGCGCACTGTGACCCAGCACGCACTGTGACCCACCACGCACTGTGACCCACCACGCATTGTGACCCACCACAGACTGTGACCCACCACGCACTGTGACCCACCGCGCACTGTGACCCACCACGCACTGTGACCCACCGCGCACTGTGACCCACCGCGCACTGTGACCCAGCACGCACTGTGACCCACCACGCACTGTGACCCACCACGCACTGTGACCCACCACGCACTGTGACCCACCGCGCACTGTGACCCAGCACGCACTGTGACCCACCACGCACTGTGACCCACCGCGCACTGTGACCCACCATAGACTGTGACCCACCACACACTGTGACCCACCGCACACTGTGACCCACCACAGACTGTGACCCACCGCACACTGTGACCCACCTCAGACTGTGACCCACCACAGACTGTGACCCACCACAGACTGTGACCCACCACAGACTGTGACCCACCACACACTGTGACCCACCGCACACTGTGACCCACCACAGACTGTGACCCACCACAGACTGTGACCCACCACAGACTGTGACCCACCGCACACTGTGACCCACCACAGACTGTGACCCACCACAGACTGTGACCCACCACAGACTGTGACCCACCGCACACTGTGACCCACCGCACACTGTGACCCACCGCACACTGTGACCCACCGCAGACTGTGACCCACCTCAGACTGTGACCCACCGCACACTGTGACCCACCGCACACTGTGACCCACCGCAGACTGTGACCCACCTCAGACTGTGACCCACCACAGACTGTGACCCACCACAGACTGTGACCCACCACAGACTGTGACCCACCACACACTGTGACCCACCGCACACTGTGACCCACCACAGACTGTGACCCACCACAGACTGTGACCCACCACAGACTGTGACCCACCGCACACTGTGACCCACCACACACTGTGACCCACCGCACACTGTGACCCACCGCACACTGTGACCCACCGCACACTGTGTCCCACCGCAGACTGTGATCCACCTCAGACTGTGACCCACCACACACTGTGACCCACCACACACTGTGACCCACCACAGACTGTGACCCACCACAGACTGTGACCCACCGCACACTGTGACCCACCGCACACTGTGACCCACCGCACACTGTGACCTACCGCACACTGTGACCCGCCACAGACTGTGACCCGCCACACACTGTGACCCACCATAGACTGTGACCCACCATAGTCTGTGACCCACCACACTGTGACCCACCTGACACTGTGACCCACCACACACTGTGACCCACCACACACTGTGACCCACCACACACTGTGACCCACCACACACTGTGACCCACCATAGATTGTGACCCACCACACACTGTGACCCACCACACACTGTGACCAACCACACACTGTGACCAACCACACACTGTGACCCACCACACACTGTAACCCACCACACACTGTGACCCACCACACACTGTGACCCACCACACACTGTGACCCACCATACACTGTGACCCACCACACATTGTGACCCACCGCACACTGTGACACACCATACACTGTGACCCACTGCACACTGTTACCCACCAGACACTGTGACCCATCTCACACTGTGACCCACCGCACACTGTGACCCACCACACACTGTGACCGACCGCACACTGTGACGCACCATACACTGTAACCCACCATAGACTGTGACCCACCACACACTGTAACCCACCATCGACTGTGACCCACCACACACTGTGACCCACCATAGACTGTGACCCACCGCACACTGTGACCCACCACACACTGTGACCCACTGCACACTGTGACCCACCAGACACTGTGACCCACCTCACACTGTGACCCACCGCACACTGTGACCCACCACACACTGTGACCCACCAGAGACTGTGACCCACCGCACACTGTGACCCTCAGCACACTGTGACCCACCACACACTGTGACCAACCACAAACTGTGACCCAGCAGACACTGTGACCCACCGCACACTGTGACCCACCATACACTGTGACCCACCTCACACTGTGACCCACCGCACACTGTGACCCACCACACACTGTGACCCACCACAGACTGTGACCGACCACAGACTGTGACCCAACACACACTGTGACCCACCGCACACTGTGACCCACCACACACTGTGACCCACCACACACTGTGACCCACCATAGACTGTGACCCACATCAGACTGTGACCCACCACACACTGTGACCCACCACAGACTGTGACCCACCACATAATGTGACCCACCGCACACTGTGACCTACCGCACACTGTGACCCACCACAGACTGTGACCCGCCACACAGTGACCCACCACACACTGTGACCCACCATAGACTGTGACCCACCATAGTCTGTGACCCACCACACTGTGACCCACCTGACACTGTGACCCACCACACACTGTGACCCACCACACACTATGACCCACCATAGATTGTGACCCACCACACACTGTGACCCACCACACACTGTGACCAACCACACACTGTGACCAACCACACACTGTGACCCACCACACACTGTGACCCACCACACACTGTGACCGACCACAGACTGTGACCCACCGCACACTGTGACCCACCGCACAGTGACCCACCACACACTGTGACCCACCGCAGACTGTGACCCACCACAGACTGTGACACACCTCACACTGTGACCCACCGCACACTGTGACCCACCGCACACTGTGACCCACCGCACACTGTGACCCACCACAGACTGTGACCGACCACAGACTGTGACCCAACACACACTGTGACCCACCGCACACTGTGACCCACCACACACTGTGACCCACCACACACTGTGACCCACCATAGACTGTGACCCACATCAGACTGTGACCCACCACACACTGTGACCCACCACAGACTGTGACCCACCACATACTGTGACCCACCGCACACTGTGACCCACCACAGACTGTGACCCACCACAGACTGTGACCCACCTCACACTGTGACCCACCGCACACTGTGACCCAACGCGCACTGTGACCCACCACGCACTGTGACCCCCCACAGACTGTGACCCGCCACACTGTGACCCACCACAGACTGTGACCCACCACAGACTGTGACCCACCGCACACTGTGACCCACCGCACACTGTGACCCACCGCACACTGTGACCCACCACACACTGTGACCCCCCACAGACTGTGACCCGCCACACTGTGACCCACCTCAGACTGTGACCCACCGCACACTGTGACCCACCATAGAATGTGACCCACCACAGACTGTGACCCAGCGCACACTGTGACCCACCGCACACTGTGACCCACCGCACACTGTGACCCACCGCACACTGTGTTCCACCGCAGACTGTGATCCACCTCAGACTGTGACCCACCACAAACTGTGACCCACCACACACTGTGACCCACCACAGACTGTGACCCACCGCACACTGTGACCCACCGCACACTGTGACCTACCGCACACTGTGACCCACCACAGACTGTGACCCGCCACACACTGTGACCCGCCACACACTGTGACCCACCATAGACTGTGACCCACCATAGTCTGTGACCCACCACACTGTGACCCACCTGACACTGTGACCCACCACACACTGTGACCCACCACACACTGTGACCCACCACACACTGTGACCCACCATAGATTGTGACCCACCACACACTGTGACCCACCAGACACTGTGACCAACCACACACTGTGACCAACCACACACTGTGACCCACCACACACTGTGACCCACCACACACTGTGACCCACCACACACTGTGACCCACCACACACTGTGACCCACCACACACTGTGACCCACCACACATTGTGACCCACCGCACACTGTGACACACCATACACTGTGACCCACTGCACACTGTGACCCACCAGACACTGTGACCCACCACACACTGTGACCGACCGCACACTGTGACGCACCATACACTGTAACCCACCATAGACTGTGACCCACCACACACTGTAACCCACCATCGACTGTGACCCACCACACACTGTGACCCACCATAGACTGTGACCCACCGCACACTGTGACCCACCACACACTGTGACCCACTGCACACTGTGACCCACCAGACACTGTGACCCACCTCACACTGTGACCCACCGCACACTGTGACCCACCACACACTGTGACCCACCAGAGACTGTGACCCACCGCACACTGTGACCCTCAGCACACTGTGACCCACCACACACTGTGACCAACCACAAACTGTGACCCAGCAGACACTGTGACCCACCGCACACTGTGACCCACCATACACTGTGACCCACCTCACACTGTGACCCACCGCACACTGTGACCCACCACACACTGTGACCCACCACAGACTGTGACCGACCACAGACTGTGACCCAACACACACTGTGACCCACCGCACACTGTGACCCACCACACACTGTGACCCACCATAGACTGTGACCCACATCAGACTGTGACCCACCACACACTGTGACCCACCACAGACTGTGACCCACCACATACTGTGACCCACCGCAAACTGTGACCTACCGCACACTGTGACCCACCACAGACTGTGACCCGCCACACACTGTGACCCACCACACACTGTGACCCACCATAGACTGTGACCCACCATAGTCTGTGACCCACCACACTGTGACCCACCTGACACTGTGACCCACCACACACTGTGACCCACCACACACTATGACCCACCATAGATTGTGACCCACCACACACTGTGACCCACCACACACTGTGACCAACCACACACTGTGACCAACCACACACTGTGACCCACCACACACTGTGACCCACCACACACTGTGACCGACCACAGACTGTGACCCACCGCACACTGTGACCCACCGCACACTGTGACCCACCGCACAGTGACCTACCACACACTGTGACCCACCGCAGACTGTGACCCACCACAGACTGTGACCCACCGCACACTGTGACCCACCGCACACTGTGACCCACCGCACACTGTGACCCACCGCACACTGTGACCCACCGCACACTGTGACCCACCAGAGACTGTGACCCACCGCAGACTGTGACCCACCGCAGACTGTGACCCACCGCAGACTGTGACCCACCGCAGACTGTGACCCACCGCAGACTGTGACCCACCGCACACTGTGACCCACCGCACACTGTGACCCACCGCACACTGTGACCCACCGCAGACTGTGACCCACCTCACACTGTGACCCACCGCACACTGTGACCCACCGCACACTGTGACCCACCGCAGACTGTGACGCACCTCACACTGTGACCCACCGCACACTGTGACCCACCGCACACTGTGACCCACCGCACATTGTGACCCACCGCACACTGTGACCCACCGCACACTGTGACCCACCGCACACTGTGACCCACCGCACACTGTGACCCACCGCACACTGTGACCCACCGCACACTGTGACCCACCGCACACTGTGACCCACCTCAGACTGTGACCCACCACACACTGTGACCCACCGCACACTGTGACCCACCGCACACTGTGACCCACCTCAGACTGTGACCCACCACAAACTGTGACCCACCGCACACTGTGACCCACCACAGACTGTGACCCACCACACACTGTGACCCACCGCACACTGTGACCCACCGCACACTGTGACCTACCAAACACTGTGACCCACCACACACTGTGACCCACCACAATCTGTGACCCACTGCACACTGTGACCCACCACAGACTGTGACCCACCACAGACTGTGACCCACCACAGACTGTGACCAACCTCGCACTGTGACCCACCTCGCACTGTGACCCACCGCGCACTGTGACCCGCCGCGCACTGTGACCCACCGCGCACTGTGACCCACCGCGCACTGTGACCCACCGCGCACTGTGACCCACCGCGCACTGTGACCCACCGCACACTGTGACCCACCGCAGACTGTGACCCACCGCAGACTGTGACCCACCACAGACTGTGACCCACCTCGCACTGTGACCCACCGCGCACTGTGACCCACCGCACACTGTGACCCACCGCACACTGTGACCCACCACAGACTGTGACCCACCACAGACTGTGACCCACCTCGCACTGTGACCCACCGCGCACTGTGACCCACCGCGCACTGTGACCCACCGCGCACTGTGACCCACCGCGCACTGTGACCCACCACAGACTGTGACCCACCACACACTGTGACCCACCATAGACTGTGACCCACCGCACACTGTGACCCACCGCACACTGTGACCCACCGCACACTGTGACCCACCACACACTGTGACCCACCTCAGACTGTGACACACCAGACACTGTGACCCACCACACACTGTGACCCACCACACCCTGTGACCCACCTCAGACTGTGACCCACCGCACACTGTGACCCACCATAGACTGTGACCCACCACAGACTGTGACCCAGCGCAAACTGTGACCCACCACAAACTGTGACCCACCGCACACTGTGACCCACCGCAGACTGTGACTCACCACACACTGTGACCCACGACACACTGTGACCCACCACACACTGTGACCCACCTCAGACTGTGACCCACCGCACACTGTGACCCACCATAGAATGTGACCCACCACAGACTGTGTCCCACCAGAGACTGTGACCCAGCGCACACTGTGACCCACCACACACTGTGACCCACCGCACACTGTGACCCAGCGCACACTGTGACCCACCGCACACTGTGTCCCACCGCAGACTATGATCCACCTCAGACTGTGACCCACCACACACAGTGACCCACCGCACACTGTGACCCACCGCACACTGTGACCTACCGCACACTGTGACCCGCCACAGACTGTGACCCGCCACACACTGTGACCCACCATAGACTGTGACCCACCATAGTCTGTGACCCACCACACTGTGACCCACCTGACACTGTGACCCACCACACACTGTGACCCACCACACACTGTGACCCACCACACACTGTGACCCACTACACACTGTGACCCACCATAGATTGTGACCCACCACACACTGTGACCCACCACACACTGTGACCAACCACACACTGTGACCAACCACACACTGTGACCCACCACACACTGTAACCCACCACACACTGTGACCCACCACACACTGTGACCCACCACACACTGTGACCCACCATACACTGTGACCCACCACACATTGTGACCCACCGCACACTGTGACACACCATACACTGTGACCCACTGCACACTGTGACCCACCAGACACTGTGACCCATCTCACACTGTGACCCACCGCACACTGTGACCCACCACACACTGTGACCGACCGCACACTGTGACGCACCATACACTGTAACCCACCATAGACTGTGACCCACCACACACTGTAACCCACCATCGACTGTGACCCACCACACACTGTGACCCACCATAGACTGTGACCCACCGCACACTGTGACCCACCACACACTGTGACCCACTGCACACTGTGACCCACCAGACACTGTGACCCACCTCACACTGTGACCCACCGCACACTGTGACCCACCACACACTGTGACCCACCATAGACTGTGACCCACATCAGACTGTGACCCACCACACACTGTGACCCACCACAGACTGTGACCCACCACATAATGTGACCCACCGCACACTGTGACCTACCGCACACTGTGACCCACCACAGACTGTGACCGACCACAGACTGTGACCCAACACACACTGTGACCCACCGCACACTGTGACCCACCACACACTGTGACCCACCACACACTGTGACCCACCATAGACTGTGACCCACATCAGACTGTGACCCACCACACACTGTGACCCACCACAGACTGTGACCCACCACATAATGTGACCCACCGCACACTGTGACCTACCGCACACTGTGACCCACCACAGACTGTGACCCGCCACACAGTGACCCACCACACACTGTGACCCACCATAGACTGTGACCCACCATAGTCTGTGACCCACCACACTGTGACCCACCTGACACTGTGACCCACCACACACTGTGACCCACCACACACTATGACCCACCATAGATTGTGACCCACCACACACTGTGACCCACCACACACTGTGACCAACCACACACTGTGACCAACCACACACTGTGACCCACCACACACTGTGACCCACCACACACTGTGACCGACCACAGACTGTGACCCACCGCACACTGTGACCCACCGCACACTGTGACCCACCGCACAGTGACCCACCACACACTGTGACCCACCGCAGACTGTGACCCACCACAGACTGTGACACACCTCACACTGTGACCCACCGCACACTGTGACCCACCGCACACTGTGACCCACCGCACACTGTGACCCACCACAGACTGTGACCGACCACAGACTGTGACCCAACACACACTGTGACCCACCGCACACTGTGACCCACCACACACTGTGACCCACCACACACTGTGACCCACCATAGACTGTGACCCACATCAGACTGTGACCCACCACACACTGTGACCCACCACAGACTGTGACCCACCACATACTGTGACCCACCGCACACTGTGACCCCCCACAGACTGTGACCCACCACAGACTGTGACCCACCTCACACTGTGACCCACCGCACACTGTGACCCAACGCGCACTGTGACCCACCACGCACTGTGACCCCCCACAGACTGTGACCCGCCACACTGTGACCCACCACAGACTGTGACCCACCACAGACTGTGACCCACCGCACACTGTGACCCACCGCACACTGTGACCCACCGCACACTGTGACCCACCGCACACTGTGACCCACCACACACTGTGACCCCCCACAGACTGTGACCCGCCACACTGTGACCCACCTCAGACTGTGACCCACCGCACACTGTGACCCACCATAGAATGTGACCCACCACAGACTGTGACCCAGCGCACACTGTGACCCACCGCACACTGTGACCCACCGCACACTGTGACCCACCGCACACTGTGTTCCACCGCAGACTGTGATCCACCTCAGACTGTGACCCACCACAAACTGTGACCCACCACACACTGTGACCCACCACAGACTGTGACCCACCGCACACTGTGACCCACCGCACACTGTGACCTACCGCACACTGTGACCCACCACAGACTGTGACCCGCCACACACTGTGACCCGCCACACACTGTGACCCACCATAGACTGTGACCCACCATAGTCTGTGACCCACCACACTGTGACCCACCTGACACTGTGACCCACCACACACTGTGACCCACCACACACTGTGACCCACCATAGATTGTGACCCACCACACACTGTGACCCACCAGACACTGTGACCAACCACACACTGTGACCAACCACACACTGTGACCCACCACACACTGTGACCCACCACACACTGTGACCCACCACACACTGTGACCCACCACACACTGTGACCCACCATACACTGTGACCCACCACACATTGTGACCCACCGCACACTGTGACACACCATACACTGTGACCCACTGCACACTGTGACCCACCAGACACTGTGACCCATCTCACACTGTGACCCACCGCACACTGTGACCCACCACACACTGTGACCCACCACACACTGTGACCGACCGCACACTGTGACGCACCATACACTGTAACCCACCATAGACTGTGACCCACCACACACTGTAACCCACCATCGACTGTGACCCACCACACACTGTGACCCACCATAGACTGTGACCCACCGCACACTGTGACCCACCACACACTGTGACCCACTGCACACTGTGACCCACCAGACATTGTGACCCACCTCACACTGTGACCCACCGCACACTGTGACCCACCACACACTGTGACCCACCAGAGACTGTGACCCACCGCACACTGTGACCCTCAGCACACTGTGACCCACCACACACTGTGACCAACCACACACTGTGACCCAGCAGACACTGTGACCCACCGCACACTGTGACCCACCATACACTGTGACCCACCTCACACTGTGACCCACCGCACACTGTGACCCACCACACACTGTGACCCACCACAGACTGTGACCGACCACAGACTGTGACCCAACACACACTGTGACCCACCGCACACTGTGACCCACCACACACTGTGACCCACCATAGACTGTGACCCACATCAGACTGTGACCCACCACACACTGTGACCCACCACAGACTGTGACCCACCACATACTGTGACCCACCGCAAACTGTGACCTACCGCACACTGTGACCCACCACAGACTGTGACCCGCCACACACTGTGACCCACCATAGACTGTGACCCACCATAGTCTGTGACCCACCACACTGTGACCCACCTGACACTGTGACCCACCACACACTGTGACCCACCACACACTATGACCCACCATAGATTGTGACCCACCACACACTGTGACCCACCACACACTGTGACCAACCACACACTGTGACCAACCACACACTGTGACCCACCACACACTGTGACCCACCACACACTGTGACCGACCACAGACTGTGACCCACCGCACACTGTGACCCACCGCACACTGTGACCCACCGCACAGTGACCTACCACACACTGTGACCCACCTCAGACTGTGACCCACCACAGACTGTGACCCACCGCACACTGTGACCCACCGCACACTGTGACCCACCGCACACTGTGACCCACCGCACACTGTGACCCACCGCACACTGTGACCCACCAGAGACTGTGACCCACCGCAGACTGTGACCCACCGCAGACTGTGACCCACCGCAGACTGTGACCCACCGCAGACTGTGACCCACCGCACACTGTGACCCACCGCACACTGTGACCCACCGCACACTGTGACCCACCGCACACTGTGACCCACCGCAGACTGTGACCCACCTCACACTGTGACCCACCGCACACTGTGACCCACCGCACACTGTGACCCACCGCACACTGTGACCCACAGCACACTGTGACCCACCACACACTTTGACCCACCGCACACTGTGACCCACCATAGACTGTGACCCACCACACTGTGACCCACCTCACACTGTGACCCACCGCACACTGTGACCCACCGCACACTGTGACCCACCGCACACTGTGACCCACCGCACACTGTGACCCACCGCAGACTGTGACCCACCTCACACTGTGACCCACCGCACACTGTGACCCACCGCACACTGTGACCCACCACAGACTGTGACGCACCTCACACTGTGACCCACCGCACACTGTGACCCACCGCACACTGTGACCCACCGCACACTGTGACCCACCGCACACTGTGACCCACCGCACACTGTGACCCACCGCACACTGTGACCCACCGCACACTGTGACCCACCGCACACTGTGACCCACCGCACACTGTGACCCACCTCAGACTGTGACCCACCACACACTGTGACCCACCGCACACTGTGACCCACCGCACACTGTGACCCACCTCAGACTGTGACCCACCACAAACTGTGACCCACCGCACACTGTGACCCACCACAGACTGTGACCCACCACACACTGTGACCCACCGCACACTGTGAACCACCGCACACTGTGACCTACCAAACACTGTGACCCACCACACACTGTGACCCACCACAATCTGTGACCCACTGCACACTGTGACCCACCACAGACTGTGACCCACCACAGACTGTGACCAACCTCGCACTGTGACCCACCTCGCACTGTGACCCACCGCGCAGTGACCCACCGCGCACTGTGACCCGCCGCGCACTGTGACCCGCCGCGCACTGTGACCCACCGCGCACTGTGACCCACCGCGCACTGTGACCCACCGCGCACTGTGACCCACCGCGCACTGTGACCCACCGCACACTGTGACCCACCGCAGACTGTGACCCACCGCAGACTGTGACCCACCACAGACTGTGACCCACCTCGCACTGTGACCCACCGCGCACTGTGACCCACCGCACACTGTGACCCACCGCACACTGTGACCCACCACAGACTGTGACCCACCACAGACTGTGACCCACCTCGCACTGTGACCCACCGCGCACTGTGACCCACCGCGCACTGTGACCCACCGCGCACTGTGACCCACCGCGCACTGTGACCCACCGCGCACTGTGACCCACCACAGACTGTGACCCACCACACACTGTGACCCACCATAGACTGTGACCCACCGCACACTGTGACCCACCGCACACTGTGACCCACCGCACACTGTGACCCACCTCAGACTGTGACACACCAGACACTGTGACCCACCACACACTGTGACCCACCACACCCTGTGACCCACCTCAGACTGTGACCCACCGCACACTGTGACCCACCATAGACTGTGACCCACCACAGACTGTGACCCAGCGCAAACTGTGACCCACCACAAACTGTGACCCACCGCACACTGTGACCCACCGCAGACTGTGACTCACCACACACTGTGACCCACGACACACTGTGACCCACCACACACTGTGACCCACCTCAGACTGTGACCCACCGCACACTGTGACCCACCATAGAATGTGACCCACCACAGACTGCGTCCCACCAGAGACTGTGACCCAGCGCACACTGTGACCCACCACACACTGTGACCCACCGCACACTGTGACCCAGCGCACACTGTGACCCACCGCACACTGTGTCCCACCGCAGACTGTGATCCACCTCAGACTGTGACCCACCACACACAGTGACCCACCGCACACTGTGACCCACCGCACACTGTGACCCACCGCACACTGTGACCCGCCACAGACTGTGACCCGCCACACACTGTGACCCACCATAGACTGTGACCCACCATAGTCTGTGACCCACCACACTGTGACCCACCTGACACTGTGACCCACCACACACTGTGACCCACCACACACTGTGACCCACCACACACTGTGACCCACTACACACTGTGACCCACCATAGATTGTGACCCACCACACACTGTGACCCACCACACACTGTGACCAACCACACACTGTGACCAACCACACACTGTGACCCACCACACACTGTAACCCACCACACACTGTGACCCACCACACACTGTGACCCACCACACACTGTGACCCACCATACACTGTGACCCACCACACATTGTGACCCACCGCACACTGTGACGCACCATACACTGTGACCCACTGCACACTGTGACCCACCAGACACTGTGACCCATCTCACACTGTGACCCACCGCACACTGTGACCCACCACACACTGTGACCGACCGCACACTGTGACGCACCATACACTGTAACCCACCATAGACTGTGACCCACCACACACTGTAACCCACCATCGACTGTGACCCACCACACACTGTGACCCACCATAGACTGTGACCCACCGCACACTGTGACCCACCACACACTGTGACCCACTGCACACTGTGACCCACCAGACACTGTGACCCACCTCACACTGTGACCCACCGCACACTGTGACCCACCACACACTGTGACCCACCAGAGACTGTGACCCACCGCACACTGTGACCCTCAGCACACTGTGACCCACCACACACTGTGACCAACCACACACTGTGACCCAGCAGACACTGTGACCCACCGCACACTGTGACCCACCATACACTGTGACCCACCTCACACTGTGACCCACCGCACACTGTGACCCACCACACACTGTGACCCACCACAGACTGTGACCCAACACACACGGTGACCCACCGCACACTGTGACCCACCACACACTGTGACCCACCACACACTGTGACCCACCATAGTCTGTGACCCACATCAGACTGTGACCCACCACACACTGTGACCCACCACAGACTGTGACCCACCACATAATGTGACCCACCGCACACTGTGACCTACCGCACACTGTGACCCACCACAGACTGTGACCCGCCACACACTGTGACCCACCACACACTGTGACCCACCATAGACTGTGACCCACCATAGTCTGTGACCCACCACACTGTGACCCACCTGACACTGTGACCCACCACACACTGTGACCCACCACACACTATGACCCACCATAGATTGTGACCCACCACACACTGTGACCCACCACACACTGTGACCAACCACACACTGTGACCAACCACACACTGTGACCCACCACACACTGTGACCCACCACACACTGTGACCGACCACAGACTGTGACCCACCGCACACTGTGACCCACCGCACACTGTGACCCACCGCACAGTGACCCACCACACACTGTGACCCACCGCAGACTGTGACCCACCACAGACTGTGACACACCTCACACTGTGACCCACCGCACACTGTGACCCACCGCACACTGTGACCCACCGCACACTGTGACCCACCTCAGACTGTGACCGACCACAGACTGTGACCCAACACACACTGTGACCCACCGCACACTGTGACCCACCACACACTGTGACCCACCACACACTGTGACCCACCATAGACTGTGACCCACATCAGACTGTGACCCACCACACACTGTGACCCACCACAGACTGTGACCCACCACATACTGTGACCCACCGCACACTGTGACCCACCACAGACTGTGACCCACCACAGACTGTGACCCACCTCACACTGTGACCCACCGCACACTGTGACCCAACGCGCACTGTGACCCACCACAGACTGTGACCCACCGCACACTGTGACCCAACGCGCACTGTGACCCACCACACACTGTGACCCACCTCACACTGTGACCCACCGCACACTGTGACCCACCACGCACTGTGACCCACCGCAGACTGTGACCCACCGCACACTGTGACCCAACGCGCACTGTGACCCACCTCACACTGTGACCCACCACACACTGTGACCCACCTCACACTGTGACCCACCACACACTGTGACCCACCACACACTGTGACCCAACGCGCACTGTGACCCACCGCACACTGTGACCCACCGCACACTGTGACCCAACGCGCACTGTGACCCACCGCACACTGTGACCCACCACAGACTGTGACCCACCACATACTGTGACCCACCGCACACTGTGACCCACCACACACTGTGACCCACCGCACACTGTGACCCAACGCGCACTGTGACCCACCACACACTGTGACCCACCTCACACTGTGACCCACCGCACACTGTGACCCACCGCACACTGTGACCCACCGCACACTGTGACCCACCTCAGACTGTGACCCACCACACACTGTGACCCACCGCACACTGTGACCCACCGCACACTGTGACCCACCTCAGACTGTGACCCACCACAAACTGTGACCCACCGCACACTGTGACCCACCACAGACTGTGACCCACCACACACTGTGACCCACCGCACACTGTGAACCACCGCACACTGTGACCTACCAAACACTGTGACCCACCACACACTGTGACCCACCACAATCTGTGACCCACTGCACACTGTGACCCACCACAGACTGTGACCCACCACAGACTGTGACCCACCACAGACTGTGACCAACCTCGCACTGTGACCCACCTCGCACTGTGACCCACCGCGCAGTGACCCACCGCGCACTGTGACCCGCCGCGCACTGTGACCCGCCGCGCACTGTGACCCACCGCGCACTGTGACCCACCGCGCACTGTGACCCACCGCGCACTGTGACCCACCGCGCACTGTGACCCACCGCACACTGTGACCCACCGCAGACTGTGACCCACCGCAGACTGTGACCCACCACAGACTGTGACCCACCTCGCACTGTGACCCACCGCGCACTGTGACCCACCGCACACTGTGACCCACCGCACACTGTGACCCACCACAGACTGTGACCCACCACAGACTGTGACCCACCTCGCACTGTGACCCACCGCGCACTGTGACCCACCGCGCACTGTGACCCACCGCGCACTGTGACCCACCGCGCACTGTGACCCACCGCGCACTGTGACCCACCACAGACTGTGACCCACCACACACTGTGACCCACCATAGACTGTGACCCACCGCACACTGTGACCCACCGCACACTGTGACCCACCGCACACTGTGACCCACCTCAGACTGTGACACACCAGACACTGTGACCCACCACACACTGTGACCCACCACACCCTGTGACCCACCTCAGACTGTGACCCACCGCACACTGTGACCCACCATAGACTGTGACCCACCACAGACTGTGACCCAGCGCAAACTGTGACCCACCACAAACTGTGACCCACCGCACACTGTGACCCACCGCAGACTGTGACTCACCACACACTGTGACCCACGACACACTGTGACCCACCACACACTGTGACCCACCTCAGACTGTGACCCACCGCACACTGTGACCCACCATAGAATGTGACCCACCACAGACTGCGTCCCACCAGAGACTGTGACCCAGCGCACACTGTGACCCACCACACACTGTGACCCACCGCACACTGTGACCCAGCGCACACTGTGACCCACCGCACACTGTGTCCCACCGCAGACTGTGATCCACCTCAGACTGTGACCCACCACACACAGTGACCCACCGCACACTGTGACCCACCGCACACTGTGACCCACCGCACACTGTGACCCACCGCACACTGTGACCCGCCACAGACTGTGACCCGCCACACACTGTGACCCACCATAGACTGTGACCCACCATAGTCTGTGACCCACCACACTGTGACCCACCTGACACTGTGACCCACCACACACTGTGACCCACCACACACTGTGACCCACCACACACTGTGACCCACTACACACTGTGACCCACCATAGATTGTGACCCACCACACACTGTGACCCACCACACACTGTGACCAACCACACACTGTGACCAACCACACACTGTGACCCACCACACACTGTAACCCACCACACACTGTGACCCACCACACACTGTGACCCACCACACACTGTGACCCACCATACACTGTGACCCACCACACATTGTGACCCACCGCACACTGTGACGCACCATACACTGTGACCCACTGCACACTGTGACCCACCAGACACTGTGACCCATCTCACACTGTGACCCACCGCACACTGTGACCCACCACACACTGTGACCGACCGCACACTGTGACGCACCATACACTGTAACCCACCATAGACTGTGACCCACCACACACTGTAACCCACCATCGACTGTGACCCACCACACACTGTGACCCACCATAGACTGTGACCCACCGCACACTGTGACCCACCACACACTGTGACCCACTGCACACTGTGACCCACCAGACACTGTGACCCACCTCACACTGTGACCCACCGCACACTGTGACCCACCACACACTGTGACCCACCAGAGACTGTGACCCACCGCACACTGTGACCCTCAGCACACTGTGACCCACCACACACTGTGACCAACCACACACTGTGACCCAGCAGACACTGTGACCCACCGCACACTGTGACCCACCATACACTGTGACCCACCTCACACTGTGACCCACCGCACACTGTGACCCACCACACACTGTGACCCACCACAGACTGTGACCGACCACAGACTGTGACCCAACACACACGGTGACCCACCGCACACTGTGACCCACCACACACTGTGACCCACCACACACTGTGACCCACCATAGTCTGTGACCCACATCAGACTGTGACCCACCACACACTGTGACCCACCACAGACTGTGACCCACCACATAATGTGACCCACCGCACACTGTGACCTACCGCACACTGTGACCCACCACAGACTGTGACCCGCCACACACTGTGACCCACCACACACTGTGACCCACCATAGACTGTGACCCACCATAGTCTGTGACCCACCACACTGTGACCCACCTGACACTGTGACCCACCACACACTGTGACCCACCACACACTATGACCCACCATAGATTGTGACCCACCACACACTGTGACCCACCACACACTGTGACCAACCACACACTGTGACCAACCACACACTGTGACCCACCACACACTGTGACCCACCACACACTGTGACCGACCACAGACTGTGACCCACCGCACACTGTGACCCACCGCACACTGTGACCCACCGCACAGTGACCCACCACACACTGTGACCCACCGCAGACTGTGACCCACCACAGACTGTGACACACCTCACACTGTGACCCACCGCACACTGTGACCCACCGCACACTGTGACCCACCGCACACTGTGACCCACCACAGACTGTGACCGACCACAGACTGTGACCCAACACACACTGTGACCCACCGCACACTGTGACCCACCACACACTGTGACCCACCACACACTGTGACCCACCATAGACTGTGACCCACATCAGACTGTGACCCACCACACACTGTGACCCACCACAGACTGTGACCCACCACATACTGTGACCCACCGCACACTGTGACCCACCACAGACTGTGACCCACCACAGACTGTGACCCACCTCACACTGTGACCCACCGCACACTGTGACCCAACGCGCACTGTGACCCACCACAGACTGTGACCCACCGCACACTGTGACCCAACGCGCACTGTGACCCACCACACACTGTGACCCACCTCACACTGTGACCCACCGCACACTGTGACCCACCACGCACTGTGACCCACCGCAGACTGTGACCCACCGCACACTGTGACCCAACGCGCACTGTGACCCACCTCACACTGTGACCCACCACACACTGTGACCCACCTCACACTGTGACCCACCACACACTGTGACCCACCACACACTGTGACCCACCACACACTGTGACCCAACGCGCACTGTGACCCACCGCACACTGTGACCCACCGCACACTGTGACCCAACGCGCACTGTGACCCACCGCACACTGTGACCCACCACAGACTGTGACCCACCACATACTGTGACCCACCGCACACTGTGACCCACCACACACTGTGACCCACCGCACACTGTGACCCAACGCGCACTGTGACCCACCACACACTGTGACCCACCTCACACTGTGACCCACCACACACTGTGACCCACCGCACACTGTGACCCAACGCGCACTGTGACCCACCACACACTGTGACCCACCTCACACTGTGACCCACCACAGACTGTGACCCACCTCACACTGTGACCCACCACACACTGTGACCCACCACACACTGTGACCCAACGCGCACTGTGACCCGCCGCACACTGTGACCCACCACACACTGTGACCCACCTCACACTGTGACCCACCACACACTGTGACCCACCACACACTGTGACCCAACGCGCACTGTGACCCACCGCACACTGTGACCCACCGCACACTGTGACCCAACGCGCACTGTGACCCACCATAGACTGTGACCCACCGCACACTGTGACCCACCACACACTGTGACCCACCACACACTGTGACCCACCACACACTGTGACCCAACGCGCACTGTGACCCGCCGCACACTGTGACCCACCACACACTGTGACCCACCTCACACTGTGACCCACCACACACTGTGACCCACCACACACTGTGACCCAACGCGCACTGTGACCCACCGCACACTGTGACCCACCGCACACTGTGACCCAACGCGCACTGTGACCCACCATAGACTGTGACCCACCGCACACTGTGACCCACCACACACTGTGACCCACTGCACACTGTGACCCACCAGACACTGTGACCCACCTCACACTGTGACCCACCGCACACTGTGACCCACCACACACTGTGACCCACCAGAGACTGTGACCCACCGCACACTGTGACCCTCAGCACACTGTGACCCACCACACACTGTGACCAACCACACACTGTGACCCAGCAGACACTGTGACCCACCGCACACTGTGACCCACCATACACTGTGACCCACCTCACACTGTGACCCACCGCACACTGTGACCCACCACACACTGTGACCCACCACAGACTGTGACCGACCACAGACTGTGACCCAACACACACTGTGACCCACCGCACACTGTGACCCACCACACACTGTGACCCACCACACACTGTGACCCACCATAGACTGTGACCCACATCAGACTGTGACCCACCACACACTGTGACCCACCACAGACTGTGACCCACCACATACTGTGACCCACCGCAAACTGTGACCTACCGCACACTGTGACCCACCACAGACTGTGACCCGCCACACACTGTGAGCCACCACACACTGTGACCCACCATAGACTGTGACCCACCATAGTCTGTGACCCACCACACTGTGACCCACCTGACACTGTGACCCACCACACACTGTGACCCACCACACACTATGACCCACCATAGATTGTGACCCACCACACACTGTGACCCACCACACACTGTGACCAACCACACACTGTGACCAACCACACACTGTGACCCACCACACACTGTGACCCACCACACACTGTGACCGACCACAGACTGTGACCCACCGCACACTGTGACCCACCGCACACTGTGACCCACCGCACAGTGACCTACCACACACTGTGACCCACCGCAGACTGTGACCCACCACAGACTGTGACCTACCGCACACTGTGACCCACCGCACACTGTGACCCACCGCACACTGTGACCCACCGCACACTGTGACCCACCAGAGACTGTGACCCACCGCAGACTGTGACCCACCGCAGGCTGTGACCCACCGCAGACTGTGACCCACCGCAGACTGTGACCCACCGCAGACTGTGACCCACCGCACACTGTGACCCACCGCACACTGTGACCCACCGCACACTGTGACCCACCGCACACTGTGACCCACAGCACACTGTGACCCACCACACACTTTGACCCACCGCACACTGTGACCCACCATAGACTGTGACCCACCACACTGTGACCCACCTCACACTGTGACCCACCGCACACTGTGACCCACCGCACACTGTGACCCACCGCACACTGTGACCCACCGGACACTGTGACCCACCGGACACTGTGACCCACCGCAGACTGTGACCCACCTCACACTGTGACCCACCGCACACTGTGACCCACCGCACACTGTGACCCACCACAGACTGTGACGCACCTCACACTGTGACCCACCGCACACTGTGACCCACCGCACACTGTGACCCACCGCACACTGTGACCCACCGCACACTGTGACCCACCGCACACTGTGACCCACCTCAGGCTGTGACCCACCACACACTGTGACCCACCGCACACTGTGACCCACCGCACACTGTGACCCACCTCAGACTGTGACCCACCACAAACTGTGACCCACCGCACACTGTGACCCACCACAGGCTGTGACCCACCACACACTGTGACCCACCGCACACTGTGACCCACCGCACACTGTGACCTACCAAACACTGTGACCCACCACACACTGTGACCCACCACAATCTGTGACCCACTGCACACTGTGACCCACCACAGACTGTGACCCACCACAGACTGTGACCCACCACAGACTGTGACCCACCTCGCACTGTGACCCACCGCGCAGTGACCCACCGCGCACTGTGACCCGCCGCGCACTGTGGCCCGCCGCGCACTGTGACCCACCGCGCACTGTGACCCACCGCGCACTGTGACCCACCGCGCACTGTGACCCACCGCGCACTGTGACCCACCGCGCACTGTGACCCACCGCGCACTGTGACCCACCACAGACTGTGACCCACCACAGACTGTGACCCACCTCGCACTGTGACCCACCGCGCACTGTGACCCACCGCACACTGTGACCCACCGCACACTGTGACCCACCACAGACTGTGACCCACCACAGACTGTGACCCACCGCGCACTGTGACCCACCGCGCACTGTGACCCACCGCGCACTGTGACCCACCGCGCACTGTGACCCACCACAGACTGTGACCCACCACACACTGTGACCCACCATAGACTGTGACCCACCGCACACTGTGACCCACCGCACACTGTGACCCACCGCACACTGTGACCCACCACACACTGTGACCCACCTCAGACTGTGACACACCAGACACTGTGACCCACCACACACTGTGACCCACCACACCGTGACCCACCTCAGACTGTGACCCACCGCACACTGTGACCCACCATAGACTGTGACCCACCACAGACTGTGACCCAGCGCAAACTGTGACCCACCACAAACTGTGACCCACCGCACACTGTGACCCACCGCAGACTGTGACTCACCACACACTGTGACCCACTACACACTGTGACCCACCACACACTGTGACCCACCTCAGACTGTGACCCACCATAGAATGTGACCCACCACAGACTGTGTCCCACCAGAGACTGTGACCCAGCGCACTCTGTGACCCACCACACACTGTGACCCACCGCACACTGTGACCCAGCGCACACTGTGACCCACCGCACACTGTGTCCCACCGCAGACTGTGATCCACCTCAGACTGTGACCCACCACACACAGTGACCCACCGCACACTGTGACCCACCGCACACTGTGACCCACCGCACACTGTGACCCACCATAGACTGTGACCCACATCAGACTGTGACCCACCACACACTGTGACCCACCACACACTGTGACCCACCACAGACTGTGACCCACCACAGACTGTGACCCACCACATACTGTGACCCACCACATACTGCGACCCACCGCACTCTGTGACCTACCGCACACTGTGACCCACCACAGACTGTGACCCGCCACACACTGTGACCCACCACACACTGTGACCCACCATAGACTGTGACCCACCATAGTCTGTGACCCACCACACTGTGACCCACCTGACACTGTGACCCACCACACACTGTGACCCACCACACACTATGACCCACCATAGATTGTGACCCACCACACACTGTGACCCACCATAGACCGTGACCCACCGCACACTGTGACCCACCGCACACTGTGACCCACCGCACACTGTGACCCACCTGACACTGTGACCCACCTCACACTGTGACCCACCGCACACTGTGACCCACCACACACTGTGACCCACCACACACTGTGACCCACCACACACTGTGACCAACCACACACTGTGACCCAGCAGACACTGTGACCCACCTCACACTGTGACCCACCTCACACTGTGACCCACCACAGACTGTGACCCACCGCACACTGTGACCCACCGCACACTGTGACCCACCGCACACTGAGACCCACCGCACACTGAGACCCACCGCACACTGAGACCCACCGCACACTGTGACCCACCACACACTGTGACCCAACACAGACTGTGATCCACCGCACACTGTGACCCACCGCACATTGTGGCCCACCGCACAGTGACCCACCACACACTGTGACCCACCGCAGACTGTGACCCACCGCAGACTGTGACACACCTCACACTGTTACCCACCGCACACTGTGACCCACCGCACACTGTGACCCACCACAGACTGTGACCCACCTCACACTGTGACACACCGCACACTGTGACCCTCCGCACACTGTGACCCACCGCAGACTGTGACCCACCGCACACTGTGACCCACCGCACACTGTGACCCACCACACACTGTGACCCACCGCACAATGTGACCCACCGCACAATGTGACCCACCGCACACTGTGACCCACCGCACACTGTGACCCACCTCAGACTGTGACCCACCACACACTGTGACCCACCGCACACTGTGACCCACCGCACACTGTGACCCACCTCAGACTGTGACCCACCGCACACTGTGACCCACCGCACACTGTGACCCACCACAGACTGTGACCCACCACACACTGTGACCCACCGCACACTGTGACCCACCGCACACTGTGACCTACCAAACACTGTGACCCACCACACACTGTGACCCACCACAATCTGTGACCCACTGCACACTGTGACCCACCACAGACTGTGACCCACCACAGACTGTGACCCACCACAGACTGTGACCCACCTCGCACTGTGACCCACCCCGCACTGTGACCCACCGCGCAGTGACCCACCGCGCACTGTGACCCGCCGCGCACTGTGGCCCGCCGCGCACTGTGACCCACCGCGCACTGTGACCCACCGCGCACTGTGACCCACCGCGCACTGTGACCCACCGCGCACTGTGACCCACCGCACACTGTGACCCACCGCACACTGTGACCCACCGCAGACTGTGACCCACCACAGACTGTGACCCACCTCGCACTGTGACCCACCGCGCACTGTGACCCACCGCACACTGTGACCCACCGCACACTGTGACCCACCACAGACTGTGACCCACCACAGACTGTGACCCACCTCGCACTGTGACCCACCGCGCACTGTGACCCACCGCGCACTGTGACCCACCGCGCACTGTGACCCACCGCGCACTGTGACCCACCGCGCACTGTGACCCACCACAGACTGTGACCCACCACACACTGTGACCCACCATAGACTGTGACCCACCGCACACTGTGACCCACCGCACACTGTGACCCACCGCACACTGTGACCCACCACACACTGTGACCCACCTCAGACTGTGACACACCAGACACTGTGACCCACCACACACTGTGACCCACCACACCGTGACCCACCTCAGACTGTGACCCACCGCACACTGTGACCCACCATAGACTGTGACCCACCACAGACTGTGACCCAGCGCAAACTGTGACCCACCACAAACTGTGACCCACCGCACACTGTGACCCACCGCAGACTGTGACTCACCACACACTGTGACCCACTACACACTGTGACCCACCACACACTGTGACCCACCTCAGACTGTGACCCACCGCACACTGTGACCCACCATAGAATGTGACCCACCACAGACTGTGTCCCACCAGAGACTGTGACCCAGCGCACTCTGTGACCCACCACACACTGTGACCCACCGCACACTGTGACCCAGCGCACACTGTGACCCACCGCACACTGTGTCCCACCGCAGACTGTGATCCACCTCAGACTGTGACCCACCACACACAGTGACCCACCGCACACTGTGACCCACCGCACACTGTGACCCACCGCACACTGTGACCCACCATAGACTGTGACCCACATCAGACTGTGACCCACCACACACTGTGACCCACCACACACTGTGACCCACCACAGACTGTGACCCACCACAGACTGTGACCCACCACATACTGTGACCCACCACATACTGTGACCCACCGCACTCTGTGACCTACCGCACACTGTGACCCACCACAGACTGTGACCCGCCACACACTGTGACCCACCACACACTGTGACCCACCATAGACTGTGACCCACCATAGTCTGTGACCCACCACACTGTGACCCACCTGACACTGTGACCCACCTCACACTGTGACCCACCGCACACTGTGACCCACCGCACACTGTGACCCACCACACACTGTGACCCACCACACACTGTGACCAACCACACACTGTGACCCAGCAGACACTGTGACCCACCTCACACTGTGACCCACCTCACACTGTGACCCACCACAGACTGTGACCCACCGCACACTGTGACCCACCGCACACTGTGACCCACCGCACACTGAGACCCACCGCACACTGAGACCCACCGCACACTGAGACCCACCGCACACTGTGACTCACCCCACACTGTGACCCACCACACACTGTGACCCAACACAGACTGTGATCCACCGCACACTGTGACCCACCGCACATTGTGGCCCACCGCACAGTGACCCACCACACACTGTGACCCACCGCAGACTGTGACCCACCGCAGACTGTGACACACCTCTTACTGTTACCCACCGCACACTGTGACCCACCGCACACTGTGACCCACCACAGACTGTGACCCACCTCACACTGTGACACACCGCACACTGTGACCCTCCGCACACTGTGACCCACCGCAGACTGTGACCCACCGCACACTGTGACCCACCGCACACTGTGACCCACCAGAGACTGTGACCCACCACACACTGTGACCCACCGCACACTGTGACCCACCGCACACTGTGACCCACCGCACACTGTGACCCACCTCAGACTGTGACCCACCGCACACTGTGACCCACCGCACACTGTGACCCACCGCACACTGTGACCCACCTCAGACTGTGACCCACCGCACACTGTGACCCACCGCACACTGTGACCCACCACAGACTGTGACCCACCGCACACTGTGACCCACCGCACACTGTGACCCACCGCACACTGTGACCTACCAAACACTGTGACCCACCACACACTGTGACCCACCACAATCTGTGACCCACTGCACACTGTGACCCACCACAGACTGTGACCCACCACAGACTGTGACCCACCTCGCACTGTGACCCACCTCGCACTGTGACCCACCGCGCAGTGACCCGCCGCGCACTGTGACCCGCCGCGCACAGTGACCCACCGCGCACTGTGACCCACCGCGCACTGTGACCCACCGCACACTGTGACCCACCGCACACTGTGACCCACCACGGACTGTGACCCACCACGGACTGTGACCCACCACGGACTGTGACCCACCTCGCACTGTGACCCACCGCGCACTGTGACCCACCGCGCACTGTGACCCACCGCACACTGTGACCCACCGCGCACTGTGACCCACCGCGCACTGTGACCCACCGCGCACTGTGACCCACCGCGCACTGTGACCCACCGCGCACTGTGACCCACCGCGCACTGTGACCCACCGCGCACTGTGACCCACCACAGACTGTGACCCACCACACACTGTGACCCACCATAGACTGTGACCCACCGCACACTGTGACCCACCGCACACTGTGACCCACCGCACACTGTGACCCACCGCACACTGTGACCCACCACACACTGTGACCCACCTCAGACTGTGACACACCAGACACTGTGACCCACCACACACTGTGACCCACCACACCCTGTGACCCACCTCAGACTGTGACCCACCGCACACTGTGACCCACCATAGACTGTGACCCACCACAGACTGTGACCCAGCGCAAACTGTGACCCACCACAAACTGTGACCCACCGCACACTGTGACCCACCGCAGACTGTGACTCACCACACACTGTGACCCACCACACACTGTGACCCACCACACACTGTGACCCACCTCAGACTGTGACCCACCGCACACTGTGACCCACCATAGAATGTGACCCACCACAGACTGTGTCCCACCAGAGACTGTGACCCAGCGCACACTGTGACCCACCACACACTGTGACCCACCGCACACTGTGACCCAGCGCACACTGTGACCCACCGCACACTGTGTCCCACCGCAGACTGTGATCCACCTCAGACTGTGACCCACCACACACAGTGACCCACCGCACACTGTGACCCACCGCACACTGTGACCCACCGCACACTGTGACCCACCATAGACTGTGACCCACATCAGACTGTGACCCACCACACACTGTGACCCACCACACACTGTGACCCACCACAGACTGTGACCCACCACAGACTGTGACCCACCACATACTGTGACCCACCACATACTGTGACCCACCGCACTCTGTGACCTACCGCACACTGTGACCCACCACAGACTGTGACCCGCCACACACTGTGACCCACCACACACTGTGACCCACCATAGACTGTGACCCACCATAGTCTGTGACCCACCACACTGTGACCCACCTGACACTGTGACCCACCACACACTGTGACCCACCACACACTATGACCCACCATAGATTGTGACCCACCACACACTGTGACCCACCACACACTGTGACCCACCATAGACTGTGACCCACCGCACACTGTGACCCACCGCACACTGTGACCCACCGCACACTGTGACCCACCTGACACTGTGACCCACCTCACACTGTGACCCACCGCACACAGTGACCCACCACACACTGTGACCCACCACACACTGTGACCCAGCAGACACTGTGACCCACCTCACACTGTGACCCACCTCACACTGTGACCCACCACAGACTGTGACAGACCACACACTGTGACCCACCGCACACTGTGACCCACCGCACACTGTGACCCACCGCACACTGTGACCCACCGCACACTGTGACCCACCTCACACTGTGACCCACCGCACACTGTGACACACCGCACACCGTGACACACCGCACACCGTGACCCACCGCAGACCGTGACCCACCGCAGACCGTGACCCACCGCACACTGAGACCCACCACAGACTGTGACCCACCACACACTGTGACCCACCGCACACTGTGACCCACCGCACACTGTGACCCACCGCACACTGTGACCCACCGCACACTGTGACCCACCAGAGACTGTGACCCACCACACACTGTGACCCACCTCAGACTGTGACCCACCGCACACTGTGACCCACCGCACACTGTGACCCACCGCACACTGTGACCCACTGCACACTGTGACCCAACGCACACTGTGACCCACCGCAGACTGTGACCCACCGCAGACTGTGAACCACCGCACACTGTGACCCACCGCACACTGTGACCCACCGCACACTGTGATCCACAGCACACTGTGACCCACCATAGACTGTGACCCACCTCACACTGTGACCCACCGCACACTGTGACCCACCGCACACTGTGACCCACCGCACCCTGTGACCCACCGCAGACTGTGACCCACCTCACACTGTGACCCACCTCAGACTGTGACCCACCTCAGACTGTGACCCACCACACACTGTGACCCACCGCACACTGTGACCCACCTCAGACTGTGACCCACCACAAACTGTGACCCACCGCACACTGTGACCCACCACAGACAAGACCCACCACACACTGTGACCCACCGCACACTGTGACCCACCGCACACTGTGACCCACCACACACTGTGACCCACCACAAACTGTGACCCACCACAAACTGTGACCCACCGCACACTGTGACCCACCGCACACTGTGACCCACCACAGACTGTGACCCACCACAGACTGTGACCCACCGCAGACTGTGACCCACCGCACACTGTGACCCACCGCAGACTGTGACCCACCGCAGACTGTGACCCACCGCAGACTGTGACCCACCTCAGACTGTGACCCACCACAGACTGTGACCCATTGCACACTGTGACCCTCCACAAACTGTGACCCACCACAGACTGTGACCCACTACACACTGTGACCCACCACAGACTGTGACCCACCACAGACTGTGACCCACCACAGACTGTGACCCACCGCACACTCTGACCCATCGCACACTCTGACCCACCGCACACTGTGACCCACCATAGACTGTGACCCACCACACACTGTGACCCACCACAGACTGTGACCCACCTCACACTGTGACCTACCGCACACTGTGACCCACCGCACACTGTGACCCACCGCACACTGTGACCCACTGCAGACTGTGACCCACCGCAGACTGTGACCCACCGCAGACTGTGACTCACAGCACACTGTGACCCACCGCACACTGTGACCCACCGCAGACTGTGACCCACCGCAGACTGTGACCCACCGCAGACTGTGACCCACCGCAGACTGTGACCCACCGCACACTGTGACCCACAGCACACTGTGACCCACCGCATACTGTGGCCCACTGCACACTGTGACCAAGCATAGACTGTGACCCACCACACACTGTGACCCACCATAGACTGTGACCCACCGCACACTGTGACCCACCGCACACTGTGACCCACCACACACTGTGACCCACCACACACTGTGACCCACCTCAGACTGTGACCCACCGCGCACTGTGACCCACCATAGACTGTGATCCACCGCAGACTGTGACCCAGCGCACACTGTGACCCAGCGCACACTGTGACCCACCGCAGACTGTGACCCACCTCAGACTGTGACCCACCTCAGACTGTGACCCACCGCAAACTGTGACCCACCGCGCACTGTGACCCACCGCGCACTGTGACCCACCGCGCACTGTGACCCACCGCGCACTGTGACCCACCTCAGACTGTGACCCACCACACACTGTGACCCACCACAGACTGTGACCCACCACACACTGTGAGCCACCTCAGACTGTGACCCAGCACACACTGTGACCCACGGCACACTGTGACCCACCACACACTGTGACCCACCTCACACTGTGACCCACCTCACACTGTGACCCACCTCACACTGTGACCCACCTCAGATTGTGACCCACCGCACACTGTGACCCACCGCACACTGTGACCCACCGCACACTGTGACCCACCATAGACTGTGACCCACCGCACACTGTGACCCACCGCAAACTGTGACCCACCGCACACTGTGACCCACCGCAGACTGTGACCCACCTCACACTGTGACCCAACGCACACTGTGACCCACCGCACACTGTGACCCACTGCACACTGTGATCCACCGCAGACTGTGACCCACAGCACACTGTGACCCACCGGACACTGTGACCCACCAGAGACTGTGACCCACCACGCACTGTGACCCACCTCGCACTGTGACCCACCGCGCACTGTGACCCACCGCGCACTGTGACCCACCGCGCACTGTGACCCACCGCGCACTGTGACCCACCGCGCACTGTGACCCACCGCGCACTGTGACCCACCACACACTGTGACTCACCAGACACTGTGACCCACCACACACTGTGACCCACCTCAGACTGTGACCCACCGCACACTGTGCCCCACCATAGACTGTGACCCACCGCAGACTGTGACCCAGCGCACACTGTGACCCACCGCACACTGGGACACACCGCAGACTGTGATCTACCTCAGACTGTGACCCACCGCACACTGTGACCCACCTCATACTGTGACCCACCACACACTGTGACCCACGGCACACTGTGACCCACCACACACTGTGACCCACCTCAGACTGTGACCCACCACACACTGTGACCCACCGCACACTGTGACCCACCTCAGACTGTGACCCACCACAAACTGTGACCCACCGCACACTGTGACCCACCACAGACTGTAACCCACCACACACTGTGACCCACCGCACACTGTGACCCACCGCACACTGTGACCCACCGCACACTGTGACCCACCGCACACTGTGACCCACCGCAAACTGTGACCCACCTCAAACTGTGACCCACCGCACACTGGGACCCACCGCAGACTGTGACCCACCACACACTGTGACCCACCACACACTGTGACCCACCACACACTGTGACCCCCCACACACTGTGACCCCCCACACACTGTGACCCCCCACACACTGTGACCCCCCACACAATGTGACCCACCGCACACTGTGACCCACCGTAGACTGTGACCCACCACAGACTGTGACCCACCACAGACTGTGACCCACCACAGACTGTGACCCACCGCACACTGCGACCCACCACACACTGCGACCCACCACACACTGCGACCCACCACAGACTGTGACCCAACGCACACTGTGACCCAACGCACACTGTGACCCACCGCACGCTGTGACCCACCGCACACTGCGACCCACCGCACACTGCGACCCACCGTAGACTGTGACCCACCACACACTGTGACCCACCACACACTGTGACCCACCACACACTGTGACCCACCACAGAATGTGACCCACCACAGACTGTGACCCACCACAGACTGTGACCCATTGCACACTGTGACCCACCACACACTGTGACCCACCACAGACTGTGACCCACTACACACTGTGACCCACCACAGATTGTGACCCACCACAGACTGTGACCCACCACAGACTGTGACCCACTGCACACTCTGACCCACCGCACACTCTGACCCACCGCACACTCTGACCCACCGCACACTCTGACCCACCGCACACTCTGACCCACCGCACACTGTGAACCACCATAGACTGTGACCCACCACACACTGTGACCCACCACACACTGTGACCCACCACAGACTGTGACCCACCACACACTGTGACCCACCACACACTGTAACCCAACTCAGACTGCGACCCACCACACACTGTGACCCTCCACAGACTGTGACCCACCGCACACTGTGACCCACCTCAGACTGTGACCCACCACAGACTGTGACCCACCGCACACTGTGACCCACCGCACACTGTGACCCACCGCACACTGTGACCCACCGCACACTGTGACCCACCATAGACTGTGACCCAGCGCACACTGTGACCCGCCGCACACTGTGACCCGCCACACACTGTGACCCGCCAGATACTGTGACTCGCCACACACTGTGACCCGCCACACACTGTGACCCGCCACACACTGTGACCCACCATAGACTGTGACCCACCACACACTGTGACCCACCACACAATGTGACCCAACACACACTGTGACCCACCACAGACTGTGACCCACCACACACCATGACCCACCAAAGACTGTGACCCACCGCACACTGTGACCCACCGCACACTGTGACCCACCGCACACTGTGACCCACCGCACACTGTGACCCCCCACAGACTGTGACCCACCACACACTATAACCCACCGCACACTGTGACCCACCGCACACTGTGACCCACCACACACTGTGACCCACCATAGACTGTGACCGACCACACACTGTGACCCGCCACACTCTGTGACCCGCCATAGACTGTGATTCATCACACACTGTGACCCGCCACACGCTGTGACCCGCCACACACTGTGACCCACCATAGACTGTGACCCACCACACACTGTGACCCACCACACACTGTGACGCACCACACACTGTGACCTACCATAGACTGTGACCCACCACACACTATAACCCACCGCACACTGTGACCCACCGCACACTGTGACCCACCATAGACTGTGACCGCCCATAGACTGTGACCCACCACACACTGTGACCCAGCACACACTGTGACCCACCACACACTGTGACCTACCACAGACTGTGACCCACCACTGACTGTGACCCACCGCACACTGTGACCCACCGCACACTGTGACCCACCGCACACTGTGACCCACCGTAGACTGTGACCCACCGTAGACTGTGACCCACCGCACACTGTGACCCACCGCACACTGTGACCCACCTCAGACTGTGACCCACCACAAACTGTGACCCACCGCAAACTGTGACCCACCACAGACTGTAACCCACCGCACACTGTGACCCACCGCACACTGTGACCCACCGCACACTGTTACCCACCGCACACTGTGACCCACCACACACTGTGACCCACCACACACTGTGACCCCCCACACACTGTGACCCACCCCAAACTGTGACCCACCACAAACTGTGACCCACCGCACACTGTGACCCACCGCACACTGTGACCCACCACACACTGTGACCCACCACACACTGTGACCCACCACACACTGTGACCCACCCCAAACTGTGACCCACCACAAACTGTGACCCACCGCACACTGTGACCCACCGCACACTGTGACCCACCACACACTGTGACCCACCACACACTGTGACCCCCCACACACTGTGACCCCCCAGACAATGTGACCCACCGCACAGTGTGACCCACCGTAGACTGTGACCCACCACAGACTGTGACCCACCACACACTGTGACCCACCACAGAATGTGACCCACCACAGACTGTGACCCACCACAGACTGTGACCCATTGCACACTGTGACCCACCGCACACTGTGACACACCACAGACTGTGACCCACTACACACTCTGACCCACCGCACACTCTGACCCACCGCACACTCTGACCCACCGCACACTCTGACCCACCTCACACTGTGACCCACCATAGACTGTGACCCACCACACACTGTGACCCACCACAGACTGTGACCCACCACAGACTGTGACCCACCACACACTGTGAACCACCACAAACTGTGACCCACCACACACTGTGACCCACCACACACTGTGACCCACCACACACTGTGACCCACCACACACTGTGACCCACCGCACACTGTGACCCACCTCACACTGTGACCCACCATAGACTGTGACCCAGCGCACACTGTGACCCGCCGCACACTGTGACCCGCCACACACTGTGACCCGCCAGATACTGTGACCCGCCACACAGTGACCCGCCACACACTGTGACCCGCCACACACTGTGACCCACCATAGACTGTGACCCACCACACACTGTGACCCACCACACAATGTGACCCAACACACACTGTGACCCACCACAGACTGTGACCCACCACACACCGTGACCCACCAAAGACCGTGACCCACCGCACACTGTGACCCACCGCACACTGTGACCCACCGCGCACTGTGACCCCCCACAGACTGTGACCCACCATACACTCTGACCCAATATAGACTGTGACCCGCCACACACTGTGACCCGCCACACACTGTGACCCACCCCACACTGTGACCCCCCATAGACTGTGACCCCCACACACTGTGACCCACCACACAATGTGACCCACCACACAATGTGACCCCCCACAGACTGTGACCCACCACACACTGTGACCCACCACACACTGTGACCCACCATAGACTGTGACCCCCCATAGACTTTGAACCCCCCACACACTGTGACCCACCACACACTGTGACCCACCACACACTGTGACCCACCACACACTGTGACCCACCACACACTGTGACCCACCGCACACTGTGACCCACCTCACACTGTGACCCACCATAGACTGTGACCCAGCGCACACTGTGACCCGCCGCGCACTGTGACCCACCGCACACTGTGACCCACCGCAGACTGTGACTCACCACACACTGTGACCCACTACACACTGTGACCCACCACACACTGTGACCCACCTCAGACTGTGACCCACCGCACACTGTGACCCACCATAGAATGTGACCCACCACAGACTGTGTCCCACCAGAGACTGTGACCCAGCGCACTCTGTGACCCACCACATACTGTGACCCACCGCACACTGTGACCCAGCGCACACTGTGACCCACCGCACACTGTGTCCCACCGCAGACTGTGATCCACCTCAGACTGTGACCCACCACACACAGTGACCCACCGCACACTGTGACCCACCGCACACTGTGACCCACCGCACACTGTGACCCACCATAGACTGTGACCCACATCAGACTGTGACCCACCACACACTGTGACCCACCACACACTGTGACCCACCACAGACTGTGACCCACCACAGACTGTGACCCACCACATACTGTGACCCACCACATACTGTGACCCACCGCACTCTGTGACCTACCGCACACTGTGACCCACCACAGACTGTGACCCGCCACACACTGTGACCCACCACACACTGTGACCCACCATAGACTGTGACCCACCATAGTCTGTGACCCACCACACTGTGACCCACCTGACACTGTGACCCACCTCACACTGTGACCCACCGCACACTGTGACCCACCGCACACTGTGACCCACCACACACTGTGACCCACCACACACTGTGACCAACCACACACTGTGACCCAGCAGACACTGTGACCCACCTCACACTGTGACCCACCTCACACTGTGACCCACCACAGACTGTGACCCACCGCACACTGTGACCCACCGCACACTGTGACCCACCGCACACTGAGACCCACCGCACACTGAGACCCACCGCACACTGAGACCCACCGCACACTGTGACTCACCCCACACTGTGACCCACCACACACTGTGACCCAACACAGACTGTGATCCACCGCACACTGTGACCCACCGCACATTGTGGCCCACCGCACAGTGACCCACCACACACTGTGACCCACCGCAGACTGTGACCCACCGCAGACTGTGACACACCTCACACTGTTACCCACCGCACACTGTGACCCACCGCACACTGTGACCCACCACAGACTGTGACCCACCTCACACTGTGACACACCGCACACTGTGACCCTCCGCACACTGTGACCCACCGCAGACTGTGACCCACCGCACACTGTGACCCACCGCACACTGTGACCCACCAGAGACTGTGACCCACCACACACTGTGACCCACCGCACACTGTGACCCACCGCACACTGTGACCCACCGCACACTGTGACCCACCTCAGACTGTGACCCACCGCACACTGTGACCCACCGCACACTGTGACCCACCGCACACTGTGACCCACCTCAGACTGTGACCCACCGCACACTGTGACCCACCGCACACTGTGACCCACCACAGACTGTGACCCACCGCACACTGTGACCCACCGCACACTGTGACCCACCGCACACTGTGACCTACCAAACACTGTGACCCACCACACACTGTGACCCACCACAATCTGTGACCCACTGCACACTGTGACCCACCACAGACTGTGACCCACCACAGACTGTGACCCACGACAGACTGTGACCCACCTCGCACTGTGACCCACCTCGCACTGTGACCCACCGCGCAGTGACCCGCCGCGCACTGTGACCCGCCGCGCACAGTGACCCACCGCGCACTGTGACCCACCGCGCACTGTGACCCACCGCACACTGTGACCCACCGCACACTGTGACCCACCACGGACTGTGACCCACCACGGACTGTGACCCACCACGGACTGTGACCCACCTCGCACTGTGACCCACCGCGCACTGTGACCCACCGCGCACTGTGACCCACCGCACACTGTGACCCACCGCACACTGTGACCCACCGCGCACTGTGACCCACCGCGCACTGTGACCCACCGCGCACTGTGACCCACCGCGCACTGTGACCCACCGCGCACTGTGACCCACCACAGACTGTGACCCACCACACACTGTGACCCACCATAGACTGTGACCCACCGCACACTGTGACCCACCGCACACTGTGACCCACCGCACACTGTGACCCACCGCACACTGTGACCCACCACACACTGTGACCCACCTCAGACTGTGACACACCAGACACTGTGACCCACCACACACTGTGACCCACCACACCCTGTGACCCACCTCAGACTGTGACCCACCGCACACTGTGACCCACCATAGACTGTGACCCACCACAGACTGTGACCCAGCGCAAACTGTGACCCACCACAAACTGTGACCCACCGCACACTGTGACCCACCGCAGACTGTGACTCACCACACACTGTGACCCACCACACACTGTGACCCACCACACACTGTGACCCACCTCAGACTGTGACCCACCGCACACTGTGACCCACCATAGAATGTGACCCACCACAGACTGTGTCCCACCAGAGACTGTGACCCAGCGCACACTGTGACCCACCACACACTGTGACCCACCGCACACTGTGACCCAGCGCACACTGTGACCCACCGCACACTGTGTCCCACCGCAGACTGTGATCCACCTCAGACTGTGACCCACCACACACAGTGACCCACCGCACACTGTGACCCACCGCACACTGTGACCCACCGCACACTGTGACCCACCATAGACTGTGACCCACATCAGACTGTGACCCACCACACACTGTGACCCACCACACACTGTGACCCACCACAGACTGTGACCCACCACAGACTGTGACCCACCACATACTGTGACCCACCGCACTCTGTGACCTACCGCACACTGTGACCCACCACAGACTGTGACCCGCCACACACTGTGACCCACCACACACTGTGACCCACCATAGACTGTGACCCACCATAGTCTGTGACCCACCACACTGTGACCCACCTGACACTGTGACCCACCACACACTGTGACCCACCACACACTATGACCCACCATAGATTGTGACCCACCACACACTGTGACCCACCACACACTGTGACCCACCATAGACTGTGACCCACCGCACACTGTGACCCACCGCACACTGTGACCCACCGCACACTGTGACCCACCTGACACTGTGACCCACCTCACACTGTGACCCACCGCACACAGTGACCCACCACACACTGTGACCCACCACACACTGTGACCCACCACACACTGTGACCAACCACACACTGTGACCAACCACACACTGTGACCCAGCAGACACTGTGACCCACCTCACACTGTGACCCACCTCACACTGTGACCCACCACAGACTGTGACAGACCACACACTGTGACCCACCGCACACTGTGACCCACCGCACACTGTGACCCACCGCACACTGTGACCCACCGCACACTGTGACCCACCTCACACTGTGACCCACCGCACACTGTGACACACCGCACACCGTGACACACCGCACACCGTGACCCACCGCAGACCGTGACCCACCGCAGACCGTGACCCACCGCACACTGAGACCCACCACAGACTGTGACCCACCACACACTGTGACCCACCGCACACTGTGACCCACCGCACACTGTGACCCACCGCACACTGTGACCCACCGCACACTGTGACCCACCAGAGACTGTGACCCACCACACACTGTGACCCACCTCAGACTGTGACCCACCGCACACTGTGACCCACCGCACACTGTGACCCACCGCACACTGTGACCCACTGCACACTGTGACCCAACGCACACTGTGACCCACCGCAGACTGTGACCCACCGCAGACTGTGAACCACCGCACACTGTGACCCACCGCACACTGTGACCCACCGCACACTGTGATCCACAGCACACTGTGACCCACCATAGACTGTGACCCACCTCACACTGTGACCCACCGCACACTGTGACCCACCGCACACTGTGACCCACCGCACACTGTGACCCACCGCACCCTGTGACCCACCGCAGACTGTGACCCACCTCACACTGTGACCCACCTCAGACTGTGACCCACCTCAGACTGTGACCCACCACACACTGTGACCCACCGCACACTGTGACCCACCTCAGACTGTGACCCACCACAAACTGTGACCCACCGCACACTGTGACCCACCACAGACAAGACCCACCACACACTGTGACCCACCGCACACTGTGACCCACCGCACACTGTGACCCACCACACACTGTGACCCACCACAAACTGTGACCCACCACAAACTGTGACCCACCGCACACTGTGACCCACCGCACACTGTGACCCACCACAGACTGTGACCCACCACAGACTGTGACCCACCGCAGACTGTGACCCACCGCACACTGTGACCCACCGCAGACTGTGACCCACCGCAGACTGTGACCCACCGCAGACTGTGACCCACCTCAGACTGTGACCCACCACAGACTGTGACCCATTGCACACTGTGACCCTCCACAAACTGTGACCCACCACAGACTGTGACCCACTACACACTGTGACCCACCACAGACTGTGACCCACCACAGACTGTGACCCACCACAGACTGTGACCCACCGCACACTCTGACCCATCGCACACTCTGACCCACCGCACACTGTGACCCACCATAGACTGTGACCCACCACACACTGTGACCCACCACAGACTGTGACCCACCTCACACTGTGACCTACCGCACACTGTGACCCACCGCACACTGTGACCCACCGCACACTGTGACCCACTGCAGACTGTGACCCACCGCAGACTGTGACCCACCGCAGACTGTGACTCACAGCACACTGTGACCCACCGCACACTGTGACCCACCGCAGACTGTGACCCACCGCAGACTGTGACCCACCGCAGACTGTGACCCACCGCAGACTGTGACCCACCGCACACTGTGACCCACAGCACACTGTGACCCACCGCATACTGTGGCCCACTGCACACTGTGACCAAGCATAGACTGTGACCCACCACACACTGTGACCCACCATAGACTGTGACCCACCGCACACTGTGACCCACCGCACACTGTGACCCACCACACACTGTGACCCACCACACACTGTGACCCACCTCAGACTGTGACCCACCGCGCACTGTGACCCACCATAGACTGTGATCCACCGCAGACTGTGACCCAGCGCACACTGTGACCCAGCGCACACTGTGACCCACCGCAGACTGTGACCCACCTCAGACTGTGACCCACCGCAAACTGTGACCCACCGCGCACTGTGACCCACCGCGCACTGTGACCCACCGCGCACTGTGACCCACCGCGCACTGTGACCCACCGCGCACTGTGACCCACCTCAGACTGTGACCCACCACACACTGTGACCCACCACAGACTGTGACCCACCACACACTGTGAGCCACCTCAGACTGTGACCCAGCACACACTGTGACCCACGGCACACTGTGACCCACCACACACTGTGACCCACCTCACACTGTGACCCACCTCACACTGTGACCCACCTCACACTGTGACCCACCTCAGATTGTGACCCACCGCACACTGTGACCCACCGCACACTGTGACCCACCGCACACTGTGACCCACCATAGACTGTGACCCACCGCACACTGTGACCCACCGCAAACTGTGACCCACCGCACACTGTGACCCACCGCAGACTGTGACCCACCTCACACTGTGACCCAACGCACACTGTGACCCACCGCACACTGTGACCCACTGCACACTGTGATCCACCGCAGACTGTGACCCACAGCACACTGTGACCCACCGGACACTGTGACCCACCAGAGACTGTGACCCACCACGCACTGTGACCCACCTCGCACTGTGACCCACCGCGCACTGTGACCCACCGCGCACTGTGACCCACCGCGCACTGTGACCCACCGCGCACTGTGACCCACCGCGCACTGTGACCCACCGCGCACTGTGACCCACCACACACTGTGACTCACCAGACACTGTGACCCACCACACACTGTGACCCACCTCAGACTGTGACCCACCGCACACTGTGCCCCACCATAGACTGTGACCCACCGCAGACTGTGACCCAGCGCACACTGTGACCCACCGCACACTGGGACACACCGCAGACTGTGATCTACCTCAGACTGTGACCCACCGCACACTGTGACCCACCTCATACTGTGACCCACCACACACTGTGACCCACGGCACACTGTGACCCACCACACACTGTGACCCACCTCAGACTGTGACCCACCACACACTGTGACCCACCGCACACTGTGACCCACCTCAGACTGTGACCCACCACAAACTGTGACCCACCGCACACTGTGACCCACCACAGACTGTAACCCACCACACACTGTGACCCACCGCACACTGTGACCCACCGCACACTGTGACCCACCGCACACTGTGACCCACCGCACACTGTGACCCACCGCAAACTGTGACCCACCTCAAACTGTGACCCACCGCACACTGGGACCCACCGCAGACTGTGACCCACCACACACTGTGACCCACCACACACTGTGACCCACCACACACTGTGACCCCCCACACACTGTGACCCCCCACACACTGTGACCCCCCACACAATGTGACCCACCGCACACTGTGACCCACCGTAGACTGTGACCCACCACAGACTGTGACCCACCACAGACTGTGACCCACCACAGACTGTGACCCACCGCACACTGCGACCCACCACACACTGCGACCCACCACACACTGCGACCCACCACAGACTGTGACCCAACGCACACTGTGACCCAACGCACACTGTGACCCACCGCACGCTGTGACCCACCGCACACTGCGACCCACCGCACACTGCGACCCACCGTAGACTGTGACCCACCACACACTGTGACCCACCACACACTGTGACCCACCACACACTGTGACCCACCACAGAATGTGACCCACCACAGACTGTGACCCACCACAGACTGTGACCCATTGCACACTGTGACCCACCACACACTGTGACCCACCACAGACTGTGACCCACTACACACTGTGACCCACCACAGATTGTGACCCACCACAGACTGTGACCCACCACAGACTGTGACCCACTGCACACTCTGACCCACCGCACACTCTGACCCACCGCACACTCTGACCCACCGCACACTCTGACCCACCGCACACTGTGACCCACCTCACACTGTGAACCACCATAGACTGTGACCCACCACACACTGTGACCCACCACACACTGTGACCCACCACAGACTGTGACCCACCACACACTGTGACCCACCACACACTGTAACCCAACTCAGACTGCGACCCACCACACACTGTGACCCTCCACAGACTGTGACCCACCGCACACTGTGACCCACCTCAGACTGTGACCCACCACAGACTGTGACCCACCGCACACTGTGACCCACCGCACACTGTGACCCACCGCACACTGTGACCCACCATAGACTGTGACCCAGCGCACACTGTGACCCGCCGCACACTGTGACCCGCCACACACTGTGACCCGCCAGATACTGTGACTCGCCACACACTGTGACCCGCCACACACTGTGACCCGCCACACACTGTGACCCACCATAGACTGTGACCCACCACACACTGTGACCCACCACACAATGTGACCCAACACACACTGTGACCCACCACAGACTGTGACCCACCACACACCATGACCCACCAAAGACTGTGACCCACCGCACACTGTGACCCACCGCACACTGTGACCCACCGCACACTGTGACCCACCGCACACTGTGACCCCCCACAGACTGTGACCCACCACACACTATAACCCACCGCACACTGTGACCCACCGCACACTGTGACCCACCACACACTGTGACCCACCATAGACTGTGACCGACCACACACTGTGACCCGCCACACACTGTGACCCGCCATAGACTGTGATTCATCACACACTGTGACCCGCCACACGCTGTGACCCGCCACACACTGTGACCCACCATAGACTGTGACCCACCACACACTGTGACCCACCACACACTGTGACGCACCACACACTGTGACCTACCATAGACTGTGACCCACCACACACTATAACCCACCGCACACTGTGACCCACCGCACACTGTGACCCACCATAGACTGTGACCGCCCATAGACTGTGACCCACCACACACTGTGACCCAGCACACACTGTGACCCACCACACACTGTGACCTACCACAGACTGTGACCCACCACTGACTGTGACCCACCGCACACTGTGACCCACCGCACACTGTGACCCACCGCACACTGTGACCCACCGTAGACTGTGACCCACCGTAGACTGTGACCCACCGCACACTGTGACCCACCGCACACTGTGACCCACCTCAGACTGTGACCCACCACAAACTGTGACCCACCGCAAACTGTGACCCACCACAGACTGTAACCCACCGCACACTGTGACCCACCGCACACTGTGACCCACCGCACACTGTTACCCACCGCACACTGTGACCCACCACACACTGTGACCCACCACACACTGTGACCCCCCACACACTGTGACCCACCCCAAACTGTGACCCACCACAAACTGTGACCCACCGCACACTGTGACCCACCGCACACTGTGACCCACCACACACTGTGACCCACCACACACTGTGACCCACCACACACTGTGACCCACCCCAAACTGTGACCCACCACAAACTGTGACCCACCGCACACTGTGACCCACCGCACACTGTGACCCACCACACACTGTGACCCACCACACACTGTGACCCCCCACACACTGTGACCCCCCAGACAATGTGACCCACCGCACAGTGTGACCCACCGTAGACTGTGACCCACCACAGACTGTGACCCACCACACACTGTGACCCACCACAGAATGTGACCCACCACAGACTGTGACCCACCACAGACTGTGACCCATTGCACACTGTGACCCACCGCACACTGTGACACACCACAGACTGTGACCCACTACACACTCTGACCCACCGCACACTCTGACCCACCGCACACTCTGACCCACCGCACACTCTGACCCACCTCACACTGTGACCCACCATAGACTGTGACCCACCACACACTGTGACCCACCACAGACTGTGACCCACCACAGACTGTGACCCACCACACACTGTGAACCACCACAAACTGTGACCCACCACACACTGTGACCCACCACACACTGTGACCCACCACACACTGTGACCCACCACACACTGTGACCCACCGCACACTGTGACCCACCTCACACTGTGACCCACCATAGACTGTGACCCAGCGCACACTGTGACCCGCCGCACACTGTGACCCGCCACACACTGTGACCCGCCAGATACTGTGACCCGCCACACAGTGACCCGCCACACACTGTGACCCGCCACACACTGTGACCCACCATAGACTGTGACCCACCACACACTGTGACCCACCACACAATGTGACCCAACACACACTGTGACCCACCACAGACTGTGACCCACCACACACCGTGACCCACCAAAGACCGTGACCCACCGCACACTGTGACCCACCGCACACTGTGACCCACCGCGCACTGTGACCCCCCACAGACTGTGACCCACCATACACTCTGACCCAATATAGACTGTGACCCGCCACACACTGTGACCCGCCACACACTGTGACCCACCCCACACTGTGACCCCCCATAGACTGTGACCCCCACACACTGTGACCCACCACACAATGTGACCCACCACACAATGTGACCCCCCACAGACTGTGACCCACCACACACTGTGACCCACCACACACTGTGACCCACCATAGACTGTGACCCCCCATAGACTTTGAACCCCCCACACACTGTGACCCACCACACACTGTGACCCACCACACACTGTGACCCACCACACACTGTGACCCACCACACACTGTGACCCACCGCACACTGTGACCCACCTCACACTGTGACCCACCATAGACTGTGACCCAGCGCACACTGTGACCCGCCGCACACTGTGACCCGCCACACACTGTGACCCGCCAGATACTGTGACCCGCCACACAGTGACCCGCCACACACTGTGACCCGCCACACACTGTGACCCACCATAGACTGTGACCCACCACACACTGTGACCCACCACACAATGTGACCCAACACACACTGTGACCCACCACAGACTGTGACCCACCACACACCGTGACCCACCAAAGACCGTGACCCACCGCACACTGTGACCCACCGCACACTGTGACCCACCGCACACTGTGACCCCCCACAGACTGTGACCCACCATACACTCTGACCCAATATAGACTGTGACCCGCCACACACTGTGACCCGCCACACACTGTGACCCACCCCACACTGTGACCCCCCATAGACTGTGACCCCCACACACTGTGACCCACCACACAATGTGACCCACCACACAATGTGACCCCCCACAGACTGTGACCCCCCCACACACTGTGACCCACCGCACACTGTGACCCACCACACACTGTGACCCACCATAGACTGTGACCGACCACACACTGTGACCCGCCACACACTGTGATTCACCACACACTGTGACCCGCCACACGCTGTGACCCGCCACACACTGTGACCCACCATAGACTGTGACCCACCACACACTGTGACCCACCACACACTGTGACCCACCACACACTGTGACCCACCATAGACTATGACCCACCACACAATACAATACAAATCGCTTTATTGGCATGATAAGGTACATCTTATGTTGCTAAACCATCAAAATACATTTATGGTTGAACACATAAACGCGGTTCCATTCATACAGTGTATAAACAGGTATATCCCTGAGTTTATAAATATACATTCGCCTTGTTTATATATACTCTTGTCTTAGTTTACTCGTTGTCCCTCTGTTCGTGGCAAGCTATAACCCACCGCACACTGTGACCCACCGCACACTGTGACCCACCATAGACTGTGACCCCCCATAGACTGTGACCCCCCATAGACTGTGACCCACCACAGACTGTGACCCACCATAGACTCTGACCCCCCATAGACTGTGACCCCCCCACACACTGTGACCCCCCATAGACTGTGACCCCCCACAGACTGTGACCCCCCCCACACACTGTGACCCACCACACACTGTGACCCACCACACACAGTGACCCACCCGAAACTGTGATCCACCACAGACTGTGACCCACCACAGACTGTGACCCACCACAGGCTGTGACCCACCACACAATACAATACAATACAAATCGCTTTATTGGCATGATAAGGTACATCTTATGTTGCCAAAGCATCAAAATACATTTATGGTTGAACACATAAACGCGGTTCCATTCATACAGTGTATAAACAGGTATATCCCTGAGTTTATAAATATATTTTCGCCTTGTTTATATATACTCTTGTCTTAGTTTACTGGTTGTCCCTCTGTTCATGGCAAGCTGTAACATAGTGTGCCGCCAGTGTTACACAGCTTCTCTCCTCCCCCAGTAGGAATGGGAGTTTTTGGTTGTCAGTCAGATTTCTGAATTCAGGGCATATTTGTGAGAATTTTTGATAGAAATTCTCTCTGATGCCCTGATATTTTCCACAGGCTGTGAGGAAGTGCATCTCTGTCTCAACTACTCCCTGACTGCAGTGAGAGCATATCCTGTCTTCTCTTGGCAGCCTGGTCTGCCTGTGTCTGCCTTTTTCGATCGCTAGGCTATGTTCGCTAAGTCTGTACCTTGTCAAGGTTCTTCTCAGTTTGTTATCCTTTACCATGGTCAGGTAATCAGCTATGTTGTATTGTCTGTTTAGGGCCAAGTAGCAATTGAGTTTGCTTTGGGTTTTTGTTGTTTCTGCCCAATATGACAGATATTTTTCCTTTTGCTTAGCGACGATTGTGTTGGGTCGAATTCTTTGTGTTACCCTGTCACTGTCCACCTCACACTGTGACCCACCACACACTGTGACCCACCACACGCTGTGACCCACCACAGGCTGTGACCCACCACAGGCTGTGACCCACCACAGACTGTGACCCACCATAGACTCTGACCCCCCATAGACTGTGACCCCCCCAAACACTGTGACCCCCCATAGACTGTGACCCACCTCAGACTGTGACCCAGCACACACTGTGACCCACCGCACACTGTGACCCACCGCACACTGTGACCCACCACACACTGTGACCTACCTCAGACTGTGACCCACCACACACTGTGACCCACCGCACAGTGACCCACCACACACTGTGACCCACCACAGACTGTGACCCACCGCACACTGTGACCCACCGCACACTGTGACCCACCATAGAATGTGACCCACCTCACACTGTGACCCACCGCACACTGTGTCCCACTGCACACTGTGACCCACCACACACTGTGACCTACCACAGACTGTGACCCACGACAGACTGTGACCCACAATAGACTGTGACCCACCACACCCTGTGACCCACCACACACTGTGACCCACCACACACTGTGACCCACCATAGACTGTGACCCACCACACAATAATAATACAATAATACAATACAAATCGCTTTATTGGCATGATAAGGTACATCTTATGTTGCCAAAGCATCAAAATACATTTATGGTTGAACACATAAACGCGGTTCCATTCATACAGTGTATAAACAGGTATATCCCTGAGTTTATAAATATATTTTCGCTTTGTTTATATATACTCTTGTCTTAGTTTACTGGTTGTCCCTCTGTTCATGGCAAGCTGTAACATAGTGTGCCCCCCCCCCACACACACCCAGCACACTGTCCTCAAACCCCACCCCCACACACACCCAGCACACTGTCCTCAAACCCCCCCCCCACACACACCCAGCACACTGTCCTCAAACCCCCCCCCCACACACACCCAGCACACTGTCCTCAAACCCCCCCCCCACACACACCCAGCACACTGTCCTCAAACCCCCCCCACACACACTCAGCACACTGTCCTCAAACCCCCCCCCACACACCCAGCACACTGTCCTCAAACCCCCCCCCACACACCCAGCACACTGTCCTCAAACCCCCCCCCCACACACCCAGCACACTGTCCTCAAACCCCCCCCCCCACACACACACAGCACACTGTCCTCAAACCCCCCCCCCACACACCCAGCACACTGTCCTCAAACCCCCCCCACACACACCCAGCACACTGTCCTCAAACACCCCCCACACACTGTCCTCAAACCCCCCCCCCACACACACCCAGCACACTGTCCTCAAACCCCACCCCCACACACACCCAGCACACTGTCCTCAAACCCCCCCCCCCACACACACCCAGCACACTGTCCTCAAACCCCACCCCCACACACACCCAGCACACTGTCCTCAAACCCCCCCCACACACACCCAGCACACTGTCCTCAAACCCCCCCCACACACACCCAGCACACTGTCCTCAAACCCCCCCCCACACACCCAGCACACTGTCCTCAAACCCCCCCCACACACACCCAGCACACTGTCCTCAAACCCCCCCCCCACACACACCCAGCACACTGTCCTCAAACCCCCCCCCCACACACACACCCAGCACACTGTCCTCAAACCCCCCCCCCACACACCCAGCACACTGTCCTCAACCCCCCCCCCACACACACCCAGCACACTGTCCTCAAACCCCCCCCCCACACACACACAGCACACTGTCCTCAAACCCCCCCCCCACACACCCAGCACACTGTCCTCAAAACCCCCCCACACACACCCAGCACACTGTCCTCAAGCCCCCCCACACACACACCCAGCACACTGTCCTCAAACCCCCCCCCACACACCCAGCACACTGTCCTCAAACCCCCCCCCACACACCCAGCACACTGTCCTCAACCCCCCCCCCCACACACACCCAGCACACTGTCCTCAAACCCCCCCCCACACACACCCAGCACACTGTCCTCAAACCCCCCCCCAACACACACCCAGCACACTGTCCTCAAACCCCCCCCCCCACACACACACCACACTGTCCTCAAACCCCCCCCACACACACCCAGCACACTGTCCTCAAACCCCCCCCCCACAAACACCCAGCACACTGTCCACAAACCCCCCCCCACACACACACCCAGCACACTGACCTCAAACCCCCCCCCACACACACCCAGCACACTGTCCTCAAACCCCCCCCCACACACACCCAGCACACTGTCCTCAAACCCCCCCCCACACACACACCCAGCACACTGACGTCAAACCCCCCCCACACACCCAGCACACTGTCCTCAAATCCCCCCCCCACACACACCCAGCACACTGTCCTCAAACCCCCCCCCACACACACCCAGCACACTGTCCTCAAACCCCCCCCCACACACACACCCAGCACACTGACCTCAAACCCCCCCCCCACACACACCCAGCACACTGTCCTCAAACCCCCCCCCACACACACACCCAGCACACTGTCCTCAAACCCCCCCCCAACACACACACCCAGCACACTGTCCTCAAACCCCCCCCCACACACACACCCAGCACACTGACCTCAAACCCCCCCCCCACACACACCCAGCACACTGTCCTCAAACCCCCCCCCACACACACCCAGCACACTGTCCTCAAACCCCCCCCCACACACACACCCAGCACACTGTCCTCAACCCCCCCCCCACACACCCAGCACACTGTCCTCAAATCCCCCCCCCACACACACCCAGCACACTGTCCTCAAACCCCCCCCACACACACACCCAGCACACTGTCCTCAAATCCCCCCCCCACACACACCCAGCACACTGTCCTCAAACCCCCCCCCCCACACACACCCAGCACACTGTCCTCAAACCCCCCCCCACACACACACCCAGCACACTGACCTCAAACCCCCCCCCACACACACCCAGCACACTGTCCTCAAACCCCCCCCCCAAACACACCCAGCACACTGTCCTCAAACCCCCCCCCACACACACACCCAGCACACTGACCTCAAACCCCCCCCCACACACACACACCCAGCACACTGTCCTCAAACCCCCCCCACACACACACCCAGCACACTGACCTCAAACCCCCCCCACACACACACCCAGCACACTGTCCTCAAACCCCCCCCCACACACACCCAGCACACTGTCCTCAAACCCCCCCCCCACACACCCAGCACACTGTCCTCAACCCCCCCCCACACACACCCAGCACACTGTCCTCAAACCCCCCCCCCACACACACACCCAGCACACTGTCCTCAAACCCCCCCCCCAGACACCCAGCACACTGTCCTCAAACCCCCCCCCACACACACCCAGCACACTGTCCTCAAACCCCCCCCACACACACACCCAGCACACTGTCCTCAAACCCCCCCCCACACACACCCAGCACACTGTCCTCAAACCCCCCCCCACACATACCCAGCACACTGTCCTCAAACACCCCCCCCACACACACCCAGCACACTGTCCTCAAACCCCCCCCACACACACCCAGCACACTGTCCGCAACCCCCCCCCCACTACACACACCCAGCACACTGTCCTCAAACCCCCCCCCACACACCCAGCACACTGTCCTCAAACCCCCCCCACACACCCAGCACACTGTCCTCAAACCCCCCCCCACACACCCAGCACACTGTCCTCAAACCCCCCCCCACACTGTGAACCACCACACACTGTGACCCACCACACACTGTGACCCACCATAGACTGTGACCCAACACACACTGTGACCCACCACACACTGTGACCCACCTCAGACTGTGACCCACCACACACTGTGACCCACCACACACTGTGACCCACCTCAGACTGTGACCCACCACACACTGTGACCCACCACAGACTGTGACCCACCGCACACTGCGACCTACCTCAGATTGTGTCCCACCACACACTGTGACCCACCATAGACTGTGACCCACCACACACTGTGACCCACCGCACACTGTGACCCACCATAGACTGTGAGCCACCGCACACTGTGACCCACCATAGACTGTGACCCACCACACACTGTGACCCACCACACAATGTGACCCACCACACACTGTGATACACCACAGACCGTGACCCACCACACACCGTGACCCACCGCACACCGTGACCCACCGCACACCGTGACCCACCGCAGACCGTGACGCACCGCAGACCGTGACGCACCGCAGACCGTGACCCACCGCAGCCCGTGACCCACCGCAGACCGTGACCCACCGCACACCGTGACCCACCGCACACCGTGACCCACCGCACACCGTGACCCACCACAGACCGTGACCCCCCACAGACCGTGACCCCCCCCACAGGCTGTGACCCGCCATAGACTGTGACTCACCACACACTGTGACCCGCCACACACTGTGACCCACCACACCCTGTGACCCACCATAGACTGTGACCCACCACACACTGTGACCCACCACAGACTGTGACCCACCGCACACTGCGACCTACCTCAGATTGTGTCCCACCACACACTGTGACCCACCATAGACTGTGACCCACCACACACTGTGACCCACCGCACACTGTGACCCACCATAGACTGTGACCCACCGCACACTGTGACCCACCATAGACTGTGACCCACCACACACTGTGACCCACCACACAATGTGACCCACCACACACTGTGATACACCACAGACCGTGACCCACCGCACACCGTGACACACCGCACACCGTGACCCACCGCACACCGTGACCCACCGCTGACCGTGACGCACCGCAGACCGTGACCCACCGCAGACCGTGACCCACCGCAGACCGTGACCCACCGCACACCGTGACCCACCGCACACCGTGACCCACCGCACACCGTGAGCCACCACAGACCGTGACCCCCCACAGACCGTGACCCCCCACAGGCCGTGACCCGCCATAGACTGTGACTCACCACACACTGTGACCCGCCACACACTGTGACCCACCACACCCTGTGACCCACCATAGACTGTGACCCACCACACACTGTGACCCACCGCACACTGTGACCCACCGCACACTGTGACCCGCCATAGACTGTGACCCCCCATATACTGTGACCCCCCACATACTGTGACCCACCGCACACTGTGACCCACCGCACACTGTGACCCACCACACACTGTGACCCCCCACACACTGTGACCCACCACACACTGTGACCCACCATAGACTGTGACCCCCCATAGACTGTGACCCCCCCACACACTGTGACCCACCACACACTGTGACCCACCACACACTGTGACCCACCACACACTGTGACCCACCTCAGACTGTGACCCACCACAAACTGTGATCCACCGCACACTGTGACCCACCACAGACTGTGACCCACCACACACTGTGACCCACCGTACACTGTGACCCACCACAAATTGTGACCAACCAGACTGTGACCCACCGCACACTGTGACCCACCGCACACTTTGACCCACCGCACACTGTGACCCACCACACACTGTGACCCACCATAGAATGTGACACACCACAGACTGTGACCCACCACAGACTGTGACCCATTGCACAGTGACCCACCACAAACTGTGACCCACCACAGACTGTGACCCACCACACACTGTGACCCACCGCACACTGTGACCCACCACACACTGTGACCCACCATAGACTGTGACCCACCCCACACTGTGACCCGCCGTAGACTGTGACTCACCACACACTTTGACCCACCACACACTGTGACCCACCACAGACTGTGACCCCCCCACAGACTGTGACCCACCATAGACTGTGACCCACCCCACACTGTGACCCACCATAGACTGTGACTCACCACACACTTTGACCCGCCACACACTGTGACCCACCATAGACTGTGACCCACCACACACTGTGACCCACCACACCCTGTGACCCACCATAGACTGTGACCCACCGCACACTGTGACCCACCGCACACTGTGACCCACCATAGACTGTGACCCACCACACACTGTGACCCACCGCACACTGTGACCCACCACACACTATGACCCACCACACATTATGACCCACCGCACACTGTGACCCACCTCAGACTGTGACCCACCACACACTGTGACCCACCACAGACTGTGACCCACCGCACACTGCGACCTACCTCAGATTGTGTCCCACCACACACTGTGACCCACCACAGACTGTGACCCCCCATAAACTGTGACCCCCCCACACACTGTGACCCACCACACACTGTGACCCACCACACACTGTGACCCACCACAGACTGTGACCCACCACACACTGTGACCCCCCATAGACTCTGACCCCCCCACACACTGTGACCCACCACACACTGTGACCCACCACACACTGTGATCCACCACAGGCTGTGACCCACCACAGGCTGTGACCCACCACAGACTGTGACCCCCCCCACACACTGTGACCCACCACACACTGTGACCCACCTCAGACTGTGACCCAGCACACACTGTGACCCACCGCACACTGTGACCCACCGCACACTGTGACCCACCACACACTGTGACCTACCTCAGACTGTGACCCACCACACACTGTGACCCACCGCACAGTGACCCACCACACACTGTGACCCACCACACACTGTGACCCACCGCACACTGTGACCCACCGCACACTGTGACCCACCATAGAATGTGACCCACCTCACACTGTGACCCACCGCACACTGTGTCCCACCGCACACTGTGACCCACCACACACTGTGACCTACCACAGACTGTGACCCACGACAGACTGTGACCCACCATAGACTGTGACCCACCACACCCTGTGACCCACCACACACTGTGACCCACCATAGACTGTGACCCACCACACACTGTGAACCACCACACACTGTGACCCACCACACACTGTGACCCACCATAGACTGTGACCCAACACACACTGTGACCCACCACACACTGTGACCCACCTCAGACTGTGACCCACCACACACTGTGACCCACCACAGACTGTGACCCACCGCACACTGTGACCCACCGCACACTGTGACCCACCATAGACTGTGACCCACCGCACACTGTGACCCACCATAGACTGTGACCCACCACACACTGTGACCCACCACACAATGTGACCCACCACACACTGTGATACACCACAGACCGTGACCCACCACACACCGTGACCCACCGCACACCGTGACCCACCATAGACTGTGACCCACCGCACACTGTGACCCACCATAGACTGTGACCCACCACACACTGTGACCCACCACACAATGTGACCCACCACACACTGTGATACACCACAGACCGTGACCCACCACACACCATGACCCACCGCACACCGTGACCCACCGCACACCGTGACCCACCGCAGACCGTGACGCACCGCAGACCGTGACGCACCGCAGACCGTGACCCACCGCAGCCCGTGACCCACCGCAGACCGTGACCCACCGCAGACCGTGACCCACCGCACACCGTGACCCACCGCACACCGTGACCCACCGCACACCGTGACCCACCACAGACCGTGACCCCCCCCACAGGCTGTGACCCGCCATAGACTGTGACTCACCACACACTGTGACCCGCCACCCACTGTGACCCACCACACCCTGTGACCCACCATAGACTGTGACCCACCACACACTGTGACCCACCACAGACTGTGACCCACCGCACACTGCGACCTACCTCAGATTGTGTCCCACCACACACTGTGACCCACCATAGACTGTGACCCACCACACACTGTGACCCACCGCACACTGTGACCCACCATAGACTGTGACCCACCGCACACTGTGACCCACCATAGACTGTGACCCACCACACAATGTGACCCACCACACACTGTGATACACCACAGACCGTGACCCACCACACACCGTGACCCACCGCACACCGTGACCCACCGCAGACCGTGACCCACCGCAGACCGTGACCCACCGCAGACCGTGACCCACCGCACACCGTGACCCACCGCACACCGTGACCCACCGCACACCGTGACCCACCGCACACCGTGACCCACCGCACACCGTGACCCACCACAGACCGTGACCCCCCACAGACCGTGACCCCCCACAGGCCGTGACCCGCCATAGACTGTGACTCACCACACACTGTGACCCGCCGCACACTGTGACCCACCGCACCCTGTGACCCACCGCACACTGTGACCCACCGCACACTGTGACCCGCCATAGACTGTGACCCCCCATATACTGTGACCCCCCACATACTGTGACCCACCGCACACTGTGACCCACCATAGACTGTGACCCACCACACACTATGACCCACCACACACTGTGACCCACCGTACACTGTGACCCACCACACACTGTGACCCCCCACACACTGTGACCCACCACACACTGTGACCCACCATAGACTGTGACCCCCCATAGACTGTGACCCCCCCACACACTGTGACCCACCACACACTGTGACCCACCACACACTGTTACCCACCATACACTGTGACCCACCTCAGACTGTGACCCACCACAAACTGTGATCCACCGCACACTGTGACCCACCACAGACTGTGACCCACCACACACTGTGACCCACCGTACACTGTGACCCACCACAAATTGTGACCAACCAGACTGTGACCCACCGCACACTGTGACCCACCGCACACTTTGACCCACCGCACACTGTGACCCACCACACACTGTGACCCACCATAGAATGTGACACACCACAGACTGTGACCCACCACAGACTGTGACCCATTGCACAGTGACCCACCACAAACTGTGACCCACCACAGACTGTGACCCACCACACACTGTGACCCACCACAGACTGTGACCCACCGCACACTGTGACCCACCACACACTGTGACCCACCACACACTGTGACCCACCACACACTGTGACCCACCATAGACTGTGACCCACCCCACACTGTGACCCGCCGTAGACTGTGACTCACCACACACTTTGACCCACCACACACTGTGACCCACCACAGACTGTGACCCCCCCACAGACTGTGACCCACCATAGACTGTGACCCACCCCACACTGTGACCCACCATAGACTGTGACTCACCACACACTTTGACCCGCCACACACTGTGACCCACCATAGACTGTGACCCACCACACACTGTGACCCACCACACCCTGTGACCCACCATAGACTGTGACCCACCACACACTATGACCCACCGCACACTGTGACCCACCACACACTGTGACCCACCACACATTATGACCCACCACACAGTGTGACCCACCATAGACTGTGACCCACCACACACTGTGACCCCCCCACACACTGTGACCCACCACACACTGTGACCCCCCCACACACTGTGACCCACCACACACTGTGACCCACCATAGACTCTGACCCCCCATAGTCTGTGACCCCCCCACACACTGTGACCCACCACAGACTGTGACCCACCACTCACTGTGACCCACCACACAGTGACCCCCCATAGACTGTGACCCCCCCACACACTGTGACCCACCATAGACTGTGACCCACCACACACTGTGACCCCCCATAGACTGTGACCCCCCACACACTGTGACCCACCACACAGTGACACACCACACACTGTAACCCACCACAGACTGTGACCCCCATAGACTGTGACCCCCCCACACACTGTGACCCACCATAAACTGTGACCCCCCACACACTGTGACCCACCACACACTGTGACCTACCACAGACTGTGACCCACCACACACTGTGACCCCCGATAGACTGTGACCCCCCCACACACTGTGACCCACCACACACTGTGAGCCCCCACACACTGTGACCCACCACAGACTGTGACCCACCGTAGACTGTGACCCCCCCACACACCGTGACCCCCCACAGACCGTGACCCCCCACAGACCGTGACCCCCCACAGGCCGTGACCCCCCCACACGCTGTGACCCACCACACGCTGTGACCCACCACAGACTGTGACCCACCACAGACTGTGATCCACCATGTCTGTCTTGGCATTGTCTATCCAGCACTTCCTTGGTCTTCCTCAACTTCTTGTTCCAAAGTTGACTGGCAGAATCCAATTGATGCACGTCCACCCCGAGATTGCTTCTTTCCCGCACTCTTGAAGCATCTAAGGATTATCAGATGGATGCATCCCCACTATAAGATCACTTAACTCTTCCTCTGTTAGTGCTAGACTACCAACAATTGGATTTACAACTGAGAATGATGAAAACTGGCACCTCCATTTATTGCTACAGTTCCAATCACCGTTGCAGTAATGGATAGTAGAATTTCGGTGAGTGTCTCCCATGTATATAAGGAAGTAATTTTGCCTCAGGGCTTGTGTGTGGAGAGAAATTGTTTTTGGCCAAAATGTGTGTGGACAATTCGCCCTTATATTTGAAAGATTGGTTGTAGCCGAGTGCATGACATTCAAAGTATAGTCGGGGTATTCACCTCCCCAAGTGAACCCCTGAAGGCTGAAATAGGGAACGGTTTAGATTGTGTCCTCCTCATCAGTTAAAGCAGCTTCAGAAAAAAGTTTGGGAGATTTAGGATTTTAAAAATGAGTGCACAAATAGCTATTGCATCTATCAGAATGGCATTCTTGTAGATTTGATTTAATTTCTGTTTAGAAGTATTGGTTGAAATGTGGAGAAATATCAGGCAGTGAAATATTTCTGTAACTGTTAACATTTTGGTCATGGTTGTGAAAAGGATACATTGCTTCCTGTCGAGCTATGGTTTGTGTAGCAGCCTACAGGCCAGTCAGTGGCAGACAGCAGTGATCAGAGGCTGATTGAAATTGCAGGAAGTCAGGTACTTCAGCTTGCTGCATCTGTTTCTGGAAGGAAGAGCATTAGACGGGTAAATATTCCAGTCAGATTCTCAGATAGCTTCATGCATTTTATAGTCAGGGAAATTAGACTGTTCCGCATATTAAATCCAAAATAAGGTCACATTGCACTATGATAGCAAGGCTGCGTAACTAAAGGAAAGGACCATTTATAAGATGGGAATTAATGCACAGTGAGCTCAAACTTATCATCAGTCTGCAAGTTTCCTTTCAGGGAATAGATTAGGGTGAGGAGGTAGGTTTTGCTGAGCGTTCCTTATTTAACGCACTGCAGAAGTCCTGACCTAATTAATCTTATTGAACTTAATCTTTTAAGTCTTCCAGCATTATTATGATGGTCATTTATGGAAATGATAATGGAACAGGGAGGAGGGATTACTCTGCTGAAATGGATTTTGTAGCGACAGTGTAGCATCCCCGATGCTTTGGGCTTGCAGTCGACAGTGCAAGCCTTTCACACCACACAGGGTAGCAGGATCTTCAGCCAATCTGATAACAGAAACAAACAATGCTAAATCGCTATGGAAACTGCCAGGAGGGTCGAACAGCTTTCTTTTAAAAGGAGCCCTCGGATCTTGTGACTGTGGGGGCAGAACATGTGTTTGGAAAATCTCTCATCACATCTGCATCAAAGCCAGACTGAAAACCTCAATAAAAATATTATGGCAGTGACACGGTTGAGTTATTTCAAGGAATGCACGGGACAAGTGTCGAGGAAGACCTGTTCTACCTGTGGGTTTTATGTTACAGTGATGTTTCTTTCTTGCAGGTTAAGTCCCCACAGACTGCTTCAGGGCGCCTGGAGTCCGGCGGATCACGAGGAGTTTGGCAGCGATGTGGCGACTCAAGGAACCCAATTGTGTCCGGAAAGCACCGCCGCCCCTGAGCCCCAGCCCGGCGCCCCGGACAGTCTGCCTCCCATCCAGAAGCGGGGTGCCGGGGCTGGCCCTGCCCGGGGCAGGGGTGCGAGCTGTGGGCGCTCGGAGTGTGAAGGGCTGGCGGAGCTGGAGAGAGCCCGGGGAGGGGCGCCTCGGCCCGGGGGCAGCCGCTGGGAAGCCGAAGATTGGAGCGGCGATGAAGCTGGCGAAAAAACCCAATTTTGTGATCCTGCGACGCGCGATGGGCGGAACAGGAGCGCCGGTGAGTGAGTTTGGTCGTTTTCCTGACTCTCTCGTGTGTGGGTGGGATGGATTTCTCCCAAATAAATGCGGGATTTGTTTTAATTATTTAAAAAAAAACAAAATTGTTGGACATTTAAAATAGTTGTGAGTTGATGGAGCAGGTTTGCTGCATTGCCAGCACTGGTGGGCAGTCGGTGCCACCTGGGGGTGGGGGTCACAAGTCACTGGCCACCAGTTTCTGCCCGCGGTAATCTTTCCAAACCAACCAATTCTGAGCTGGAGTAAAAAGCAAGGCACTCGCTGAGTGCAGGTGCAGGTCAGTCTGACTCGGAAGCGGGGCGGCCAGTTCTGGTCCAGTGGGTGCTCCTCTGTCAGTGAACCTCCCGCAGAGCGCCCACATCCCTCTGCCAGCACTGCCCAATATTTATACTGTCAGAAAATGGCCCAGCTCATTATTGATGTACATCAAGGTGTGAACAATCTACACTGAACACACTCTGGAAGAGAAACCTTGAAACCAGTCGATTTTCACTTATTACTTGTGACATAATATTAGACTTTGTCGGTGGAATAGAAACGGAAACTTTGTAAGAATCGGAACTGTCAAAGAACAAACCGAGAATCCGGGAGACCGGGATGTGCGATTGATTCTCGATATGTCCTGGGACTGTGTTAATACACTGCATGCAGGGCTGGTACCGAGTCTGTGCTCCGGACTGACAGCATGTTGTTATACACCTCATCTTCCACAGTTCCGGGCTCTCCTAACCGGCTGCCCTTACTTTCCCCACTAAATTCAGATGAAGATTATACTCTCCACGATGAAGCCACAGAGGCAGCTCTGCGTGTCCTTTACCCCTCAGCGAGGTACTCGACACACGGCCTATCAAGACCAGCTACCCCCAGAGAAGATCAGCTAGTGAGGTACACATTGAATTATTGTGTGCTAGTGTGTGAGTGTTAGTGTGTGTGTGAGTGGGTGTTAGTGTGTGTGAGTATGTTAGTGTGTGTGTGTATTAGTGTGTGTGAGTGAGTGTTAGTGTGTGTGTGTGAGTATTAGTGTGTGTGAGTGAGTGTTAGTGTGTGTGTGTGAGTATGTTAGTGTGTGTGTGTGAGTATGTTAGTGTGTGTGGGTGTTAGTGTGTGTGTGTGAGTGTTAGTGTGTGTGAGTGAGTGTTAGTGTGTGTGAGTGTTAGTGTGTGTGAGTGAGTGTTAGTGTGTGTGAGTGAGTGTTAGTGTGTGTGGGTGTTAGTGTGTGTGAGTGAGTGTTAGTGTGTGTGAGTGAGTGTTAGTGTGTGTGAGTGAGTGTTAGTGTGTGTGTGTGAGTATGTTAGTGTGTGTGTGTGAGTATGTTAGTGTGTGTGGGTGTTAGTGTGTGTGAGTGAGTGTTTGTGTGTGTGAGTATGTTAGTGTGTGTGTGTGAGTATGTTAGTGTGTGTGTGTGAGTATGTTAGTGTGTGTGAGTGTTAGTGTGTGTGAGTGAGTGTTAGTGTGTGTGAGTGAGTGTTAGTGTGTGTGTGTGAGTATGTTAGTGTGTGTGTGTGAGTATGTTAGTGTGTGTGGGTGTTAGTGTGTGTGTGTGTGTGTGTATGTTAGTGTGAGTATGTTAGTGTGAGAGTGTTAGTGTGTGTGTGAGAATGTTGGTGTGTGTGTGAGTATGTTGGTGTGTGTGTGAGTATGTTGGTGTGTGTGTGAGTGAGTATGTTTGTTGGTGTGTGTGTGTGTGAGTATGTTTGTTGGTGTGTGTGTGTGTGAGTATGTTTGTTGGTGTGTGTGAGTATGTTGGTGTGTGTGTGTGAGTATGTTGGTGTGTGTGTGTGAGTATGTTGGTGTGTGTGTGTGAGTATGTTGGTGTGTGTGTGTGAGTATGTTGGGGTGTGTGTGTGTGTGAGTATGTTGGTGTGTGTGTGTGTGAGTATGTTGGTGTGTGTGAGTATGTTGGTGTGTGTGAGTATGTTGGTGTGTGTGTGTGAGTATGTTGGTGTGTGTGTGTGAGTATGTTGGTGTGTGTGTGTGAGTATGTTGGTGTGTGTGTGTGAGTATGTTGGTGTGTGTGTGTGAGTATGTTGGTGTGTGTGTGTGAGTATGTTGGTGTGTGTGTGTGAGTATGTTGGTGTGTGTGTGTGTGAGTATGTTGGTGTGTGTGTGTGAGTATGTTGGTGTGTGTGTGTGAGTATGTTGGTGTGTGTGTGTGAGTATGTTGGTGTGTGTGTGTGAGTATGTTGGTGTGTGTGTGTGAGTATGTTGGTGTGTGTGTGTGAGTATGTTGGTGTGTGTGTGTGAGTATGTTGGTGTGTGTGTGTGAGTATGTTGGTGTGTGTGTGTGAGTATGTTGGTGTGTGTGTGAGTATGTTGGTGTGTGTGTGTGTGAGTATGTTGGTGTGTGTGTGTGTGAGTATGTTGGTGTGTGTGTGTGTGAGTATGTTGGTGTGTGTGTGTGTGAGTATGTTGGTGTGTGTGTGTGTGAGTATGTTGGTGTGTGTGTGTGTGAGTATGTTGGTGTGTGTGTGTGTGTGAGTATGTGTGAGTATGTTGGTGTGTGTGTGTGAGTATGTTGGTGTGTGTGTGTGTGAGTATGTTGGTGTGTGTGTGTGAGTATGTTGGTGTGTGTGTGTGAGTATGTTGGTGTGTGTGTGTGAGTATGTTGGTGTGTGTGTGTGAGTGCGTTGGTGTGTGTGTGTGAGTGCGTTGGTGTGTGTGTGTGTGTGTGCGTTGGTGTGTGTGTGTGTGCGTTGGTGTGTGTGAGTGTTGGTGTGTGTGTGAGTGTGTGTTAGTGTGCGTGAGTGTGTGTTAGTGTGCATTAGTGTGAGTGTGTGTTAGTGTGCATTAGTGTGAGTGTGTGTTAGTGTGCATTAGTGTGTGGGTGTGTGTGCTACTATGTTAGTGTGTTAGTGAATGTGTGCTACTATGTTAGTGTGTTAGTGAATGCGTGTGTGTGTTAGTGCGTGTGTGTGTTAGTGCGTGTGTGTGTGTGTGTCACACAGGATTAGCCTCAGCTCTGAGAAGAACCTTGTACTTTATAAACTTGCATTTCATTTGAATTGCTTGTCAAATTGAATTAAGTATGTTTTTTATCAGCTTTTGAAGGCTTAAGAGTGAAAAGATCCTCTAGTATCAATTAAAAGCATGGTAATTAATTTTAAGAGTTTAAAACTATTTAAGGAGCATTAGTTGCACAGTGTCAGCCTTGGCTCAGCGGCAGCGCTCTCGCCTTTGAGTCACAAGGTTCTGGGTTCAAATCCCACTCCAGAGACTTGAGCACATAATCCAGGTTGACACTCCAGTGCAGTACTGAGAGAGTGCCACATTGTCAGAGGTGCTGTCTTTTGGATGAGACATTAAACCGAGGTCCTGTCTGCCCTCTCAGCTGGACGTAAATAATCCTACGGCACTATTCGAGAGCAGGGACATTGGCCCCGGTGTCCTGGGCAATATTTATCCTTCAACCAACATCACCAGAAACAGATGATCTGGTCATTCTCACACTGCTGTTTGTGGGAGCTTGCTGTGCGCAACTTGGCTGCCACGTTTCCTACATTCCAACGGGGACAACACTTTAAAAACACTTCATTGGCTGGCTGTAAACTGCTTTGGGACGTCCTGAGTTTGTGAAAGGCGCTATAGAAATGTAAGCCTCTCTTTCACTGAAGATGCATTATATTTATAGGATATTTCACAATGTTTAATTTTTCTGTACAGTGTAATCTTTTTAGATGTGTAGCCAATTTAGTGTATGTTTCTGTATATATTTCAACAGTCGTTCCAACTTGTACTTGTACAGCATTTTAACATATGTAAGAACCCTGAGGCACTCTTTGGGAGAGGGTGCATGGAAGAGGCGTTAGAGTTTGGGGAGATGAACCCTGCCATGGCCAAAGACACAGGTAGCAAGGCAGCAGGGTGGGGGAGAATCCTAGAGTGCAGGGCCATGATGGCCAGAGGCTCTGTCACCAATGGTGGAGCAGAGGCCGGTACATAATAGTCCATTTGAAAGCTGCCGGGTGTGACCAGGGTTGGAGGGTTGGAGGAGGTTGCTGCAGGAAGGTGTGAGAAGGCAATGGAGAGAGTTGTAAATAAGGAGGAGGTATTTCAGATCAACAAAGAGCCAGTGGAGGTTAGCATGGAATGAAGAATAGGTGAGAGGGATTTAGTACTGTACAGAGTTTGGGTAGTGGAGTCCTGGATAAGTTGGAGTTTGTGTGGGGTGCAGCTCGGCAGGTTGGCAAGGAGCGAGTTGGAGAGGTTGAACTTGAAAGTGATAAAGGCAGCTAGGAATGGAACCAGGAGAGGGCACTAACTCAGGGAAGAGTCAGGGAGAGATCGAAGAGAGCTCTGGAAGGCTGTAGATCCAGTTGCATTGGGTATCATTGACTTTGAACAGGATGGTCTCAGGGCTGGGGCCAGGGTGGAAACCAAAGTGAAGGTTGAGCTCAGAGCTGGAAGCAGTGTTAGGGAGGAGGAGACTGGTTTCCAAGAAGCTCCTTTTGCAGTAACTTGACCACAGAGAATGAGAGGTGATGTTACGTGACATAGCCAAGTTAGATCTGGCAGTGAGTGACACGTGTCTATGGTCCTCGGATCTGAAGATGTGAATGTGGGTGTTGTAGCAGGAAAAAGAGTGGGAGCATGATTGTGAGGGGATAAGGGAATTGAAAGCAGAAGGCAGGAGGTTGTTGAATAAATTGACAGTGATGTCAATGTTGGGGATTAGAGAGGGTGCGATTGAGGGAGCTGGGGTTTAGTTTCTCCATTGGCGGAGAGTGATGGCAGTGTCGGTGTGTTGCCTATCCGGTGCCAGGGGAAGGGCTATCTCAAGGCAGCTGGAGAGGAATTTGGAAAGGGAGGGGGGAAACCCAGTCGTCGTGGTCCATGTTGGAACAAACGACACAAGCAGGAACAGGGTAGTCCTGCTAAGGGAGTATCAGGAGTCAGGAGCTAAATTAAAAAGCAGGACCTCGAGGGTAACAATCTAGATTATTACCCAGGCCACGTGCAAATTGGCATAGAGAGAGACAGATCAGGAGAGTTAACACATGGCTAAAGGGCTGGTCTGGGAAAGAGGGGTTCCTTTTCATGGGACACCAGCACCATTGCTGTGACAGGAAGGAGCTGTACTGAAGGGACGGGCTCCACCTGAACCAGAATGGGACCAGTGTCCTAGTGGAAAGGGTAAATAGGGAGGTGACAAAGGCTTTAAACTAATAAGACAAGGGGGACTGACGTACAAGCAATGAAACAAGCCTAAATATAAACAAAACAGGAAAGGAGAGCATAGGACAGACTAAACTAAGGGAGGACATCAATGGCCAGGAAATAAATAGAGTTATAGAACAGGAGTGTAAAAAGATGGTTAAAAATAAAGTGAGAGGAAATACTATTAAAACTGAGTTAAACTGCCTGTACAGCATTGCACACAACAGGGAAATTGGAGGCAATAGTAAGTTGTGGGGATCCAGATATAGTAGGGATTACTGAGACATGGCTACAGAAATGGGAATTCAACATTGCAGGATATAACATATTTAGAAAAGATAGAGAAGGGAAACGGGGATGGGGAGCAGCTGTACTTATTAGAAATAACATATTGGCAGTAGGAAAAAGTGACAGAGCCATCAGTAAAACTGAAATAGAATCCATGTGGTAGAGAGAAAAGATAACAAAAGATTAATCACATTACTGTGGTATTCTACCTACCACCTAATAGTCTGCTTTCGTGTGGTAGTAGCAAATCAAATGTCAGTATCTAAGTCAGATATCCAGGCCAAAGCTTCCGGTGTAACAGCGAGGATATCTTGTAGGCTGCCTGTGAATTTCCCCTGAGGGCAGTGCTCAATGATATGCTCCAGGGTCTGATTAGGAGTTCCGCAGTTGCTTGATGGGGATGCTTTAATCTTCCATCTATGGAGAAGGTGGCAGCATCTACCAAGACCGGTTCTGAGACGGTTGATGGTTGACCCGAAGGTTCTATCCTTCAGGTTGTACTGTGGGGGTCCTCCATAAGGAATCCATTCCATATGTCACAGTTCTTCCAAGCATTTCGCCGTCGGTCATCAAGGCTGAGGGGAGATCACTGAAGGGCATCAGCGACGGTCCAGAATGGCCTTCTAGATTTGAGACGGGTTGGTGGTAGGTTGTTCATGTCGGCCTGGATCGGGCATGTCTTTGCTGGTATAGCGGTTGTATTCTCTGGAGACTCCATATTCGCGGGTAGGTGTGCTGGACATCAATGGATTTGACATGCGGACTCGATAGCCATGCCGGAGAGCAGTACTCCGCTGTAGAGTACACCAGGGCGAGTGCTGCTGTATGGAGGGTTTGAGCATCTGCTCCCCATGTGGATCCGGCCAGTTTCTGGATCAAGTTGACCCTACTCTTTAGTTTCTTCCCAAGGTTCTGGAGACGTTGTCTATATGACAGGGTGCGATCAACCGTGACTCCTAAATAGGAGGGTTTTTTGGCATGGTTTACCTCTGCGCTGCAAAAGGAGACTTTCAAAGCTATTCAAGTGGCAGAAGGTGGGAAGTGGGGTCCCACAAGGATCAGTGCTGGGACCACTGCTGTTGACAATTTATGTCGACAATTTAGTTTTCAGAATCAAAAACACAATTTCTAAATTTGCAGATGACACCAAATTGTGGGGGGCTGGGGTGGTAGTCAGTACTGAGGACTGCAACAAATTACAAGAAGATATTAATAAACTTGTAGAATGGGCATATAATTGGCAAATGAATTTCAACATAGTTAAGTGTGAGGTATTACATTTTGGTAAGAAAAATAAGGTGGTCACATATTACTTGGAAAATAAGAATCTTACTGGGGCAGAGGAACAAAGGGATCTGGGAGTACAAACACACAAATCACAAAAAGTAGTGATGTAGGTTAACAAGGCCATAAAAAGAGCAAACAAGGCACTAGGGTTTATTTCTAGAGCGATAGAATTGAAAAGTAGGGAAGTTATGCTAAACTTGTATCGAACCTTGGTTAGACCACACTTGGAGTACTGCGTACAGTTCTGGTCACCATTTTATAGAAAGGATATAGAGGCACTGGAGAGGGTGCAGAGAAGATTTACAAGGATGATACCAGGAATGCGAGGGTGTACCTGTCAGGAAAGGTTGAACAGGCTGGGTCTCTTTTGTTTTGAAAAGAGAAGGCTGAGGGATGACCTAATAGAGGTCTTTAAAATTATGAAAGGTTTTGATAGAGTAGATACAGAGAGAGTGTTTCCACTTGTGGGGAAGAGCAAAACTAGAGGCCATCAATATAAGATAGTCACCAAGAAATCAAATAGGGAATTCAGAAGAAACTTCTTTACCCAGAGAGTGGTGAGAATGTGGAACTCGCTGCCACAGGGAGTGGTTGAGGCGAATATTATAGATGCATTTAAGGGGAGGCTAGATACACATATGAGGGAGAAGGGAATAGAGGGTTATGCTGATAGATTTAGATGAGGAAGAATGGGAAGAGGCTCAAGTGGAGCATAAACGCTGTCATGGACTGGTTGGGCTGAATGGCCTGTTTCTGTGCCATTACATAATCCTATGTAAGAGCAAATGTTGAGAGTTTGAGTTTCCCTTCTCTGTACACGATTTTAATGTCCACAGGTGACAATTCTTTATTTTGGGAATGGAGTGGCAGGAGCCAAGATGTTGATGGGATGGGATTGGGGGTCATAAACCCGACATCGGAATAGTAATTGTTTTCCTGCTGCAGATATTTTTGTCCCTGTTCTGATCCTTTCCATGGTTGCAAAGTCTTCTCTATGTTAAGTGTCAGTCTTAGCTAAGTGGTAGCACTCTCGCCTCTGAGTCAAGGTCGTGGGCCTCGAGCCCCGCTCTATTACTTGAACACATAATCTAGGCTGGTAGTCCAGTGCAGTACTGAGGAAGTGCTGCATTGTTAGAGGTGCCATATTTTAGCTGAGATGTTATACCTAGTCCCCATTTCTCAGGTGGATGTAAGAAATCCCACAGCATTATTTGAAGAAGAGCAGGAGAGCTCTCCTGGTGTCCTGATCAACATTTATCTCTCACTTAACACCCCCAAAAACAGATTATCTTGTCATTCATCTCATTGCTGTTTGTGGGATCTTGCTGTTCGCAAATTAGCTGCCATGCTTCCTACATTACAACAGTGACTGCACTTAAAAAAAAAAAAAAGAAGTAATTCATTGGCTCTAAAGGGCTTTGAGACGTGAAAGACGATTTATAAATGAAAGTTCCTTCTTTTTCATTATTTTTCTGATCCCGAGTCCCAATAACAGGGAAGGGCCCTGAGAGTCACCGACCGTACAAAAAGCAGGAAACAGATCACTTAAGGTCGCCATACCCAGATTCATAACTCACTTTGGATAACAGAAATATATCTCTGGTGCAGCTCCATCTCTTGTCCATCTACACAAGCATACTGTTTTGTGTTTTATTCATGTCATTACCATACCCAGGTTTAGAGGGACATTTGTCTTGTGTGAAGTGGATCTGCCCATTGTGCCATATCTTTTTGTGTTAAACATCTGTTTGCTGTACATGCAATATCGATTTCCAGTGCTGTACAGAACCTGGCAGTTGTGGGAGAAAGAAAGTCTTGCATTTCTATAACGCCTTTCATGACCACCGGACATCCCAAAGCGCTTTACAGCTGATGAAGTACAGGAAACTGTTTTTTATCCAGCACCGACGGGACCGACGTGGTGCCGGTTCATCAAAAATTCCGGATAACCGAGAGCTATAGTAAAAGATACGGAGAACTGAGAGCTCCGTATAAAGCAACAAACCCTGTTGCTTAGCAACAGGTGCAGAACAATGGCCACAAGTTCCAAGCGTCTCTGTAGCTTAGCAACAGCTGCAGCCACACCCTTGCACAGCAACAGATCGAGGAAGGCAAGTACAATATGAAGTAAAACTTACCTGAACCTACTCCTGAATTTTGCCGGTTAACCAAGATTTCCGGTTATTTAGGTGCCGGTAAATCGAAGGTTTCCTGTACTTGTTTTTGAAGTGTAGTCACTGTTGTATTGTAGGAAATGTGGCAGCCAATTTGTGCACAGCAAGCTCCCACAAACAGCAATGTGATAATGACCAGATAATCTGTTTTGGTGATGTTGGTTGAGGGATAAATATTGGCCAGGACACCAGGGAGAACTCCCCTGCTCTTCTTCAAAATAGCACCATGAGATCTTTTACGTCTGCCTGAGAGAGCAGACGGGGCCTCGGTTTAACATCTCATTTGAAGTACAACACCTCCAACAGTGCAGCACTCCCTCAGCACTGTACTGTCGGCCTAGATTTTTGTGCTCAATTTGCTGGATTGGGACTTGAACCCACAACCTTCTGACTTCAGAAGCAAGAGTGCTACCAACTGAGCCAGGGCTGACTCTTTGTGTTAAACATCCGTTTGCTGTACATGCAATATCGATTTCCAGTGTAGTGCAGAACCTGGCAGTTGTGGGAGTGTTACCGTCGGCCTGTCTGCCTGTGGAGGAGGGAAGGAAAAAATTAGCCAGGGATCACGCTCCTGATTATCATCCAGTGTCTTTCTCCCACCTCCCCAACTCCTGGGAATTGTGATCAGCGGGTGGTGATAAGATCAGGCTCAGCTATGGAATCTCTCCTTCAGTCATCTACCCTGCTTACACTCACTGCTCACCCTAGTGGCCCCATCCATACGCCCCTCACCCCCCAACATCAGCTAGTGTCCTCTGGGGAAGGGGGGAAAACTGAGGAACAAATAAATACTGTGGCTACAAGAGCAGGTCAGAGGCTGGGAATTCTGCGGCGAGTGTCTCACCTCCTGACTCCCCAAAGCCTTTCCACCATCTACAAGGCACGAGTGTGATGGAATACTCTCCACTTGCCTGGATGAGTGCAGCTCCAACAACACTCAAGAAGCTCGACACCATTCAGGATAAAGCAGCCCGCTTGATTGGCACCCCATCCACCACCGGCGCACTGTGGCTGCAGTGTGTACCATCTACAAGATGCACTGCAGCAACTCGCCAAAGCTCCTTCAACAGCACCTTCCAAACCCGCGACCTCTACCACTTAGAAGGACAAGGGCAGCAAACGCATGGGAACATCACCACCTACAAGTTCCCCTCCAAGCCACACACCATCCTGACTTGGACCTGTATCGCCGTTCCTTCACTGTCGCTGGGCCAAAATCCTGGAACTCCCTTCCTAACAGCATTGTGGGTGTACCGACACCACATGGACTGCAACGGTTCGAGAAGGCGGCTCACCACCATCTTCTCAAGGGCAATTAGGAATGGGCACTAAATGCAGGCCTAGCCAGAGACGCCCACATCCCATCAATGAATTAAAAAAAAAAAAAAAAATGTGGACCAATATCCAGGTTGAGTGTGCAAATATTCCATAGAGAGGATGTAGCCAAAGTGAGAAAGCTTGTTGTGTCAACGTGTGGGAATTGAGATTGGGGCATCAACTTCAGAAATACCCCAATTTGATGGATTCCCAAACCAAAGACTAGTCCTGTACTTTTTCCCTGTAGTGCTGAATCTATAGGCTTTTATGTTGCAGTAGATCAAAGAGCTAACTATCACTTTCTATTATAATCGGTTGTCAACTGGCCTTGTTCTACTAGACCCCACACATTCACACACTGCATCCATTACAGAGTCCTGTGTTAGAATGTCTGGTATCTCTCTGATTGGGAATCCATCCTGGCACCTGATTGTTTCAAATCCCAGTGGGCTGGGCAGTCTGATCATTAGATTCTAATGGGTCTGCAGACACAATGTCAAAATGGATTTAAAAAACCCAATTGATAAACATTAAAATGTAACTTTTTGGTTCCTCCTAGAAATCATCCAATGACTGCACCCTCAAGTAGACTACCATAAGCTAATGTAGGACCTTGTCATGTAAATATAGGGTATGGAAGATAAACAGTATGAGAACTGCGCTGATGCAATTTGCTTATTATAGGATGGCCTCAGTGTTATTTATCTGAGGTGATTTGGCTGATAGAAAATGACTTTTTTTGGTGAAAGCTGTTGCGATGGATACAGAGTGATCTAATCTTCTTTCATTTTGACTTTCATGTCAGCGGGAGTAGACAAGGAACGTGAGATCATTAACTGGTTGCTAAGTTCCCGTGGAAAGCAAGGAGCTATTTGTGGTTACCATGGCGGGTGTGACCTTAATCCATGCAGTTTTAAGTGAACTCTCTTTATTTAGGAGCATGTACCTTGATTTATGTCCAGATCTGAGTTTGAATGCCAGTGGCTGGAAGTGACAGACAATTCTTTCAGCCTTAACAAGCAAGCATCGCTGTCTCACTAAAAACCTGTTTCGTTCAAGGTTAATGGGATGGAACAACCCAGAGCCTTTGCAAATGCGCTCAGGATATAAAAAACAATGGAAACTTGGAGCAATAGATTGAAAATTTGTTAATTTTCCCATGTATTATATATACAATCTGCAGTTGAGACAGCAGCCCAGAAGCTGGATTGTGATACGCCCATGTTACAGGCATAAAATGGGCGCCATATCATCCAATATGGTTGGTGGCGCATGTGCTCATTGCACACTGGAAGTGCGCTGTCCGCCATATTGGTAAAGGCAGGAAGAGCGGTGTCCAGAGCCCGTGCCTGAAACAGGCATTGGACACTTTGCATATGCAAATAGGGGGCCTAACACCTGTTTGCGGCCCCCTTTGTAAAATTGGTCTGCCTTGAATACAGCCGATGCCAAGTCCATTCAGGAAAACGTGGTCTCCATGCGGCCTAACCATCGGCCCTAAAAGGGATCGCTGGAGGGTTTCAGCAAAAAAATTAATTTACCTGAATGTGAAGCCAGGAGGTGCAGGAGTGCTCCTCCCGGCTCCACTGCAGGCCAAAGAGCACCGCTGGTCTCGCTCGGCCCCTTCCCGATACCAACCACTGCCCCCCTCCTGGCCTCCTCTACCAACCGCTGCCTCCCAACCACTGCCCCTCCCCTTCTCTCAGGACCTACCTGAGGTCCACTGCCGGTGACGCCGCGGATGAAAATCTGATGCCGATTCGCCGGCGAGCTGCCTGGTGATGCCTAGTGGGTTTCCGCTGCTCGCCGGTCTCATTTAGATGAGGCCCGAGGCCCAATATTGGGTGTGCCTTGGGCCTACCTATTCTGGGCCCAGGGAGCGTTCTGGGCCCGTATTTCTATTGCTATTGACTGGAATATCGTGTATTGCAATCCACAGCCGATCTACTTCCATTCAAAGAGAACACGTGTTCTTCTAGATGTGAACCACATCCAATGTAAGGAGCCCAGAGCCCACCCCACCCCCGCCAGGTGTACATGTATATTTGCAGTTGTTGGTTTAAGGTGTTAATTCTGTTTCATTTCCAGTTTAAAACTCAGTCGGAAACTTACCAAATCTGGCCGTAAAATCCTGCTTGAATAATACATTAAAAATTTGGATAATTTGTCAAAATTAATAGTTTCTTTTCTATGTGGCAATAATCCGCTTTAATTGCAGCTAAACATGATTTGATTCATATGAAGAAGGATTAGGGAGGAAGTAAACTAATCTTTATCCACATGGCTGAGCTATCCAGAGCTGTAATGAGCCCCACATTTTCTTGAAAGGAGACTCTTTGTGTTCAATTATTAGCCACTGCCAATTCCATTCGGTGACACCACACGAGTGAGTGACCACTGACCTTTTACAAACGTCAAATTAAAACAAGCTGGATAAGCTGGTCCATTGGTGAGCCTTCGAGTGACAATCACACTGGGTAATTCTCTTTTTCAATACTGCTATTGTTGGCTGGAGTCATGCTGTGCGATAAACGGGTTAGCAGCTTTATTGGGACAGCGGAGAAAGGAATTTCACAGAAACGCATTGACTCATTGTTTGCTAATCATTTGGTGCAGCTCCACCCCCCTGCTCTCTATCTGAGCTCTACCTTTATTCAAAATACCTGCTCCTCTCATCAAAGTTCCAGGGTTTAATAAAAGTGAAATGACGGCATTATACTCAAATCTTGGATTGCAGCCTAATCTCTGAATCCTGCTGGAAACTACTTAGTACGTGAGCAGGGATATCTGTCGGGCTGGAATTAATACATTTTATTTCCAGTTATAACCACTGGAAATGGAAGATTTTATAAATATATTCTTGCCATTTATCAAGACAGTTATTTATGTGTTGCAAGTGAGCTCAATCCAAATTTCTAGATTGTTTACTCACGGAGATGCTGGGAATTTCCTTGGAGACTCTCCCACTCCACCAGTATAACTTTGGCAACGTATGAGGAGAGATTGGGTCGATTAGGCTTACACTCGCTGGAGTTCAGAAGAATAAGAGGGGATCTCATTGAAACTTATAAAATTCTAACAGGACTGGACAGACTAGATGCAGGAAGGATGTTCCCGATGGCGGGGGAGTCCAGAACCAGGGGTCACAGTCTAAGGATAAGGGGTAAGCCATTTAGGACAGAGATGAGGAGGAATTTCTTCACCCAGAGAGTGGTGAACCTGTGGAATTCTCTACCACAGAAGGCAGTAGAGGCCAATTCATTAAATATATTCAAGAAGGAGTTAGATATATTTCTTAAGGCTAAAGGGATCAAGGGATATGGGGTGAAGGCAAGGACAGGGTACTGAATTTGGATGATCAGCCATGATCGCATTGAATGGCGGAGCAGGCTCGAGGGGCCAAATGGCCGACTCCTGCTCCTATCTTCTATGTTTCTATGTCCGTGTTCTCTAACCCGCCCGATACGGTGTTATAAAGAAACCCAATGATAACTTCAACTGGAGACAAAGTAGCTTTATAGAAATACTGAGGCTGACACTGATACTCCTGTCTGATGAAATTTGACAGTATTTAATCCGTTGACTGATTGTTTTTATCTTGTAAAAATACCCTTTGGCTCGAATTTTCTGGAGAAATTAAGCAGACATTTACGCTGGTTTCTATGCCAATCTTACTGAGGTGAATTCACATCGGGATTTCCCATGGAGCTCATTTGCCTACGCTGGAATATAATCCCCGGCATAATGCAAGTGCTAATGCAGCACCACCAATAGGAGTGACAGCGAGTGGGCCACTGCTTTCTGCCCTGGCGCCTCACCCTGAGCCTCCCGCCTCTGCTGCTCCTCCTCCTCCTCCAATACTGACCTCAGGCTGTGCTGCGTGCGCCTACCATTTTGGATTTTGGGTGTAAATCTACGCTAGTGCACTATTGATGTAAATTCAGGAAACTCGCGTGAGGTGGTCTCTTTGTGGGGGCGGGGCTATGCAAATGAACGACCGAGGGATTCAGCGGCTGCATCTTGGATGTGGCGGAAACGGGAGACGACATTCGCGTGTACCAATGTTTCTGGCTCAAATCGGCATAAATCACTTCAGCACAAATTTCCTTGGAAAAACCCACACACGTCACTCTTACACCACAGTTAGACTGAAAACACCCAGGAGATTCCCAGCATCCAATATGTATGAACTGAAATTATATGTTTAGGTTAATAAAGCTGATATTTACTTTGTGGCAAATGCAGGGAGCAGCTCACCCACCCCACCCCACCCAGCTCACCTCACCCACCCCACCCAGCTCACCCCAGCTCACCCACCCCACCCCAGCACACCTCACCCACCCCATCCACCCCACCCCACCCAGCTCACCCCACCCCAGCTCCCCCACCCCACCCAGCACACCCCACCCAGCTCACCCCACCCCACCCAGCTCACCACCCCACCCAGCTCACCTCACCCAACCCACCCTGCTCACCCCACCCCACCCAGCTCACCCCAGCTCACCCACCCCACCTCACCCACCCCACCCCACCCCACTCAGCTCACCCACCCCACCCAGCTCACCTCACCCAACCCACCCTGCTCACCCCACCCCACCCAGCTCACCCCACCCCACCCAGCTCACCCACCCCACCTCACCCACCCCCACCCCACCCAGCCCACCCAGCTCACCCAGCTCACCCACCCCACCCAGCTCACCCCACCCAGCTCACCCCACCCCACCCAGCTCACCCACCCCGCCCAGCCCAGCTCAGCTCACCCCACCCACCCCACCCCACCCAGCTCCCCCACCCCACCCCACCCAGCTCCCCCACCCCACCCCACCCAGCTCCCCCACCCCACACCACCAAGCTCCCCCGCCCCACCCCACCCCACCCAGCTCAACCACCCCACCCCACCCCACCCAGCTCACCCAGCTCACCCCACCCCACCCCACCCAGCTCCCCCACCCCACCTCACCCCAGCTCACCCACCCCACCCCAGCTCACCCACCCCACCCCACCCCAGCTCACCCAGCTCACCCACCCCACCCAGCTCACCACAGCCCACCCCAATCAACTAGCTCACCCCACCCACCCCAGCCCCCCCACGCAGCTCACCCATCCACCCCACCCAGTTCACCCCACCCAGCTCACCCTGCCCACCCCACATAGCTCACCCATCCACCCCACCCAGCTCACGCCCACCCCACCCCAGCTCACCCACCCCACCCCACCCCAGCTCACCCACCCCACCCCACCCCACCCCAGCTCACCCACCCCACCCCACCCCAGCTCACCCACCCCACCCCACCCCAGCTCACCCACCCCACCCCACCCCAGCTCACCCACCCCACCCCAGCTCACCCACCCCACCCCAGCTCACCCGACCCACCCAGCCCAGCTCACCCCACCCAGCTCCCCCACCCAGCTCCCCCACCCCACCCCACCCAGCTCAACCACCCCCACCCCAGCTCACCCACCCCACCCCACCCACCCAGCTCACCCCACCCCACTTCACCCCACCCACCCAGCTCACCCACCCCACCCCACCCAGCTCACCACAGCCCACCCCAATCACCTAGCTCACCCCAGCCCCCCCACACAGCTCACCCATCCACCCACCCAGTTCACCCCACCCAGCTCACCCACCCCACCCCAACCCAGCCCGCCTCCCCAGCCCACCCACCCAGCTCACCCTGCCCACCCCACATAGCTCACCCATCCACCCCACCCAGCTCACCCCACCCCACCCAGCACACCCCACCCCACCCAGCTCATCCACCCAGCTCAACCACCCCACCCCACCCAGCTCACCCCAGCTCACCCACCCCACCCAGCTCACCCCACCCCACCCCGCCCAGCTCACCCACCTCACCCACCCCACCCAGCTGACCCACCCCACCCCACCCAGCTCACCCACCCCACGACACCCCACCCAGCTCACCTCACCCGGCTCACCTCACCCACCTCACCCAGCCCAGCTCACCCACCCAGCTCACCCACCCCAGCTCACCCACCCCACCCCACCCCACCCAGCTCACCCATCCCACCTCACCCACCCCACCCCAGCTCACCCACCCCACCCCACCCAGCTCACCCACCCCACCCCACCCACCCCACCCCACCCCAGCCCACCCACCCAGCTCACCCACCCCAGCTCACCCACCCCACCCCACCCAGCTCACCCACCCCACCCCACCCAGCTCACCCACCCCACCCCACCCAGCTCACCCACCCCACCCCACCCAGCTCACCCACCCCACCCCACCCAGCTCACCCACCCCACCCCACCCAGCTCACCCACCCCACCCAGCTCACCCACCCCACCCAGCTCACCCACCACACCCCACCCCACCCAGCTCACCCACCCCACCCCATCCAGCTCACCCACCCCACCCCACCCAGCTCACCCACCCCACCCAGCTCACTCACCCACCCCACCCCACCCAGCTCACCCACCCCACCCCACCCACCCCACCCCACCCAGCTCACCCACCCCACCCCACCCAGCTCACCCACCCCACCCCACCCAGCTCACCCACCCCACCCAGCTCACCCACCTCCCCCACCCCACCCAGCTCACCCACCCCACCCCACCCAGCTCACCCACCCCACCCCACCCAGCTCACCCACCCCACCCCACCCAGCTCACCCACCCCACCCCACCCAGCTCACCCACCCCACCCCACCCAGCTCACCCACCCCACCCCACCCAGCTCACCCACCCCACCCCACCCAGCTCACCCACCCCACCCCACCCAGCTCACCCACCCCACCCCACCCAGCTCACCCCACCCCAGCTCACCCACCCCACCCCACCCCACCCCAGCTCACCCACCCCACCTCACCCACCCCACCCCACCCAGCTAGCTCACCCACCCCACCCCACCCCACCCAGCTCACCCGCCCCACCCCACCCCAGCTCACCCGCCCCACCCCACCCCAGCTCACCCGCCCCACCCCACCCCAGCTCACCCGCCCCAGCTCACCCACCCCACCCCACCCCAGCCTACCCACCCCACCCCACCCCAGCTCACCCACCCCAGCTCACCCACCCCACCCCAGTTCACCCACCCCACCCCAGCTCACCCACCCCACCCCAGCTCACCCACCCCACCCCACCCCAGCTCACCCACCCGACCCCACCCCAGCTCACCTACCCCAGCTCACCCACCCCACCCCAGCTCACCCACCCCACCCCAGCTCACCCACCCCACCCCAGCTCACCCACCCCACCCCAGCTCACCCACCCCACCCCAGCTCACCCACCCCACCCCAGCTCACCCACCCCACCCCAGCTCACCCACCCCACCCCAGCTCACCCACCCCACCCCAGCTCACCCACCCCACCCCACCCCAGCTCACCCACCCCACCCCACCCCAGCTCACCCACCCCACCCCACCCCAGCTCCCCCTCCCCAGCTCACCCACCCCACCCCAGCTCACCCACCCCACCCCACCCCAGCTCACCCACCCCACCCCAGCTCACCCACCCCACCCCAGCTCACCCACCCCACCCCAGCTCACCCACCCCACCCCAGCTCACCCACCCCACCCCAGCTCACCCACCCCACCCCAGCTCACCCACCCCACCCCAGCTCACCCACCCCAGCTCACCCACCCCACCCCAGCTCACCCACCCCAGCTCACCCACCCCACCCCAGCTCACCCACCCCACCCCAGCTCACCCACCCCACCCCACCCCAGCTCACCCCACCCCAGCTCACCCCACCCCACCCCAGCTCACCCCACCCAGCTCCCCCCAGCTCCCCCACCCCACCCCACCCCACCCAGCTCACCCACCCCACCCCAGCTCACCCACCCCACCCCACACCACCCAGCTCACCCACCCCTCCCCAGCCCACCCCACCCCACCCCACCCAGCTCACCCCACCCCACCTCCCCCCAGCTCACCCACCCCACCCCACCGAGCTTACCACAGCCCACCCCAACCACCTAGCTCACCCCACCCACCCCACCACACCCCAGTTCACCCACCCCACCCCACTCACCCAGCCCACCCCACCCAGCTCACCCCACCCAGCTCACCCCACCCAGCTTACCCACCCCAGCCCACCCACCCAGCTCACCCACTCCACGCCACCCCAGCCCACCCACCCAGCTCACCCATCCCACCCCTGCCCACCCCACATAGCTCACCCATCCAACCCACCCAGCTCACCCCACCCAGCTTACCCACCCCAGCCCAGCTCACCCGCCTCACGCCTCCCCAGCCCACCCACCCAGCTCACCCACCCCACCCCTGCCCACCCCACAAAGCTCACCCATCCACCCCACCCAGCTCACGCACCCCACCCACCCAGTTCATCCACCCCACCCAGCTTACCCCACCCAGCTCACCCGCCCCACCTGCCCGACCCAGCTCACCCCACCCAGCTCACCACAGCCCACCCCACTCACCCCATCCAGCGCACCGCACCCACCCCACCACAGTGGGATTAGCTTTGGATTGATACAGGGCTATGGGGAGAGAGCGGAGCAGTGGAATTAGTTTTGTCTTGATGCAGGGCTATGGGGAGAGAGTAGGACAGTGGGATTAGTTTGGGATTGATACAGGGCTATGGGGAGAGAGCAGGGCAGTGTGATTAGTTTGGGATTGATACAGGGCTCTGGGGAGAGAGCGGGGCAGTGGGATTAGTTTGGGATTGATACAGGGCTATGGGGAGAGAGCGGGGCAGTGGGATTAGTTTGGGATTGATACAGGGCTATGGGGTGGGAGCGGGACAGTGGGATTAGTTTGGGGATGGATACAGGGCTGTGGGGAGAGAGTGGGGCAGTGGGATTAGTTTTGGAGTGATACAGAGCTATGGGGAGAGAGCAGGGCAGAGGGATTAGTTTGGGATTGATACAGAGCTATGGGGTGAGAGCAGGGCAGTGGGATTCATTTTGGATTGGTATACGGCTATGGGGAGAGAGCAGGACAGTGGGATTAGTTTGGGATTGATACAGGGCTATGGGGAGAGAGCGGGGCAGTGGGGTTAGTTTGGGATTGATACAGGGCTATGGGGAGAGAGCGGGGCTGTGGGATTAGTTTGGGATTGATACAGGGCTATGTGGAGAGAGCGGGGCAGTGGGATTAGTTTGGGATTGATACAGGCCTATGCAGAGAGAGGGGCAGTGGGATTAGTTTAGGATTGATGCAGGGCAGTGGAATTTGGGATTGATACAGGGCTATGCGGAGAGAGTGGGGCAGTGGGATTAGTTTGGGATTGATACAGGGCTATGGGGAGAGAGTGGGACAGTGGGATTAGTTTGGGATTGATACAGGGCTATGGGGAGAGAGTGGGGCAGTGGGATTAGTTTGTGGATTGATACAGGGCTCTGGGGAGAGAGCGGGGCAATGGGATTAGTTTGGGATTGATGCAGAGGTATGGGGAGAGAGCGGGGCAGTGGGATTGTTTTTGGATTGATACAGTGTTGTGCATGTACCTTTAAGAGAGAACTGCTTTTGTACTATAGTACCGGCAGTGACCACACCTGTATATAAAGCCGTAGCAGGCTTCTGTACTTTCAGTCCCAGCATACCCTCTGTTCAGTAAACACCTGTTATTATCGTTCTCCTGCAGTCCGTGTGTTATTGATACGCGGACACTACACTTGCGACGAGCAGGTTCGAACTCACCTGCAGTACTGCATCACCTCACGGGGATCCATCCCTGAAAAGAAGCTTCTTGTAGGTCGAAGTCAGAGCAACGGGCGTCGACCGCGTGCAACTGCCCAGTGATCCATCGGAGTTCAGAGAATCGCAGGGGAGGCTGTGGAGAGCTGGGCTTGGCTCCCCAGTCAAGGTGTTCCAGCAAATTGTGCTGGTAGCAGTGCGCTGACCGTTCCAGACTGCGGCGGGCTTGAGCTCGATCGAGCGGCTCTGCAAAGGGGCCGTGCAGCGTCGTCGGGAAGGAAAAGAGAGAGAGAGAGGGTGGAGCGCATAGGGCGTGGTCGGTGCTCAAGAGCTCGGCAGCGTTAGAGAAAATAAAACGAGTGGAAGGAAAAGAGAGACGCGCCGAAGCCGCGGGGCACCGCCATTACTCTTTAGAACGCTAGGAGCAGCGTGGCAGCAAGGGGAAGAAGGAAAAGCGCGGGAGGCGCCATTTTATTCCATTGGGGAAGAAGGAAAAGCGCGGGAGGCGCCATTTTAATCCATTGGGAAGAAGGAAAAGCGCGGGAGGCACCATTTTAAACCACCCAAGATGCCGAAGAGTGGCAGTATCACTGCTTTCGACAACGAAATAGAAGACTGGACCATGTATGTGGAAAGAATTGAAGTGTACTGCAAGGCAAATGAGGTGGCCGATGGAAAGAAGGCGTCGGTATTATTAAATTTGATGGGCGTGAGAACGTACGGCCTATTGCGGAATTTAATTACCCCAGCTAAACCAATGGAGAAAAGCTTTGAAGAGATTGTCAATATCTTACAGGAACATCTAAACCCTACACCGCTGCTGATAGCAGAAAGATTCAAGTTCCATAAAAGAAACCAGCACAAAGATGAGAGCAATGCTGACTATCTTATGCAACTACGCAAGTTATCGAAGCACTGCCAGTTCGGAGCAGGACTGGCAGATACCTTAAGGGATAAGTTTGTCTGCGGGCTCCAGAGTGAAGGAACCCAGAAACAAGTACTTTCGGAAAAGGACCTGACGCTAGAACAGGCTTTCAGCGTGGCAGTATCCTACGAAGCAGCAGCACGGGGAGCTGCGGAAATACAACAGTAACCACATGAATATAGCACTAACGAAATGGCATATGGAGCAGAAAAGTGCTATCGCTGTGGCAGAACAATCCATGATCAGAAGGACTGCTGGTTTAAGGACAAAGTATGCAGGCAATGTGGAAAAGTGGGACACATAGCAAGAGTCTGCAGGTCGGGAAAGAAAACCAACACTAAAAGAACTACGAAGGAAAATTGACAGACAGTAGTTCGGAAGATCAGGAGAGTGATAATGACTCCGGGAGCAGGAGACTAAGTTGTCTAAAGTTACACCACGTGATCGCAAAGGAGGATCACCGAACCATTTGGGTCACCCTCATGATAGCAGGGTCCCAAGTAAAGATGGAATTGGACAGAGGATCAGCCCTAACTGTCATGAATCGACGAGACTATGAGCAGCTATTCTCACACATACCCTTGAAGGACACGTCCATTGTATTGAAGACATACACGGGGCAAAAAGTCTATCCCAGTGGAAAAATAAGGGTGCCCGTTAAATACAACGGCAAGGAAACACAGAAACTGTATCTATATATACTACAAGATGGCGGACCACCATTATTGGGACGTGAATGGATCCGAAAAATACAATTGGATTGGCATTCCATTCAGGCGCTAACTGTGGCTGACAAAAAGGATGACGACGTCACACCTGGACGACTGTCAAAAATTCTAACTGACATGAAAGAGGTGTTCCAACAAGGACTTGGGACTCTAAAAGGAGTAACGGCAATGATAAAAATTGAAGATAACGCAAACCCAAAATGTTTTAAGGCCAGACCAGTACCGTACGCAATCCGCCCAGCCGTTGAAGCAGAGCTGGAGAGTCTGGAGCATTCGGGTGTGCTGTCCAAGGTGGACTGGAGTGAGTGGGCCACACCCATCGTTCCTGTAATGAAGAAATCATTGAGCAGCACGCCTGGCGAGCCGAAGAAGGTTTGCATCTGTGGGGACTTTAAGGTAACTGTGAACCCAGTCCTGCACACAGTACAATATCCACTTCTCGGATAGAAAATATTTTGGCCTCACTATCTGGAGGGAAACGCTTTACGAAGATTGATCTGGCCCAAGCGTATATACAAATGGAGGTGGAAGAAGCATCTAGAAAATACCTCACGATAAACACTCACAAAGGTCTTTACCAGTACAATCGACTGGTATTCGGGGTAGCATCAGCCCCGGCTATTTGGCAGAGGGCGATGGAACAAGTCCTGCAAGGGATCCTGGGGACCCAGTGTTATTTGGACGACATCCTGGTTACGGGCGAAAATGACAGTGAACACCTTGCCAACCTGGAGCAGGTGCTCACTAGATTACAAGAATATGGGCTACGAGGCAACCGCCCCAAATGCGAGTTTTTCAGGAGACAAATCTCGTATTGTGGCCACATGATTGATGAGGAGGGGTTACATAAGTCCCCAGACAAGATTGAGGCAGTAGTCAAGGCTCCAGCACCGGAAAATGTGTCGCAACTGAGGTCGTTCCTCAGGTTGGTGAACTACTACCATAAGTTCTTGCTGAATTTATCTACAATTCTGCACCCACTGAACGCCCTGCTGCAAACTGGAGTAGCATGGAAATGGAGTGATGAGTGTAAGCGTGCCTTTCAGAAATGTAAATGACTAATCACTTCAAAAGAAGTATTGGCCCACTACAACCCAACACTACCGATTCGGTTGGCATGTGATGCGTCTCCCTACGGCATTGGAGCGGTGCTGTCACACAAATTCCTTGATGGTTCAGAGAGGCCAATAGCCTTTGCGTCGCGCTCGTTAACCTCAGCCGAGCGTAACTACGCCCAGATTGACAGGGAGGCCCTCAGCATGGTGTGGGGGGTGAAGAAGTTCAATCACTATCTGCACGGGCAGAAATTCACCCTACTGACTGATCATCAGCCTCTGGTCTCCATTTTTAACCCAAAGAAGGGCGTTCCGGTGATGACGGCGCAACGGCTGCAAAGATGGTCCCTTTTTCTAGGGGCACATCAATACGACATAGAGTACAAGGGTACGAAACAGCATGGAAACGCTGATGGGCTGTCACGCTTACCGTTGCCTACGGTGGAGGAAGCACCTGCAGTGGACCCTGTTGAGATATTACATTCGACCATAGTCGAATGTCTACCTGTTACAAACTCAAGTATAGAGAAGGAAACCCAAAATGACCCGACACTCTCTCGGGTCTATGATTTGACGGTGAAAGGATGGCCAGCACATGGCGACTCACTGTTGCCAGCATTCTCGCCAAGGAGAGAACAGCTGTCAGTGTGCCGGGGGACCTTGATGTGTGGATCCTGAGTGGTAATTCCACCAAAGTTGAGAGACAGAGTGCTCAATGAGCTTCATGAGGGTCATCTGGGAGGGGTAAAAATGAAGAGCCTAGCCAGGGCGTTTGTGTGGTGGCCAGGAATCGATAAAGAAATTGAGGATATGACCAAGAGATGCACCACCACAGGCCCCTCTACACCCATGGGAGTGGCCCTCATCTCCATGGCAACGGGTACACATTGATTTTGCTGGTCCATTTATGGACTCAATGTTTCTAATCGCCATGGATGCCCATTCGAAATGGCCAGAGGTCATCAAAATGTCCTCCACCACCACGGAGAAAACTATTGCAGTCCTACGGACCATCTTCACCAGGAATGGCTTGCCACAACAGATTTGCTCCGACAATGGACCACAGTTTGTGTCCGAGGATTTCCGGAGGTTTTTGAGGAATAATGGGGTAAAACATTACACATCTGCCCCATATCATCCAGCCACAAATGGATTGGCTGAGAGGTTTGTTCAGACCTTTAAAAAAGCAATAAAGGCGATGTATAACGACGACATACCACTACAACACAAGGTGGATAATTTCTTGTTTGCTTACCGGAATGCGACACATGCAGTCACCAACCAAGCTCCAGCCATAATGTTCTTTAACGGAAGGTTAAGATGTCACCTGGATTTGCTCAAACCAAACATAAGACGAGATGTTGAGGATAAGCAATTCCAGCACATCAATGAGAAGCTAACCAGGAGCTTCAAGATAGGGCAACCAATCTTGGCCCGCGACTACCGAACAGAAAAATGGCAGCCAGGAGCGATATGCACACAGCAGGGACCACTAATGTACACAGTGGACGTTGGAGAGAGCATCGTGAGATGCCATGCTGACCAGATTCTAGAGTCACAGGAACAAGTCAATCCCATACCACGAGCATGCGCACCTGGTGATGAACCCGAAGTACAGATTGCGTCTACCTCAGAATCAGTGGTATTGGAAGCTGATGAACCAACCAATGACAATGAGCCAGAATCGACTCCGCCGCAAGAACAGGATACTCGAGAAAGGCGCTATCCAGCCAGGATCAGAAAGCCTCCTCAAAGACTGAATTTATAAATGATTACTTCAGTTCATGTATATAGTACAGAGAAAATTGTAATTGTAATTAGTTATTATTTCATTGTTAGATGAATGTTAAGTACTGTTTATCTATAAGGGGAGGAAATGTTGTGTATGTACCTTTAAGAGAGAACTGCTTTTATACTGTAGTACCGGCAGTGACATCACCTGTATATAAAGCCGTAGCAGGCTTCTCTCCTTTCAGTTCCAGCATACCCTCTGTTCAGTAAACACCTGTTATTATCGTTCTCCTGCAGTCCGTGTGTTATTGATACGCGGACACTACATACAGGGCAATGGGGAGAGCGGGGCAGTGGGATTAGTTTTGGATTGAAACAGGGCTATGGGGAGAGAGCAGGGCAGTGGGATAAGTTTGGGATTGATACAAGGCTATGGGGAGAGAGCAGGGCAGTGGGATTAGTTTGGAATTGATACAGGGCTATGGGGAGAGAGCGGGACAGTCGGATTAGTTTGGGATTGATGCAGGGCTATGGGGCGAGAGCGGGGCAGTGGGATTAGTTTGGGATTGATGCAGGGCTATGGGGAGAGAGCGGGGCAGTGGGATTAGTTTGGGATTGATACAGGGCTATGGGGAGAGAGCGGGGCAGTGGGATTAGTTTGGGATTGATACAGGGCTATGGGGAGAGAGCGGGGCAGTGGGATTAGTTTGGGATTGATACAGGGCTATGGGGAGAGAGCGGGGCAGTGGGATTAGTTTGGAATTGATACAGGGTTATGGGGAGAGAGCGGGGCAGTGGGATTAGTTTGGAATTGATACAGGGTTATGGGGAGAGAGCGGGGCAGTGGGATTAGCCCAATGGCCTCCTTCTGTGCTGTAAATCTCTCTGGTTTTCTATTGGTTCTTTACATTCTCACTACAAAACTGTCTTGGTATATCCTCCATAGCATATCAGCTTTTTAAATCTAATTTGAGAGTGTATTGTTGTTAATAACCAAACTCTTCCATGGAGGGCAATATAATTTTAACAGCTGCTAATCGAGGTAGATGGTTCCCCAAAGTTCGGTATCCTCCTACACTTTATCAAGGCTTGAAGACAAAGCGAGATCCGTACAAAGAAGACATGAGAATTCTTCTCCAGACACCATTAACTTAATGCTGTGATTGTGTTTGTATTCTTCTTTCTGGGCTGTGTAGCAATTCAGTAGAAGGTTAATTGCTTTGAATGTCTCCCTATTGAGCCAAGAGCATCACGCATCACTAGAAGTTCCTCAATGCTATGATATCCTGCCGAGAGACTAGATCCATCACACTGACTCATAGAGCCTCCATTTAATAGGTCAAGTAATCAGTGGAATCTTGGCTGTTAACGGCAAGATGAGTTGAGATATTAATGTTTTGAAAGACTGCCTCGACACAAACTATTTGAGAATATTCGTGCTCTGGTGCGTTGGCAAGACGGCGGGATAGATGTTATTGTTCCCTTCTCCCGAATTGTGACTGAATTACTGGCACAACAGAAGATAAATGAACACAGACCCCTGGTGTAGAATCTGCACCTTCATGCACTGCCCCTAAACCGCTACTATAGGGAAAGGGGAGTGGTTATTTAAAAGATATGCTAATGCTGCCAAATGATGTCACTCAGGCTTGTGACCAGATTTCCTCCACTTTCGCTTGTTGCAAGTTGGAGTCAGGCTGGCCCAAGAAAACCCGGTGTTACTGCTTCTTGTGTCAGCTACCCTCTTACAGGGCAGGCTGACAAAGTAAACCAAGTTCTGTATCATTGCCTCATTGCCAAAACTAATCCCACTGCCCCGCTCTCTCCCCATAGCCCTGTATCAATCCCAAACTAATCCCACTGCCCCGCTCTCTCCCCATAGCCCTGTATCAATCCCAAACTAATCCCACTGCCCCGCTCTCTCCCCATAGCCCTGTATCAATCCCAAACTAATCCCACTGCCCCGCTCTCTCCCCATAGCCCTGTATCAATCCCAAACTAATCCCACTGCCCCGCTCTCTCCCCATAGCCCTGTATCAATCCCAAACTAATCCCACTGACCCGCTCACTCCCCATAGCCCTGTATCATTCCCAAACTAATCCCACTGCCCGCTCTCTCCCCATAGCCCTGTATCAATCCCAAACTAATCCCACTGCCCCGCTCTCTCCCCATAGCCCTGTATCAATCCCAAACTAATCCCACTGACCCGCTCACTCCCCATAGCCCTGTATCATTCCCAAACTAATCCCACTGCCCGCTCTCTCCCCATAGCCCTGTATCAATCCCAAACTAATCCCACTGACCCGCTCACTCCCCATAGCCCTGTATCAATCCCAAACTAATCCCACTGCCCCACTCTCTCCCCATAGCCCTGTATCAATCCCAAACTAATCCCACTGACCCGCTCACTCCCCATAGCCCTGTATCATTCCCAAACTAATCCCACTGCCCGCTCTCTCCCCATAGCCCTGTATCAATCCCAAACTAATCCCACTGCCCGCTCTCTCCCCATAGCCCTGTATCAATCCCAAACTAATCCCACTGCCCCACTCTCTCCCCATAGCCCTGTATCAATCCCAAACTAATCCCACTGACCTGCTCACTCCCCATAGCCCTGTATCAATCCCAAACTAATCCCACTGCCCCACTTTCTCCCCATAGCCCTGTATCAATCCCAAACTAATCCCACTGACCCGCTCTCTCCCTATAGCCCTGTATCAATCCCAAACTAATCCCACTGCTCTGCTCTCTCCCCATAGCCCTACATCAATCCCAAACTAATCCCACTGCCCCGCTCTCTCCCCAGAGCCCTGTATCAATCCAAAACAAATCCCACTGCCCTGCTCTCTCCACACAGTCCTGTATCAATCCCAAACTAATCCCACTGCCCCACTCTCTCCCCATAGCCCTGTATCAATCCAAAACTAATCCCACTGCCCCGCTCTCTCCCCATAGCCCTGTATCAATCCCAAACTAATCCCACTGCCCCGCTCTCTCCCCATAGCCCTGTATCAATCCCAAACTAATCCCACTGCCCCACTCTCTCCCCATAGCCCTGTATCAATCCCAAACTAATCCCACAGTCCCGCTCTCTCTCCATAACCCTGTATCAATCCAAAACTAATCCCACTGCCCCGCTCTCTCCCATAGCCCTGTATCAATCCCAAACTAATCCCACTGCCCCGCTCTCTCCCCATAGCCCTGTACCAATCCCAAACTAATCCCACTGCCCTGCTCTCTCCCCATAGCCCTGTATCAATCCCAAACTAATCCCAATTCCCCACTTTCTCCCATAGCCCTGTACCTTGCTCTGATTCAAATATTTATCTACTTTTCCCTTATCAAATGCAGTGGTCTCTGCATCAGTCGCTGAGCACCATGAACCTAACCCAGATGAAATCCTTGTTCTACTTGTGTTCTTGTTGCAGCTATCTCAGACTTTGGTTCATTGGTTGAACCCTGTTGAGGTGAGCTATTTGGCAGTTGTGCCCAGTTGGGACATTAATGGAGTTCCATTCAAACCTATTTGCACAGTTTAAGTTTCTTACGTGAAAAGCTTTGCTGTTGTTCACAATAGTTTTCAGCTTTCAAGTTAATAAACTGCAAGCTCTTGTTGTAGAACAGCGGCCCGTGACTTGGCTTTGTTTATATCTATGGTTACTTCACAGTTTAATTTGCATCAAGGGCTCGTTGTCCATTGTTCTGCCCACAAGTTAGAATTCATAAAATGATAGAAACTTAGAGCACAGGAGGCCATTTGGCCCGTCGTGCCTGTGCTGGCTGTTTGAAGGAGCAGTCGTGCTCAGTCCCACGTCCCCGCTTCAAGACAGTGCATTCTGCTTATCCTTCTCTGCTCTAAGCAAACCGAAGTGGAATTGAAATATTGTTCCTATTATATCGATGTATGCTGAGCCCCACATCATCAAATCTCTCACACAGAGCAACTTGAGCAATCTCAACAGTTATTTGTTTTCTATCATGCAAGGTTCCAAGAGAAAGTGGTGACTAAGCAGTGAAGAGCCAAATGTGTCGTGAGTGCCGCCCATTCATTTTGTAATACTTTGCTCTTCTCCTACATTATGGGTAGGATGTGGATGAAATAAGAAAGGCATTAACTGGTAGGGCGATATTCATTCTTTGAATGATACTCATCCTCCACACACGAGGCCACCCAATCGGCCCCGAAGTCCTCCAGGGGTTTTGTTTTGGGGCAGGGATGGTGTTAGTGTTACATAGTTAGTTGGTTTTAGTTTAGCTTCAGACCAAAATAAACTAGATCAATGGTACAGGTTCACGGGCTTTAGAAAACGCAAGAGAAGGAGACCATGGGTGGAAACTCCCTCGATGCTGTTCCCGCGCTGCTGCCATAACTTCGCCGCAAGTGCGTTGGAAACCCTGCACTTCCAACGGAGTTACAGCGTCGGAGCGGGAGCAGCTCCGAGGAAATTCCCAGTGCGCATGTTCCATTAGAGCATCATGTACGTGCTCAATGAACCGTTTCCCCAGAACCTCTAGACTCCTCGTGTGTGGAGCCTACAAATCACTTGAAGAATGAAGAAGACACGGCCAGGTAGGTAATCCATCTTCTTGCGGCATCATTTCTGCTAAGAAAATGTTGGACTTTCATCTGTCATCTTCTGTCTAATTTATTTGTTTTCCATCGCCACAGAATTTTGATCTTCAACATAACCTCCATGCTTTGGATAGAAAGCAAGGAATTAGTTTAATATTCATAGAACTGGAGTGTTTAGATGTTTAAATCATGGTTTTCTGTTGTTTGAACAAGACCTGACAGGAAAACCAATTACTAACCAATACCTCTCCCATCTGCTGATAGGCTGCATTTCCTCCTTTAATTATCTGCCAGGAAGGCAAACTCCAGGTGTATCCTTCCAGTCGCACTGCCTTGCAGGCCAGTGCTTGGTCCAGTATCAGACCTTTCCCAAGTAACAGCATGTCAGCCTGGCTCCATCCTTTACTGATTTGAGATCAGTTATTCAGACTGTTGAACACCTAAAAGTAGTTTTGTTTTTAGCTGTTGTTGACCAGCCATCTGCTGGAATATTGTTCAGGTACTAAGGGGGTGATTTTCGCCAAATACTTTAAGCATTAAAGAGATAAAGGCGTGGCCAAGATGGGGTCTTAAGCTGATATGCTGGTTTAGCCCTCGTTTAGTGCAAGGCGCCATCTTGGTAAAGGAGTTGAAGCCAGTGCTAGGAACGGCCACCCGGAGGCTTGTTAAACAGCTGATTTTCACTTAAAATGCCTGCTAGCACTCATTAAAGAGGTTGTATGGGATTTTGGTGGCTAGCGCTTCAACTAACGCCCTCTCTTAACAACGATCAGCTGTTTGGGAGTAAACATGGCCTTGATATCGATTTCAAGCGCTACTTAAAGGGATACTCACCACTTAAACGGATACTTACCATTTCATGGTCATTGCTGCTGGAGCTGTGAAGAGAACCTTTGAAACACATCAGGAGATTTTTTGGGACACTTTGTCAAGATTTCACCAACACTTGAGCAACATTTATTCTGGAAATTCTCTGAGGATTTCACCTAAAATGGGTGAGTGCTGTGCTACTGCACCTTATCGGACACCTTATAGGAGTCACCAGAAGAATGGGAGTGCTTGGTTATCGGCATCTTGCTAGGGGGCCCCCCTAGGTCTGAACGAGGAATGGGAGGAAGACATGAGGCCAGGCAGAGCAGCACCAGCTGCTGGAGGAGAGAGGGACAGGAGGGTGAAGAGGGTGAGATGGTGTCCTTCCCCCCCCCCCCCCCTGCGGGTACAGGACATCCCTCCTCCTCTGGACCTCCTCCACCAGGACCTCCAGTGGCACGTCCGAGAACCTGTGCCCCCATCCCTTGGTCCCTGAGCCATCCTGAAACATGCCGCAGTGTGCCAGCCAGAGCACTCCACTCCTTCAGTGGAAGTGGGTGCGACGAGCCCACAGATACTGCTCCACGAAAATTGAATCTAATGCACACAACCTTCTGACTCGGAGGCAAGAGTGCTACCACTGCGCCAAGGCTGATACCTTATTTGCATGCGTTATATAAAAGCAATGCATAGCTGCACATTGGGATTCCCACTTTATGTGATGTACATGCTGGAGAAAGAGTAGGAAGAGGAGCAGCAGGTGGCTGTAAGGGAAGTCAAGTTAATCAGGCAGCACCAGAGACAAGTCAGACCATCCCAGCATTGCCTATCCCGCAGGATGTATAGACCCAGGTGCAATTTACAAGATCTTTCTCAGTGGAAGAACGGACCTCGGGGAATTGGAAAATCCTTAAATCCCTGAGAGAGTCACCAAGTATCCTATAGTTCCCCTGAGACACTTCCCGGTATACTCTACAATCTGCTTGACAATGACCTCTCCAAGCAATCTCCCAAGACCTGGGAGGTCGATTTTTGCCATCACTCCCTGGACCGTAATCTGGCAGAGTGGATCATCTCCCCTTTATAAAAGTTGCTCAATGGAATGAAAATCAGACGGGTTCTACACCAGGCAGACAATCGGCTCTGCCAGGTGACAACCCAGGCAGTGAAGAGGAAAATCTGCCCCCTGCAGTCCTTCGCTCACTGCCTCCACATTGAGCTGGCTGACTTGCCTGGGTCCCTCATGACGGGAGAAGGTTTGAAGATGCTCCTACATCTGCCACTTTCTCCAGGCTGCCCTGCAATGAGTTGAACCTCTCTCGGACATTGGCACACAGCAGGGACAGTGGACCCCACCACTAACCCAGACATCTGCCACGCATCTTGGGGGAGGCCATGGAAAACCTCCAGCTGTGTCTGAGGCTCTACTGGCTTCCTTCTCTTGATGGCAGGACCCCTGAGATCAGCATCTGGGTACTCTGATATGTCTCATGCCTCCGCTCAGCTACATCAGGCTGCACTTCCACATCTATATCCTCTGATTTCATTGTGTGCTTGCATCCTCTGGTCCAATTGTGCTGCACCCTTTAATCCCGCTTCAGCTGTAGACTTCACTTGGTCTTCATTCCTCGTGTGCAACACCACAGGAATCGCCTGAGATAGACCGATAGGCTACAGATATCTAACCTCTGATTGTAAATCTAAGCTTGCATTGATATAGTCCCAAGGCACTTCACAGGAGTGTTATTAAACAAAGTTTCATGCCAAGCCACATAAGGAGGCACTAGGACAGGTAGGTGGGTTTTAAAGGAGGAGAGAGCTGTAGAGAGGCGGAGAGGTTTAGGGAGGGAATTCCAGAGCTTAGGACCTAGGCAGCTGAAGGCATGGCCGCTGATGGAGGGGCAAAGGAAATCAGGGATCTGCATGAGGCCAGAATTGGAGGAGGGCAAGAGATCGCGGAGGGTTGTGAGGCTGGAGGAGATTACTGAGATAGGGAGGGGCGAAGCCATGGAGGGATTTGAAAACAAGGATGAGAATTTTAAAACCGTGCCGTTGCCGGACAGTGTATTAACCTTGAATCCAATCTACAACCTCTGCCTTGCCATGTTTATAAGTTTGCCCGAGCCAATACTTTGTGGAAGTAATGTCACACGTACAGCTTTACGCACGGCGTTTAATGACAAGAGCAGCTTCCTTCCTGTGCACCAGCTCACAAATTAGGAAAGATTTTTCGGTGTCTCTCTTTGTGTCGGATTATGTAGTTTCTTGACTCATTGAAGGAAGTTGAAGACAATCTTCATGAATTTTAATACTTAATCCCTGCTTCGTGTTCACGATAGGCAGCTTATGTGGTACAGCTGGGAGGATTAAATACTCTGCACATTTACAGTGATCCTCATTTAAACTAAAGGTGAAATGGTTGACTTTTTTGGGAGGACACGTTGGGGCCAGTCAAATGCTTGGCTCTCTCCTGTTCCTGCGGAACTCCATCACAACTCATTTGTGAGTTTCAGATCACTTTTACTTGTTGAATAAATTAAGTATTTTCCACTCCGTGCATTGTTAGTGAGGCCTGAAACAAATAACTACCAAGCTGACCCTGTCTATTAATCTGTCACTGTGGCTGTAATGTCCAATATCTTCAATATGAAGCAAAATGCGAGCTTGAAGATTTACCTCAGTACATGTAATGCACTTTTGAGAATTTTGTTTTTTTCCAGTTGTTGGTCATTTCAACACAAATCCCATAGCAGAGGCAGAACCAGGAGCATTGGTCCCTGTGATCTCACAGTAGCAGTTTACACACATTGATGATGGGATATGACAGAGCGGAGGAGTGGATAAAACCCAAGCTGAGCATTGCAGGGGTGTCAGATAATGTGTGTTGGTGGTGTTGGTTAAGGGCTAAGTGTTGGCTAGTGACAGAAGTACAGAGGAGGCAACTGGTGAAGGGGGGAAAGTGCAGGATGGAGTCTATATCAATGTAAGTTGTTGTAGTGATACATGGGGGGCGAAATTCATTATCGCCCAGGAATGGCCGCTAACTTCTGAAAAGTTTGAGATTTAGTGCCAGGCGCTAATGAATCTCGCTGCACGCTAAATTCAGAAAGTATCGAGCGCTAATGACCCAGCTCAGCGGCATTACGCTCAAAGCGCTGAGCAATTTCAGGTGCAGTCTAATCGCTAGTCATCATTGTCACAGGCTCTTTCCAGTTCTTAAAGGGGAGGATCAGTCATGCTGCAGAATCTCATTCTCAGCATTGCTGGTTCTGCAGCTGTCTCAGCAAGCAGCAGAAGGCCAAGGAGAAGGAACCGGACCACTGAATGAGGTGGCATTATGGCAGATCAACAGCCCAGGGAGAGAGCTCGCAGATTCTGCGACCAAGCATTGGAGACGCTGGTCCTCGCTGTGTAGAGACGGAGAGCGGGCTCTACCCGGCAAGTTCCGCACCATGTGGAGGGAGGTAGCCCTGCAGGTCACGGGCAGCACTGTGGTCCCCAGGACCCACACACAGCACAGGAAGAAATTTAACGACCTCACTTGGGTGGTCAGGGTGAGTCAATGCCTCAACAAATGCTACATACCACCATCTGAACCACAATCTTCACACACTGCTCAAAGCACCACACCCCCAGCACTCACCCACCAACAATCTCTACCTACCAACACTTACACCCACATCTCACACCTTGCACACAATGACAGCTATTCAACTACGGCAGGTACCTCACCCAAACACATTGCTCCACATTCACTCACACACTTTCCTTTCTCTTGCAGGCCAAGGTGACGCACAACAGGAGGGAGCAGGAGCGCACAGGCGGGGGACAAGCCGACACCCAACCGCTGTCTGCGCTGGAGAATTGAGTGCTGCAGATTATTGGGCGCCAGGTGGTGGGCGCCGTGGCCACCGGCGACGTTGACCCCTTGGGGACAACAACGGTATGTTCATCCCTACTCCTTCTCATATCCCACTTCCCCCTCTCCCCACAAGCCTTTCCAACTTTCCAGCTAATCATGCTGTATGCATGCCTTTCACCCTTCCTGCCCTCCTCCCCTCACCTTAACCTGACTCTTGTGCCTTTTATGCTTTCAGATAATGAGCAAGCACCGGAGCAGCCTGTCCCTGAGGGCATCATTGAGAGCGAGGCGGGAGAAGAGGAGGAGGAAGAAGACACCACGTCACTGCATCTTTCACCCGCAGACACCAGCTCAGATACTGGCACTACGCATTCTTTAGAGGCTGGTATAGTAGCAGGATCTACACAGGGTGAGGCACCGGGGATGAGCGGGCTGCAGCAAGGCCAGGGGGAAAGGGTAGCTCGGGGGCCAGCTCCCCGGAGGGCAAGTTCACATGTGAGTTCTGCTGCACAGGACTCAGATGAGGACCTCGATGGGGAGGCGTTTAGAAGAAGAAGGGTAATGGGCATGCATACGAAGATGATAGGTGCAATGGCAAGGGTGCCTGACAGCCTGTTGACAATGGTAAGGAATGTGGAGGCGTCCACCTCCAACATTGCACAGAGCTCTGCGCACACCATGGAGCCCATCATTTCCAGTCTGCAAAGGATGGTAGACTCCCAGAGAGCAACTTCCAACACTTCGTAGGAGCACTAGAGTAGGCAAAGGCACGGTAACGAGAAGCACTAAGGGATTGCACAAGGGTGAATAGCTAATATTATTGTTGTAAATATGTGTTTACTGATTATTGATAAATTTATTCATTGGCTTTGGATGGTTTTGTGGTGTCTCTCATTTCAGCTTTGCGCTGTGATATGACCTGATACGGCGTGTGATGGGCGATCTGGCAGCTTCCATTGCAGCACAGACAGAAGCGACGCAAAGTCTTAGTGCTGTAATGCAGTCAGTGCTTGGTAGCATCCTATCACAGACTGCACTCATGCAGTCTCAGCTTGATGCCATGGAAGCTCTGACTGCTGCCATTGTGGCTGGGTCTATCACCATCGACTGGGGCTTTCACGGTGTCGCAGCAGGCCAGCAATCGGTGCTGCAACAGATTGCTAGGGATGCTGAGGTGCTGCCCTGGGGGAGTGGCAGTGGGTCAGTGGAGCAGGAACCTGCTACCCTCTCTCACGGTGATAGCATTCCTGCTCCCACCACTTCCACTCCGCCATTGCCCTTGACGCTGCTTGTCATCCAGCCAGCCCAGACTGCTGCCGCCTATGCTGAGGTGATGCAGCCTACAGCCAGGCCTTCCAGGCCCAGAGCTGGTCGAGGGCATCCTACGAGGCCATCTGAAGTCACCCGCACGGACACTCAGCAGCCTTCCACCAGCCCTGCTACAGCCACTGGGGCAACACTTCGTAGGAGCACTAGAGTAGGCAAAGGCACAGTAACGAGAGGCACTAAGGGATTGCACAAGGGTGAATAGTTAATATTGTTGTTGTAAATATGTGTTTATTGATTATTGATAAATTTATTAATTGGCTTTGGATGGTTTTGTGGTGTGTCTCAATTCAGCTGTGCGCTGTGATAGGGCCTGCGACAGGGATGGAATGATGAGGATGTGGTGAGCAACGGGGATCTGGGGTTTAATTTATTGGAACCGCAGCCTAATGAGGCGATCATGGATCGTCCTTCTAGAAGGCTGATTGAGTGGCTGCCTCCTCCCTCGCCCCTGTTCCTCCTCCTCCTCCTCTCCCTCTTCCTCCTCCTGAAGTGGTCCTGCAATTCCTGGTGGCAAGGGCTGGGCCTTCATGATGGCCAAGTTGTGGAGCATGCAGTAGACCACGACAAAATGGGACACCTGCTCCAGCGTGTACTGGAGATCCCCTCCCAAGCGGTCAAGGCAGCGGAACCGTTGGTTGAGCACCCCGATGGTCTGCTCGATGATGTTCCTGGTCGCAGCATGGCTCTCATTATATAAGTGCTGGGCAGGAGTGTTGAGGTTGCGGAGGTGAGTCATGAGCCAGGTGGAGAGTGGATAGCCCTTGTCTCCGACCAGCCAGCCTCGAGCTTGACATGGTGGCTGGAAGAGTGCTGGCACACCAGTTTGGCGCAGGATGAAGGCATCGTGGCTGCTGCCAGGATAGCGGGCATTCACATTGAGGATTCGCTGTCTGTGGTCGCACACCAACTGCACATTAACTGAGTGGTAGCCTTTGCGGTTACGGAAGACCTCAGGATTGTTATGCAGTGCCCGCAAAGCCATGTGGGTGCAGTCAATGGCGCCCTGCACCATGGGGAATCCCACTATCCTGGCAAAGCCACATGCGCACTCGTCCTGCTTCTCTCTGGTGATAGGGAAGGAAGTGTAGTCCCTTCTCCTACTGCAGAGAGCCTCTGTGACCTCCCGGATGTAGCGATGGACGACAAACTGCGAGATGTTAGCTATGTCTCCTATTGCTGACTGGAAGGATCCGCTGGCGAAGAAATTGAGGGCGACGGTGACCTTGACTGCCACTGGGAGAGCCGTGGTCGCCCTGATCTGCGGTTGGAGGTCTGGTTGCAGGAGGTGGCAGAGTTCTGTGACCACCTCCTTGTTGAAGTGGAACCTCCTAATACACTGCTCCTCGCTTAATTGAAGGTAGGAGAAGTACTCTCGGAATACCCTCAGAGGGTAAGGCCTCCTGTTGAGCCCTGATGGCCCTCCTCCTCCCTCTGACCACATCTTGCCATCTTTCTCGCTGTCTGTGCTCCCTCCGCAGGGTGAGGTTGGCTGCCAGTACAGCCCCCATTAATGTAACGATGTGTAGCACTTTGAAATTTTGTCAGAATAAATGTAACATTTTTAGTAGCCACAACACTCCTGATACTAAAGAACCTTTAAATGACTGAATTAAACTCTTGCATAATCGCAAACTGACAAGGAAACAGTGAAACTGCACTGACCTGACAGTTGCGACTCATCCCTTTAAATTTCACCCCTGGAGCTGCCATCCACCTGCTTCACGCCTCCTCCTCCTGTCATTGTTGGGGTGAGGCGCTAAGGCAGGGGACGATGATCAATTTGACTGATTGGGTGCTGAGTGAGTGTTGCACGCTCGCTGATGCCACGATCTGCCTGGCGCTAAAGCCCCAGGCGCTAACTGCTAGCGGCGGCGCTAAGGGGCGACTGGATTTGGCGTGCGGCGCTGGATTCACCTCGGCCCGGTGCTACTTCATTGGTGCCCCGTTAGCGCCCCCGCCAGGCGCTATCGGGAGACGTTAACCAACCGAACTTCACCCCATGAAGTCTAGATGGAGTGGGTTTGGTGAGACATTCTTGCTCCTGAGTCTCAGTGCGGCCGGCAGGGACAGTCTGCAGTGTGCTGTCACTGCGCTCAGATCTAATGCCGCGGGGAATTCCCCTGCGAGACACCTCAGGACTCGACCATGTTGTTTGGCTTTGGGCCAGCTGATGTTTTAATTTCTGCAGAATGGCAGACTGGAACATTATTAGGCGCTGGTGCTGGCACTGCACGTATATTTAATAATTAGTGCTCTTGTGAACGTGTCCTGCAGCTGGATGAGGGAGTATCACCAGTACAAGGGCCAACTGACTTGGGCAGGAGATACAGAAAGTGGCGACCTGTACCTGTGACTAACCCTAATACACCTGTGTTAGTGACAGGGTGGCTGTGTTGCACTCTCTGTGGGCTTGCTGCTTTCATGGACACCCACCATTACTCGGATAGGGTCTTTGCGGTGGCTCAGGACTGCAGCGGACTCAACTGCCAACAACAACAACGTGTATTTATATAGCGCCTTTAGCATAGTAAAACGTCCCAAGACACAAAAATTGACACCAATCCACATAAGGATAAATTAGGGCAGGCGACCAAAAGTTTGGTCAAAGAGGCAGGTTTTAAGGAGCGTCTTAAAGGAGGAGAGGTAGCGAGGCGGAGAGGTTTGGGGAGGGAACTCCAAGCTTAGGGCCTAGGCAACAGAAGGCACGGCCACCAATGGTTGAGCGATTATAACCAGGGATGCTCAAGAGGGCAGAATTAGAACCACTGGCACTCCAGGCATGGCAGTGGAGACACACTCCTTCTTACCATGGACACTCGCCTGTGTGAGGATAGAATAGAGCCGTTAGTGAGATTTCAAAATCCCCCCCATCCATCGTGGATGCCAGTAAGTGTTCTCCATGTGACTTAAAACCAGTGACTGTTGGAATGTGGAGCCCAGACTCTCCAGGGCAGTGCTGTGCGTGTATTAGGTCTCCACTGTAGATACCATTGGCTCTACCTTGTGTTTAATGGCATCGTTCATGTGGAAGATGGCACATCACCACACACAACCAAGGCCACCATGGTCCTGAGGTCAGGAATTCAAAGAGTGCAGGAGGGCTGATGGGAACAAATTCAGCAGGTCATCCTTGGGCACACCCAGAAAGGCTGACGGGAGAAGGTCAGCAGGATATTATTTGCCTGCACGTGATGAAGGAAAGGGTATTAGGCGAGGGCCAGCGTAGATGGTGCACGGACTAGATGATGTTCTGAATGGGAAGGTGCAGAATGTCGCAAGTCCCTAATGTGATGAGGTGCTGCAAGATGCCACCATTGCCAGGTGCAGACCAGAAATGAGAGGTGACCCTGAACCTGCTGATCTTGCCCCTCATGGTGAGATCCTTTGTAGGGGGTTTTGGTTTGGGGTTTTTGTCTGGTCAGTCAGTCATGTGCCTGAGCTGCCCCAGCCCCGTGCAGTTCGAATTGCTTCCCCCTTTTAGTTCTGAGCACCGGACTTATTTATGAGTAGCGATATAGACAAACAAGACCAGTGGTTTGGTGCAAAGAAAACCAATGTTTATTAAAATAGAGAAATCATTATTATACAGAGAAAATCACTATGGATGCAGCACAATTACACTTAGCGGGGGAGGAGAAACGGACACATCGAGGGAAAATGACTAAAATGACAATTTTAGCAATCCCCTTAACTCCCACCCTTTACACCTATCTTGGTTGTCTTGTGATGGGCCAGAAAAATTGATGCTCACCAGTCTAGGATGTTGAAACGCCTGCTCCGTGCCCTGTTGCCTGTCGATGTTTTTAGGTTTTCACCGCCCCAGAGCAGAGATACCCCAGTAATTCAAACGTAACTGCGGGTGTCCTACTTCCCTGGACGGGCTCTTCGTCGATGATCCTCTCGCTGGGTTGATGATACGGCAGGGCACTGGAGGCGAGGCGAGAGAGAGAGAGAGAGAGATGGCTTCCTGAGGGACTAGTTATACCCCTCCTGGGAGTCCTTATCTCCCGCCAGATCAGCTTGTTCCTTTGTCTCACCTGGACGTATTGAAGATGATACAAAGGAAAACGATCTGGGCCCATCGACCTGGATGGCCGGTTAATCGATCTTTAAACATCCCATAAGTGTTTTCCTTTGTGTAACTGGTCTTGTGATGGGGCCATTCCAGTTTTAATGCCCCGTTGATCGTTTCCAAACAGTGTTGAAGTCAGCTAACGAAGGTCTGAATGCAGCTATTACCCGTTGATTATCTGTGCAAACGGCCTTGATGGGTTTTAATCAGAGGCCCGAATGCCACTGTTTGCTTCTCATACATAAATGCAGAAGGCCTGTCTGCCTTCTAATTTCTGGAACATTCCTTCTTTGTCAGTCCAAACCTGAACTTTGCAGGCCTTGGCCATGAGGTTGACCGCAGCCATCTTGTTGGGCCCTGGAGCCCTGGATTTTAAACTCAGTCCAGCCAGGGTTTCTCCAATAAGCCAGAAGTAAATCTTCAGGGGAGACATGAAATTTGCGAATCCTTTCACCTTGAACTTCTTTCGACACCGCAGACAAGCCCTGTGAACTGTGCCACTGGCATTACCACACTCTGCCCCTGTTGCCATGCCCTTCCACCTGGCACATTGGCGGCACATTGGCACCTTTGTGGTGAGGAAAAGAAGACCTTCCCTCCTGTGAGCTACTTCCTGCAGCAATAGTTCCGCGCTCCCATCCTCAGTGGAAGGGTTCAGTCTCCTCCAGACCCAGCTTCAGGCATTGAGGAACTCTGCCCCAGACTGCAACAAGCAAATCCTCTACTGTAAAAGTAGAAGCTGCAACTGAACCATTCCAGAGCCAAGTGGCCGCTGTCGTCTCTCTCTTCATCAGAGAACACATTGCACAGCCAGTGAATGTGGGTCACGATCAGGCAGTGAAGGCAACACTTTAATGGGCCTCGAAGGCCTGCACATTTCCTGGGGTTACTGGGTGTGTGCCCAGCTCCCTCGGCAATGGGGCATTGGACAGACACCCAGTCCTTATGGGCAGCAAATTCCAGGCCAGCCCGATGAGCACACTTACCATGCCAGCGCTGGTGGTGTGCTCAGTTACAGCCCCCGACAAACATTGGCCCACTTCTCTTTTGCTTCTCTTCAATTGCCTTTTTATCTCTTTCCCTTTCTTACTCTTCTGGTTGTATCTCTCTCTCTGTCTCGCCCCCGCTCTCTTTCTTTCTCTGTCTATCTCCCTCTCTCTCTCTCTCTTGCTTTCTTCGTCTCTCTCCCTCTCTGTCTCTTTCCCTCTATCTTTCCCCCTCTCTCTGTCTCACTCTCTCTCTCTCTCTCTCTCTCTCTCTCTCTCTCACTCTCTCTTGCTTTCTTCGTCTTTCTCCCTCTCTATCTCTCTCCCTCTCTGTCTCTCTCACTCTCTGTCTCTTTCCCTCTCTCTCTGTCTCTTTCCCTCTATCTTTCCTCTCTCTCTGTCTCTCTCCCTCTCTCTCTTTCCCTCTCTCTCTCTCACTCTCTCTTGCTTTCTTCGTCTCTCTCCCTTTCTATCTTTCCCCTCTCTCTGTCTCTCTCCCTCTCTCTCTTTCCCTCTCTGTCTCTCTCCCTCTCTCTCTTTCCCCCTCTCTCTCTCACTCTCTCTTGCTTTCTTTGTCTCTCTCCCTTTCTATCTTTCCCCTCTCTCTGTCTCTCTCCCTCTCTCTCTTTCCCCTCTCTCTGTCTCTCTCCCTCTCTCTCTTTCCCTCTCTGTCTCTCTCCCTCTCTCTCTTTCCCCCTCTCTCTCTCACTCTCTCTTGCTTTCTTCGTCTCTCTCCCTTTCTATCTTTCCCCTCTCTCTGTCTCTCTCCCTCTCTCTCTTTCCCTCTCTCTCTGTCTCTCTCTCTCTTGCCCATTTGCCTCATTGAGCAGTGAGAGGCGGCAGCACTGGTGACCGTGTGCCTTCAGCACAGTCAGAAGGGATACGGAGGAGCCTGAGCACAATGGGAGGGGACCTGAGAGCCCCTGTCTGCTGGCCTGCTGTGGGGGCTGTGGTGTTTTAGGGGCGAGAGTTCTTGTCGTCCCTTGGAGAACAGTGTGAAGCAGTGGAAGGATGCTCTGCCTGACAGGCTGTGATGCTCCTTCCATGGCCATAACCATCTTTAGACCAGCCCATGGAGGGGGTTAGTCCTATACGGTGGGTGGGTGGGTGCGGTTATGGGTTCTCACAGCCCATACAATGAGGGGGCACCCATACACACTGGACACAAGTATCCCGCTGGATGTCAACCCGGAATTCCGAGCCGGAGCTCCAGTCTCCACTCGCCAGGACTGTCCGGAGCGGGATTCAAACCCTGCACCCCCTATGGGGGGAGGGTAAGGGTGCTGGCATATTCGGGCTCAGCAGTCCTTTTGTGATCCTTTGTAAGTGCTGGATAGGATCTAAGGTGGGCTGGGCAAACATTGGTGGCAATTCTCAGTCTCCCTTCTGCCTCGCGGTACCATGGGTGAAAGGCACCCGTCCTTGGTAATTATTCGGCAGCTTATCGGGGGAGGGGAAGGGACAACAGACAATGGCTTTCCGCCTTTCTCAGTTGAAGGCCCCAGTCAGGCCTGCACCTCCTGCCCCCAGCAGCGCTGCCATCTCCCTCCAGTTAGCACGGGCCTCAGCAATCTGTGATACTGAGAGGGGAGAGCAGGGCTGGCAGGAGCAGGAGCTGGGTGTCTGTCCAATGCTCCATGGCCGAGAGAGCTGGCAGGACCCTGGCTCTCAACTGTCTGATTGCCCCGACTCGTTTGGCCCAACGGCTGTGTGTGTGTGTCAGCAGGCTGTACTGAGGTCGGTGCGATTTAATTAATAACCCTCACCTCACCCAGCTTCGACTGTCTGCTGAGCTGAGGGATCAGAGAACAGGCAGACCTGCGTGAGCCGGAGAAAATTGGGAAGTGGGCCAAGGGGTTGAAACCCCTCCCTGATTATACAACTTTAATTGCTTTCACAGAAAAGGTGAGGTGATTAAAATGAGATACGAAGAGTATTCGATAAATCCTAAAAGCAGAGCAAAAGGGCAGGATTTACTGGAGGTGGAGAGAAAGCAGCCAATTATTGCAGAGAAAAATAGGGAATACATGAATATATATAAACCCTGGTTGGGGAATTAAAAATAAGAAATGGTAATTGAACCAGTACTTTATCTCCCCGCTGCATTTGCTGTTCGACGGTTATGAAAAATACTAATCATTCTGTGCAAGAAGCAGCATGAAATTTTAACACGGCAGGCTTGGCGATAAATGTGTAATGAACTGCAGCTGCCTGTGAAATGAATGGGCTGGAGGACAGCTGTCTGAGTGTGCTGTGTGGCTGCTGCTTCAAATTAGGGCCATCAGTAATGCGACCTGAACTCACTGCCAGCACAGTGGCATCCAGATAAGCCACAGCATCACTGAAAGTTGTGGTAACAGTTTGTCCAGCACTTGGGAGCTGTCAGAAGAAAGGATTTGCAATTTAAAAAAAAAACACTATGAACATGCATTTATACAGCACCTTTCACAACCTCAGGACCTCCCAAAGCGCTTTACAGCCAATGAAGTACTTCTAAAGTGTGGTCACTGTTGTAATGTAGGAAATGCAGCAGCCAATCTGTACACAGCAAGCTCCCACAAACAGCAATGTGATAATGACCAGATAATCTGTTTTTTTAGAGGAACAGCACCTCATCTTTCGATTAGGCACTTTACAGTCTTCCGGACTCAACATCGAGTTCAACAATTTCAGATCATAACCTCGGCCCCCATTACATTTTTGCTTATATTTTATCCACATCTTTGTCTTGGCCCTTTCCACCCCCCCCTTTTTTTTTCTCTCTCCCACATGGCAGCTGTCTCTCATTCTGCCAGAACATTTCACACCGAATCTAGAGCCGTCTTTTGTCTCCACTGGTCCAATCACCATCTCGTCTCGTTTTGAATACCTCTTAAAGGCCTAGAAATTCGGTGGGCTGCGCCACCAGTTAGCACCTAAAGAGGGCACTCAGTGGCTTTAGCGTCACTGGCCGCGCCTCCTGCGATATTTAGCTGGGGCGCTAATGGTGGCGTTAACCTGTTGCGCTGCGCCGCCTCCAATGACGTCATCGGTGTGCACAGCGCCTCGCTACTGCCCCGATCTCGATATTTGGCAGCGACCGCCTCTGTAGCGCCGTTCGCAAATGGCGCCCGGTTCACGGGGCCTTCCTGTGGCGGCAGTGGCGCAAATTAAGGTGGACTTGCGGGGTGGCCGTTTTTCCCGGCGGCCGCCCGCCAGCACCTCCATCCCCGGCCTCCTGATCGCCCCCCGCGGCATTGCCGGCTGTTTTCCGATAGCCCGGCACTTCTCCTCGGTGCCGGGCTCTTTTTCTGGCACTCGTGATCTCTGATCGCGCTGGTGCAGGCCCCTCCCCCTTAAGAATGGGAGGAAGGCCTGCAGTACCGCAGCGCGCCGTGCCGCAGCGTGTGGCACTGCGGCACGTTGCACTGCGATATTCAGTTTCAGCGCCCTAAAAGGGATGCGGAGCACCTCGAGCCTCTCCCCGTGTCCCTCTTGGGGCGCTCAAGCTGAATTTCCGGCGGTCGCTACTGCTCCGAACGCTGCGCTAAATCCGGCGCCCAGGCGAGCTTGGCGCCCGTTTGCGGCTCCACCCAATTTCTCCCTCAATGTCTCTTCACTTCTTTTGTTCTCTCCCAGCCCTGCCTTTCGATCTATTTCATTTCCTTTCCAGTTTTGAAAAAGGGTTTGACCCGAAACGTCGACTCTATTTTCTCTCCACGGATGTTGCCTGGCCTGCTGAGTTTTTCCAGCATTTTCTGTTGTTATTTCTGTTTTTTTAGATGTTGGTTGAGGGCTAAATACTGGCCAGGAGACCGGGGAGAACTCCCCAGCTCTACGTCAAAATAGTGCCCTGGGATCTTTTACGTCCACCTGAGAGGGCAGACGGGGCCTCGTAAGACGGGACCTCCGACAGTGCAGCGCTCCCTCAGCACTGCGCTGGGGTGTCAGCCTGGATTCTGTGCTCAAGCCTCTGGAGTGGGGCCGTGTTAGGATAAAAAAATCTTTGGGCGCATTACGTTAAGTTTAATTAACACGCAAGGACTCAGGTGCAGCTTTGCTGTGATAAAAGAACAACATTATATTACCAACAAATGGAGGCTGTGCCGATAGCTGTCGGAGGACATGTCAACAAAACCGCCGTATAATCAGCATCAGACTTGCTGGTGAGACCAGTGTGCTGTAAAACCCTATTCAGTGTAAGAATAGTACATTGGTTAATCTCCTGAACATCTCAGCAAAGCTAACAATTACCCGAATTGGACAAGAAGCAGGGCTGTGATACTTGCATCGCTTGTGTCTTCCCTTCAGCCGTATAAAGTGAATGACATCTTCAGACAAGGTCAAACCTCAAAAGGACAATCAGCCAATCAGCTGCCCGACAGCAATGAGCTGCCCAATCAAAATTCTCGGATTTTCTCTAAAAGCTTTGCACAAAACAAAGGGAAACTCATAAAACAAAATGGTAATATTATTCCTGGTGTCCACCAAACACTCCAGTCCCTGCGGTGCCCACCGGTCGCTGAAGGCCCCAAGCCTAGACCTTCTCCTGGGTCACCCGGGCACAGGCAAGACCGCGGCAGAGAGGCAGGCGGTCAGAGTGACCCTCCCGCACCCCATGGGTCCTGACCGTTCTTGGGCCTATAGATGGCCACCTTGGTCAGGCCCACAGGCAGTAGTTAAAGGTGGACTGTAAGATTTTGTGTTCCACCAACAATGATATGGTTAGCCTGGCAACAATTATTGTCACCGGCGTTAGACTTTAGTTACACCAGGCAGCTATGAACCAGCTTCTGTGGCAGGGTATTGTAATGGAGAGGTGACAGTTGTTGGAGTTACTTCTGATTTTTGGCGTATGTGTTTTCTTTCTAGATACTATGATCTTATTGAACGATGTATTGACTCATCGGTAGTGACTCCGCTGAGTAAGGAATGGCTGCAGAGAGTCTATGCTTATGTCCCCACTGACCACTACACACACTTGAGGGACTTGTGTCAGGATTTAACACAGGTATGAGCTGAGAAACACTCTTGAGTTAATGGGGTATTGTTTATAGGTATGACATGTGTTATAGCCAGAAAGTACTTCTCGTGATGGCAGTGAGTGAATAGTCAACATGTTTGTCCTTTGCTATTTTAGTGAACGTGTCAATGTATTTAAAAATAGACAGGTGAATGGTGGGGGACCATTAAACAATTAACGGGAGGAAGAGGCTCCATGAATATCCCCATCCTCAATGATGGTGGAGCCCAGCATGTGAGTGCAAAAGACAAGGCTGAAGCGTTTGCAACCATTTTCAACCCGAAGTGCCGAGTGGATGATCCATCATGGCCTCCTCCTGAGGTCTCCACCACCACAGAAGCCAGTCTTCAGCCAACTTGATTCACTCCACGTAATATCAAGAAACGGCTGAGCGCACTGGATACAGCAAAGGCTGTGGGCCCTGACAATATCCCGGCTGTCGTGCTGAAGACTTGTGCTCCAGAACTAACCATGCCTCTAGCCAAGCTGTTCCAGTACAGCTACAACACTGGCATCTATCCGACAATGTAGAAAACTGCCCAAGTATGTCCTGTCCACAAAAAAAAGCTGGATAAATCCAATCCAGCCTACTCTCATTCATCAGAAAAGTGATTGAAGGTGTCGTCGACAGTGCTATTAAGTGGCATTTACTCACCAATAACCTGCTCATCAACGCTCAGTTTGGGTTCCGCCAGGACCACTGAGCTCCAGAACTCATTATAGCCTTGGTCCAAACATGGATAAAAGACCTGAATTCTAGAGGTGAGGTGAGAGTGACTGCCCTTGATAGTAACACATCTTTGACCGAGTGTGGCATCAAGGAGCCCTGGTTAAATTGACGTCGATGGGAATCAGGGAAAACTCTCCACTGGCTGGAGTCATACCTAGCACAAAGTAGGATGGTTGTGGTTGTTGGAGGCCAATATTCACAGCCCCAGGACATCGCTGCAGGAGTTCCTCAGGGCAGTGTCCTAGGCCCAACCATCTTCAGCTGCTTCATCAATGACCTTCCATCCATCATAAAGTCAGAAATGGGGATGTTTGCTGATGACTGCACAGTGTTCAGTGCCATTCACAACTCCTCAGATAATAAAGCATTCATGTCCGCATGCAGCAAGACCTGGACGACATTCAGGCTTGGGCTGATAAGTGGCAGGTAACATTCGTGTCACACAAGTGCCAGGCAATGACCATCTCCAGCAAAAGGGAGTCTAACCACTGCCCCTTGACATTCAGTGGCATTACCATCGCCGAATCCCCCACCATCAACATCCTGGGGGGTCAGCATTGACCAGAAACTTAACTGGACCAGCCACATAAATACTGTGGCTACAAGAGCAGGTCGGAGGCTGGGTATTCTGCGGCGAGTGTCTCACCTCCTGACTCCCCAAAACCTTTCCACCGTCTACAGGGCACAAGTCAGGAGTGTGATGGAATACTCTCCACTTGCCTGGCTGAGTGCAGCTCCAACAACACTCAAGAAGCTCGACACTTTCTAGGACAAAGCAGCCCGCTTGATTGGCACCCCATCCACCACCTTAAACATTCACTCCCTCCACCACCAGCGTACCGTGTCTGCAGTGTGTACCATCTACAAGATGCACTGCAGCAACTCGCCAAGGCTTCTTCAGTAACACCTCCCAAACCCGCGACCTATTCCACCTAGAACAGAGGTGTGCAATTTTTTGGACTGGAGGGTCACGTAACAAGTTTTGCTGACCTATTGTGGGCCGCACACATAAAATGAGTTGTGTTAACAACAGCTACCATTAAAATTTGCTATGGTATTTATTGTATAAAGAACCCTTCATGTCGTTTCCACACTTAATGGCCCTGAGTTGGTGGTTTGTGTGACGGTGTACTGAGAGTTCGCTGTCATACCGCCTTTGAAATTGACTGCAAGTTCAGGATTCTGCATGCCCTTGTGCATGTGCTAAATCCCAAACTTGCGATCTGTCAAGTTCCGACTCCACTTTGGCTTCGCTGCACGTTTCATTGAAATCAACGTGCTGGCGAAAAGTTGGGCTAATTGCCCACCTACTGCGCATTAATTACCCTGAAAATGTTAACGGCTGGTGCAAACTGGCGCAGGAAGTCTGTTGCACAGCGTAAGGGGAGGGGGGATGAGAGAAAATTGAATTACAAACCGGTTCCAAATATTACTGTTGTCGCACAAAAAGACCGATTTGTATTTAATCTCCCATTCTCCTCCATATATGATATATCGAGGGAGCTCTTTCTGTCCATTAGATGATTTGTATTGATAAACACATAGCAAACTTGTTTCCAGCAGATTAGTTTATTCATACTGAAATAAAGGGATTGTGTCCATTATCCCAGCTGTGTTTTACTTTTAGAAATAGTGGCAACATCTTATTGATTATTGGGTAGAAAATAGCTTGAGAAAATTGAATGGGACTAACATCACCGCTACGTTTTATTAATGGACAATTGTCTTATGAAGCGAGCCATGACCGGGAGAGAGATTCAAAATTCCCCCCTTTTGGAAAACCTATGGGGTTGGACTGGGCCACTTGGGAAAACGAGTTGCTCCCGGCAAAAGCTCTCTGTGCATTTATGGTAGATACAGTCTGAGTAAATACTTATTCCTATTCTATTTGTACAATGAACTATTCATTTCTGCATGTTTTAAAAGCCTTTTAAAAATGAGTTGTGGGCAAATCTGTGAAAGAAATTTGGTTTAACCAAGTCAAACATTGTTAGATCGCAGTGTCACTTGTGTAACCTTTAATTTACGCAACGGAAGACGACTGAAAAACTATCACAGCACCAGGATGTCCCCTCTGTTTCCTGATTGGCTAAGAGTCGGGAAGTGAAAGGAGCCCCTCCCCACGTGATCCCAGGTTCATGTACGCACAGCGGTGCCCCCCCTGGCTCCATGGGGCACTACGCCGCGCACAACTCTGCAACATTTGAGAGCAACTTCTCCAAGGGGGGGGGCGGGGGGGGTTCACACAAGGCAAGATTTCCTTCGGATGACCACAAATTCAGGGCCAATAAAAATAACAACACTTATTAACATGCCAATGAACATGATACAGGTTTACGAGCCACATTGAAAAGTGCTCGGTCCGTTTGTTCCAAATGGTCTAAAGTCATTCTTATGGTGGAAGATGAGAGATCGATTCTGCTTCCACTGGCAATTATAAACAAGGTATAAGGCACAATCAAGGATAAAATTATTTATCCAACCTTTAAAAACTGCACATGAAAGTGCTACTTTGATGCTTTTGCAACCTCGCTGAGAAATAATTAGGAGACTCGGAAAATGATTTAATCCGCAAATTGTGCCCTGGATCAGCCATCAAAGTGGGCTTGTTCATTGTCAACGTGCGATCACTCCGGAGAAAAGCCAAGACACCGATAGAGTTTGCGGACTTTCACTTGAGAATGGGCACAAGTAATGCACCATTATAATGCACATTTCATCCCCGAGTGCTATTTATTACTGGGACTGGCCAACGACATAAATCTCTACACTCTCTTCCAGTCATGACAGTAAACTTAAAGTGTTAATAGCCTGGGGTAAAAGGGCTTAAATTAAAAACAGTGAGTGCAATGTCCAGTATACCCGGGTCTGTTTAGTTATGCCTCCACTATGCTAATTAAGTGGGATAATGTTAAAACGAGTGAATAATTGTGCAAGAATTAATAACCCCGCTAACAGTCATTGGTGAGAGTAAAGTGTTAAATTGGTAAATGTGAAACAGGCCAACTCATAGGGCAGGATTTTCATTGTGCCGTGGAGTCGGGATTGGAGGCGTGCAGGGGGTTAAAATCCCGAAATCGGGGGTCCCGACACCATCCCGCCCCAACCCGCCTCCATGCCAGTTTCAAAGGAGGCGGGTACCTGCCCCGCACTGGGACCCGCCTACCTGAGGCGGGAAGGGATTAGTGCCAATTAACTGCCTGTTAACAGGTAGGTAACAGGCAGTTTTTAGCCTAATCCCTATTTTGAAGGTTGAAGTGTGGGATTCCCGACGGCTCCAAACCACGCCAAGTTAGAGGAGGCGGGCCGTCGGGTTGAAGGACTTGGAGGGGTCGAGATGTTGGTGTTCAGGTGAGTGATGTGTGCATGAGTGCAGAGGTAAGTGTGTTTGGTGTGTCTAAAGTGATTAAACAAGTGTAAATGACCTTTTCTTACCTTTACAGCCTTCCTTCCTTTAGGTCCCGGGAGTCTGTCATCTCACCGGCACAGAAAGCAGAATGGCTGCGAACTGTCAAAAGTGACAGCCTTCAGCTTTCTGTGCAGGAGAGATTTCTAACTGAGTCTGTGGAGAAGGACTCAGGTTAAAAAGTAAGACTGTCAGTGTTTGACAGCTTCAAACAGCTGTGAAACGCTAATATTTCATCTGTCAAAACCTCTTGACAGATGAAATTTCAGTCTGTGACGTCACCTGTTGCCGGGTGGCCCTTAATTAGCCTGCTGGGCGGGCTCAACAAGGTCAATCAAGTTAAAATCGCGTGGATTGGCCACATCTCGATGGAGGTGGGACTACAACCCCGAAAGTTGTAGTCCCGCCTCCAACCCAACTCCTGAATGAAAATCCAACCCACAGTGTTGATCATCACTCCCACTTCTACCCTCCCAATAATTATAATCATAAATTCAGATAGTGGTCAGATAATACCTTAATTACACAAAATGTAGTGTAACATAATAAAATCTTCCTTTACTAGATGAATTAAATGATTGATCGATCGATTATATGTTGTACTGAAAGCTGTTTGGCCGAGTGGCTCGAGTCTGTGGGGCCCCTGATGCGAGAGGTGATTTCTTTTTTCAGTGTGCTGCGTACAGGAGCTCGAGGCCTCGCAAGGCATGAACTACAATCGTGTGCCATTACCTGGAGTCCTTGTGCTCTGGGATCCATTCATGTGTCTAAGACGGTGATGAAAACCCCCTGCCGTCATATTCTGGGTACCAGGAGAGGAAAGAGTCCTTCAGATGTGCGGCCATGACTCGACTCAGACTAATGTGCAGCTCGAGCTCCGGCTTGTGTTCTATTTCTGTCCTGTACAGCGGGCCAGATAGAATGAATTGGTGGGCCGGATACGGCCTGCGGGTGTATTGTGCCCACCAGTGATCTAGAAGGACAAGGGCAGCGGGCGCGTGGGAACACAATCACTTCCAAGTTCCCCTCCAAGTCGCACACCACCCTGACTTGGAAGTATATCGTCGATCCTTCATCGTTGCTGGGTCAAATTCCTGGAGCTCCCTCCCTAACAGTACTGTGGGAGCACCTTCACCACATGGACTGTAGCGGTTCAAGAAGGTGGCTCACCACCACCTTCTCAAGGGCAATTAGGGATGGGCAATAAATGCCGGCCTTGCCAGCGACGCCCACATCCCAGGAATGAATTTACAGAAGTGCTGAGGATGAGGATTCCTTTGAAGGTTCCTCTTGCACTCCATGATTGAGATGAGGAAGATGATTGTATAAGGGGACAGCAAATGCAGGTGAAACTCCAGCTGCAGTGTTGACACTGCACCCACTATTACCCCAAGACCCTTCTCTATAGGCAGAGACGTTGGGGCTGAAGTTGGTCTTTAGGTGGTAGCACAAAACGGGTGATAGCGAATTGGCAGTGAAAAGCAAATTGGGCGGGGTGTAAAATGGGCTGATGATTGCTCGTTTTGCATTACCGCCCAAGACCAAGGTGACCCGATGATACCTGGGCCTCTCAGAGGAGACCCGTGTCCTCTGCCTCCGCTTCACAAAGTGTGCGATCACTGAGCTAAGTCCTCCCCTCCGGGCAGTTCTTCCTGTGGCTGTGAATGTGACCACAACATTAAGCTGTTGTGCCGTCAGAACCTTCTGAGCTATAGAAGGAAACTTTTGCCTAATCAGGCAACTAAGGAACATCGCAACAGGCGGAGGCCATTCAGCCTCTCGAGCTGCTCCGCCTTTCAATTAGATCATGGCTGATCTGAACCTCAACTCCATTTACCCGCCTATGATCCATATCCATTGATACCCTTACCTAACAAAAATATATTGATTATGGTCTTGAAAACTCCTCTTGTCCGCCCAGCATCCACAGTCTTTCAGGGGAGAGAGTTCCAGATTTCCACGACTGTTTGTGTGGAAATAGTGCTTCCTGATTTTACTCCTGAACAGCCTGGTTCTAATTTTAAGATTATGCCCCCTTTGTTCTGGATTCCCCACCAGAGGAAATAGTTTCTCTGTATCTACCCTATTGAATAGTTTCAGCATTTTAAATACCTCGCTAAATTACCCTTTAACCTTCTAATCTCGAGGGAATACAAACCAGGTTTATGAAACCTGACCTCATAATTTAACCCTCCAAGCCCCTGGCTGTCCATGAACAACTGACAGATGAAATGGTTCAAGGTGCAACACCTTTCATCACTTACCCTGTGCAAAGGAGGCCTCAGTTTGATAGTGCACAGGACCTTTACCAGGTTGCTGGGCATCCGAGAGTAGATGGCAGCTGTTTGCTTCTGGACTCCTCACATCAATCTCAGAACCTACAACAGAAAACGCTGGAAACGCTCAGCAGGCCAGGCAGTGTTACAGATTTCCAGCATCTACAGTATTTTGCTGTTGTAATCTCAGAACCTACATTGGAAAGAATTTTCATGCAATTAATGTTCAGGTAGCATGTGAACACAGAAACGTTATTGTGCACTGATATCCTGGAGGAACCCAGGATGGGTTCATTATTACAGCAGTCCATGTTGCCTGGCTTACTTGAAGGCTTAGACAGATTAACAGATGGCCATTTGTGGACCAGAGACTGCCTCTGCCACCCTGGTTACATAGAAATACATAGGATATACAGCACAGAAACAGGCCATTCGGCCCAACCAGTCCATGCCGGTGTTTTTGCTCCATTCGAGCTTCCTCCTGTCTTTGCTCATCTAAATCTATCAGCGTAACCCTCGATTCCCTCCTCCCTCATATGCTTGTCTAGCCTCCCCTTAAATGCATCTATACTATTCGCTTCAACCACTCCCTGTGGTAGCGAGTTCCACGTTCTCACCACTCTCTGGGTAAAGAAGTTTCTGCTGAATTCCCTATTGGATATTGATGGCCTCTAGTTATGCTCTTCCCCACAAGTGGAAACATTCTGTATCCACTCTTATCAAAACCTTTCATAATTTTCTATTAGGTCACCCTTTTTTTTTCAAGAGAAAAGAGACCCAGCCTGTTTATCCTTTCCTGATATGTAAACCCTCACATTTCTGATATCATCCTTGTAAATCTTCTCTGCACCCTCTCCAGTGCCTCTATATCATTTTTTATAATATGGCGACCACAACTGTACACAGTACTCCAAGTGTGGTCTAACCAAGGTTCGATACAGGTTTAGCGTAACTTCCCTACTTTTCAATTCTATCCCTCTAGAAATAAACTCTAGTGCTTGCTTTTTTTATGGCCTTGCTAACCTGTGTCGCAACTTTTAATGATTTGTGTATTTATACTCTGTGATCCCTTTGTTCCAATTCGGTATCCTCCGCAAATTTAGAAATTGTGTTTTTGATTCCAAAGTCTAAATCATTAATGTAAATTGTGAATAGCAGTGGTCCCAGCACTGATCCTGGTGGAACACCACTACCCACCTTCTGCCACTGTGAATAGCTACCCTTTACTCCCACTCTCTGCTTTCTGTCTTGAAGCTAGCTAGCTATCCATCCCTTAATAGCCATATTCCCATCCCAACCATCCTTTTTTTATTGATGTGCCTGTAAAATATTTTACTATTTTGTTTTATGTTCCTTGATAATTGAATTTCATAGTCCTCTTTGCCTTCCTAATTGTTTTTTTGACTTCTCTCCTAATCCCTTCATATTCTCTCGTATCATGCATTCATCTGCTATTTATGCACTTAATGTATGCCTCTTTCCTTACCCTCAATTGTTCCCTGATGTTTTTATTCATCCATGGAGTCTCATTAGTGTTTAGTTTGTTCCTTCCTTTTAGTGGAATGTATTTTTCCTGCACTCTGTTGAACACCGTTTTAAATATTTCCCATTGTCGTTCTACATCGTTGTTTGCCAATATTGTTGCCCATTTTATCTTCCCAAGTTCTATTCTCAGCCCCTCAAAATCAGCGTTTCTCCAATTTATTAAACTGTTTTTTGTCATACTTATGTCCTCTATTGTCATCTTAAAGCGTATTATATTATGATCACTATTGCCTATATGTTCCCCTACTTTTACTTCTCTTATCTGCTCTGGCTCATTCCCCTTAACTAGATCCAATAGCGAATCCTCCCTTGTTCAGCTTTTTACATATTGGGTTAGAAAGGAGTCCTGTAGACATTGTAGGAACTCCATTCTCTTATCCCCTTTACCTACCTCTTCTGTCCAATTAATATGGGGGTAGTTGAAATCCCCCATGATTATTATTCTATGTTTTTTACTCATTTCTCTAATTTGTCTGTATATTTCTTCTTCCACCTCCCTTCCACTCTTAGCTGGTCTGTAGACGCCACCTATTAGTGTGATTGATCCTTTATTATCTTTTATCTCTAACCATATGGATTCTAATTTTGTCTTGCTGATATCTACGTCCCTTTTTTCTACTGCCATTATGTTATCCCTAATAAGTACAGCTACTCCACCTCCCCTTTTTCCCTGTCTATCTTTTCTGTCTAAATATGTTATACCTTGCAATGTTTAATTCCCAGTCCTGATTTTTCTGTACCATGTCTCAGTAATCCCTACTATGTCTGGTTCCTCCCAACGCATGATTGCCTCCAGCTCCCCTCTTTTATTACGGACACTGTGTGCATTGCTGTACAGACAGTTTAACTCATTTTTAATAGGATTTCCTCTCACTTTATGTTTAACCATCTTTTTAGACTCCTGTTCTATAACTCTATTTGTTCCCTTGCTGTCAATGTCCTCCCTTACTTTATTCTTTCTTATGCTCTCTTTTCCTGTTTTGTTTATATTTAGGCTGCTTACGTTTCTTGCAGACCCTTCCCCCCCGTCTTACTAGTTTAAAGCCTTTGCCACCTTCCTATTTACCCTTTCCGCTAGGACACGGGTCCCATCCTGGTTCAGGTGGAGCCCGTCCCATCGGTCCAGCTCCTTCCTGTCCCAGAACTGGTGCCAGTGCCCCTCTTTCTCACACCAGCCCTTTAGCCACGTGTTAATTCTCCTGAACTGTCTGGTTCTATGCCAATTTGCACATGGCTTGGGCAATAGCCCAGAGATTATTACCCTCAAGGTCCTGCTTTTTAATTTAGAGCCGATCTCCTGAAACTCTTTCAGCAGGACCTCCTCCCTGTTCCTACCTATGTCGTTTGTTCCAACGTGGACCAAAACAACTGGATTTACCCCCTCCATTTCCAAATTCTTCTCCAGCCACCGTGAGATATTCCTTACCCTGGAACTGGGTAGGCAACACACCCTTTGGGATTCTCGTTCATGGCTGCAGAGAACGCTATCTATCCCCCTAATTATAGAGTCCCCTATCACTACCACATTTCTATTCTGCTCTCCCCGCCGCCGCCCCCCCCCCCCACCCCGCCTTGGACAGCCTTCTGAGCCATGGTGCCTTGGTCTGCACTGTGGCTGTCCTTCCTGCAGTCTTTCTCCTTGTCCTCACAGGTAGCGAGTACATCGTACCTGTTGGACAGGATCAGTATCTGCGGGACCTCCTTCTCAACCTCTCCTAAATCCTCGCTACCCGTCTCCCTAACAGTCACACCCTCCCTTTCCTGAACCTGTGCTTTCCCCTGGGGTGTGACTGTATTCTGGATAAAACTGTCGAGAAATTCCTCCCCCTCCCTTATGTGTCGGAGTGTCTCCAACTCGCACTCCAACTCAGTGACTGAGCCGGAGAGATTCGAGACGGAGACATCTCCTGCAGACGTCATTGCTCGGGACAGTCTCGCCATCCACAATCTCCCACATACTGCAGTCCAGATACACAACCTGCCCTGCCATATCTTAGACTAGCCTTGTTTTATTTATTTAATTAGTTAAAGTCTTTATTCAATGATTATTTATAATTATATGAAATAGTTTAACTAGTTAAGCTATAAATTTAATACCTGGTCCTAGTTTAAACCACTGTTCGAGGTTAGAGAGAAAATAAAACCTTAAAACTCACCAAGCAATCACCTACCTTCTGTCCTGTGATGTCACTCTTCGTTCTTTTTGGGAAATCGTCGAAGGTTCCGCCGCTGGTGTCTCCAGTCAGCTCGGCGCTGTTTCCCCGCTGCTTTATGCTCCGCCGCTCCTGGTGTCTAGAAACATAGAAACATAGAAGATAGGACCAGGAGTAGGCCATTCGGCCCCTCGAGCCTGCTCCGCCATTCAATGAGATCATGGCTGATCATCCAAATTCAGTACCCTGTCCCTGCCTTCTCCCCATATCCCTTGATCCCTTTAGCCTTAAGAAATATATCCAACTCCTTCTTGAATATATTTAATGAATTGGCCTCTACTGCCTTCTGTGGTAGAGAATTCCACAGGTTCACCACTCTCTGGGTGAAGAAATTCCTCCTCATCTCTGTCCTAAATGGCTTACCCCTTTATCCTTAGACTGTGACCCCTGGTTCTGGACTCCCCGACCATCGGGAACATCCTTCCAGCATCTAGTCTGTCTAGTCCTGTTAGAATTTTATAAGTTTCGATGAGATCCCCTCTCATTCTTATAAACTCCAGCGAGTACAAGCCCAATCGACCCAATCTCTCCTCATACGTCATTCCTGCCATCCCAGGTATCAGCCTGGTGAATCTTCGCTGCACTCCTTCCATGGCAAGAACATCCTTCCTCAGATAAGGCGACCAAAACTGCACACAATACTCAAGGTGCAGTCTCACTAAGGCCCTGTACAACTGCAGCAAGACATCCTTGTTCCTGTACTCAAACCCTCTCGCTACGAAGGCCAACACACCATTTGCCTTCTTAACCGCCTGCTGCACCTGCATGCTTACTTTCAGCGACTGGTGCACAAGGACGCCCAGGTCTCATTGCACTTCCCCTTCTCCCAATCTATTGCCATTCAGATAATAATCTGCCTTCCGGTTTTTGACACCAAAGTGGATAAGCTCGCATTTATCCACATTATATTGCATCTGCCATGCTTCTGCCCAATCACCCAACCTGTCCAAATCATACTGGAGTTTCTCGGCATCCTCCTCACAGCACACACGCCCACCCAGCTTTGTGTCATCTGCAAACTTGGAGATATTACATCTAGTTCCCTCGTCCAGATCATTAATATATATTGTGAATAGCTGGGGTCCAAGGACCGATCCCTGCAGTATCCCACTAGTCACTGCCTGCCACTCGGAAAAAGACCCGTTTATTCCAAGTCTTTGCTTTCTGTCTGCCAACCAGTTCTCTGTCCAAGTCACTACCTTGCCCCCAACCCCATGTGCCTTAATTTTACACGCTAATCTCTTATGCGGGACCTTATCGAAAGCCTTTTGAAAGTCCAAATACACCACATCCACTGGTTCTCCCTTATCTATTCTACCAGTTACATCCTCAAAAAATTCCAGTAGATTAGTCAAGCACGATTTACCTTTTGTAAATCCATGTTGACTTTGTCCGATCCTGTCACTGTTTTCCAAGTGCTCTGCTATTACATCTTTTGTAATGGACTCTAGCATTTTCCCTCTACCGATGTCAGGCTTACCGGTCTGTAATTCCCCGTTTTCTCTCTACCACCCTTTTTGAACAGTGGGGTAACATTAGCTACTCGCCAATCCATGGGTACTGTACGAGAGTCTATTGAATTTTGGAAGATGACCAGCAATGCATCTACTATTTCTAGGGCCACTTCCTTAAGTACACTAGGATGTGGATTATCGGGCCCTGGGGATTTATCGGCCTTCAATCCCACCAATTTCCCTAACACCATTTCCCTACAAATACTGATTTCTATCAGTTCCTCCCTTTCATTAGACCCTATGTTCCCCGACATCTTTGGGAGGTTATTTGTGTCCTCCTTTGTGAAGACAGAACCAAAGTATGTATTTAATTGGTCTGCTATTTCTTTGTTCCCCATTATAAATTCCTCTGATTCTGACTGCAAGGGACCTACGCTTGACTTCACCAATCTTTTTCTCTTCACATATCTATAAAAGCTTTTACAGTCAGTTTTTATGTTCCCAGCAAGCTAACTCTCATATTCTATTTTACCCCTCTTAATTAATCCCTTTGTCCTCCTTTGTTGAATCCTAAACTGCTCCCAATCCTCTCTTTCTGGCCAATTTGTATGTCCTCTCCTTGGATCTTATGCTATCCCTAATTTCCCCTGTAGCCACGGTTGAGTCACATTTTTTGTTTTATTTTTATGCCAAACTGGGATGAATAGATTCTGTAGTTCATCCATTCGGTCTTTGAATGTTTGCCATTGCCCATCCACCGTCAACCCTTTGAGTGACATTCCCCAATCAATCCTACCCAACTCGCACCTCATACCATCGTAGTCTCCTTTATTTAAATTCAGGACCCTTGTCTCTGAGTCAACTATTTCACTCTCCATCTTAATGAATAATTCTATCATATTATGATCGCTCCGACCCAAGGGGCCTTGCACAACAAGATTGCTAATTAATCCTTTCTCATTACATAATACCCAGCCTAAGATGGCCTGATCTCTAGTTGGTTCCTCGACATATTGGTCCAGGAAACCATCCCGTATACACTCCAGGAATTCCTCCTCCACAGTATTGTTACTAATTTGGTTAGCCCAATCTATATGTAGATTAAAGTCACCCATGATAACTGCTGTGCCCTTATTGCACGCTTCTCTAATTTCCCGTTTAATGCCATCCCCAACCTCCGCATTACTGTTTGGAGGTCTATATACCACTCCCACTAACGTTTTCTGCCCCTTGGTAGTTCTCAGTTCTACCCATACAGATTCCACATCATCAGAGCTAATATCCTTCCTTTCAATTGTGTTAATCCCCTCTTTAACCAGCAATGCTACCCCACCTCCTTTTCCTTTTTGCCTATCTTTCCTGAATATTGAATACCCCTGGATGTTGAGTTCCCAGCCTTGGCCACCCTGGAGCCATGTTTCCGTAATCCCAATCATATCATATTCGTTTACCTCTATTTGCGCAGATAATTCATCCACCTTATTACGAATGCTCCTCGCATTAAGACACAAAGCCTTCAGGCTTGTTTTTTATAATGCTCTTAGATCTTTTAGTATTATTATTTACTGTGGCCATGTTTGATTTAAACCCTAGATTTCTCTGCCTGCAACTTTTGTTTTTCTCCTTCCTGCCTTTTGCTCCTATCCTTGTTCCCCTTTCCTCTGTCTCCCCGCTCAGGTTCCCAACCCCCTGCCATTTTAGTTTAAACCCTACCCCAGAACATTAGCAAACAGTCCCCCTAGGACATCGGTCCCGGCCCTGCCCAGGTGCAAACCGTCCGTTTTGTACTGGTCCCACCTCCCCCAGAACCAGTTCCAATGTCCCAGGAATTTGAATCCCTCCCCCTTGCACCATTCCTCTAGCCACGTATTGATCTGAAATATCAATCTATTTCTACTCTGACTAGCACGTGGCACTGGTAGCAATCCTGAGATTACTACCTTTGAGGCCCTATTTTTTAATTTACCTCCTAACTCCCTATATTCAGCTTTTAGGACCTCATCCCGGTTTTTACCTATATCGTTGGTATGTAAATGCACCACGACAACTGGCTGTTCACCCTCCCCTTCTAAAATGTTCTGCAGCCGCCCTGAGACATCCTTGACCCTTGCACCAGGGAGGCAACACACCATCCTGGAGTCTCGTTTGCGGCTGCAGAAATGCCTATCTATTCCCCTTACGATAGAATCCCCTATTACTATAGCTCTACCCCTCTTTTTCCTCCTGTCCTGTGCAGCAGAACCACCCCTGGTGCCAGGAATTTGGCTGCTGCTGCCTTCCCCTGGTAAACCATCCCCCCCATCAATATCCAAAGCGGTATATCTGTTTGAGAGGGGGATGGCCACAGGGGACCCCTGCACTACCTGCCTGTGCCTACTACCTGCCTGTTGGTCACCCCTTCCCTTTCTGCCTGTGCAACCTTTACCTGCGGTGTGACCAACTGATTAAACGTGCTATTCACAACGTCCTCCGCATTGCGAATGGTCCAGTATGTATCCAATCGCAGCTCCAGCGCCGCTATGTGGTCTGCCAGTAGCTGCAGCTGGACACACTTCCTGCACACATGGTTGTCAGGGACAGAGGAAGTGTCCCTGAATTCCCACATAGTGCAGGAGGAGCATACCATGGGGCCGGGCTCTCCTGTCATGATTTACCCTTTAATTAATTCAAATTAAATTAAAGAAATCAATGCCACCAATTTCACTACAGTTAAATGATATAATTAAGGGCCCTGGATTACCAACAGTCCCCACTGCACCACAGAGATCCTAGAAACTATAAACCACAGAGTTTAAGTCTAAAAAAGAGAAATACTCACAAACCAATCACTTACCTGCTTTCTGGTGATGTCACACTTTGATTACTTTTTACTTCTCTCTGCTGCTCTCGAAGCTCTGAGATTGGTAAACCTACCTGGTGTCTGCCGCCTTTTATCACCGCCGCTCGGCCGCCTCGTTCCCCGCAGGTCCGCACTGCCGCCGCCGCTGCTGCTCCAGTCAGCTTAGCGCTGCTCCAGTCAGCTCGGCGCTGTTTCCCCGCTGCTTTATGTTCCACTCCTGGTGTCTCCAATCAGCTCGGCGCTGTTTCCCCGCTGCTTTATGTTCCACTCCTGGTGTCTCCAATCAGCTCGGCGCTGTTTCCCCGCTGCTTTATGCTCTGCCGCTCCTGTTGTCTCCAATCAGCTCGGCACTGTTTCCCCGCTACTTTATGCTTCGCCGCCGCTGGTTGGTCCCTCCCGCCTCGGAGAAACTCCTACACAGCAACACAATATAAATACAAGGCTCGTGCCTCGATCAGAATTACAGTAGAGCCCACCATTGGTATGTTGATGCAATGATTCCTTTTCTGGGACCTTTCTGGCTGGTGTTCCTATATGGCCCAGTAAAGGGGTCTAAAATCATCAGTCTCTGCATACGACATAATTGCATGATACAACGAGGAGTGTATGCGCAGAGAGGAGGCCCACACTGCACCATGAGTGGAGGAAGAGGATGCAGAGGTTTAGCTAGGATGATTGGTGTGGCAGTGATTTATTGGGTGCCATTTACATTGGCAAGTGCTTCTACTGCCTACTACCATGATTTCCCTGGGTGACCCTGCTTCCTAACCTAGAGCCATGCGTAAATGCTTCCTGAGGAGGAGCAAGTCTTTTGGCAGGCTGCAGTTGCTCAGTGTTGGCCTCTTGGGATGGAGATGGCCATATAGCCCTGGGTGCAGGTAATGCGATGACCCTGCCGCCGCTGGACTTTCACCCAGGAAGGCAGTAGCTGCCACCGCTAACTGACATGTCTTCAGTCGTTTGAGAGAGCACGCTGGGTTGGCCAGGAAGAGGAGAGGAAGCTGCCACATGTCTCCCTTCTCCTGCCATGCCTTACGCGTTGGGCTCACCACCAGGAATGCCAGAGACTGACAGGAGTGCAGACTGTAAGGCACGACTGAGCAGTGTGGAGACTTCAATCAATGTTCTGTTGAGATGATCGCCTACATCTCAACTCCAACCGTGACAGACTCCTGTACATTGGAGCCGGGGGTTTCAATAATCCCAGTCACAGCATTCATAAGGGAAACAGTTTGGTCTTGAAGCATGTTGAGACATTGTCCTATGTGAAAGGCACTATATAAGGGCTGTTTGGTCCTTCTCTCTCTGTCTGTGCTCCATAGAGCAATTGTGAAAACCCATCATGCATTGCTGCTGAGACTCAGGGGTCAGAGGTACACAGTTCACCTTGCCGGATGCTTAGCTTAGTCTCAAAAGATGTCATGCTGCCTTTTGCTCGTCGATGAACATCCTCTGAAGACAGGCCCAGCAGGGCCCTTGCAGCAGATTAGCATCTGGGATGAAAACCTGACCATCTGCTTGCCGTACCTGGGCTGGCGTGTCCACTTGCTCTTCCTGACTTGTGATCGGTGCTTCACCCGAACCACCTCCTCAAAATCTCCGTTGAACTGCCTTTGGGAGCTTGGAACTGTATTGGTGCTCGGGTCAGGTGACGTGGCACTAGGTCCTTCTGCCCCATCTTAGAAAAACCTATCGGAAGGGAAAAGGAAGAGATGTTACAATAGTCCCTTTATGGAATGCATTCAAGCAGAGAGTATACTGTGTGCCTCTGTTACTTAGTGAGAGAGCCAGTAAGGATAATGATTCTTGTAAAAGGACAACACCTGCTGAATACGCACCATTCCTCCCAACCCTTTCCCACCTCCAACTCCTTCCACAGGCTCTGGTCCACAGATGTGTAGCACCAGCTTCAGGAAGTATAATAGCTGCTTGAAATTTGCAAGTCCATCTCCCTTGTTATTACCTCATTCTTTTGGTGGGCCAGACCACAGACGGGCCCAGACCACAGGCGGGCCCAGACCACAGGCGGGCCCAGACCACAGGCGGGCCCAGACCACAGGCTGTCCCAGACTACAGACGGGCCCAGACTACAGGCAGGCCCTGGCAACAGGCGGACCCCAGCTCCGATTTTGCATTGATTATAAAATTAGGACCTTAGGTTGTGGAAAAAAAAAGACTCAAACAGCTGAACTGGTTTCCATTGGAGAAAAGACGAACACTTGGTTTTATGTTATGACTGAATCAGATTGGAATGTCTCAAGGTGCTTCATACAACTCATTACTTTTAAACTACAGTGAATCCTGTTAAGTAGGCAAGAAGATTCAGAGACAGGACTTGATCGGAACTGTTAACGTGCTGGAATCCAAGGCTAACAGAGATTATTGAATTTAGATTTGGAGCACCCAATTAGAGGAAATTGGTGGAAAATGTTGAAGTCTGAGACCAGATTCGAGTAACACATGTGTTGAGTAGAACTCCAGCATAACCTGGTACTGACCTAGCGATCAACTGTTTTAAACAGAGGCGGTTTGAAGGTTCTAACTTGTGCTATGGACATAAATGGTCAAGTTCTCAAAAGCAACTAACAATTCCTGTGCGTCTGGGACAAGGCAGGAGTCTCTGCAGAACACAACTGGATGGGGCCGAATAATGCAGGTTCCAATGTTGGATTGACATCATACGGTCTGGCTAGATGGAGAGTTATGAAGAAAGTTTGTTGGGTTATCCTCTTCAATGTTTCATGCTTAGTCACTACAACAACAATTTGCATTTATACAGCGCCTTTAACATAGTAAAACGTCCCAAGGCGCTTCACAAAAGCGTTATCAAACAAAATTTGACACCAAGCTACTTAAGGAGATATTAGGACACGTGAGGAGGTAGGTTTTAAGGAGTGTCTTAAAGGAGGAGAGGGAGGTAGAGAGGCAGAGAAGTTTAGGCAGGGAATTCCAGAGCTTAGGGCCTCGGCAACTGAAGGCACGGCCGCCAATGGTAGAGGGTAGAAATAGAGGAGCGCAGAGATCTCGGAGGGTTGTGGGGCTGGAGGAGGTTACAGAGATAGGGAGGGGCGAGGCCATGGAGGGAGTTGAAAGCCAGGATGTGAATTTTAAGGTTGAGGCGTTGCCGGACTGGGAGCCAATGTAGGTCAGCGAGCACAGGGGTGATGGGTGAACGCGACTTGATGCGAGTTAGGACACGGGGCAGTGAGCACAGGGGGTGATGGGTGAACGGGACTGGGTGCGAATTAGGACACGGGGCAGTGAGCACAGGGGGTGATGGGTGAACGGGACTGGGTGTGAGTTAGGACACGGGGCAGTGAGCACAGAGGGTGATGGGTGAACGGGACTGGGTGTGAGTTAGGACACGGGGCAGTGAGCACAGAGGGTGATGGGTGAACGGGACACGGTGCGAGTTAGGACACGGGGCAGTGAGCACAGGGGGTGATGGGTGAACGGGACTGGGTGTGAGTTAGGACACGGGGCAGTGAGCACAGAGGGTGATGGGTGAACGGGACTGGGTGCGAGTTAGGACACGGGGCAGTGAGCACAGGGGGTGATGGGTGAACGGGACTGGGTGTGAGTTAGGACACGGGGCAGTGAGCACAGGGGGTGATGGGTGAACGGGACACGGTGCGAGTTAGGACACGGGGCAGTGAGCACAGGGGGTGATGGGTGAACGGGACATGGTGCGAGTTAGGACACGGGGCAGTGAGCACAGTGGGTGATGGGTGAACGGGACACGGTGCGAGTTAGGACACGGGGCAGTGAGCACAGGGGGTGATGGGTGAACGGGACACGGTGCGAGTTAGGACACGGGGCAGTGAGCACGGGGTGATGGGTGAACGGGACTGGGTGTGAGTTAGGACACGGGGCAGTGAGCACGGGGTGAAGGGTGAACGGGACTGGGTGTGAGTTAGGACACGGGGCAGTGAGCACAGGGGGTGATGGGGGGATGGGACTTGATGCGAGTAAGGACATGGGGCAGTGAGCACAGGGGGTGATGGGTGAACGGGACTGGGTGTGAGTTAGGACACGGGGCAGTGAGCACAGGGGGTGATGGGTGAACGGGACTGGGTGTGAGTTAGGACACGGGGCAGTGAGCACGGGGTGATGGGGGGATGGGACTTGATGCGAGTAAGGACACGGGGCAGTGAGCACGGGTGATGGGTGAACGCTACTTGATGCGAGTTAGGACACGGGGCAGTGAGCACAGGGGGTGATGGGTGAACGGGACTGGGTGCGAGTTAGGACACGGGGCAGTGAGCACAGGGGGTGATGGGTGAACGGGACTGGGTGTGAGTTAGGACACGGGGCAGTGAGCACAGGGGGGTGATGGGTGAACGGGACTGGGTGTGAGTTAGGACACGGGGCAGTGAGCACAGGGGGGTGATGGGTGAACGGGACTGGGTGCGAGTTAGGACACGGGGCAGTGAGCACAGTGGGTGATGGGTGAACGGGACTGGGTGCGAGTTAGGACACGGGGCAGCTGGGTTTTGGATGAGCTCAAGTTTATGGAGGGTGGAAGATGATAGGTTGGCCAGGAGAGCGTTGGAATAGTCAAGTCTGGAGGTAACAATGGCGTGGCTGAAGGTTTCAGCAGCAGATGAGCTGAGGCGGGAGTGGAGATGTGCGATGTTATGGAGGTGGAAGTAGGCGGTCTTGATGATGGAGTGGATATGTGGTCAGAAGCTCAGCTCAGGGCCAAATAGGATGGCAACGTTGCAAGCAGTCTGGTCAGCCTCAGACAGTTGCCAGGGAGAGGGATGGAGTCGATGGCTCGGGAACAGAGTTTGTGGCGGGGACTGAAGACAATGGCCTCAGTCTCCCCAGTATTTAGTTGGAGGAATTTTCTGGCTAAACCAGTTGTCTGCCACTTGGACTTAAGGGAGCAGAGATGAGGGTTGTACCAGGGGGAACAGCCAGGGTGAGAGAGAGTAATGGATTTAATGGGGACTAGTGCATCAAAGGTAGAGGTGAGGGTGCGATTAAGCAGATCGGTAGCTGCAGAAATGTTGTGGTGAATGGAGGGCCACAGGCTAGACAGTTGGGATTTTGAATGTGCAGGTGTAAGTGAATTGGGAGAGTTTTTTCCAGGGGCAGACACAGAAGGAAGTTGGGAGAGGGAAGGGGGATGTGGGTGGAGAGCGATACAAGGAAGTGATCAGAGATGGCCTTATCTATGATTGACACGATGGGAGTAGCAAGGCCACGAGAGATGGCGAGGTCAAGGGGTGGCCGTGACTATGGGTTGGGGCGTTTAATTGGAGGGAGAGATTAAGGGAGGATAGGAGGCTAGTGAACTTGGAGGAGAGAGAGCATGGTGAGTGGAGGTTGAAATCACTGAGGATTAGAAGTCGCTCGCTGCAGAGGCTGAGTGAGGAAAGCAATGAAGATATCTCGGTGAGAAACTTGGCATTGTATTAGGGTGGACAGTGAAGAATGAGGATTTTAAATGAGAGGCGAGAGTGGTGGAGCAAGGTGAAATGCTCAAAGGAGCAGAACGTGCCAGAGGAGTAGAGGGACAGACCAAGGCGTGATTCGGTGATAAGAGCCACCCCGCCATCGTGACAGTCTGGGCGGGGCAAGTGCTGGAAGGTATAGCTAGGCGGGGAGGCATCATTTAGGGGGAAGGTGTCATCACCCCTCAGCCAGGTTTCTGTTAAGACCATGATATCAATGCAATCATCCACGATAAGCTCATGGATGGCAAGGACCTTGTTCAGAAGTGAACGGACATTCTGGCGGGAGGGACGGTGACAGCCGCTCCGCTGGCAGAGTCCACGGGGTCAGCCCTGCGAGGGGTGAGTGGGACAGGAAGGAGATTGGCAAGATTAGCCCCAGCGAGTGTGCTGGGCGGGCAGGTTGGCAACAGTGTAGGATGGGACAGTTGGGGTTGCTGCTCGTAAGGAGTCAGCGACGAGTGCCTCGATGGGCCCTTCGTAGGATGCCAAGAGAGGCACAGAAGGAAGCTGTAGGCTTATCTAAGAGGGAGTCAAGCATGGGACGACAGCAGGAGAGTAGGAAGGAGCGCTGAACAGTTGACATAGGGATTTGGAGGGGCAGAGTACCCGAGAAGGGAGAAGCGAAAGAGGCACGATGACAGAAGAGAGAGATCTAGGAGGGGTACAGAGAAAAGAAGAACAAAAGGGGAAAAAAGGGGAAATAGAAGTGTTCGGCAGCTCCCCTGGGAGGTTATTGCATAGACTCTTGCAACACTCAAGAAGCTCAACACCATCCAAGAGAGTAGTCCTCTCGATCACCACCTTCGCCACTGGTTACAACCTCCACCCCCTCCACCACCGGTGTAACATGGCTGCAGTGTGTACCAGCTACAGGATGCACTGCAGTATCTCACTAAGGTTACTGCAACAGCACCTCCCTCCCCTGCGACCTGTATCACCTAGAAGGACAAGGGCAGAAACATTATAGGGACACCACCACCTTCAAGTTCCCCTCCAAGTCACACACCATCCTGACTTGGAAATATATCGCCGTTCCTTCATCGTCGCTGGGTCAAAATCCTGGAACTCCCTCCCTAACAGCACTGTGGGAACACCTTCACCACACGGACTGCAGCGGTTCAAGGAGGCGGCTCACCACCACCTTCTCAAGGGCAACTAGGGATGGGCAATAAATGTGGCTTTTCCAACATAGCCCACATTCTGAGAACAAATGAAAAAACCTTATGGCACAAATTGAACAGGCTCAATGGGCTAAATAACCCGTTAGCAAATTATCAGCTGTGTTTAGAACTTTCCCAAGCCTTGAGGGTAATTGTGACATCAGAATATGTTCGTTTGTATTTTTGAAAAGAACAAGTCTCAAACTTCTTGGTAAAACGGATGAAATGGCTGCTTTTCAATATAATTTATGAGCTGCAAACAACTTTATGTAAGTACCATTGTGTAAAGTATGCTTCCTGAGAAAACAACGTCATAACCAGTAATGAAAAATAGCCACCAGTCATGAATCACCAGCAGCAGTGAACCATCTCCAGCACAGTTTGTTTACCCAATCGTGGACTTCACAACCGTTGTAAAAAGTGGTTCCTGGAAGTGGAGAAAACCCAGCAACCCATTTAGAGCACTTGTCAGGGGGGTTCATGATACACTTTGATAACCTTGCCAGGGAGGTTAGCACTTCCCAAACCGGCTCGACCATCACACCTGTGTGTGTTTGTTTTGGAGGCTGTGCAGGTGTTGCCTGGATTGTGCTAGAGTTTGTGTAGCAGGGCACTGAAGGGAATTCTGTAAAGCACAGATTAATGTTTGGGATGCAGTTAGCAGATTATATGGTCTGGTAGCTTGGATCGGGAGAGTTTGGCTTTCAGAATTCACTGAGTTGAGCTGCATCAGGAGAACAGACTGCAGTAAGGCCAACTCCACTGTCTCATAAACCGTGAAACGAACTCTTAAAAATCATGAGATTTGTTAAGAAATCATGGGGGGGGAAATTCGTCCCCTTAGTGCCTGCCGTTAGCGCCAGCAGATGGCACTAATGGGGCGCTAAAGCAGTATCGCTAGGGTGAGGCAAATCCCGTGCCGTCCGTAGCTCCACTGGTAAGAGTTAGCGCTAGGAACTGACGTAAGAAAACTACTAGACACTTGGTCTAAGCGTTAAACAAAGCTTTAATCAACTGTTTTACAACATGGAGGTCTAGTTGTGTCCTTCACTAGTTCCTGTTAAGAATGTCCTGCGCAAGCTGGGCCCGTGCCCGAGTATTTATACTCTCCTTGGACAACGCCACCCGTAGGCCACTCAGTATTATTTCATAAGTCTTTCTTTCATGAATGACTGATTCATGTCAGGAACGTCAATGCCAGGTGGATCGTGACGTCAGTGAGTGTGGAACGCTCACTGACCACCCTATCTGCTAAATTGATTGTCGCCACCTACCTTAATGCCTGGAGTAAACACCGACAGGGAGAGGTGGCGTGAAGCATCAGGAAGCCGGCTCCAGGGATGTTATTTAAAGGGATCATCAGTAATGATCACAGCTGTAAGGTTAGTATAATTTCAGTGGTTTCTTGTCAGTTTCACATAATCCAACAATTTCATTCAGTAATTTCAAGGTTGCCTTGGCGTCCACCACCTGGTGCCCAATAATCTGCTGCACTCGATTCTCCAGCGCAGGCAGTGGTTGGGTGTCGGCTTGTCCCCGACCTGTGCGCTCCTGCTCCCTCCTGTTGTGAGCCACCTTGTCCTGCAAGAGAAAGGAATGTGTGTGATTGAGTGTTTCGATGATGCGCCTGCATGTAGTTGAATACCTGTCATTTTGTGCAAGGTGTGAGATGTGGGTGTGAATGTTGGTAGGTAGAGATTGTTGGTGGGTGAGTGCTGGGGGTGTGGTGCTTGGGCAGTGTGTGCAGACTGTGGTTCAGATGGTGGTATGTTGCAATTGTTGAAGCATTCATTCACCCTGACCACCCGAGTGAGGTCATTAAATTTCTTCCTCCACTCTGTGTGAGTCCTGGGGACCACAGTGCTGCCAGAGACCTGTTGCGCTGCCTCCCTCCACATGGTATAGAAAACTTGCCCCCATTTCAGTGCAGTCCTGAACGTCTCTATCGAAGCTAAAATTGGTATCCACCAGGACCCATAAGTGCTGACCTTAATAAACAATTTTAGACACGCCCCTTCTAACTTTTGTTCCAAATTTTCAAGATTCTCTGTTGAACCATGAAAAACCATAAAACTGCACTTGGGGTCATTCATCATTATATCTCACTGGTCAAGCCCATTGTTCAAGTTGAGCGTTTGGAATTTTAAAACAGTCGGCAGTAAACAGTGGAATGCAGTCGATCTCACTGGTGAGAGATAACCTTCATAATTCGCAGGTGATGTCATTATTCTCACTCCCGGGATAAATCTAGTTCCCTGCTGTGTGTTCTGTGCATCTCTCCAGAGATACGTGTGTGTGCAAACTTTGTTTCGTTGTTGACTCCTGCAGTAAACAGCACGCCGGTGACTCACTATTGTCTGCACTGATAATACACAGGTAAATATCAGTCTGTCGGTGAGACCTGGCCTCCTGAGGCAGGGCAGCTACAGTCCTGTCAATCAACCTGCGGACAAGCAGTTAGCCCCCCCGCCCCCCCTCGGATCAGTCACTGCTGAGGCAGAGAAGGCCCGGCACCCTCCTCGCCCCCTGCTGTGGATTCCTGCAGGGTCAATCAATCAGTGTCTTGCTGACACGGTGTCACGCCTCCTTCATGCTCCGCAAAGAAAAAGCAAGAGTTTTCTGAGGTGAATCATGAGTTGAGGGGTGCGGGGATTTTCATTAGAAATTGCATGTCTCGCGATTAATTCGCGAGAGTCGCCATTACTGTATTAACAGTGAAATATTGTTATTTAGTGGATGAGCGTCTCTGTATGTGATGCATGCCTCAATGTTTTCTGACGCATTTACCCCTTGTGATTAGCGTACCTCTGTATAATGCTCTGGCCTGCGCCATACCTTTAAGCACGTCGCTGACTAAGCAGTAGTGTAAGGCTACCCAGCTCTGTGATTTGGAAGGCCTGGTACTGTCACCTGCAGCAAGCTCTGGTGTCTCTGTGTGAGCACCAGCCTTGTCCATTAGTGAAGTTGCTGTGTGCTCGTTGCTTTCCGGGGCACCAGCTTCTGCCCGGCAACATAGGGCCTCAAAGCTGGCGTCGACAACGCCGTCATCTCCCGCCGAGGCTCATGGGCCTCGGAATGTTGAGCAGTAGGTCTTTGAGGAGGCTTTGAAACCCGCACCAATGGTTGTGGGTGGTTTACCAAGCCTGCTGGATCCGGCTTTCACGGCTCCTTGGACTTTGAGCTCCAAATCAATCACAGGAGAATTTTGAGAGCACTCAGGACAGATGGTCCTACTTTTGCGTACAGCCTGTATCACTCCCTTCTCAGGTTCAGACTGTGCTGTGGACAACCCGGAACAGTAAGGTGTTACATTTTTGTTTTCAAGGGGTTTTACTTGGAGCAGTTCCAGTCTTCATTTTTTGCAGCTTCTGTATCTCTGCCTGACACAGTAGGAATTTAGATTAACAGTCGATTGCTGTTTTCACACAACGCTTTGGGGTTTTGTGTGGCATCAGTGACATTTCAACTATCCTAGCAGGCCCTATTAGAGCAGTGGAGCAGAAATCTGAGGGTGTGGGTTTGACTGACTTCGTACTCTCGCCTTCACTGAGTCAGGCCCGACAAGCGTCACTTTTCTCTGAGTCTTTCTTTCCCTAATATTCCATAGATCGTGACATCAGGCCTCGGAATGCTGTCAAAATTCTATCACAGCGATAGGCCGAGGAGATTTAGGTAATTGGCAAAAGAACTAGAAAGGAGATGAGGACATTTTTTTTGTGCGGCGAGTTGTGATGATCTGGAATGCACGGCCTGAAAGGGCAGTGGAAGCAGATACAATAATAACTTTCAAAAGAGAATTGGATAAATACCTGAAGTGGAAAAATTTACGAGGCTATGGGGAAAGAGCAGAGGAGTGGGACTAAATCTATAGCTTTTTAAAGAACCAGCACATGTATGATAAGAACATAAGAAATAGGAGCAGGAGTCGGCCATTCGGCCCCTCGAGCCTGCTCCGCCATTCAATAAGATCATGGCTGATCTTCGACCTCATCGCCACTTTCCCGCACTATCCCCATATCCCTTGATTCCCATAAAATTCAAAAATCTATCGATCTCTGTTTTGAATATACTCAACGACTGAGCCTCCACAGCCCTCTGGGGTAGAGAATTCTAAAGATTCACCACCCTCTGAGTGAAGAAATTTCTCCTCATCTCAGTCCTAAATGGCCGACCCCTTATTCTGAGAATGTGACCCCTGGTTCTAGACTCTCCAGCCACGGGAAACATCCTCCCTGCATCTATCCTGTCAAGTCCTGTGAGAATTTTGTGTGTTTTAATGAAATCACCTCTCATTCTTCTAAACTCTAGAGAATATTGGCCTAGTCTACTCAATCTCTCCTCATAGGACAATCCCCCCATCCCAGGAACCAGTCTGGTGAACCTTCGTTGCACTCCCTCTGTGGCAAGTATATCCTTCCTTAGGTAAGGAGACCAAAACTGTACACAATACTCCAGGTGTGGTCTCACCAGGGCCCTATATAATTACAATAAGACGTCTTTACTCTTATACTCAAATCCTCTTGTAATAAAGGCCAACATACCATTTGCTTTCGTATTCTGCGGCGCGTGTCTCACCCCCTGACTTCCCAAAGCCTTTGCACCATCTACAAGGCACAAGTAAGGAGTGTGATGGAATACGCTCCACTTGCCTGGATGAGTGCAGCTCCAACAACACTCAAGAAGCGCGACAACATCCAGGACAAAGCAGCCCGCTTGAATGGCACCCCATCCGCCACCTTAAACATTCACTCCCTCCACCACCGGTGTACTGTGGCTGCAGTATGTATCATCTACAAGATGCACTGCAGCAACTCGCCAAGGCTTCTTCAGCAGCACCTTCCAAACCCACAAACTCTTCCACCTAGAAGGACAAGGGCAGCAGGCGCATGGGAACACCATCACCTCCAAGTTCCCCTCCAAGTCACACACCATCCAGACTTGGAAATATATCGCCGTTCCTTCATCGTCGCTGGATCAAAATCCTGGAACTCCCTACCTAACAGCACTGTGGGAGTACCTTCACCACACGGACTGCAGCGGTTCAAGAAGGCGGCTCACCACCACCTTCTCAAGGGCAATTAGGGATGGGCAATAAATGCTGGCCTTGCCAGCGACGCCCACATCCCATGAACGAATAAAAAAAAAATTGCTTGCATGTTAACTTTCAGTGATTCGTGTACAAGGACACCCAGGTCCCTCTGAACACCAACATTTCCCAATCTCTCACCATTTAAAAATACTCTGCTTTTCTATTTTTCCTACCAAAGTGGATAACTTCACATTTCTCCACATTATATTCCATTTGTCATGTTCTTGCCCACTCACTTAGCCTGTCTATATCCCCTTGAAGCCTCTTTGCATCCTCCTCACAACTTACATTCCCACTCAGCTTTGTGTCATCGGCAAACATGGATATATTACATTTGGTCCCCTCATTCAAATCGTTGATGTAGATTGTGAATAGCTGAGGCCCAAGCACTGATCCTTGCGGCACCCCACTAGTTACAGCCTGCCAACCGAAAAATGACCCGTTTATTCCTAATCTCTGTTTTCTGTCTGTTAACCAATCCTCAATCCATGCTTGTATATTACCCCCAATTCCATGAGCTTTAATTTTGTTTAATAACCTCTTGTGTGGCATCTTATCGAATGCCTTCTGAAAATCCAAGTACACCACATCCACTGGTTCCCCCTTATCTATTCTGATAGTTACAACCTCAAAAAATTCTAACAGATTTGTCATAAATCCGTGTTGACTCTGCCCAATCCTATTATTATTTTCTAAGTGCCCTGTTACCACGTCCTTAATAATAGATTCTAGCATTTTCCCCACTACTGATGTCAGTATGATGAGCCGAATGGCCTCTTTCTGTGCTGTATGATTCTATGAACTGCAGCCTCTCATTACCAGCCAGCCAAGTACCTCGCAATTGTCCTTCCTAACCAAGACTCGAAAGTGATATTTTGGGTTTTATGTTTTTTTCCTTTACATCCTTTCATGAATGGGTTAAAAATGAATAGTGCGCACTTGGTGTTGTTGCTGCACTTCACCAGGTCCTTGGCTTGTTCCCCTCAACAAGTTCTGTAACATGTATAAGAAGGAAGAATTTCCCATGAAGGTCTCCCAATCTCCCGCTGAGACTCCCTGGAGACACATTGGAAACAGCTGTTTTTAGCTCTTTACACCATTTCTCCAGCTCGAGAACCCCAGCGGACATTCCAGGCCAAGTTGTCCAAGGGTCACTTGGCTAACTTTAATAATATTACTGATGTAGCCTTAGCCATAGTTTGTCCCCTCTGTTGCATCTGAATATTATGTAAGTTGGTGACCAACAGCATCCCATTTCCTGTGCAATTATCTCATAAACTCTGGTTACAGGATATGAGTTGAGGGCAGACTGCTTCTCCCTTCACCAGCATAGACTCCAGGGTGGAATTTCCACTGGAGTTCTCCAACCTCCTGTTGTAACATAGGAACAGGAGTAGGCCATTGAGCCCCTGGAGCCTGTTCCGCCATTCAATGAGATCATGACTGACCTGTGGCCTAACTCGATGTACCTGACTTTGGCCCATATCCCGTAGTACCTTTGGTTAATAAAAATCTAGCAATCTCAGATTTAACAGTAACAATTAATCTAGCATCAATTGCTGTTTGCGGAAGTGAGTTCCAAACTTTTACCACCTGTTGTGTGTAGAAGTGTTTCCTAACTTCACCCCTGAAAGGCCTGGCTCTAACTTTTAAATTTTTGCCTCCTAGTCCTAGAATCCTCAGCCAGCGGAAATAGTTTCTCTCTATCTACCCTATTTGTTCCCCTTAATATCTTGAAAACTTCGATCAAATCAGGGAATACAACCCTAGTTTGTGTAATCTCTCCTCATAACTTAAACCCTGGAGTCCGGGAATCATTCTGGTAAACCTACGCTGCACTCCCTCCAAGGCCAATATATCCTTCCTAAGGTGTGGTGTGACACCCTGAAGAAATGGCATGAAGGGCGTTTCACACCATTTTTCTGCAGTTTCCACCAATCTTACATCAAGTTTCATCGAGTCTACAGCACAGAAACAGGCCATTCGGCCCAGCTGGTCCATGCCGGTGTTTATGCTCCACACGAGCCTCCCCCCATCCCTCTTCATCTCACCCTATCAACATATCCTTCTATTCCTTTCTCCCTCATGTGTTTATCTAGCTTCCTGTTAAATGCATCTCTGCTCATCGTCTCAACCACTCCCTGTGGCAGCGAGTTCCACATTCCACCACTCTCTGGGTAAAGAAGTTTCTCCTGAATTCCCCATTGGATTTACTAGTGACTATCTTGTATTTATAGCCCCTAATTTTCATCTCCCCCACAAGTGGAAACATCTTTTCCACGTCTACCCTATCAAAGCCTTTGATAATTTTAAAGACTTCTATTATGCCGGGGATCAGGGACCCCACCAGCAATTTTATCCCATACACTGTTTACCTCCGAGTACAACGTTCGATGATCTGAAGGCTACATCTGGAAGCAGCCAATGATGCCGGGATATAGGGACCGCAATTTGAAATACTCTGGCTGGGGTCCAGGGCAGGTCTAACCACAACTCCTTTCTAAGGTGAGAAGACTTTAGAATTCCAGTCAATCAGATACTTCGCAATCTCAAAAGAGATACACAAGTAAACGAATTATGTTAATTGCCATTTGGGATCCGGATTGGCTTGACCCTTTTTCAGCAGGACTCAGTTCTCGGTACTGTTGGCTGTGGGCGTGTGAGGGTTAACAGGGTGTGGTACTGTTGGCTGTGGGTGTGTGAGGGTTAACAGGGTGTGGTACTGTTGGCTGTGGGCGTGTGAGGGTTAACAAGGTGTGGTACTGTTGGCTGTGGGTGTGTGAGGGTTAACAGGGTGTGGTACTGTTGGCTGTGGGTGTGTGAGGGTTAACAGGGTGTGGTACTGTTGGCTGTGGGTGTGTGAGGGTTAACAGGGTGTGGTACTGTTGGCTGTGGGTGTGTGAGGGTTAACAGGGTGTGGTACAGTTGGTTGTGGGTGTGTGAGGGTTAACAGGGTGTGTTACTGTTGGCTGTGGGTGTGTGAGGGTTAACAGGGTGTGGTACTGTTGGCTGTGGGTGTGTGAGGGTTAACAGGGTGTGGTACTGTTGGCTGTGGGTGTGTGAGGGTTAACAGGGTGTGGTACTGTTGGCTGTGGGCGTGTGAGGGTTAACAAGGTGTGGTACTGTTGGCTGTGGGTCTGTGAGGGTTAACAGGGTGTGGTACTGTTGGCTGTGGGTGTGTGAGGGTTAACAGGGTGTGGTACTGTTGGCTGTGGGTGCGTGAGGGTTAATGGTGTGGTACTGTTGGCTGTGGGCGTGTGAGGGTTAACAAGGTGTGGTACTGTTGGCTGTGGGTCTGTGAGGGTTAACAGGGTGTGGTACTGTTGGCTGTGGGTGTGTGAGGGTTAACGGTGTGGTACTGTTGGCTGTGGGTGTGTGAGGGTTAACGGTGTGGTACTGTTGGCTGTGGGTGTGTGAGGGTTAACAGGGTGTGGTACAGTTGGCTGTGGGTCTGTGAGGGTTAACAGGGTGTGGTACTGTTGGCTGTGGGTGTGTGAGGGTTAACAGGGTGTGGTACAGTTGGCTGTGGGTCTGTGAGGGTTAACAGGGTGTGGTACAGTTGGCTGTGGGCGTGTGAGGGTTAACAGGGTGTGGTACTGTTGGCTGTGGGCGTGTGAGGGTTAACAGGGTGTGGTACTGTTGGCTGTGGGTCTGTGAGGGTTAACAGGGTGTGGTACTGTTGGCTGTGGGTCTGTGAGGGTTAACAGGGTGTGGTACTGTTGGCTGTGGGTGTGTGAGGGTTAACAGGGTGTGGTACTGTTGGCTGTGGGTCTGTGAGGGTTAATAGGGTGTGGTACAGTTGGCTGTGGGCGTGTCAGGGTTAACAGGGTGTGGTACTGTTGGCTGCGGGCATGTGAGGGTTAACAGGGTGTGGTACTGTTGGCTGTGGGTCTGTGAGGGTTAACAGGGTGTGGTACTGTTGGCTGCGGGCATGTGAGGGTTAACAGGGTGTGGTACTGTTGGCTGTGGGCGTGTGAGGGTTAACAGGGTGTGGTACTGTTGGCTGTGGGTGCGTGAGGGTTAACAGGGTGTGGTACTGTTGGCTGTGGGTCTGTGAGGGTTAACAGGGTGTGGTAAAGTTGGCTGTGGGCGTGTGAGGGTTAACGGTGTGGTACTGTTGGCTGTGGGCGTGTGAGGGTTAACAGGGTGTGGTACTGTGGGCTGTGGGTCTGTGAGGGTTAACAGGGTGTGGTAAAGTTGGCTGTGGGCGTGTGAGGGTTAACAGGGTGTGGTACTGTTGGCTGTGGGCGTGTGAGGGTTAACAGGGTGTGGTACTGTGGGCTGTGGGTCTGAGGGTTAACAGGGTGTGGTACTGTTGGCTGCGGGCGTGTGAGGGTTAACAGGGTGTGGTACAGTTGGCTGTGGGTGTGTGAGGGTTAACAGGGTGTGTTACTGTTGGCTGTGGGTGTGTGAGGGTTAACAGGGTGTGGTACAGTTGGTTGTGGGTCTGTGAGGGTTAACAGGGTGTGGTACAGTTGGTTGTGGGTCTGTGAGGGTTAACAGGGTGTGGTACAGTTGGTTGTGGGTCTGTGAGGGTTAACAGGGTGTGGTACTGTTGGCTGCGGGCGTGTGAGGGTTAACAGGGTGTGGTACTGTTGGCTGTGGGTGTGTGAGGGTTAACAGGGTGTGGTACTGTTGGCTGTGGGTGTGTGAGGGTTAACAGGGTGTGGTACTGTTGGCTGTGGGTGTGTGAGGGTTAACAGGGTGTGGTACTGTTGGCTGTGGGTGTGTGAGGGTTAACAGGGTGTGGTACTGTTGGCTGTGGGTGTGTGAGGGTTAACAGGGTGTGGTATTGTTGGCTCTGGGTCTGTGAGGGTTAACAGGGTGTGGTACTGCTATTTGTGGGTGTGTAAGGGTTAACAGGGTGTGGTACAGTTGGTTGTGGGTGTGTGAGGGTTAACAGGGTGTGGTACTGCTATTTGTGGGTGTGTAAGGGTTAACAGGGTGTGGTACAGTTGGTTGTGGGTGTGTGAGGGTTAACAGGGTGTGGTACAGTTGGCTGTGGGCGTGTGAGGGTTAACAGGGTGTGGTGCTGTTGGCTGCGGGCATGTGAGGGTTAACAGGGTGTGGTACAGTTGGCTGTGAGGGTTAACAGGGTGTGGTACAGTTGGCTGTGGGTGTGTGAGTGTTAACAGGGTGTGGTACTGTTGGCTGCGGGCGTGTGAGGGTTAACAGGGTGTGGTACTGTTGGCTGTGGGCGTATGAGGGTTAATAGGGTGTGGTACTCTTGGCTGTGGGTGTGTGAGGGTTAACGGTGTGGTACTGTTGGCTGTGGGTGTGTGTGGGTTAACAGGGTGTGGTACTGTTGGCAGTGGGTGTGTGAGGGTTAACAGGGTGTGGTACTGTTGGCTGCGGGCGTGTGAGGGTTAACAGGGTGTGGTACAGTTGGCTGTGGGCGTGTGAGGGTTAATAGGGTGTGGTGCTGTGGGCGTGTGAGGGTTAACAGGGTGTGGTACTGTTGGCTGTGAGTGTGTGAGGGTTAACAGGGTGTGGTACAGTTGGCTGGGGGCGTGTGAGGGTTAACGGAGTGGTACTGTGGGTGTGTGGGGGTTAACAGGGTGTGGTACTGTTGGCTGCAGGCGTGTGAGGGTTAACAGGGTGTGGTACTGTTGGCTGCGGGTGTGTGAAGGTTAACAGGGCGTGGTACTGATGGCTGTGGGTGTGTGAGGGTTAACAGGGTGTGGTACAGTTGGCTGTGGACGTGTGAAGGTTAACAGCGTGTGGTACTGTTGGCTGTGGGTGTGTGAGGGTTAACAGGGCGTGGTACTGTTGGCTGTGAGGGTTAACAGGGTGTGGTACTGCTGGCTGTGAGGGTTAACAGGGTGTGGTACTGTTGGCTGCGGGCGTGTGAGGGTTAACAGGGTGTGGTACAGTTGGCTGTGGGCGTGTGAGGGTTAACAGGGTGTGGTACAGTTGGCTGTGGGTGTGTGAGGGTTAACATAAGAACATAAGAAATAGGAGCAGGAGTAGGCCAATCGGCCCCTCGAGCCTGCTCCGCCATTCAATAAGATCATGGCTGATCTGATCCTAACCGCCAATCCACTATCACAGAACCATCTCCTGAATCTAACAGAATTAGACACACGAAATAGGAGCAGGATCAGGCTACACGGCCCCTGGGCCCGCTCCGCTACCCATAGGGCCTTGACCGATCCGAACCTAGACTCATGTCCAAATTCCTGCCCGCTCCCCGTAACCCTTAATTCCCTTTACTTCTAGGAAACTGTCTATTTCTGTTTTAAATTTATGTAATGATGTAGCTTCTACAGCTTTTTGGGGCAGCATATTCCATGGACCTACCACCCTCTGAGTGAAGTAGTTCCTCCTCATCTCAGTTTTGAAAGAGCAGCCCCTTATTCTAAGACTATGCCCCCTAGTTCTAGTTTCACCCAGGGTGTGGTACAGTTGGCTGTGGGCGTGTGAGGGTTAACAGGGTGTGGTGCTGTTGGCTGTGGGCGTGTGAGGGTTAACAGGGTGTGGTACTGTGGGTGTGTGGGGGTTAACGGTGTGGTACTGTTGGCTGCGGGCGTGTGAGGGTTAACAGGGTGTGGTACTGTTGGCTGCGGGTGTGTGAGGGTTAACAGGGTGTGGTACTGTTGGCTGTGGGTGTGTGAGGGTTAACAGGGTGTGGTACTGTTGGCTGTGAGGGTTAACAGGGTGTGGTACTGTTGGCTGTGAGGGTTAACAGGGTGTGGTACTGTTGGCTGCGGGCGTGTGAGGGTTAACAGGGTGTGGTACAGTTGGCTGTGGGCGTGTGAGGGTTAACAGGGTGTGGTACAGTTGGCTGTGAGTGTGTGAGGGTTAACAGGGTGTGGTACCGTTGGCTGTGAGTGTGTGAGGGTTAACAGGGTGTGGTACAGTTGGCTGCGGGTGTGTGAGGGTTAACAGGGTGTGGTACTGTGGGTGTGTGAGTGTTAACGGGGTGTGGTGCTGTTGGCTGTGAGTGTGTGAGGGTTAACAGGGTGTGGTACCGTTGGCTGTGAGTGTGTGAGGGTTAACAGGCTGTGGTACCGTTGGCTGTGGGTGAGTTAGGGTTAACAGGGTGTGGTACAGTTGGCTGTGGGCGTGTGAGGGTTAACAGTGTGTGGGCTGTGGGTGAGGTAGGGTTAACAGGGTGTGGTTCTATGGTTTTCACAGGTGGCCGACCAGATTGTGTAGGAAATTCCTGCTCCTGTTAGTAAAGTTTGGAACTTTTGTGTCAGATAATATGAGCAGATGTGGCGTGGCTGTTTCAACATCCAATCGACCAGATTCTGTATCTACTAGATTCAAATTTTGATGGAAAAATTGTCTCTCAAGTCTGTGCCACATTGAATTTTTTTAGGTAACTCATGTGCCAGCTTATTAAGGTTAACGGTGTTCAGTTAAGACCTGCCTTTACTGTCAGAGATATCCCTTAATAAAGCATCACTTTCATTCTTTTAGCCTTGAGAGGCTCAGCCTTTGATTCTATGGATGGTATTTCTTTCAAGTGCTCTGACTTCAAACATGCAATCTAATAGAGAAAGAAGCCAGAAAGATTTGCATTTATATAGCACCTTTCATGTTCTCAGGACGTCCCAAAGTGCTTCACAGCCAGTGAATTACTTTTGAAGTGTAATCACTGTTGTAATATTTTTTATTCATTCATGGGGTGTGGGCGTCGCTGTCAAGGCCAGCATTTATTGCCCATCCCTAGTTGCCCTTGAGAAGGTGGTGGTGAGCCGCCTTCTTGAACCGCTGCAGTCCGTGTGGTGAAGGTACTCCCACAGTGCTGTTAGGGAGGGAGTTCCAGGATTTTGACCCAGCGACGATGAAGGATCGGTGATATACTTCCAAGTCAGGATGGTGTGTGACTTGGAGGGGAACTTGGAGGTGGTGGTGTTCCCATGCGCCTGCTGCCCTTGTCCTTCTAGGTGGAGGTGGTCGCGGGTTTGGGAGGTGCTGCCGAAGAAGCCTTGGCGAGTTGCTGCAGTGCATCTTGTAGATGGTACACACTGCAGCCACGGTGCGCCGGTGGTGGAGGGAGTGAATGTTTAAGGTGATGGATGGGGTGCCAATCAAGCGGGCTGCTTTGTCCTGGATGGTGTCGAGTTTCTGGAATGCTGGCCACAAATGAGCTGCACGTTGAGAGAGTGGGATTGTTTCCTGTTGGCATTGGTCCAAGCTTGGTGAAGCGAGTACACACGACCCTTGTGGGTGCAATATATGACTCCTTGCACTTTGGGGAATCTTGCCACGCTCTACAGTGAGTGCCTAATCAAGGTGCTTGCAGTTGACCATTTAGGAAACAGATGTAATCACTAGCCCTAGTGAGGAATGACATTGGTGAGTTGCTTTATGCAACTGGTTGGCTAACATTAGAATCTATTGGACTGGCACTGTGACATTGAGATTAATAGGGGTGGAGTCTTTAACGGGCACTGGCAGAGCTGCTCACCTATAGGAGGCGTCTAAGATACGGAACCTGAGAAAAGTTTCTAGAGTAAAAGTGCTCATGGTGGTAATTTTAGATCATTTCCATTCAATAATTCATGTGATTACATTTTAATATTTTAAGATCTGCAGTTTTTAGCAGAGTTTTTTTGAAGAGTCAGTAAACATACATCCTAAATGGTTTTGAATTACTACAAGTTGTAACAAAGAATAACGGCTATCACTGATCGACATTTCTTGAAGTATTTCCCTTTCACCATCTACGGGGAATTTATAAACACAACTCTCTACATGGCACGCCTTTATGTGAAACCTTCATTTCAGCTTGTTTTTGACCCAGCGGTATTGATTCATTTATTCATTCCTGGGATTCGCTGGCAACGCCAGCATTTATTACCCATCCCAATTGCCCTTGAGAAGGTGGCGGTGAGCCGCCGCCTTGAACCGCTGCAGTCCGTGTGGTTTGGTACAACGGAGTGTCTCGCTCGGCCATTTCAGAGGGCAGTTAAGAGTTAACCACATTGCTGTGGGTCTGGAGTCACATATAGGCCAGACGGGGTAAGGATGGCAGGTTTCCTTCCCTAAAGGACATTAGTGAACCAGATGGGTTTTTAAGACAATCTGATAGTTTCATGGTCACCATTATTGATATTAGCTTTTTATTCCAGATTTATTTAATTGAATTTGAATTCCCTAGCTGCCAGTGGTGAACTCATGTCTCTGGATTATTAGTCCAGGCCTCTGGATTACTAGTCCAGTAACATAGCCACTATGGTACCGTACCCTTATCCTTTTTATGAGTTTGTATTTCATGTAGAATGTGAGAGAAGGGCTACAAAAGCAATTAGTTGCTATCCACTTCATCCATTCTGAAGCATCCTGCACTCCCCCATTGCAGCATCTACCTGGCTCGTGATTATATCCAGGGCTTGCGCCCCCACCAGTCTATCTGGAGGTCCATCGTTGGTCCGTGTCTCAGACCTCACTCTTTGTAAAGTGTGTTCCTCCATGGTAGTACTGCTACAGAATCGTAGACTGATACAGCACAGCAGGAGGCCATTCGGCCCATCGTGCCTGTGCCGGCTCTTTGAAAGAGCTCTCCAACTAGTCCCACTCTCCCCCCCGCTCTTTCCCCATAACGCTGCAAATTTTCCCTTTTCAAGTATTTATCCAATTCTCTTTTGAAAGTTACTATTGAATCTGCTTCCACCGCCCTTTCAGACAGTGAGCACCAGATCACAACACTGACAAGAATGGACTTTCGTTTTCTGTTAGCAATCCTAGTGGTAATCCGCTTAGCGGTATCGGAGATAACTTACCAAGTGGCACTCAGAAATGGCCATAGCTTCATAAATTTAATTTAGGACAAATGTTCTTTTTGTCAAACTTAAATCTGTTTATATTGAACCTATTGAATCTAGCCTTTAGCTATCCAAAATCACCTGTATTAGTTTTATTGAAGAAAAAACTTTAATCCCTACAGCTTTCTGTTCAATTTCCCATATTGCTTCGCAATTCTTTAAACTACCTCTGAAACAGTCAAAATCTTTTTCTACTTAGGAAATGCAGGATGTGTACACAGGAGCCATAAGGAAGGCCATACTTGACTACGTGCTGTTAGATCCAGTAGAACAGGAGAGACTTGCCATTGAACTACCTCCTAAGGTATGTGAGAAATGTAAATTTTTGCACCATTGATCGGAAAAGCTAATGAAAATTTGGCGAGCCTTCATGGTCTACTGCTGGAGAAAGTTCATCAGATATGCTAGCATTTTGAATAATTAAAGGAATATTCATGTAATAGGGCCAATCAGTGTTGATGTCAGGAAGCACTTCTTCACATAAAGGGTAGAGGAAATCTGGAACTCTCCCCCCCAAAAGGCTGTTGAGGCTGGGGGTCAATTGAAAATTCAAATACTGAGATTGCTAGATTTTGTTATATAAGGGTATTAAGGGATATGGATCCAAGATGGGTAAATGGAGTTAAGACACAGATCAGCCATGGTCTGATTGAATGATGGAACAGGCTCGAGGGGCTGAATGGCCTCCTCCTGTTCCTATGTAACAGGCTCGAGGGGCTGAATGGCCTCCTCCTGTTCCTATGTAACAGGCTCAAGGGGCTGAATGGCCTCCTCCTGTTCCTATGTAACAGGCTCGAGGGGCTGAATGGCCTCCTCCTGTTCCTATGTAAAAGGCTCGAGGGGCTGAATGGCCTCCTCCTGTTCCTATGTAACAGGCTCGAGGGGCTGAATGGCCTCCTCCTGTTCCTATGTAACAGGCTCGAGGGGCTGAATGACCTCCTCCTGTTCCTATGTAACAGGCTCAAGGGGCTGAATGGCCTCCTCCTATTCCTATGTAACAGGCTCAAGGGGCTGAATGGCCTCCTCCTGTTCCTATGTAACAGGCTCGAGGGGCTGAATGGCCTCCTCCTGTTCCTATGTAACAGGCTCGAGGGGCTGAATGGCCTCCTCCTGTTCCTATGTAACAGGCTCGAGGGGCTGAATGGCCTCCTCCTGTTCCTATGTAACAGGCTCAAGGGGCTGAATGGCCTCCTCCTGTTCCTATGTAACAGGCTCAAGGGGCTGAATGGCCTCCTCCTGTTCCTATGTAAAAGGCTCGAGGGGCTGAATGGCCTCCTCCTGTTCCTATGTAACAGGCTCAAGGGGCTGAATGGCCTCCTCCTATTCCTATGTAACAGGCTCGAGGGGCTGAATGACCTCCTCCTGTTCCTATGTAACAGGCTCGAGGGGCTGAATGGCCTCCTCCTGTTCCTATGTAACAGGCTCGAGGGGCTGAATGGCCTCCTTCTGTTATAATGTTCCTAAATACCCTCAAGGGTTCATTTGGATTCCCACCATAGCGCCAGGATTCCTGGTTGTAAAGGGGGCATCCCTGATAAGATCAGTGATATCAAGGGGGCAGAGATGGGGGGTGGAGTCTCCCCACACTAGGAGTTCCCACAGCTCTGGCTCAGTCGGGGCTGAGAGAGATGAGGTACACTGGCCTCCAGATGGGCACAAGTGAGACCCACTACAGGGTCCAGGTGAGGGAAGCAGGCTGGATTACCGAAGGAAAGGTAAAGGTTTTTTAATAAAATGGGCAGGGAGCCAAAGAGGGGCTCAATGGGCTCTCAGATTACGTGCCTGGGCAGCCCCTTCCACCCAACCCCCATGATGGTATTAACGGTAACAGAACCAAGGTGGGTAGATGAGGTTAAGATACAGATCAGCCAGATCTGATTGAATGGCGGAACAGGCTCGAGGGGCTGAATGGCCTCCTCCTGTTCCTAAGTTCCTTTGTTCGTGTGGGCGGGAGGTGGAGTTCCAGCTGCTTGGGGCAGGTGGGCCTCCCAGCTATGCCCACGGTGCCACTTGTGCCCAATGGCCCTGTGTAAGTCAAGTGCCCTCCGGCTGGCCAATCCAACTCCAGCAGGGTCAGCGCTGGAGGTCACCAGCGGGCGCAATCCCAGTGTAACCACCGGGGCCATAACCTTCGATTCTATCACAAATGTTGAGCAACAGGTATAAAATGACAGACTGGCAGATACAGACTGAATCCCACACTCACGCACAAAACTATGCACTGGCTGATACAAGCTTAACTCTGCACCTGTACCTCAGGTGGGACTGCACAATAGTGAAGGGTTTGAGACTCTAATATGAACTGATACTCCAGTGCGTGACTGAGAGTTCTGCATTCTTGAGGGTGATTCCATTCAGAGGTCCTGTCTGCCTGTTACAATGGCTCAGACTTGTTATTTCATTCACCCCTCTCTTTAGTAGCTCTGCCAGCAGTAGGGGATGGCTGCCAAGATTCAGGCATAGAGCTGACCTTGTCTGGAAGGGAGAGGGCGGTGCAGCAGCTGACCCAGCACCAACTGGACATTTGTCTGTCAACGATAGCTGGTTTTATTGCCATGACAATAGTCATTTCCGCCCTCCACAATAATATACGACATGGAGACAATCGGAGTTCATCCTGTCATAGGACAAGTGTCCAACCAGGCACCTCAAGTACTGCCAGAGCCAAACCCAAGGGTACAAAGCATCAGCCAAACTCAATGAACCAGTCCAACCATCAGTGGCCATGACAGCATGGCAGAAATGTCAACATTACACTCGGAGGTAACACTGTGTGGGGAAAAATGAAAATCAGGCAATAAAATAGATTTAGGTCAGCCATCTTTAAGAACAGGATAATATTTCTACAGAATCACAATGGAAACTGGTGAAAAGCAGAATCTAGCAATTATCTCAGTCGTGAGCTTGATGAACTCATCATTCATGAGCTACTAAGATAGCCTCAATGTGTGTCTTTATCTTTTCTGTTGTTCCTGTAGTGTTTTCTGTAATCCGTTTTATTTCTCTAGCCGTCTAACACTGCCAGCAGAGAGAGGTTTCCATGGCATGAAAGCGTAAACTGTGCACGACACAAGCTAAATGATGCCTTGTACATCACTCACCCTGTCATGTCTGCCATACTCCTCAACTTTCAGACCAGGTATGCACTTTGAAAGTTCCACTTCATTTTGTTCATTAGTTTCGAAATGACTGAGACGAGAATCTCTTGAGACTGGTGTTAAAGAACAAATGACAGGACATGGCCCAGGATTTTTAAAGTCTATGGTTCATGCGTAATTTTTGTTTGTCAATTAAAAATATTAACAAAAATCTGCTGCATTCATATGAAGTACAAACGATTGCCGAGTTTAAAGTTGAATTTGTTCTGCAGCCTGAAATACCCACGATATATTACAAGTCCTGTGTACTGAGTACACATCCCATAACATCCTGGCTAATATCTCTGCGTCACTGTTAATCATATGCAAATTTATTCTATCCTAGGCAAATTTATTAGTCAAATGATTAGGTCATTCTCCCCATAAAATTGACTCCCAGCCCCCATATTCTCACTCCCATTTTCTCATGAGTTGTGTCAGGCCGCAGAGAAGCAGATGTTAAAAGAAACTGAAAATCATTCAATATTCCCAGGCTGGGTATAAATGTAGGAAAAGTGAAACATTTGAAACCCCTTTACAGTCAGGACATTTTGCACGTTCCACCTCCTGCTCACCCAACTCTCTCTCTTACAGATCCAAAACAATTTTAAAATGCCGTGTTTCATCTCCCTTTCTCCCGTTTCACAGTGCCTCCAAATTCTAAATCAACCTGTCAATTAAACAAAGCAAGGGTTCTCATCTGCAGCCTGACAAAGTGCATCCAACATTCATGCCAAGAACACAGAGCAGTTACACCTCCCAGCCTTAAAGGGACAAACACCTAACACTCTATTTTATATCATGGTATGTCCCTGCCCTTACACAACACAGCACACTCTGACTTACCATGAGCAACATCACAGGAGACCCGCTAGCAACGTTTAGACCCTGTGAGCAAATTGTTAAAAGATTCTACAAGATGAATTATAAGTGACTTGTTTAACCATGTTACCATATCCTGTGGAGTGTAGGATTTGACTCAGTGGTACCACTCTGGCTACTGAGTCAGAAGGTTGTGGGTTCAAGTCCCACTCCAGAGACTTGAGCTCATAATCCAGGCTGACATTTCAGTGCGGTGCTGAGGGACTGCTGCACTGTCAGGTGCCATCTTTCAGATAAGACGTTAAACCGAGGCCCCGTCTGCTCTCTCAGGTGGATGTAAAATATCCTATGGCACTATTCGAAGAAGAGCAGGGGCGTTCTCCCCGGTGTCCTGGCCAATATTTATCCCTCAACCTCCATCACTAAAACAGATTATCTGGTCAGTATCACATTGCTGTTGGTGGGAGCTTGCTGTGCGCATATTGGCTGCCGTATGTCTCTACATTACTACAGTGACTGCGCTTCTAAATGACTTCACTGGCTGGAAAGCGCTTTGGGACGTCCTGAATGGTGTGACGTAAATGCAAATGAAAGAACTTGCATTTCTATAGCGCCATTCATGACCTCAGGATGTCCCAAAGTGCTTTACAGCCAGTGAAATACTCTTGAAGTGTCGTCACTGTTGTACTTAGGGAAAATTTGTTTTTTCTTTCATTGACTTTCACAAAGTGCATTTTGTTCATAGTTTGCACTTCTGTGTTACAGATACAGAAACTTCAGACTGATCGAATCTGAGGCACTCTTACAGGTTTTCCCCTCTACCCTGGAGCAGCTAATTAACCATGTCTCCATGGCTACAAAGAAGAGAGTTATCATTTTGCAGGATCAGTGGCTGAAGGATTGTTGTGATATAATTGGTGAGAGCAGAGAAAATGTCGAATCCTGGATGCCCCAAGATAATGAGGTGAGCCAGCCTGTTGCAATATTTCTATTCAGTAGGAATTCCACTGACAATCTCTGCGGCTGAAGAGGATTTGTTTTACAAATGATCCCAAAATGCTTTGCTTAAGGCAGTCGATCACTCTGTCGCCCCGGGGAACCGGCAATGGGCCCCCAATCCCACGGGAGCACGTCACATTGGTCCTTGTAAAGGTGGAACTGGCGGGTGATGTCCTCCTACCACCCCGTCTCCTCCAGTGATCACAAGCGCGGCCATTCCGTCCGATTACAGAACTGTAAACAAAGGGCGGCAACCGGGGAAATGGGGTCCCGCCCACCACCTCACCTTTCACCCCCACCCCTCTACCCACTCCCCCACCCCTCTACCCACTCCCCCACCCCTCTACCCACTCCCCCACCCCTCTACAAACTCCCCCGCCCTTCTACCCACTCCCCCGCCCCTCTACCCACTCCCCCGCCCCTCTACAAACTCCCCCGCCCCTCTACAAACTCCCCCGCCCCTCTACAAACTCCCCCGCCCCTCTACAAACTCCCCCGCCCCTCTACCCACTCCCCCGCCCCTCTACCCACTCCCCCGCCCCTCTACCCACTCCCCCGCCCCTCTACCCACTCCCCCGCCCCTCTACCCACTCCCCCGCCCCTCTACCCACTCCCCCCACCCCTCAACTTTCCCCCACCCCTCTACCCACTCCCCCGCCCCTCTACCCACTCCCCCGCCCCTCTACCCACTCCCCCCACCCCTCTACCCACTCCCCCACCCCCTCTACCCACTCCCCCACCCCTCTACCCACTCCCCCAACCCTCTACTCACTCCCCCGCCCCTCTACCCACTCCCCCGCCCCTCTACCCACTCTCCCGCCCCTCTACCCACTCTCCCGCCCCTCTACCCACTCCCCCGCCCCTCTACCCACTCCCCCGCCCCTCTACCCACTCCCCCACCCCTCTACCCACTCCCCCACCCCTCTACCCACTCCCCCCACCCCTCTACCCACTCCCCCCACCCCTCTACCCACTCCCCCCACCCCTCTACCCACTCCCCCCACCCCTCTACCCACTCCCCCACACCCACCCAACTCCCCCTCACATGCAGCCTGTACTCATTTAGGAAAATTATACTGAGTCATTCTGTTTATTCTCATATCAACTGCTTAAGAACTATTTTTTGTTGACAATTGTCATGTATTGTACCACTTTAAGATAAGGGATGTTTAATGTCAAAATGGTTTTGAACGTAGGAGCTGAGAATGAAGAAGATGGATCACTTCTTCGCCAGTGTTGCTACACTCTCGTCAAATCTTCTCCGAAGCATAGTGGAAGAATCGCTTGTAGAATTAGTTCAGATGTTTGAAGGGTATCGAAAAGGAAACCGATATGAAGGAGAGTATCCCGCTGATTCCCTGGGGCTTCCTGTCAAGTCTCACCCCATCATTATCTTTATGGTAAGTGGGAGACTCCGTTACAGATCATCCCTTGATCATTGAAAGCTCTTCACAGCCTCTGAAACATTTCACTTCATTTGGTTCTTCTCCACATGCTCATGTGAAGTACAAGAAAATAAATATCCTTCACTGCTAGAACTCCCTCTTGGACAGTCATATTCTCTTCTCTTCTGTTACAATCCGAGCTGGCCCCAGAAATCTGTTATTTTTTAGAATTAAAGCTTGGAATCATTTCTGGAGCTGTTTGCGCCACAATTTCTACGTCACTGCCTGTTTGCAGGCTGAAAGCCTTTTCTGATGGTGCACATATTAATGAATAATACGAGGCACAGTGCTATTGTCTCACTCATTTACTAATAGCATCGAGCTGTGTGGCCAGGTGATAATTGAGATTGATGGCATCCAGGGAGCTCCACCAAATAAACAGCTGGACTAACAGCTGGATATTAATGGTCAAAGATGGAAGGTGGAATGATTAAAGGGTCCCTTCAGCAAAGTTGGAAAAGGAAAGGGATGTTACTGTGATAATTAGTAGGTTTCTAGTCAATGTGCAATTGGTGTCAAGAAGCCTAATTAAGTACCAGTTATAGATCTACCTTAAGGATTATGTCAAAACAACATATTTTACCCTTGTATAGACCATCAGTGAGGCCATATTTGGAATATTGTGTGAAGTTTTGGGCACTCTACTCTCAGAAGAGTATTGAAGAGCGTTTGGTGAAGAATAGCTCAGATGATCCCAAGATTTAGAGTTCTCTATTATGAATACAATCCATAAGAGCGTTAAGCGATAAACCAGTCTGAGTCCAGAACAATGAGACTCGAGTGCAAGGTTAACAAGCTGCACACAAGAACGGAGAATCGAAAAAAAAATCTCCAACAGTAGTGTGGGGAGCAGGCTCCCAGTTAATGAGATGGATAACTATTTAGATGGGAAGGGAATTAAAGGCTGTAAGGGTAGGGGTAGAGAAATGGTTGCTGCAACCATGGAAATATCGGCCTGGATTTTCCTCAGTAAAGAATCGGAGGAATTTTATATTCTGTTTCCAAACTGTTCACGTGTGTTAGCTAGAAAAAATCTTCAAAAGCAAAGTTAAAAAACGAAACTGGAAACTATAGGCCTATTAGTCTAACGTCAGTTGTGGGGAAGTTACTAGAATCTGTTATTAGGGACAGAGTGATTGAGCATTTGGACAAATATGAGCTGATCAGAGAGAGCCAGCGTGGATTGTAAAGGGCAAGTCATGTCTAACGAACCTAGTTGAATTTTTTGAGGAGGTCACTAACAAGGTAGATAAGGGAGTGTCTATGGACACACAAGCAAAATATCGCGGATACGAACAAGGACAGACAGGAAAAGTCCCTCTGGTCAACCCAGCCTGTCACACACAATTGTGATGCCTTGTGTATCACAACATAGACACTCCACCCCACCCGAAACCATGCGATCTCCTGGGAGAGGCAAAAATTAAATAAAAACCCAGGCCAATTTGGGTACAAAATCTGGGAAATTCCTCTCTGACCCCCAATGGTGATCAAAACTAGTCCAGGAGATCACTCATGCCCTGATAATTCTATGCAGTACCTACCTTTTGTAAGGGGTGATCTCCACCCCAGCCAGAAACAGGTCCAGCTCTCGCTTGAAGGAATTCAGCGAATCAGTGTCCACCGCATGAGTCAGCAGCCTGTTCCAGAGGTCCACTATCCTCTGGGAAAGGAACCACCTCCTGACATCCGACCTAGATCCGGCCAGATACAACATAAAATTGTGACCCCTGTGTTAAGTCTGTGTGTTCTAGTTGTATTTAAGATTAATTACTGACACAGACTACAAGAATAACGTTTCAACAGGTCTTTACTAGTTGGAGGTCAGGACTATACTAACAGCAATATCACTACACAGTACTTATATACCGGTGGTCACCACCGGTATTACGTATACAGCAGCCAGAGAAAGTAGTACATCTCTTAAGGTGGAACAGGCTTAAGTTCTCTTAAGGTGGAACAGGTTACATACACCACAATCCTCCCTTTTTAGCTTAACAGCCATATCCCCATTTAACATAACATAATAACATATATACATATATAACTTCAGGTATAAACAGTTCAAAGGTTCAGTCTCTCAGGAGGCCTTCTGATTCGGGTTGGATAACGCCTTTCAGTGGTCTCTGATTCTTGTTGCTGAGGTGACTCCTCTAGTTGGTTTCCTATGTATTGGACGTCATCATCAGGTACATTCCCTGCCGAGGTAGATGCTTCAGGTTCATTAACGTCTTCCACAGTTGTCTCTGTCGCAACCATGGGTTCGACCCTTGCTCTCGATTCTACCAGTTGATCCGCATGACGCCTTATCACATTGTTACCAATATCTACTGTGTACATCAGAGGTCCTTGTCTGGCCCGAATTGTTCCGGACTGCCATTTTTCGTTTCCATAGTCCCTTGCCAACACTGGTTGTCCTACGTCGAAACTTCGAGTGGTCTTGTTATTAATATGCCGGAACTGTTTGTTTTCCACTTCCCTCCGCACATTTGGTTTTAACAAGTCCAACCTGGACCGCAACCTCCTGTTATAAAACATCATGGCAGGACTTTGGTTAGTTACTGCATGAGCGGCGTTTCGATATGCCATTAGGAAATTGTCCACCTTGTGTTGTAGCGGAATCTGATCATCGTTCATGGCCTTTATTGCCTTTTTGAATGTTTGGACAAATCTCTCGGCCAACCCGTTTGTCGCCGGATGATATGGGGCAGAGGTATAATGTTTCACCCCATTCTTCTTTAAGAATTTTTGGAATTCTTCCGACACGAACTGTGGTCCGTTGTCCGAACATATCTGTTCTGGCAATCCGTTCCTTGCGAATATTGTTCTTAACACCGCAATTGTCTTTTCTGAAGTAGTGGTATTCATCTTGATCACTTCTGGCCATTTGGAATGTGCGTCCACCGCAATTAGGAACATGGAGTCCATGAATGGACCAGCAAAGTCAATATGTACGCGTTGCCATGGGGCTGAAGGCCATTCCCATGGGTGTAGCGGTGCGATCGGAGGTGCATTTTGCACTTTTTGGCACCCAGCGCAGCTTTTCGTCAACTCCTCTATCTGTTGGTCAATACCCGGCCACCATACATAAGCCCTAGCAAGACTTTTCATCTTAACTCCCCCCAGATGACCTTCATGCAGTTCTTTTAGAACTCTTTCCCTTAACTTGGGAGGAATAATCACTCTTGCCCCGTACATCAAAGTACCATGGCAGACGGACAGCTGGTCTCGCCTTGCCGAGAATGCCAGTAACAGAGGATCACCATGTGTTGGCCATCCCTTCACTGTCACCTCGTAGACTCTGGACAGTGTCGGGTCGTTCCTGGTTTCTCTTTCAATACTTGCATTGGTGACTGGTAAACACTCGATGATGGTCGAATGAAATAACTCAACAGGGTCAACTTTCATCGTCTCTTCTTCTTCAGGCAGTGGCAGGCGCGACAGCCCATCAGCATTGCCATGCTGCTTTGTACCTTTGAATTCTATTTGATATTGATGCGCCCCTAGGAAAAGGGACCATCTCTGGAGTCTCTGTGCTCTCATCACCGAAACACCCTTCTTAGGGTTAAAAATGGATACCAACGGCTGATGGTCTGTCAGAAGTGTGAATTTTTGGCCCTGCAGGTAATGATTAAACTTCTTCACTCCCCATACAAGGCTGAGAGCCTCCCTATCGATCTGCGCATAGTTGCGCTCAGCGGAGGTCAATGATCTGGATGCAAACGCGACTGGCCTTTCCGTGCCATTTGGCAACTTGTGTGAGAGTACTGCCCCAATACCATATGGAGAAGCATCACAAGCCAACCGAATAGGCAGTGTCGGGTTGAAGTGAGCCAACACTTCCTCTGAGGTGATCAATTCTTTGCTTTTGCGAAATGCCTTCTTACAGTTTTCGCTCCATTCCCATGGTACCCCCTTCTGTAAAAGAGCGTTCAGCGGGTGCAGTACCGTGGATAGATTCGGTAGAAACTTATGGTAATAGTTAATCAATCCTAGAAACGACCTCAACTGAGAGACATTATCCGGAGCGGGAGCCTTTACAACTGCCTCTATCTTGTCAGGAGACTTATGAAGCCCCTCCCGGTCAATGACATGACCACAGTACGAGATCCGCTTCTGAAAGAACTCACATTTCTGCTGATTAATTCGAAGTCCATACTCTTTCAGTCTGTTGAGCACCAGTTCCAAGTTTGCGAGGTGTTCTTCATCACCATCTCCTGTAATCAGAATATCGTCCAGGTAACATTGTGTACCTGGAATTCCCTGTAATACCTGCTCCATGGCCCTCTGCCAAATTGCTGGAGCCGATGCCACGCCAAAAACCAGCCTATTATACCGGTACAAACTTCTATGCGTGTTGATCGTGAGGTACTGGCGTGACTCTTCTTCAACCTCCATCTGCAAGTACGCCTGCGCCAGGTCTATCTTGGTGAAGTGTTTCCCGCCAGACAACGAAGCAAAAATATCCTCAATCTGCGGAAGCGGATACCGCACCGTGTGAAGCACCGGATTAACGGTGATCTTGAAGTCTCCACAGATGCGAACCTTCCCTGGTTCTCCTGGCTTGTTGCTCGAAGGATGTTTCATAACGGGAACAATGGGTGTAGCCCACTCACTCCAATCTACCTTAGACAGTACACCTGAACGTTCTAGCGCTTCCAGTTCTGCTTCTACAGCAGGTCGTATTGCATAGGGTACCGGTCCGGCTTTGAAAAATTTTGGGTGTGCATGTTCATCAATCTTGATGTTTGCCGTAATTCCTCTCAGTGTTCCCAGTCCCTGCTGGAACACCTCTTTAGCATCATCCAATATTCTGGACAATCGTTTAGGTTTGACATCTGTTTCCCCGGAATCTACCGTTAGTGCCTTCAAGGAGTGCCAGTCCATATTCATTCTCCTAATCCACTCCCGTCCCAGTAGTGGTGGACCTCCTTCAGGTAGCACATATAAGTCCATTACTTGGCTTTCTTTGCCCTTGTGGACCACTTTTACCTCTATCTTTCCGATGGGGTACACTCTTTGCCCCGTGTATGTTTTCAATATAATCTCCGTATCCCGTAGGGGAATATGTTGGAATAACCTTTTGTAATCTTTCTTATTCATGACCGTCAATGCCGATCCAGTGTCCAATTCCATCTTTACTTGGACTCCTGCTACCTGAAGAGTGACCCAAATTGTCTGGAGATCTGCATCCTTACCAACGTTGTGTACTCTTAAGCTACCCAGTTCATTACTGCTGGCGTCTGAATCTGACTTCTGTTCGTTCGAACTGTTCTTTGTCACCTTGTGTACCTTTATGTATTTTCCTTGCGGTGACTTTTTGTTGCTGGTCTTCTTTCCTGACCGGCATACTTTAGCTATGTGGCCAAGCCTGCCACACGTTCTGCATTCTTGGTTTTTAAACCAACACTGGTTCTGATCATGCGTTGTCTTTCCACAACGATAACATTTTACAGTACTCAAAACCAATTGATTTGTACTGAGTTCCGGTGATCGTAGCTGCATTACTGCCGTGCCTCTCGCTGCGGCTTCGTGTGATGCTACCATAGTGACCGCTTTCTCAAGCGTCAGCTCATTCTCCTCGAGCAGTCGCTTTTGTGTATCTTCTTTTAATAATCCACACACAAATTTATCTCTTAGCGCATCTGTTAGTCCCGTTCCAAACTGACAGTACTTTGCTAGCTTACGCAATTCCATTAAATATTTAGCATTGCTTTCATCTTTCAGCTGCTTTCTGCTGTAAAATTTAAATCGTTCCGCTAGCATCAGCGGCGTGGGGTTTAGATGATTTCTCAGGACAGTAACAATCTCCTCGAACGTCTTCTCTGCCGATTCATCTGGTGATAAAAGGTGTTTCAATTGCCCGTATGTCTTCGCACCCATTAAGTTTAATAAAGTTAGTGCTTTCTCATCATCTGGGATTTTATTTGCTTTACAATAATTTTGTATGCGTTCTACATACGTGGCCCAATCTCCGATGTCGCTATCAAAGGTATTAATGTTCCCATGTTTAGGCATCGTTGCAATTTTTTTTTTTTTAGTGATTTCCCTTTTTCCAAGATGGCGGCTTCCCGCTCTTGTCTTCGTCCTCCGCCTACAAAATGGCGGTTTCCCGCGCTTGACGGTCTTTCCCGCGCTCGCCTTCACCCGCTGGCTGCAATGGCGTTTGGCGTGCCGCTGCTGCTCCCCTTTCCCAGCGGTTAGTAACTCCCCCGACGCTGTCTCCGCTTCACCGCGGCTCCCTCGGGCATTCGCGCTTCCCCGATGTCGCGCCTCGCAGCCCTTCTTGCAGCCCGGTTATTAGCACCGGCTGCGTTCGCCTTCACCGCGGCTCTCGCGCCTTCAGTCGCCCCAGACGCTGCGCCTTTTTGGCCCGAATGCGGCCCGGCCCTTATCACCAGCCACGATCGATGTCCCCGTGCTGCGCCTTTCGGCCCGAATGCGGCCCGGCCCTTATCTCCGGTCGCGATCGATCTCACCGCCCTTATTCCTCCGTCTTCCCTCCCCGTCTGTACAGCCAACGCGGCCGACTTTCTGCTCGCGTCGCTGACCGGCTTACCCACCACCGAGGTAGAAGAAAGATAGCTGACTGCCGCTGATGGAGGCTTCGAGTTCAGGATATCTTCTGCACTCCGGGTTCTCGATGCCTGCCGCGCGACGTGTCTTCCAGCAGGGTGATGAGGGTGGATGCCTCTCTTCGACGCCCGTTCTGTGGACGAAGCCGCCGTGGATATAAACTGCCGCAGGGTAAAAATCGGACTCGTCGCCACTGTTAAGTCTGTGTGTTCTAGTTGTATTTAAGATTAATTACTGACACAGACTACAAGAATAACGTTTCAACAGGTCTTTACTAGTTGGAGGTCAGGGCTATACTAACAGCAATATCACTACACAGTACTTATATACCGGTGGTCACCACCGGTATTACGTATACAGCAGCCAGAGAAAGTAGTACATCTCTTAAGGTGGAACAGGTTACATACACCACACCCTGGTCCTCCTGAACCTTGTTAATTGGAACAAACTGTCAACTGGAACACAATCTATTCCCTTCAGCATCTTATCAACCTCGATCAGATCTCCCCTAAGTCTACGCTTCTCTAAAGTATAGAGCCCCAGCTCTTTTAGCCTATCTTGATAATTCAGATGCTTTAAACTGGGAATTAGTCTAGTGGCCCTCCTCTGCACCCTTTCCAAAGCCTCAATATCATCCACCATGTGAGGAGACCAAAACTGGACACAGTAATCCAACTGTGGCCTGACCAAGGTCTTGTACAAGGACAAAATAGTTTGCCTCGTCTTGTAGTCAATTGTCTTATAAATGCACCTCAACACCCTATTCGCTCTAGCTATCGCTTCACAGCATTGCTCATGAACCTTTAGAGATCTATGTGCTAGAACGTCCAGATCTCTTTCTTTCTCCAGCTTCTTTAATGCTTTTCCCTGAAGGGTGTATGAATGTTGAGCATTTGCCCTGCCCGCATGCCTAACACTGCACTTATCCAAATCAAACATAGGGCCAGAATTTGCGGTCAGAGGACCCGATAAAAAAAATCCGCACCTACCTGCTGGCTCCCGGGCTTCGGAGACGTCGGGTCCTGGGCCCGCGGGCGTATGCCTGCGTAAAGGCCCACGGATCCCACGGACGCAGGTGGTTCGGAAAAGCCCTGGGATCACGTGGGCCTGGTCCTCCAATCAGAAAGGAGGATTCCTTATAAGCATATGGAGATTCGATTTACGAACGGAATCTCCATTAGCATATGAGGAATCCCCAAGCAATTAAATAATTTACACAACTGGAATAAAAATAACATTCCCATTTTCACATTTAATTAAAAGTCCCTTTAATGAAGCATTTGCAATAAAAATTAACATTCTTGAAAAATAATTTTAAACATTTTAATCTGGGCCAAAATTTACATAAACTAATTTTAAATGTTTGTGTATGATTTTTAATTTTTAATTTAACATTTATATTAGCCCGTACGCTGCTTTTACCAGGCGTAAGGACTTTGTGGGCAGTTGCTGGGCAGTAGCTGGGTAAACACGGCAGCGAAAGTGATTTTTGGATCAGCGCGATATATCTGTCCAGGCGATCGCGGTGCGTACACTGTCAGTGGCACCACAGAATCCGGGCCACCATTTGCCAGACATGAGCCCAATCCCCCAACACATTCAGATCAGCCTGAAGCAGTAGAGCATTGTCTACAGTCCCAGTCTGAACACTCGCACAGATCTTCGTACCATCTGCAAATTTGCAGATCGTGTCCCCAACACCTACTCCCAGATCATTAATAAAAATAGTAAAGAGCAACGATCCCTGCGGGACACCACTGGTGACCAGTCTCCACCAAGCACATCCAGTTCCATCTGTACCTACTTTTTGCTTGTGTCTTTCCAGCCAATTCTCTATCCAGCTCAATATATTACCACTAATATCAGAGGCTTTGATCTTGTAGAGAAGACTCTTGTGCGGTACCTCATCAAAAGCTTTTTGGAAATCTAAGTAGCCAATGTCTACTGGACTTTCCTCATCCACCATCTTGGCGACTTCTTCAAAAAGTACAATCAAATTTATAAGACATGACTTCCTTTTTATGAAGCCATCTTGGGTGTCCCTAACATGTCCCTCCCTATCCAAATATTCATACATTGCATCCTTAATGATTGCCTCAGGCATCTTTCCCATTACGGATGCCAAATTAATGGGGCTATGATTACCTAGGTCTGTCTTGGCACCTTTTTTTAAAGACGGGGACTGCATTAGCCTCCTTCCAGTCTACCGGAAGCGTCCCAAAGTGCAGTGTGTTATTCAAAATATGGGCTAGGGGCACAGCATGTGTCCCATCTCTCTGAGGACCCACGGGTGGCTATCCTTTGACCTGGCTGCTCTGTCCATTTTTAGGTTCTTAATTCTATCTAAAACAATATGTTCATCTATGTTAATATTAGTTTTATTATTTACATCATCATTAAATCTAATAGTCGAGCATTGTCTTTGAGAGTGAAGACCGACGCAAAGTAAGCAGTTAATATTCCCGCCATACCCAGTGAGTCCTACTGAACATCCTTCAAGAGTCCAGTACAGTCTTTGACAGTTCTCTGACTCTTCACATAACTGATAAAGCTTTGGCCATTACTTCTACAATTGTCTATGGTCCTCTTTTCCATTATCCTTTTAGAGGATCTAGCAGCAGCCTTCGTTTCCTTTAGCTGTTCCTTGTACTTAATGCTGTTTAGTTGAGTATTAGATGCCTTTAATTTAGAGAAACATTTTTGTTGACATCTTATTTGCCTTTGTCCATGCTGGAAATCACAGAAAATGCTGGAAACACTCAGCAGGTCAGGCAGCACCTGTGGAGCGAGAAACAGAGTTAACGTTTCAGGCTGATGACCTTTCAGATAGGAATTATAGGAAGTTAGAGATTTAACAGTTTATAAGCAAGTACAGAGCCCGGGAAAGGGGGAGGGGAAGAACAAAAGTGATGGTCTGTGATAGGGTAGGAGGGCAGCAGTGATTAAATGACAAAAGGGGGTGGTTATGCGACAAGTAAAGAAACAAGAGATGGGTCTAGAGGAGGTGTAAATGGCAACAGCAGAACCATTAGCAGCGCCCACTGTCGGAGAAAGTGGGAGCGGTGGTGTCAGCAGATTGCTCAGTGGTTACCGTCACAACTAAGGGTCGTTAGTCAGGCTTTAGTTACATTGACTAATAACTATTAGATTTTATGTAACTGTTCTACAGTGTAATATTAAATCCCAAGATGACACGCAAATAATGCAACCTGGTCCCCAGACCCGAAGTGATCCCTCTGGGCTGCCTGTGTGCCTGTGGACTTCCGTCTGTCCACGAGAGGTTAATCCAACTAATAGAAGAAATATGTCCCATTCTTATTGGGCTACCTTGAGCTACATCTGCCCACAACATAGAAAAGCGTAGATCCTACTGACGTAATAAAACTCACTACGCACTTGGTTCGAGTATAAAGCAAGGCTTTAATCAACTTGTTTCAAAACATGGAGGTCTAGTTGTACTTCACTAGTTCCTGTCTTACAAAATGTCCCTGAGCAAGCTGGGCCCATGCCCGAGTATTTAAACTCCTTGGACGGTGCCACCAGCTGGCCGTCCAGTGTTATTTCATGAGTCGCTTCTTCATGATGATGAGATTTATAACACCTACATTTTTAGGTGTTTACCCAGCTTATAAACTATTCAGCTTTTGCCTCTGCTCTCCAAGCTTTGTTTACAGTACAGTAAGTGCGTAGCTTGTCTCTTACTGTGGTATGTGCTGACTCGGAATAGAGACAAGATTCTGTGGCCTCTTTCTCCCTATATAATAATGCAAACCGAAGTGAAAGAGTGCTGGAACAGTTTGACCAGTGAATCATCTTAATGCATTCGAACATTCCACCCTCTTGACCCAGAATTTGAGCAATCACTCTGGGTCAATTAACTTTCATTCTGGCTTTGCCTTGGATCATCTCCGAGTTTGCAGTCGATTACTAAGCACACCGAACATGTATGCATTGCTCCAATGGTTCCTTTGGTCTTATTTCATATGGTGATAATTATCTGTGAGTTCCCCTGTACTCCACGCTTGGGAGAGCTCTCTGCTGACATGGCTCCTTGTTTTCCTCTTTCATTTTGTATGGGCTTCTCTAAGCAATATGTACACGATAATGACCAGGACCAATATACAGCATTGGAAAATAACTAACCGTTGTGAAATCATTCTTCTCCATGGGAGCACTGAGATGTCATTTACGTGCTCCAACCATGATTTCCATCCCAGCGCCTCAATCTCGGGTACCAGATTTTGATTTTCCTGATGAGGCTGGTCCAGGTATTTTACTGAGATCTCGGTTCGTTCTATAACCTCTCTTAGTTTTAGTGTCAGGGGGGCTTGGATATCCATATCGAATCAACAGTTTGTCAATGGCTGAGAGCATAGCACCGTGCACTGTGATGTTAGTAACATCATGCTTGGTCACTGGTATCAGGACCTCATGGTCGCTCTTGGTGGCCTGGTAGGTTCAAAGCAGAAAGAGGAGTGGGTGACAGGGCAGGTGGGGGGTCCATACTCAGAAGAGGCTGCGGCCGTAGTGACACAATAACGTCCCTGTCCGACACAACTGTTTAGTAATTACCTCAGCAGTTTTTCTTTTTTCTCTCAGGTCATATCGACACATCCATGTATCTTTGATTAAAGAACATCCTACCATGCCTGGCACTGTCCATGTTTCATTTATTTGTACCACATATGGTGGGATGGGCTGATATTCCTTATGCATTTGCTCCTCCAATATCCCAACTGATTCTACTGTCCATACTTTTATGGAGACTTGGGTCTCTAGTGTTGGCAGGGCAAGAATGATCCCTACCAGGCCTTAGGTTTATCATGGCCTGGGTGAGACAGAGCCTATACTTTGCCCAACCTTCTGAGTTCACAAGTGGGAAGCGTGGAAGTGATCACGTTCCATTCTGCCAGCTGTTTATCTGATACAAAGGTGGGGACGAGGTTCTTTTCAATATCATCCAATCTCTGCTGTATCTGGGAAGGAAGGAAGGAATGCCTCATATATATTACAAACAACCCCCTTTGAGGTATCGCTTGATGCCTGAGTATTCTCTTGGATGGGTGCATTAATTCTGTCCTAGAATCTTTGTTCATTTGACACTAGCTCCGTCACTGAGAACAACATTTGTCTAACCTCCCCTCCCTGCTCATCCAACAGCAGAAACTCCTTTAGCAACATTCCTTTAAGCTGCTGCTGCAGCTTTTCATCACTCTCAGCCAAGGACTGAATGTCCATCTTATTTCACCCGGGAGTGCGTCCCCGGCTCCGATACCCAACCTTCACCCACTGCGCCCGCCCCCGATACCCAATCTTCACCCACTGCCCCCGCCCCCGGCGCCAATACCCAACCGTTCACCCACTGCCCCCCGCCCCCGGCTCCAATACCCAGCCTTCACCCACTGCCCCCGCCCCCGGCTCCAATACCCAACCTTCACCCACTGCCCCCCACCCCCGGCTCCAATACCCGACCGTTCACCCACTGCCCCCCACAGCCCCCCCGCCCCCGGCTCCAATACCCAACCTTCACCCACTGCGCTCCGCCCCCCGGCTCCAATACCCAACCGTTCACCCACTGCCCCCGCCCCCGGCTCCAATACCCGACCGTTCACCCACTGCCCCCCACCCCCGGCTCCAATACACGACTGTTCACCCACTGCCCCCCACATCCCCCCCGCCCCCGGCTCCAATACCCAACCATTCACCCACTGCCCCCGCCCCGGCTCCAATACCCAGCCTTCACCCACTGCCCCCGCCCCCGGCTCCAATACCCAACCTTCACCCACTGCCCCCCGGCTCCAATACCCAACCTTCACCCACTGCCCCCCGCCCCCGGCTCCAATACCCAACCTTCACCCACTGCCCCCGCCCCCGGCTCCAATACCCAACCTTCACCCACTGCCCCCGCCCCCGGCTCCAATACCCAACCGTTCACCCAATGCCCCCGCCCCCAGCTCCAATACCCAATCATTCACTCACTGTCCCCGCCCCGGCTCCAATACCCAACCTTCACCCACTGCCCCCGCCCCCGGCTCCAATACCCAACCTTCACCCCCTGCCCCCGCCCCTGGCTCCAATACCCAGCCTTCACCCACTGCGCCCCGCCCCCCGGCTCCAATACCCAACCTTCACCCACTGCGCCCTGCCCCCCCCCCCGGCTCCAATACCCAACCATTCAACCACTCCCCATCTTTCATGGCATCAGGAGGGCAATGGAGTAGAGGACTGATTACCCTCACTTGTGGTGGTGTGGGCTGGAGGTGAGACTCGATCCGGGAAGTTCTGGAGCATGCGCTCTATCAACTGTTTGTAAAAAGTTATATATGTCGGGTTGCAAAGTTCTCTGGCATGGACACATTATTAAAGTTAAACATCAGCGGAAATATTTCATATGGGACATCATTCTATAGAGATTGTCCTCTATTGAGAGCTATTAGTCCATTAGTGGGTCCCTTTTCCACGAAGAGGCAGGCGGGTATGGAGTTATTTCCTTTGGCACCTCTTTCTTTTGTATTTGTAGCTGTTGTGTACGTACCTTTAAGAGAAGAACTGATTCTATACTGCAGTACCGGCAGTGACCACCCCTGTATATAAAGCCATAGCAGGCTTCTGTACTTCAGTCTTGAATTACTCTCTGTTCAGTAAATACCTGTTTTATTGTTCTCCTACATTCTGAGTATTATTGATCCTCGGACACTACACTGGCGATGGGCAGGTTTGAACTCACCTGCAGTACTGCATCACCTCACGGGAATCTTTTCCCTGAAGAGAAGCTTCTTGGAGGTCGAAGTCAGAACGGCGGGCGTCGACCGCGGGCAACCGCCCAGGGATCCATCGGAGAGTTGCAGGGGAGGCTGTGGAGAGCTGGGCCTGGCTCCCCAGTTGAGGTGTTCCAGCAAGTCGTGCTGGTAGCAGGTAGTGCGCTGACCCTTCTGGACTGCGGCGGGCTCGGGCTCGATCGAGCGGCTCTGCAAAGGGGCCATGCAGCATCGTCGGGAGGAAGAGAGAAAGAGAGGGTAGAGCGCACAGGGCGCGGTCGGTGCTCAAGAACAGGGCAGCGTGGAGAGGATAGAACGCGGGGAAGGAAAAGTGAGACGCGCCGAAGCCGCGGGTCGCCGCCATTACCCTGTAGAACGCTAGGAGCAGCGTGGCAGCAAGGGGAAGAAGGAAAAGCGTGGGAGGCGCCATTTATTCCACTGGGGAAGAAGGAAAAGCGCAGGAGGCGCCATTTTATTACATTGGGGAAGAAGCAAAAGCGCGGGAGGCGCCATTTTAAATCACCCAAGATGCCGAAGAGTGGCAGTATCACTGCTTTCGACAACGAGGTAGAAGACTGGACCACGTATGTGGAAAGAATTGAAGTGTACTGCAATGCCAATGAGGTGGCCGATGGAAAGAAGGCATCGGTATTATTAAATGTGATGGGCGCGAGAACGTACGGCCTATTGCGGAATTTAATTACCCCAGCTAAACCAATGGAGAAAAGTTTTGAAGAGATTGTTAATATCTTACAGGAACACCTAAACCCTACACCGCTGCTGATAGCAGAAAGATTCAAGTTCCATAAAAGAAACCAGCACAAAGATGAGAACAATGCTGACTATCTTACGGAACTATGCAAGTTATCGAAGCACTGCCAGTTCGGAGCAGGACTGGCAGATACCTTACGGGATAAGTTTGTCTGCGGGCTCCAGAGTGAAGGAACCCAGAAACGACTACTTTCGGAAAAGGACCTGACGCTAGAACAGGCTTTCAGCGTGGCAGTATCCTACGAAGCAGCAGCACGGGGAGCTGCGGAAATACAACAGACACCACAAGAATACAGCGCTAACGAAATGGCGTATGGAGCAGAAAAGTGCTATCGCTGTGGCAGAACAACCCATGATCAGAAGGTCTGCTGGTTTAAGGACAAAGTATGCAGGCAATGCGGGAAAATGGGACATATAGCAAGAGTCTGCAGGTCGGGAAAGAAAACCAACACTACAAGGACGACTAAGGAAAAGTACAAGAAAGTAAAGAAATTGACAGACAGTAGTTCGGAAGATCAGGAGAGTGATAATGACTCCGGGAGCAGGAGACTAAGTTGTCTAAAGTTACACAACGTGATCGCAAAGGAGGATCACCGAACCATTTGGGTCACCCTCATGATAGCAGGGTCCAAGTAAAGATTGAATTGGATACAGGATCAGCCCTAACTGTCATGAATCGACGAGACTATGAGTGGCTATTCTCACACGTACCCTTGAAGGACACGTCCATTGTATTGAAGACATACACGGGGCAAAAAGTCTACCCCAGAGGAAAAATAAGGGTGCCAGTTGAATACAACGGCAAGGAAACACAGAAACTGTATCTATATATACTACCGGATGGAGGACCACCACTATTGGGACGTGAATGGATCCAAAAAATACAATTGGATTGGCATTCCATTCAGGCGCTAACTGTGACTGATAAAAAGGATGATGACGTCACACCTGGATGACTGTCAAAAATTCTAACTGACGCGAAAGAGGTGTTCCAACAAGGACTTGGGACTCTAAAAGGAGTAACGGCAACGATAAAAATCGAAGATAATGCAAACCCAAAATTTTTTAAGGCCAGACCGGTACCTTACGCGATCCGCCCAGCCGTTAAAGCAGAGCTGGAGAGTCTGGAGCATTCGGGTGTGCTGTCCAAGGTGGACTGGAGTGAGTGGGCCACACCCATCATTCCTGTAATGAAGAAATCATTGAGCAGCACGCCTGGGGAACCGAAGAAGGTTCGCATCTGTGGGGACTTCAAGGTAACTGTGAACCCAGTCCTGCACACAGTACAATATCCACTTCCACGGATAGAAGATATTTTCACCTCACTATCTGGAGGGAAACGCTTTACAAAGATTGATCTGGCCCAAGCGTATCTACAAATGGAGGTGGAAGAAGCATCGAGGAAATACCTCACCATAAACACTCACAAAGGCCTTTACCAGTACAATCGACTGGTATTCGGGGTAGCATCAGCCCCGGCTATTTGGCAGAGGGCGATGGAACAAGTCCTGCAAGGGATCCCGGGGACCCAGTGTTATTTGGACGACATCCTGGTTACGGGCGAAAATGACAGTGAACACCTTGCCAACCTGGAGCAGGTGCTCACGAGATTACAGGAATATGGGCTACGAGCCAACCGCCCCAAATGCGAGTTCTTCAGGAGACAAATCTCGTATTGTGGCCACATGATTGATGAGGAAGGGTTGCATAAGTCGCCAGACAAGATTGAGGCTGTAGTCAAGGCTCCAGCACCGGAAAATGTGTCGCAACTGAGGTCGTTCCTCAGGTTGGTGAACTACTACCATAAGTTCTTGCCGAATTTATCTACATTCTGTACCCACTGAACGCCCTACTGCAAACTGGAGTAACATGGAAATGGAGTGATGAGTGTAAGCGTGCCTTTCAGAAATGTAAATGCCTAATCACTTCAAAAGAAGTATTGGCCCACTACAATCCAACACTACCAATTCGGTTAGCATGTGATGCATCTCCCTACGGCATCAGAGCGGTGCTGTCACACAAATTCCTTGACGGTTCAGAGAGGCCAATAGCCTTTGCGTCGCGCTCGTTAACCTCAGCCGAGCGTAACTACGCCCAGATTGACAGGGAGGCCCTCAGCCTAGTGTGGGGGGTGAAGAAGTTCAATCACTATCTGCACAGGCAGAAATTCACCCTACTGACTGATCATCAGCCACTGGTCTCCATTTTTAACCCAAAGAAGGGCGTTCCGGTGATGATGGCGCAACGGCTGCAAAGATGGTCACTTTTTCTAGGGGCACATCAGTACGACATAGAGTACAAGGGTACGAAACAGCATGGAAACGCTGATGGGCTGTCGCGACTACCGTTGCCTACGGTAGAGGAAGCACCTGCAGTGGACCCTGTTGAGATATTCCATGCGACCATAGTCGAATGTCTACCTGTTACAAACTCAAGTATAGAGAAGGAAACCCGAAATGACCCGACACACTCTCGGGTCTATGATTTGACGGTGAAGGGATGGCCAGCACATGGTGACTCACTGTTGCCGGCATTCTCGCCAAGGAGAGAACAGCTGCCAGTGTGCCGGGGGACCTAGATGTGTGGATCCTGAGTGGTAATTCCACCCAAGTTGAGAGATAGAGTGCTCAATGAGCTTCATGAGGGTCATCTGGGAGGGGTAAAAATGAAGAGCCTAACCAGGGCGTTTGTGTGGTGGCCGGGAATCGATAAAGAAATCGAAGATATGACCAAGAGATGCACAGGGTGCCAGAAAGTCCAAAACGATCCATCACAGGCCCTCTACATCCATGGGAGTGGCCCTCATCTCCATGGCAACGGGTACACATTGATTTTGCTGGTCCATTTATGGACTCAATGTTCCTAATCGCTGTGGACGCCCATTCAAAATGGCCAGAGGTCATCAAAATGTCCTCCACCGCCACGGAGAAAACTATTGCAGTCCTACGGACCATCTTCGCCAGGAATGGCTTGCCAGAACAGATTTGCTCCGACAATGGGCCACAGTTTGTGTCCGAGGATTTCCGGAGGTTTCTGAGGAATAATGGGGTGAAACATTACACATCTGCCCCATATCATCCAGCCACAAATGGATTGGCTGAGAGGTTTGTTCAGACCTTTAAAAAGGCAATAGAGGCAATGCATAATGACGACATACCACTACAACACAAGGTGGATAATTTCTTGTTTGCTTACCGGAATGCGACACATGCAGTCACCAACCAAACTCCAGCCATAATGTTCATCAACCGAAGGCTAAGATGTCGCCTGGATTTGCTCAAACCAAACATAAGACGAGATGTTGAGGATAAGCAATTCCAGCACATAAATGAGAAGCCAACCAGGAGCTTCAAGATAGGGCAACCAATCTTGGCCCGCGACTACCGAACAGAAAAATGGCAGCCAGGAATGATATGCACACAGCAGGGACCACTAATGTACACAGTGGATGTTGGAGAGAGCATCGTGAGACGCCATGCTGACCAGATTCTAGAGTCACAGGAACAAGCCAAACCCATACCACGAGCAGGTGCACCTGGTAATCAACCCGAAGTACAGATTGCGTCTACCTCAGAAGCAGTGGTATTGGAAGCTGACGAACCAACCAATGACAATGAGCCAGAATCAACTCCGCCGCAAGAACAGGATACTCGAGAAAGGCGTTATCCAGTCAGGATCAGGAAGCCTCCTCAAAGACTGAACTTATAAATGATTATTTCAGTTGATGTATATAGTACAGAGAAAATTGTAATTGTAATTAGTTATTATTTAGTTGTTAAATGAATGTTATGTACTGTTTATCTAAAAGGGGAGGAATTGTTGTGTATGTACCTTTAAGAGAGAACTGATTCCATACTGCAGTACCGGCAGTGACCACCCCTGTATATAAAGCCATAGCAGGCTTCTGTACTTCAGTAAATACCTGTTTTATTGTTCTCCTGCAGTCTGAGTATTATTGATCCTCGGACACTACAGTAGCCTTATGGCATTTATCTCTATGGGCGCATAAAAGTCACGGGTGCAGGTTGGGTAAGACCGAGGGATTACACTGATCGTTACAGTGGCAGGTAAATGCGCCATTTTCAGTCGGCCAAAACCGAGGCCAACATAGTCTGTGTCCTTGGACTGAAATCTTCCTGCTGTTTCCTATCTGATTCTACTTGGACGCCTCGCCTTCCCTTTCCCAGAATATGGCTGGTTGAAGTATCTCAGCTGGTGTATCCAGCAAGGTGATGGCTGAACATATAAAGGGACAACGGCCTAAAATGCATATCCCATGTCCTTCGGGCAGCCCGTAACTGGTGCTCATCACTGTTATGCTGCAAGCAGGGTCTCTGCACCAGCCACCACAGGGTGCGGTATATCGGGGCGATTGCTCGGGGCCAGAGGTGCTGGTAACTGCGCTAACTGCGTATGTTGATAGCGTACATTTGTCTTCCCAGCCCTGGTACCCTGGGCCGATGTATACTCCGTCCTTGCTTATCCACCCGGTTTGTACGTAAGGGGAAGCCATCAGGAAGATCACTGCTGTCACTGCCACCGCCCCGTGGACTCCTCGCCTTCTCATGATGGTATTTCTCTGCATCGCTGGGGTAACATCCACTCCAGACTGCTTTTCATACCTCATCAATTAGTACATTTTAGTATCAGCGTATATCTCACATATTGACTTATACTGTTTACTGCATCCGGAACTGATTTCTCATATTTACTTGTATTTCTTACTGAATTGGCTGTGTCTTTACTTTCGCTCTTGATTCCAGTCGATGGGGGTGTCATGCTGCCGGCATATTCGCCGGAGGCAAGCCACCGTGATAGTGCTGTGGGTCGAGCTCGAAGCTCCACCCCTGTCATGTTCCAGTATTATGGTGCACCTGCTGTCCACCTGACCTTTTAGCTCAGGTCCCTTGTAGGATTTTAATTGATGGGTTTGGACCCATCGGTCGCCTGATCGGTGCCACATTCGCTCGATAAATGTACGCCGACAGTCCGGCTTATATGCACTTGGGCTGACTTTATGCATTACTGGGTAGGGGCCTTCGACATTGGGCTGCTGCTTGTCTGGAGAAGGGTCGATACGGACCATCGCCTGGTCTCCTACGTTAATCTTTGTGGTGATGGGTTCCAGATATCCGGAGGGACCTGCTCGGGCGAACCCTAGATTTCGGGCCACCTTCAGCTGAGACTGGCCCGGTTGTTGCTGCAGCTTTTCCATTCTGTTGTCTATGTCCACCCAGTCCCATTGTGGCTCAGACATGTCGCCCGGCATCCAGACTTTGGGTAGGCACACGTTGCTGCCAGTCATAATCTCATACGGAGCGTCCTCTGTGCTTTTCCCTGGGTACCTCGGATAGCCATCGGAATCATTGGCAACAGGGTAGCCCATTGTGTGCCTGATTCAGTGAGAGCCTTTACCAATCTGCTTTTCACCGTGCGGTTCATTCTCTGCACGGACCCTGCAGCCCAGGGAATAGACGGGATGTGAAATCTGGATGTGGTACCCAACATTCCGCAGGTCTCGCTCATCACCGCTCCGGTGAAGTGAGTGCCTTGGTCCGATTCAGTTATGTAGGGCAGACCCCATCAGGTGAACACGTGCTCGAAAAGTACCTTAGCCGTTTGAGGGGCTGTATTCCTGCCAACTGGAAAAGCTTCTAGCCATTTAAAGAAAAAAACAGAATGACTTGCATTTCTACAGCGCCTTTCATGACCACCGGACTTTCCAAATCGCTTTACAGCCAATGAAGTACTTTTTTAAGTGTAGTCACTGTTGTAATGTAGGAAACGCGGCAGCCAATTTGCACACAGCAAGCTCCCACAAACGGCAATGTGATAATGACCAGATCATCTGTTTTTAGTGATGTTGATTGAGGGATAAATATTGGCCAGGACACCGGGGATAACTCCCCCTGCTCTTCTTCAAAATAGTGGCCAGGGAATCTTTTACGTCCACCTGAGAGAGCAGACGGGACCTCGGTTTAATGTCTCATCTGAAAGACGTCACCTCCGGCAGTGCAGCACTCCCTCAGCACTGCACTGGAGTGTCGGCCTAGATTTTTGTGTTCAAGTCTCTACCACCACCAAGGCCTACTCTTTGCCTCGTGGGGTTCTTTGTAGCGGTCCGATGTAGTCAATCAACTGTGCGTTGGTATGGGGTCATCCGTAAGGGTCCCGGTGCATCGCACACACGGCTCCCTTGAGCGGAGAGGCCGGACACCGTCGGGCTGTATTTCCCCCAGTGTTGTGGGGTTGGGGCTGAGCTGTTTACTGGGGAGGTGATGTTTATGTGTCCACTCTGGGGTGGAGGGAAATGCTGAGGAAGAGAAGGATCAGGCTGGTCTGAGTGTTTCCTCAGGGATTCTATTTCCTGTCTCACAGCATCTATCAGAGAGTCAGATTTTTCTCTCTGCTCTTTTCATCAGTAGTGACCACCCCCTGGTTGCCCACTTCGGCAATCCCGAAAACTATGGTTCCTTTTCTGCAGGTCCAGCACTCCAGAGCTGCCCTTACATTTCTAGTCATCGGTGGGAATTGTGAACTTTCCTCATGCTTCCAGGGCCCCGGGGCCTCTCGGCCTGTATATTATGCATTCTAGCTGTTCCCGGTTTTGTTCTTATTTGCTCGTGTTTACGGCAAACCATCCCAGTACTCAGGGCTCACTCTGGGTGATGATTGCAGGACCATACATATCACTAATTGCTCCCTATTGATCCCTGACTCCCCCTATCAGGTACTGAACCCACAATTTCATGCAATCCAGCCCTAAATCATCCCTTACTATGGTAGGGAAAGCAGCCTTGTATCGGTGCCACATTCGCTTGATAAATGCTCCTAGTACCTCGTCACGTCCCTGTTTACATTCCAACAAACACTGGGCAGGATTTTCATTGAGGAGGTGGGTGGGAGGCGGGACTATAACTTTCGGGGTTGTAGTCCCGTCTCCATCGAGTTGTAGCCAACCCACGTGATTTTGACTTGATTGCCCTTGTTGAGCCTGCCCAGTGGGCTCAGCAGGCCAATTAGGGGCCACCCGGCAACAGGTGACATCACAGATTGATATTTCATCTGTCAAGACCTTTTGACAGATGAAATATCAGCGTTTGACAGCTGTTTGAAGCTGTCAAACACTGGCAATCTGTACTCCAGGTGAATTCCTTCCTCTCAGGATGATTTAGAGATCTCTTCGGAACAGAAAGCTGAATGCTGGAACTTTTGACAGATCGCGGCCATTCTGCTTTCTGTGCCGGTGAGATGAGGGACTCCCGAGATCTGAAGGAATGAAGGCTGTAAAGATAAGTAAAACTTCTTTAAACACTTTACACACACCAAACACACTTACCTCTGCACCCATCACTCACCTGAACACCGGACATCTCGGCCCCTCCAAGCCCTTCAGCCCGACGGCCCGCCTCGCTAACTTGGCGTGGAATTCCACACTTCAAGAATGAAAATAGGGATTAGGCTAAAAACTGCCTGTTAACTACCTGTTAACAGGCAGTTAATTGGCACTAATCCCCTTCCCGTCTCGGGGAGGCGGGTCCCAGCGCGGGTCGGGTACCCGCCTCCTTTGAAACTGGCATGGAGGCGGGCTGGGTTCGTGCCCCCCCCGATTTGGGGATTTTAACCCCCCATACACCTCCAATCCTGCCCCCACGACCCAATGAAAACCCTGCCCTTTAGGTCTGTTCTATTTGACCCTTCCCCGGTTCCCGTCGCTTTCTGCAATTCTGGTTCCTTCCCAATCTACCTTTCCTTTCCCAACCTCCAGTGGCAATGCTTCATACACTCCAGGGCTGCAGAGGACAAGTAAGAGTTTCACTGATTCCTTTTCATCACACCATGAAGTTCACTTGCTTGCTGCACTGCTGCCAGACTACTGCTGGGCTCTTTATTTTTAATTTGTGGGATTCCAATGGCCATGCCCTGGAGTTGGGTAGTGTCGAAAGAAATGTTATTAACCTCCTACTTTGTTCCCTTTTTTTTAAATCAGTTTTTAGTATCTTTACTGGCATCATTTGCCCTGTGGGAGTGTCAGGAGGTTCCGTCTCCGGAGATGCTCTCTCCTGTTCTCTCTCTCTCACTCTGTCTCTCTCATACTGATGAGCAGCTGCCGCTAAGTCAGGGTAATTTACCTCCTCCCAGGAGGAGTTATCACCAGCAGTCTGACTCGCAGTTACAGCGGGCATCATGCCTTTTTTCTGCTTCAGCCTTTCCTCTACCTCCTGTATTATGAACCGACCGTGTATCATCTCCCTTTCCTTCGATACTCCGTTGGTCCTCCCACCTCCGTTTCAGGATCGCACGTAGTCCACTGCCCGATTCTTCCACCCTTTGTTCCAACATCTTATTTAAACCCTTCTCATTTTTGCTGCGCTTTGCATGGAGGGGTATGGGGAGAGAGCGGGAGTATGGTATTGAGATAGAGGATCAGCCATGATCATATTGAATGGCGGAGCAGGCTCGAGGGGCCGAATGGCCGACTCCTGCTCCTATCTTTCTATGTTTCAATGTTCCTAATTGTCTGGACTTCCTTGCACCTTCGGTTTGAAGTTTGACTGAAGTGGCTGAGGTTGTGCTTTCTCTGGCTTTTTGGTCTCATTGTTTTTCCAGGCTCTGGCTGCGACAGCTCTCGGCTTCTAATTGTCTTTTTAGTTTTATTATTAGCAGTCCTTGCCAGAGCACAATCGCAACTTTCCTTTTTTTCTTTTACAAACACTTCTCTTTGGTTAGTCTTTTAACCACCTCCTCTAGCTGCTTTATATTTTCTGTTTGCTCCATCAAGGGGGTGCGCGAACCGAACGATTATTCCCCCACCCTATCCCCCGGTGGGAGACCTCCCCTCCCGGCGAGCTCCGAGTCCAGGGATTTCAGGCCTGAAGATGAACAGCAGACACCAGAGAATGAGGACAAGTGTCATCGAGTCATAGAACCTTCCAGCACAGAAGGAGGCCGTTCGGCCCGTCGTGCCTGTGCTGGCTCTTTGAAAGAGCCGTCGTGCTCAGTCCCACCCCCCGCTTTTTGTCCGTAACCCTGTGAGTTCCTCGTCCTCCAGAACCGTCCAACTCCCTTTTAAAGTTATTGATGGAATCAGCTTCCACCACCTGTTCAGGTCGAGCGATCCCGATCCCGACAACTCTCTGAGTGAAAGAATTTCTCCTCATCTCCCCTCTAGATCTTTCACCAGTGATTTTAAATCTGTGACCTCTGGTTATTGACCCACTCACCAGAGGGAATAGTTTTTCTCGATCTACTCCATCAAAACCTCTCATCATCTTGTAAACCTCTGTGAGGTCACCTCTTCACCTTCTCTGTTCCAAGGAGAACAGTCCGAACTCTTCCAACCTCTCCTCATAACTGAAGTCCCTGATCCCTGGTAACATCCTGGTAAACCTCCTCTCTGCCCTTTCTAAGGCCTTGACATCTTTGTGAAGTGTGGGGCCCAGAATGTCCACAATACCCCAGCTGAGGCCTAACCCGTGAATTATAAAGTTCCAGCCTGATCACTTTGTTTTTATATTCTATTCCTCTATTTATAAATCCAAGTAACCCACAGGCTTTTTTAACCACCTTATCAACTTGTCCTGCCACCTTTAAGGGTTTGTGTACATGGACACCAAGGTCTCTCTGCTCATCTACACTTCTCCAGATTGTGCTATTTATAGTTCACTGTCTTTCCATATTAGTCCTCCCAAAGTGCATCACTTCACACTTCTCCACATTGAACTCCATCTGCCGTGCTTCTGCCCATTTCACCATCCTGTCTGTGTCATCCTGAAGTCTACAACTATCCTCTATCTACTACTTTGCCAAGTTTTGTATCATCTGCAAACTTTATAATGCTGCTCCCTACACCCACGTCTAGGTCATTTATAAAGTAATGGACCCAAAACTGAACCTTGGAGAACACCACTGCAAACTGCCTCCCAGTCTGAAAAACATCCATCCACCAGCACCCTCTGCTTCCTGTCACTGAGCCAATTCCGTATCCAGACCGCCACTTTCCCCTTAATTCCATGGGTTTCCATCTTCTTAATAAGCCTCCTGTGTGGCACTTTGTCAAATGCCTTTTGATCGCCCCTGTATAAAACATCTACTGCTCTACCTTGATCAACCTTCTCTGTTACCTCATCAAATAATTCAATCAAGTCAGACACGATTTGCCTTTAACAAATCCATTTTGATTAACCTATGCCTTTCCAAATGGAAGTTTACTTTGTCCCTGATAAGGGTTTCCAATAACTTCTCCACCACCGATGTTAGGCTGACTGGCCTGTAATTTCCTGGTTTACCCCTCTCCCCTTTCTTGAATGGGTAATTTTCCGGTTGGCAACCAGTAACTAGTGGGGTGTCACAGGGATCAATGCTGGGGCCTCAACTATTTACAATCTATATTAATGACTTGGATGAAGGGACCGAGTGTACTGTATCTAAATCTGCTGATGATACAAAGATAGGTGGGTTAGCAAGTTGTGAGGACACAAGGGGGTCGATTTTAACTCAGCCGTGAGGTGGGCTTTGAGGCGTGTGGGGGGTTAAAATAGCAAAAACTGGGCGTCGGGACCCCCCCCCGCCGCCTGGTTCCTGACCCCGAGCCATTTTAACCCAGGTGTGTCTGATGGTCCCGAATCAGTCCCGCCTCCAACAAGTGGGACTGGTCTTTAAGGCCGTTAATCAGCAATAATTGGCCTTTATAATCCCATTTTAACAGGCCCTTGCATTCTTAACCCTTTTCCCACATAAAACACGCCTGGTGGGGATCACGCCTGTGAAACCTGGCATGAGCACTATTGGCTTGCTGACTATCAGCTGCAGGTCAACCATTAAAGAGGAGATTTGATCAGTCATCATTTGCAGGTGGCAGGACTTTGTTGTTTCAGGCCTGGGGCAACTTTTACCAGGCTTAACCACACCTGTGGAAGGTTGGAGCCTCACACACATCTCCAGTGTGACCTCCTGGGAAACCCCGCTCGCCACCTTCACTCAGCACTTCCTCAACAGAGGCATATACCAGAAGCATGGGAGCCATTTATTTCCTTCCCTTCTGGGCATTAGATGAGCTCGAACACCAGCCGCGGCACCAGCAGAACCAGGAACAACAGCAGCAGCAACAGGAGCGCCAGGCTGCTGCTCACCCACCTGAGGCAGCACAGGCCAGAAGGGGCCAGCGCTTGGAAGTGGCTTTAGAGCACCTTGCTGCACACCAGGGAGGCCATGGGGACCTGTATCTGCACTGGCAGTCCTACTCAGAAGGACTTCCATGAAGGTCTGGTTTCTCTGTTCAATAGATGCCCATCGCTCCTCAAGAGATGTCATTCTATTATGAACACTCACCATGTTTTCCATACCCTGGCGACTTATCTCCTCCATGGAGGTTGCCATCCTTTCCATGGTGATGCGTTCATGCGCCAATGACTCCACAAAGGCTCTGCTCATGTTTGCTATGGACTCCTCCATTCGCTCCACACTCACATCGACCCTGGAGACAAAACCTGCCAGAGACTCCTGCATCTGTTCCTGTCCTTATGGATGGACCCAGAGGCAGTGGGTCGACGTGCAGCTGAGCCGAGCTGACAGAGTCCTGCGCCCTCCGACTAGGACTCTCCACTGCTGTCCCTGTCTCCACAATCTGCTGATGCTCACTTGTGAGCTGTGATACACCAGGTGACAACACTACTCTGTGTCCCGAAGGTCCCACCGAGGTGTGAGTGTCGGTGCTGGGTGCGCTGAATTCTGCTGACGCTGCGCCCTCAGAGGTTGCAGATTCCTCTGAGGAGTCTGAAAGCTCAGGCTCTTCTCCTGGACAGTGGGGATGGGGGCTCTCGATGGTCCTGTGGGGAAGTAAAGGAAAGAGTCAGAGATGTGATGCCAAGGTTACATGCACATTGCATATTGCAGATGATCATAGGTCCATCTGTTATAGCTTCAGAATCATTATCAGCGACTCATGCAATGTCAATGAGAGAGATGGAAAACTATTCTGTCACCAGCTTGCTGTGATGCGCCCGTCTGTCCGTCCCCCACTTGCGCCTCATCCTCCAGTCCTACGATCTCCAGGACCGCCTCCTCCCAGGGGGTGAGGTGGGCTACTGAGGGTGGCCCTCCTCCTGTCCTCGCTCGTTCTCTTTTATTGTGAGCTCTCTTTTCCTGCAATGAGGGAGACAAGTGGAGTTTGAGTGAGAATGAAGGAGTGAGTGTAGAGAATCCATAGCATAGATGCTTAGAAGGAGACAAAGATGGAGTGAGGTGGCAAGACCAAGGGCCCTCCCTGTGTGTTGTCAGTTGTTTTCATAGCATCAGAGTGATAGGGAATGTGAGGGCTGCATAGTCGAATAGTTAGGTGAATGTGAGCATAGAAAGAGAGGGAATGGGTAAGGGTTCATGGATGTCAGTGTCAAGTGGGATGTGGAGGAAGAGATTGCTAAAGCTGAGTACTGGTGAGGAGAGGCAATGGAGATCAGATTGAGAGTGATGGGAAATTCATACTCTCTTTTCCAGTGTGCTGAAGGTCATGAAATCTCTTCCTGCACTGTATCCAGGTTCTGTGGGTAGCCGATAAGGAGTTGACCTCCTCTGCCACTTGCAGCCACGCAGCCTTTGTTTGCTGGGGAGGCATCTTCCTCCCTGATGAAGGGAAGAGCACCTCCTTGTGAGCTCTTGCTCCCTCCACTAAAGCCTGCAGGGCAACGTCGTCAAAATGGGGTGCAGACCTCGGTCTTTCTCTTGCCATTCTGCTACCAGCTCAGTGTATCAGCAAATGCCAAAAGGTTGGCAGCCTGCAGAAGAAGCAAGGCTTGTTGCAGACCCTAAATGCAGCAGCAATAATGACGTCATAATGGCCCAGAAATTTGGGTCGGGGGCTTCCCGCGGGTGTAAGCCCCCGACCTGCACTTACCTTGCGCGCCGGCCATTGAGCTGTGGGCCTCTGTGGAATTCTGATCCGGGGCCTGGTCCAGCTGCCGGCGTGCAGTGCTTGCGTATCCCAGGGGCGCAGTTAGTTCAAAGTGTCCCCTGGGATCACGTGGGCCATGGGGAGCCAATCGGAGCAGGGAATGCTCCATTCATAAGATTGACAGGAAGAGCTGTCAAAACTTATAAATACTACGGCCCCAAAACAGCACTAAATCTTCAAATAATTTTTTTTTTTAAATCACATTTTTTAAATAAACTATAAATTACATGAAATAACTATTTTAAACAATAATTTAAATTTTTGAAAAAAATAATTTTATTTTCTAACGGGGTGAAAAATAAACTTACCTTGCTTTAAAGTATTTAAAAATAATAAACCTGTGGAAAAAATGTTTTAATTTTAATTAATTCACCACTTTGTAAAAAGCAGGCCTTACGCCTGCTTTTTAAATGTGTAACTTCTGCAGGCTTACCCTCCCGGTAAACCTGGAAAAAAAAAACGAAGTTCGATGCGCACGTGCAGCCTCTCCTGCGCACGCGTTCGAACTCTGACCCCTTCTTTCAGGGGAACGGAAGTGCCGGTTTCCCGTGCATGCACAAAACCGGCACTTCCATTGGGCCTACGGGTGAGTACCCCGTGCGTACTCACCCGTGGAGACCTGAATTTCTGGGCCATTATGCGACTTTCTGACTGGAAATACTCATTTGCCAAGAGTTCCCACAAGTTAGAAATCAATTGGCCAATTGAGTTAAAATTGCATCAATCTCACACACCCATTTAGATTCGTGTGGGAAACACCAAATTCGGGGAACCCTACAATTCCCCGCACCTGAGTTGAAATCGACCCCACAGAGTCTGCAAAGGGATATAGACAGGTTCAGTGAGTGGGCAAAAATTTGGCAGATGGAGTATAATGTGGGAAAATGTGAGGTTATCCACTTTGGAAGGAAGAATGAAAAAGCAAGTTATTATTTAAATGGAGCGAGACTACAAAATGCTGCGGTACAGAGGGATCGGGGGGTCCTAGTACATGAAACACAAAAAGTTAGCATGCAGGTACAGCAAGTAACTAATAATAATTCAACTTTATTGTCATTGTACAATGCACAACGAAATGTGATCTTGCAAGCTCCCATGAGTCCAGTACAAATAACATTAACATTAAATGTAAATAGCACCGTCCTGGGAGAAGCAAAGCCGCTGCGTCTGTGCGCGCCGCTATTCCATTTCCACCATTCCTCCTGTCCGACAGTCTTCAGCCCAACGCCCGGGCCTGCTCACCAGCCGCCCCTCCTCAGGGCTCCTTCCGTGACCTTCTGCACCTGGTCTTCCCTGATGGTCACCCCTCCAGGTACTAACCAGGCCTGGCTTTTAGCTTAGCTTCCAAGCCTTGCCAGTGACCCTGTCCCTAGTCCCAGGAACAGGAACTAGGAAGGCTAATGGAATGTTGGCCTTTATTGCAAGGGGGTGGAGTATAAAAGTAGGGAAGTTTTGATGCAACTTTACAGGGCGTTGGCGAGACCGCACCTGGAGTACTGCGTACAGTTTTGGTCTCCATATTTAAGGATGGATATACTTGCATTGCAGGCAGTACAGAGAAGGTTCACGAGGTTAATTCCTGGGATGAAGGGGTTGACATATGATGAAAGGTTGAGCAGGTTGGGCCTATACTCATTGGAGTTTAGAAGAATGAGAGGTGATCTTATTGAAACATATCAGATTCTGAGGGGGCTTGACAGGGTAGATGCTGAGAGGATGTTTCCCCTAGTGGGGGAATCTAGAACTAGGGGGTGATGTAAGAAAAAGGAGACTTACCATCAAGTAACTTTAAAGTAAGCTTTAAGTAACTTATAAACACACTATATACAAGAGAGGTCTTTACCATGCCTCTGGTAGAAGCCTCTTACAATACTGAACAGACCAGTATTTATACCAGTCCAACAGGAAGTGACATTTACAGGAAGTGAGGTAATTACACAGTTCATAGTTCACAGGAAGTGATGACATAACTTCCCGGAAGTTAGCATTTTTATCACATTCTTCCCTCCTGCAGGATTAGGAGGCTGTGGTCTACCTTTTGGTCCGTAGCCGCCGAACAAGGAAGAGTCGCACCCGTTTGGATTCCCGTCGTAGAGGGTCGCTGGTCCGCTTACATGCGGTTGGCCATTGGTCAGAGTCTGTGTGGCCTGGATTGCCCTGTGAAGGGTCGGGGAGATCATGGCTTCGAGTACGAGCCCCAATAGGTTCAAAGTCGGACTGCCTCTGTTCAGAGGGAGGTGCAGAGCTGGTCTGTGGCGGATCAGTACTTTCATGCGCGGTACTGGGAGGGTCGTAACCTTGAGCACGGGGTTCTACCGGCACCAAGCTAGTTGGTGTCCGATCAGGATCCTGGAGAGGGGTACCCGATAGGTCCCAAGAGTTTCCTGGTGAAATGCCATCACCCGATGTCCCACTAGGTCCTGGTGGGCAGGGAGCCAGATCCCGTAATGATACGGTAGATTCTCGGCCGTCGGAATATCGTATGTTTGCATAGGTGGGGTTGGCATCGGTTAGTTCGACCTCGTCTACAAGAGGGTCATTTTTAGACGTCCGAACGTATCTTCGGAGTAATACAGGTCCAGGAGTAGTTAGCCATGACGGGAGTGATGTTCCATGAGATGAGCGACGCTGGAATCCAAAGAACCGCTCATGAGGTGTAGTATTTGTGGCTGTAGAAAGCAGGGACCGTATAGAGTGCAATGCATCCGGAAGCACTGTTTCCCATTGCTGGTCTGGTAGGCCCCGAGATCTTAAAGCGAGACGTACGGAATTCCAGATGATACCGTTATACCTCTCTACCTGCCCATTTCCGATGGGATGGTATGGTGTTGTTTTGCTTGTAGCAATTCCCCGTTCTGAGAGGTAGTCCTTGAGTTCCCTTGACATAAAGGATGGACCCCGATCTGAGTGAATATAAGCCGGCATGCCACAGAGAGAAAATACCTGCTCAAGGCAGCAGATTACTGTGGACGCCAGCATATTGGAGCAGAGGAAGGCAAACGGAAAACGTGAATATTCGTCGATCATGGTGAGCAAATATGTGTTCCGAGTTGAAGAGGGCACTGGGCCCTTAAAATCGATGCTAAGTCGTTGCATCGGTTGGGTTGCATGTATGAGTATACCATCTGAGGGGCGGAAGAACTGAGGTTTTAATTCCGCACAAAGCCGGCATTCTGAGCATATTTTTTTTACATCTCCAGTGGAAAAAGGGAGATTCCGTGATCGTACGAAATGTAGCATGCGCGTAACGCCAGGATGACACAAACCATTGTGGACATCCATGAGAGTGGAGGATGACATAGTGGAGCAGAATGCCCGTGTGAGGGTGTCCGGGGCCACATTCTCCTTGCCAGGCCGATAGAGAATGGTATAACCAAAAGAGGCCAGTTCCATCCTCCAAAGTTGTATTTTATTATTCTTAATTTTGGTTCGTTTTCGATTATCGAGCATGAAGGCGACTGATCGTTGGTCCGTGATCAATGTAAAATGCTGGCGAGCTAGAAAATGGTTCCACTTCCGTACTGCCTCTATGATGGCTGTGGCTTCTTTCTCAACCGGAGGATAATGTAGCTCGGCACCTTGTAAGGTCCTGGACATAAATGCTACAGGACGACCTTCCTGATTCAGAGTAGCCGAGATCGCCACCTCCGAGGCATCACATTCAACCACGAAAGGGAGATTCTCATCGATGGAGTGAAGAGCCGCTTTCTCCAACTGTTTTTTGAGAAGGTTAAAGGCTGCAACAGCCGCTGTTCCCAGTGGAAATGATCTAGCATGCAGCAAGGGTTGGATTTTGTCCGAAAAATGAGGAATCCATTTAGCGTAGTATGCAAACAGACCGAGAGCCCGACGTAAAGAAGCCGGATTCTTAGGTGACGGGAGCTCTTGGAGCGGGCGAAGTCTTTCTGGGTCTGGCTTAATGATACCATTGCCTACGCAGTAGCCAAGGATGTTGATGGTCGGTTGCGACTCAACAGATTTGGATTCATTCAGGGTCAAATTACGGCGATGGAGGGCATCCCGAAATTTTTGGAGGTTGGAGTCGTGTTCCTGTTGATCGTGACCTGCAATGGTAATGTTATCAAGATAGGGAAAAGTGTCCCTTAGGTTTTCCTGCTTAACCAGGCCATCCATTGCCCGTTGAAAGACAGCCACTCCATTAGTAACCCCGAATGGGAGGCGACGAAATTGGTACAGCCGTCCATTAGCCTCAAAGGCTGTGTACTGCTTATCTGAGACCTTCAAGGGTAACTGATGATAGGCACTTTTTAAATCGTAAGTTGAGAACACTTTGTATTCGGCCAGTTTATTAACCATATCATCAATGCGTGGCAATGGGTAGGCGTCCAAGTCGGTATATTGATTGATGGTTTGCGAATAATCGATGCATAGTCGCTGTTTGTGAGGTTTTAGAGGGTTCTTGACAATGACGACTTGAGCCCGCCAGGGCGACGAACATGGTTCAATGATATCCTCTGCTAGAAGTCGAGAGATTTCAGCCGCAATAAAAGATTGGTCTCCCTGATTAAAGCGCCGCGATTTTGTTATTATCGGTTGGCATTGAGGCGGAATACTGGCAAATAATGAGGGTTCATCAAGTGAAGCTGCTGATAATGCACAAAATGGTAATTTAGATGGTATATTAGAAATAGTAAGTCCGGGTTTGGATCCACCAAACTCAATGGTGAGTTTCTTATGCTGTTTTTGGAAGTCCAGCCCTAAGAGGAGATCACTACATAAGTCTTTGAGCACTGAAAGTCGGGTGGAGGGATACATACGACCATGAAGTGTCATATCAACAACACAAAAGCCGGAGATTCTGGTATTAAGTGATGACTGGGCCATCGCAATTGCCTGGTCCGATGGGAAGACATGTAGTTTCAATTTCGCAACAATCTGTTCCTTAATGAAACTATCAGTACTTCCTGAGTCAATTAAGGCATCTAAGGTATGCCCTTTAATTGAAATTTTTGTGGCTGCCTGAGACAGGTTCTGTGGGCAAGCAGCTGTAATTGGTGTCGTTGCACAGAGAGTGGCTAAAACTCTCGGTGTGCTTCTTCGGGAGAGAGCTCGAGAAGAAGCTTGATAGGTCCTAGCTGGAGCATCTTGATAGGCCCTAATTGGGGCAGTTCGGTAGGCCTTAGCTGGATTGGCCCTCGTAGAGGCCCTTGATAGGCAAACTTTAGCAAAGTGTCCTTTTTTCCCGCAATAACTGCAGATTGCATTGCGAGCAGGGCAGGTTTTCCTAGGGTGAAAAGCATCTCCACAAAAGAAGCATTCCTTCCTAGATTGCCAAGAGGCTGCTAAAGTGGGGTCGTCCTCCTCTTCTTCATCAGAATTATCAGAATTAGATTCCCCCATGATAGGGTTCACCTGAGACCGCTTGAATTGTCTGGTTGCAGCTACAGCAGCAGATCGAGATCTGGGCAGCTGATAGAGGTCTGCATTTCTCTTTGCCAAATCCAGTGAACAAGCTAGTTCAAAAGCTTTTTGTAGCTCAAGTGTTTTACTTTCTAGTAGACGCTGGCGTATAAATGGAGAGGCAATCCCGCAGATGAAAGCATCACGAATCATTTCTTGGCGGTACAGCTCAGCTGAGGCTGCCTGAAAGTTACAATCTACGCTGAGCCTGCGAAGTTCTTGCAGGAATTCGTCAATTGATTCCCCTGGCCCTTGTCGGGCTGTGGCCAGTAGATGTCTAGCATAGACCTCATTTGGGGTCTTCGCATACAGTTTCTTAAGTGCCCGAATCACCTCTTCGTAATTATCCCAGTCATCAACATATTCGAACACTTTTGGGGTCACATAATTGACAAGTATCTTCAATTTAGCAGGAGCATCCACTTTACATTCATCCAGAAAATTCTCAAAAGTACGATACCAATGCTTCCATACCCTGCCAGCTGCTGGTGTATTCGGGTCCAAGTCCAGACGAATAGGTCTAAGGATTTTCTCCATGATGGGTGGTTCCCTGGATCCTTAACTTCCGAGTTTGTCTGAAGGTCTAGTATTTGTCAGTGTAAATACTAAGTTACTTAAATTGATGTAAGAAAAAGGAGACTTACCATCAAGTAACTTTAAAGTAAGCTTTAAGTAACTTATAAACACACTATATACAAGAGAGGTCTTTACCATGCCTCTGGTAGAAGCCTCTTACAATACTGAACAGACCAGTATTTATACCAGTCCAACAGGAAGTGACATTTACAGGAAGTGAGGTAATTACACAGTTCATAGTTCATAGTTCACAGGAAGTGATGACATAACTTCCCGGAAGTTAGCATTTTTATCACAGGGGGCATAGTTTCAGAATAAGGGGTCGCCCATTTAAGACAGAGATGAGGAGGAATTTCTTCTCTCAGAGGGTCGTGAATCTTTGGAATTCTCTACCCCAGAGAGCTGTGGAGGCGGAGTCAGTGAATATATTCAAGGCGGAGATTGACAGACATTTGCACTACAAGGGAGTCGAGGGGTATGGGGAGAGAGCGGGAAAGTGGAGTTAAGGCCAAAATCGGATCAGCCATGATCTCATTGAATGGCGGAGCAGGCTCGAGGGGCCGAATGGCCGACTCCTGCTCCTGGTTCTTATGTTCTTATGAATAGTGTTATAACATTAGCAACCCTGCAATCCTCTGGCACTACTCCTGTATCCAATGAGGATTTGAAACATTGTGATTGATGCCTCTGCTATCCTACCTTTGTCACTGGCAAGGGCCGCATTTATTGACCATCCCTAATTGCCCTTGAGAAGGTGGTGGTGAGCCGCCTTCGTGAACCGCTGCAGTCCGTGTGGTGAAGGTGCTCCCACAGTGCTGTTAGGGAGGGAGTTCCAGGATTTTGACCCAGCGACGATGAAGGATCAGCGATATATTTCCAAGTCAGGATGGTGTGTGACTTGGAGGGGAACTTGGAGGTGGTGGTTTGGGATGTGCTGCCGAAGAAGCCTTGGCGAATTGCTGCAGTGCACCTTGTAGATGGTACACACTGCAGCCACGGTACGCCGGTGGTGGAGGGAGTAGAAACATAGAAACATAGAAGATAGGAGCAGGAGTAGGCCATTCGGCCCCTTGAGCCTACTCCGCCATTTAATGAGATCATGGCGGATCATCCAAATTTAGTACCCTGTCCCTGCCTTCTCCCCATATCCCTTGATCCCTTTAGCCTTAAGAAATATATCTAACTCCTTTCTTGAATATATTTAATGAATTGGCCTCAACTGCCTTTTATGGTAGAGAATTCCACAGGTTCACCACTCTCTGGGTGAAGAAATTCCTCCTCACTCAGTCCTAAATGGCTTACCCCTTATCTTTAGACTGTGACCCCTGGTTCTGGACTCCCCCACCATCAGGAACATCCTTCCTGCATGTAGTCTGTCTAGTCCTGTTGGAATTTTATACGTTTCAATGCGATCCCCTCTCCATCTTCTAAACTCCAACGAATATAAGCCCAATTGACCCAATCTCTCCTCATACGTTATTCCTGCCATCCCAGGTTTGTGTCTGGTGAATCTTCGCTGCACTCCTTCCATGGCAAGAACATCCTTCCTCAGATAAGGCGACCAAAACTGCATACAATACTCAAGGTGTGGTCTCACCAAGGCCCTGTACAACTGCAGCAAGACATCCTTGCTCCTGTACGCAAATCCTCTCGCTATGAAGGCCAACATACCATTTGCCTTCTTAATTGCCTGCTGCACCTGCATGCTTACCTTCAGCGACTGATGCACAAGGACACCCAGGTCTCGTTGCACTTCCCCTTCTCCCAACCTATTGCCGTTCAGATAATTATCTGCCTTCCTGTTTTTGCCACCAAAGTGGATAACCTCGCATTTATCCACATTATACTGCATCTGCTATGAATCTGCCCAATCACTCAACCTTTCCAAATCATACTGGAGTTTCTCGGCATCCTCCTCACAGCACGCACGCCCACCCAGCTTTGTGTCATCTGCAAACTTGGAGATATTACATCCAGTTCCCTCGTCTAGATCATTAATATATATTGTGAATAGCTGAGGTCCTAGCACCGATCCCTGCGGTACCCCACTAGTCACTGCCTGCCACTCGGAAAAAGACCCGTTTATTCCAACTCTTTGCTTTCTGTCTGCCAACCAGTTCTCTATCCAAGTCAGTATCTTACCCCCAATCCCATGTGCTTTAACTTTACATGCTAATCTCTTATGCGGGACCTTATCGAAAGCCTTCTGAAAGTCCAAATACACCACATCCACTGGTTCTCCCTTATCTATTTTACCAGTTACATCCTCAAAAAATTCCAGTAGATTACCTTTTGTAAATCCATGTTGACTTTGTCTGATCCTGTCGCTGCTTTCCAAGTGCTCTGCTATTACATCTTTTATAATGGACTCTAGCATTTTCCCCACTACCGATGTCAGGCTTACCGGTCTATAATTCCACGTTTTCTCTCTACCATCTTTTTTGAATAGTGGGGTAACATTAGCTACCCTCCAATCCATGGGAACTATTCCAGAGTCTATAGAATTTTGGAAGATGACCAGCAATGCATCTACTATTTCTAGGGCCACTTCCTTAAGTACCCTAGGATGTAGATTATCAGGCCCTGGGGATTTATCGCAGCTATTTGCACACCTCATTCATCCACAGTGAATGTTTAAGGTGGAGGATGGGGTGCTAATGAAGCGGGCTACATTGTCCTGTATGGTGTCGAGCTTCTTGAGTGTTGTTGGAACTGCACTCATCCTGGCAAGTGGAGAGTATTCCATCACACTCCTGACTTATGCCTTGTAGATGGTGGAAAGGCTTTGGGGAGTCAGGAGGTGAGACACTCGCTGCAGAGCACCCAGCCTCTGACCCGCTCTTGTTGCCACAGTATTTATATGGCTGGTCCAGTTAAGTTTTTGGTGAATGGTGAACACCAGGATGTTGATGTTGGGGGATTCGGTGATGGTAATGCCGTTGAATGTCAAGGGGCGGTGGTTAGAAGCTCGCTTGTTGGAGATAGTCATTGCCTGGCACTTGCGTGGCACGAATGTTACTTGCCACTTATCAGCCCAAGCCTGAATGTCGTCCAGGTCTTGCTGCATGCGGACATGGACTGCTTCATTATCTGAGGAGTTGTGAATGGCACTGAACACTGTGCGAACATCCCCATTTCTGACCTTACGATGGAGGGAAAGTCATTGATGAAGCAGCTGGTTATTAGCAGCAGGATGCATTCCCTCTGGACCAGGTGACTAGGTAATACTAATCCTTTTAGTACATCTTCTCTATCTATTATTATCCATAACTCCCCTCTCCTCTTGTAGTGTAACATTCACACCCTCTGCTTCCTTTGTGAAGACAGATACAAATTACTTATTTAATACGTTAGTCATGTTCTCTGCCTTTACATGAAAGTTTCCCGTTGGGTCCTTAATAGACCCAACTTTTTCCCCAGTTAATCTCTCACACTTTATATGTTTATAAAATGTTTTAGGGTTCAATTTAATGTTGCCTGCTAATCTTTTCTTGTAACCCCTCTTTGCCTCCCGTGTTAACTTCTTCATTTCCCTCCTGTACTTTCCATAATCTTCCTGGTTATTAACTGAATCATGCTTCTGACGTTTGCCATAAGCCTCCTTTTTCTGCCTTATTTTATTGGCTTTCGTTCCTTTGTCATCCAGGGCGCATTAGCTTTCGATGCTCTACCTTTTCCCTTCAAAGGAATATGCCTCGTTTGTACCTGAACTATCTCTTCCCTGAATGCCTTCCATTGCTCGAATACGACTTTACCCTGCAATCGCCTTTTCCAATCTACCGGTGTTCGGTCCCTTCTTAAATCACTGAAATTAACTCTTCCCCAGTTGAGCATTTTTACATTGCATATTTTCTCATCTCTTTCCATAATTACTCTAAGCCGAATTATGTTCTGGTCACTGTTAATAGTTAAAATAAAATACTCACAGAATTGGCTCTCTAATGAGCTGACTGGCATATTTCATTGGGGAAGGTTTCTGTGCAACCAAACCATAAATCGATTCATAATAAAGAGGTTTATGATATTACTGCACCTAGCACCCTGAGGGGAACTGCCAATGTGGAATAATAGCACCTCCAGAAAATGCTGACTGAGATTTTTCTGAAGTATAAGAGAGCAATGAATAGTGACCTGGTATAATATTGTACTTGAACAGTATAGGGGCTGAGCAGCAAATGTTAAATATTATTAAAAACTGTATCAAATTTATTTTATCACTCTGATAGATCCTTTAAAAGTTGTTCCACAGGGTCTCCAGTCACATGAGCCTGTGGTAACAGTATAAACAGGGAGGTTATTTCAAATTGTGTTTATTACATTTAAGGGTAAACTAGGTAAATGCATGATGGAGGAAGGAATAGAAGGCTACACTGATAGGGTGAGATGTAGTGGGGTGAGAGGAGGCTCGTGTGGAGCATACAGGCGGTTAAGAAGGCAAATGGTATGTTGGCCTTCATAGCGAGAGGATTCGAGTACAGGAACAAGGATGTCTTGCTGCAGTTGTACAGGGCCTTGGTGAGACCACACCTTGAGTATTGTGTGCAGTTTTGGTCGCCTTATCTGAGGAAGGATGTTCTTGCCATGGAGGGAGTGCAGCGAAGATTCACCAGACTGATACCTGGGATGGCAGGAATGACGTATGAGGAGAGAGTGAGTCGATTGGGCTTATATTCACTAGAGTTTAGAAGAATGAGAGGGGATCTCATTGAAACTTATAAAATTCTAACAGGACTAGACAGACTAGATGCTGCAAGGATGTTCCCGATGGCCGGGGAGTCCAGAACCAGGGGTCACAGTCTAAGGATAAGGGGTAAGCCATTTAGGACTGCGATGAGGAGGAATTTCTTCACCTAGAGAGTGGTGAACCTGTGGAATTCTCTACCACAGAAGGCAGTTGAGGCCAATTCATTAAATATATTCAAGAAGGAGTTAGATATATTTCTTAAGGCTAAAGGGATCAAGGGATATGGGGAGAAAGCAGGGACAGGGTACTGAATTTGGATGATCAGCCATGATCTCATTAAATGGCAGAGCAGGCTCGAGGGGCCGAATGGCCTACTCCTGCTCCAATCTTCTATGTTTCTATATAAACACCGGTATGGACCAGTTGGGCTGAATGGCCTGTTTCTGTGCTCCACGTTCTATGTAATTCTATGTATTGCATTACAATAGTGCATTATGTTCTTATTGTTTGAAATACCTGTTTAACTTTGGCAGTTTAATATTGTTCTCACCATGGTGTGCAGTTTTCTGACGTACATCCTTGCTTATAAACAAAATTTTATAAAAGATCTTTCGAAGCTCCATCTATATACATGTGTAATCATTTACTTTTCACCCCCAAGGTACAATATAGTTCCATATAAATAGCTCATACAGCCACAGGTTTAAGAAAACACCATGGAGTAATCTCTTAATAATAAAATGTCTTAATTATACAGTGAAACTCATAGGCTAGCTGTATGTGAAGAGTCATCTCTACAATGGCCCTGTAACATCAGTCCCAACACATTAAGAAAGAAAAGACTTACATTTATATAGCATCTTGCAAGACCTCAGGATGTTCCCAAGTGCTTTACAGCCAATGAAGTACTCTTGAAGTGTCATTCTTGTTGTAATATAGGAAACGCAGCAGCCAATTTGTGATCAGCAAGAGATCCCACAAACAGCAATGAGATGAATGACCAGATCATCTGTTTTCTTTGGTGATGTAACAAATCAGATTTGCAGTGGTCCACAAAGAGTGTCATCATAGTAAAGTTTTTCTTTATTAATTCACAGGATGTGGACGTCGCTGGCAAGGCCAGCATTTATTGCCCATCACTAGTTGCCCTTGAGAAGGTGGTGGTGATCCACCTTCTTGAACCACTGCAGTCCGTGTTAGGGAGTTATGCTTTGTCGTAGTGGTTTGTTACAACTGAGTGTCTCGCTGGGCCATTTCAGAGGGCAGTTAAGAGTCAACCACATTGCTGTGGGTCTGGAGCCACATATAGGACAGACCAGGTAAGAACAGCAGTGAAGGGCATTAGTGAACCAGATGGGTTTTTATGGCAATCTGGTAGTTTTAGGTCACCATTACTGATACTAGCTTTTTTATTCCAGATTTATTTAATTAACTGAATTTAAATTCCCCGGCTGCCTGTGGTGGGATTTGAACTCATGATTATTAGTCCAGTAACATAACTGTTGTGCTACCGCTCCCAATTATGTTGTACAGGAAACTTTCTGGTATCCGGCACTGACGGGACCGAGCTGGTGCTGTTAGATCAAAACTGCCGTATAAACCAGCGGCAATGTTAAAACATACAGAGCTTTTCAGCTCCGTCTGAATCAACAAACCCTGTTGCTTAGCAACAGCTTCAAAACAGTCGGCTGCAGCTGCAAGCGTCTCCAGCTGAAGCTGTTGCTTAGCTACAGACCTCGCAGAGCCTGACTGGGGGAAAAAAAAGCAACAAGAAGTAAAAAAACTTATAGAAAACGGCTCCTGAATTTTGCCGATAGATAGAGCTTTCCGGACTTTTAACCTCCGGTTAAACGAAAGTTTCCTGTACTGCTGTTCTATTTGCACAGTCTGTTGGGACTCTGCAGGTAGGTAACTACCGTTATACTAATTTTACCCCTCTTCATTTACAGGAGGAATCTATCTTTTTAATCTTTGCTGTGCAGAAAAAAATATGACAAGCAAAAATTCAGGAACTATTTCCTTAGTGGTGAAGATTTTGATGTTGAACTTTTTGTTAGAAACATGACAATACTCAGCTCTGTGCTTCTAAATGTTGTACTGCAGTCAGGAAGAATATTACTGTGTTTTGCTTCTGATAGTGTTTTGTTCATCAAGGCTAGAGATTGCGATGCTGAGCAACAAATTATTTATTCTTTACATTCAGCATCTGTATTGCATTCTCCCAAATTAGATGTCATTGACAAAGATTTCAATGCAGTTCAGACCTCCCCCTAGACGATCTCAGCAATGTTCAGGGTTGAAATAACTTTGTGTGTTAGAGCGAGCTTAATTGTCTATTAAGGGTTAGTATTTCTGTGATTTGTTAGCTGGCACCAACTTCTGCCTACACTTCTGAATTTGCTTTGGGGCATATATATTCCGAGTGCATGTATGTCATTGCACAGACCAATGGGTCATTTTATTTGCTTGTTAGCAGCGACTAATATGAAAGCTGCATATTTACTGAGGATTTACCAGGGGGGGTGTGCCTGAAGGGGCCAAAGGTTCGCAGGTCCAGTACTTCTTCAGATCCTATCCCCTGTGCCATCTGGAAATAACAACAGCAATACATCATGACGAAGGTATGAAAACAAATTGTAATCAAATGACAACCTGGTACCCCGATAAAGGAGTTAACGGAGGGCTGGGGGGGTTGCGGGGGATTGGGGGGTTATAGCAGTAGCCCAGTAAGGGAGTTCAAATGATAAACTTAAACTGTGGCTTCTGGTTTCATCAGCCCACTTGGCACATTACTGTTTTTAAAATTCTCTCCGAGAGGTACCCATTCTCCGATCCGCTGTCCTGTGTGTGACATCTAAGTACTGTGACCACTAGTGGTAACATTGTCGCCTCAGAGTCAGAACGTCATGGGTCAAGCCCCACTCCAGGTACTTGAGCACATACTCCAGCACAGTACTGAGGGAGTGCTGCACTGTCAGAGGTCCCGTCTTTTGGATGAGGCATTAAACTGAGGCCCCATCTGCTCTCTCAGGTGGACATGAACGATCTCAGGGCACTATCTGAAGTAGAGCAGGGGTGTCCTGGTCAATATTGCTATTTGTGGTACCTTACATCGGCTGTCACATTTGGTTAGGTAACAGTAACAATTGTGCTTCCGAAGTAATTCATTGGCTGTGAAGCACATTGGACCATCCTGAGGACATAAGAGGCGCTATATAAATGCAAGTCTGTTCTACGTGCTGTAGCTCCATTTACAAGTGGAGGGCCAACGCATCTTGACACTAATCTAGTTTGTTTTTCTCAAGAACATCATCTAAAGCTGAGGGCACCATTTCTTAAAGATTTGCTTTAATAAACATTTGTATACAACACTCCCATAAAATAATACATTTTAACAGAACAAAGCAATGGTACTTGGAAATAACTTGGAGTCTTTGTTGTAAGTCTGATGTATAATAGAAATCTTTGCAAATCCGTATTCTTTAGTCTGTTTATTCTGTTCAATGTATAGAAGCCTCACATGGAGGGATCTCACGTCACATTTACACCAACCATTGATGAAGTGATGGAAGGACTAACTCGCATAGTGGACCTGTTAGTCACCAGTGTCCAGCAGATACCTAGAATTGAACACCAGCTCTTTCAGGTAATTACCTGCTGCACCTTGTATTATCATGTGCCTCTGAGTAACTGTTAGTCCACTGTCCATGCATCCAATCACCAATCTACTGTACCAGACACCGATGGTCATATCTGTACCTGTGCATCACTTTCTTTTGCCAATTTTCTCCCCCATTTCCCCCTGTCCTGAAGGTGTTTGCAATGATATCAGCAAATAGAGATGGTATTTGCCTGTTCGATTATGATGCCTTAACAGCATGTTTGCATGTATTGATTGCTTGTGCCTGACCAGCAGAGGGCATGTGACCGAGACAAGCAAGGCAGTTTAGTTTGGTTTCAGTTTCGTTCTAGATGCATCACTAGCATCGTGTCTCCTGTAAAGCTGTATAAAGAGTTGAACAGACTTTAGATTAAAAGACATTCTCTTTCATAAATGTCTCGTCATTGAACCCACAAAGAAATCAATAAATGGTGTCAGAAGTGATTGAAAGAGATGAAGAGAAAAAATCTGAAGTTAAATCAGCTCTCCACAGATTAGCAAGCCAAAAGAGAACATCGTTGCTTACCATTGGAGAATAGCTAACGAAGTGAAAAAATGGAAGGTTTACACCCACCGGCGATGCTTCAGTTGACAGGTAATGTGGCTGAAAATTGGAGAAGGTTCAAACAACGTGTGGGGTTGTATTTATCAGCAATCAGAGCTGACGAGAAAAGTAATAAAAGGAAATCGTCACTGTTCTTACATGTCGTGGGTGATGAAGCGCTAGAGGTGTATAATAACTTCACATTCATTGCTAATGGAGACAAAATGAAGCTAGATAAAATAATGGAACAGTTTGAGGCCGACTGCATACCTAAACGTAACGTGACGTTTGAGAGGCACAGATTTTTCACATGTGTTCAGAAAACGGGTGAGACTATTGATCAGTATGTGACTGAACTGAGAAACAGAAGCAAATCGTGTGAATTTGGGGGACTGACAGATTCGCTGATAAAAGACAGACTGGTGTGTGGTATTCCAGATAATGGTCTAAGGGAAAGACTGCTAAGAGAGCAAGATCTAGACCTAGGAAAAGCCATAGCACTGTGTAGGGCTACAGAGACTGTGAAGTTGCAGGCAACGTGGATGCAGTGAGAAAGAACGGATACAAACCGTTTAACAAAAAGAGCGCCAATGTGAAAAAAGAGGCGTGGCCAGCGAACGAAAATGAAAGGGACAATCGAAAGTCATGTAGTCGATGCGGTACACAGCATCCACCAAGAAAGTGTCCAGCATATGGTAAAAAATGCAATAGTTGCAACAAAAACAACCATTATGCCCGTTGCTGTAAGAACCAAGCGCAACAAAGCAAGGTCCATGCAGTAGATGAAAGCGGGATAGAGGAGTTCAATGTGGATGTTGTGTCTGAAAACAAAAAAGAAGAAAGAGACTGGATGTTGACACTAAAAGTGAATGACATACACATTCCATTTAAATTGGATACTGGAGCACAAGTTAATGTGATATCAGAGACTGATTTTAAGAAAATTAGACCCAGACCAAAGATACATGGAATAAAAGTGAAAGTGACAGGATACTCAGGTACTGATATACCAGTGAAAGGAAGATGCATTGTCAAAGTGACACACAAGGACAGAGAGCACACGCTAGCATTAATCATGGTGCCAAAGGATGTGCAAGCCATACTAGGTTTAAAAGCCTGTGAGAGACTGAACCTGGTAAAGAGAGTCCTCATTGTGGAAAGCGAAGGAGAGACAGTCTATGATGAACTCATGAAAGAGTACAAAGACCTATTTAAGGGTCTAGGCTGCATTCCAGGAGAACACACGATCAGAGTAGATAAAAGTATGACACCGGTCATACATCCATGCAGAAAAGTCCCGTTTGCTCTTCAAAAGCAACTGAAGGCAGAATTGGACAGGATGGAAAGCCTGAACGTGATTCAGAAGATAGATGAGCCAACTGAGTGGGTGAGTTCCCTCGTCGTAGTGGACAAAAAGAATGGAAAGCTCAGAATTTGCCTGGATCCAAGAGATCTAAACAGAGCAATAAAGAGAGAGCACTTCAAGCTTCCTGCACGTGAGGAAATCATGGCACAGTTTGCAAATGCAAAGTATTTCAGCAAGTTAGATGCATCATCAGGATTTTGGCAGATGAAATTGGACGAAGCAAGTTCAAGACTGTGCACGTTCAACAGTCCATTTGGCAGATACAGATTCCTAAGGTTACCATTTGGCATTGCCTCAGCTCCTGAAGTGTATCACAAAACTATCCATATGATCTATGAGCACCTGGAGGGAGTTGATACATCAATGGATGACATCATAATATGGGGAACCATGAGAACTGAGCATGACGAGAGACTGAAAAAAGTGCTGGAAGCAACAAGGAAAACAAACCTGAAGCTGAATAGAGAGAAATGCCAGCTCGGGGTGACAGAACTGACATTCGTGGGAGATATCCTTAGCAGTGAGGGCATCAGACCAGATCCCAGAAAGGTGTCCGCCATTGAGAATATGCCAAAGCCACAATGCAAAAAGGACGTGCAGAGGTTTAATGGAATGATCAAATACATGGGGAAATTCATATCCAACCTCTCAGAAAAGATGGCGCCACTGAGAAGACTAACTGAAAAGAACATAGAATGGGAATGGAATCATGAGCATGAGAAGTCATGGAGCGATCTAAAGAAACTGCTCACAGAGGAACCAGTTCTGAGGTTTTATGACCCAGCGAGACCCATCAAGATGTCATCAGATGCATCATAGAGTGGGCTCGGTGCCGTTCTTCTGCAACAATATGACTACTGGCAACCTATTGCATATGCATCGTGCTCAATGACAGACGCGGAGAAGCGATATGCTCAAATAGAAAAGGAGCTGCTCAGCATCACATACGCCTGTGAAAGATTTCACCAGTTTGTGGCAGGACAAGCAATCAGTGTAGAGACTGACCATAAGCCCTTGATTGCATTGTTCCAAAAGCCACTAAATAGCTGTCCGCTTAGAATACAAAGAATGATGATCAGGCTGCAACGCTATACACTGAATGTTGCGTACACACCGGGTAAACTGATGTATACAGCAGACACGTTGTCCAGAGCTGTTGACCCAAGTGAGCCCGCAAACACCACAATGGATGAAAAAGTGAACGCCTACGTGGACATGATCACAAGTGCACTGCCCATAGCAGATGCAAAAATGGAGCTCATAAAGACTGAGACAAACAAAGATGAAACAATGAGACGACTGAGGAAAAGCATCTTGGATGGATGGCCCAACATGAAGCAAGACTGCTCACCTGACATGGCAGAGTACTGGAACTGCAGGGCGGAACTATCAGTGGTCGAAGACATCATCTACAAAGGAAGTAAAATAGTTATCCCAAAGAGTCTGAGAAAAGAGATGTTAAAAAAGATCCATGGAGGACATCTGGGAATCGAAAAGTGTAAGAAAAGAGCACGAGAGGTGATGTACTGGCCACGAATCAACCAAGATGTGACAAATGAGGTGTCAAACTGCACAATATGCCTGAAATATCGAGCAAGCAATCCAGTAGAACCACTAAAGCCACACCCAGCGCCAGACAGACCTTACCAGAAGGTAGGCGCTGACCTATTCGTATGTCAAGGGAAGGACTATCTTGTAGTCACAGACTATTACTCCCTGTATCCAGAGGTTTGTAGACTGTACACCACCACTGCAGATGCTGTGATAACATGTATGAAAGCCATATTCTCCAGACATGGCGTGGCAAGCGAGGTCTTCACAGACAATGGACCCCAATTTTACAATGCAAGTTTCCGACACTTTGCCAAAGAGTGGGACTTTGTCCACACAACGTCAAGTCCTCACTTTCCACAGTCCAATGGTCTAGTGGAAAAATCGGTCCAGACAGTGAAAAGACTGATGTACAAGGCAAAAGACAGTGGAACTGACTTCTACCAGAGCATGCTTGTATACCGCACAACGCTGCTCGAGTGTGGTATGTCACCAGCCCAACTCCTGATGGGACGTCGGCTAAGGTCAAACCTACCCATCCCGGAGAACCTCCTGAAAACAAAAGAGGGGGAGAAAGTGAGGCAGTTCAAAGAACAACAGAAAGAAAAGCAAAAGTACTACTATGACAGAGGAACACAAAACCTACCTGAACTCCACACTGGTGACCAAGTAAGGTTGAAAGACAAAACAAACACATGGACTCAGAAGGGAACTGTCCTGAGTGAAGTTCAACCAAGATCATACACCATTCAGACAGATGAGGGTGCTGTTCTGAGAAGAAATCGTCGAGATCTTCTCATGGGATCAGCCACAGCAGGTCAAGAGACTGATACTGTTGAACAACCTGATCACACAGCTGAGAACACATCATCTCAGGCAACAACTCAGATTCAAGGACAATCAATCAGAAGATCCTCAAGACACGTGAAGCCTCCTGAGAGACTCATTGAGCAAATTTAAGGACTATTGTTATAGAAGGAAGTAATGTTATCTTATTCTTTCTTCAAGTTCTCGTGTATTGACATATTTCATGTGAACACACAAAGCAAGGTTAAAAAACCTTGATCATGATAATGATAATGTAAGTTCATTAAGTGTTACAGTTAAAATGCAGATTAATACAAAGAAAACATGTTGTTAGTTAAAAGTAAAATACTTTTGTTTTAAGAAAAGGAGATGTAATGATATCAGCAAATAGAGATGGTATTTGCCTGTTCGATTATGATGCCTTACCAGCATGTTTGCAGGTATTGATTGCTTGTGCCTGACCAGCAGAGGGCATGTGACCGAGACAAGCAAGGCAGTTTAGTTTGGTTTCAGTTTCGTTCTAGATGCATCACTAGCATCGTGTCTCCTGTAAAGCTGTATAAAGAGTTGAACAGACTTTAGATTAAAAGACATTCTCTTTCATAAATATCTCGTCATTGAACCCACAAAGAAATCAATACAGTGTTAACTCCTCCTGTGTCCCATAGACCATGTCTCACCCAAGTGACCACCTTCATGTTCAAACCTAGGCAGTGAGTGTTGACAAGATACTTGCAATCGTATCCAAGCCCCAACCTGCCCTCCTCTGATGTCCAGACAGACGTCCTTCTCAGGTGTGGTGACTGGACAGCAATCAAGAGTGGGAGCCACAGCTGATTTTCTACTTCATGTGCAGGGGAGCTGAGGCCAACTGAGACCAGCTTGGATCAGCTAACAGATCTGGAATTCAACCCCGGACCTTCTGCCCTGTATAACACAGTTAGACATTGCCTTTACTAACTGAGCTTTGCAACAGTCTTATCAAATCTTTAATCACACACTATGGCCGGAGTTTTGCCGGCACTCGGAGGGCGGGTTTGGAGGTGGGTCCACTGTCAAAATCACAAAGATTGACAGTGGGTCGGTATCCTGCTGTAAACCCGCCTCCTTGTCAGTTTCCCAAGTGTCGGGTCTGTCATCCCTGAACAGACCCGACACCAAGCGGCGGGCCAGCCAATTTAGATACTTAAAAGCTTATTAAAAGGTAGTTAAGAACTGTTTTCCAATGTACTTACCATTTTACCAGGTTTTCAACGGGGTTCCCGGAGAGCGGGGATCACGTCAGGTAAGTATGTCAGGTGTTGTGTCAGCATGGAATGATTTACTAACCTGACTGCTGCAACTGGGCTATGAAAGCTCCCATTTCATAGGTCTTCACTTTCCAAGGTTAGAAGCAGTTGCTTACTGCATTTGGAAGACAGATTGAGCTTTATGCAGGTTGCAAGTGTTTGGAGCAAACTCTCTGAGGGAGAAATTGGGTGGAGCCGCAAACGAGGCGCCAAGCTCGCCTGGGCGCCGGATTTAGCGCAGCGTTTGGAGCATTAGCGACCGCCGGAAATTCAGCTTGAGCGCCCCAAGAGGGACACGGGGCGAGGCTCGAGGCGCTCTGCGTCCCTCTTAGGGCGCTGAAACGGAATATCGCAACGCAACGTGCCGCAGCGCCACACGCTGCGGCACGGCGCGCTGCGGTACTGCAGGCCTTCCTCCCATTCTTAAGGGGGAGGGGCCTGCACCAGCGCAATCAGAGATCGCGAGTGCCGGCAAAAGAGCCCGCACCGAGGAGAAGTGTCGGGCTCTCAGAAAACAGCCGGCAATGCCGTGGGGGGCGATCAGGAGGCCGGGGATGGAGGTGCTGGCAGGCGGCTGCTGAAAAAAACGGCCGCCCCGCACCTCCATCTTAATTTGCGCCACTGCTGCCACAGGTAGGCCCCGTGAACCGGGCGCCATTTGCGAACGGCGCTACAGAGGCGGTCGCTGCCAAATATCGCGATCGGGGCGGTAGCGGGGCACTGCGCACACCGATGACGTCATCGGCGGCGGCACAGCGCAACAGGCTAACGCCACCATTAGCGCCTCAGCTAAATATCACGGGAGGCGCGGCCAGTGGCGCTAAAGCCACTGAGTGCCCTCTTTAGGCGCTAACTGGTGGCGCAGCCCACCGAATTTCTAGGCCTCTATCCAGTGTGACCTCATTGGAACAACCTCTCTCACCATCGACACATCACTTCTGTCATCTCAACCTCACCTGCCATCTATTACATCAGCATCGGTGCCCTTGAAAAAATCTCACCTTGGTCCTCAGAATCCCAACACGATCAACCCCAACACCAGCAGCACCAACATCCACACCAACCTTCTCCGCAATCAACTGATGCTGTACTGGACACAGGGCACCATCACCCGAGCACATTGCTGCCCGGGACACCAGGGATGGCCTCACCATGCCCAGATTTACTTCACTTGACGCTGTACACCCTGGCTGCCACATGATGCACCAGGTTGGCACCACCCCACACCAACACCATAAAGCATCCCAACGATGTCCAAGCCATTCCTTTCACACTCATCACCATTCAGGTGGAGGGGGTGGGGGAGGGGACCTTATGTCTCACCATTCACTGGAACTCGCTAACCCACTTCTAAAGGTGCACACAAATTTGTCCAAGAATGCAAAGTGTTGAAAATAAAGATTTCAATGCTTGACAGTGCACTAACAGAACATTCACATGGACATTGACTAAAGCACCCAAGTGCCTACCCTTGTGTGTTGTTAGTTTGAATAAGTGGACAAGGATGAGGATGAGTGTGAGGGGTGGCTAGTGGGATGGGGAAGTGATAATGTAGATAGAGAGAGAGGGATGGGTGGATGTGCAAGGTAAGTTGGTGTGAGTAAGGATGTGCAGGAGTAGGGTAGGGAAGGCAGAGTGATGGGGATGTGATGAGTGGCACAGGAGGATGAGGTTGAGTGTGGCTTTGCAGTAATGTTTCGTGATCTACTGAGATCATTGAAAGGTCTGTGCCACTGCAGCCTGGTCCTCCTGACCACATCCCTGATTGTGCCCTCCTCTGCAATGTGAAACCAGGTGGCATTGATGTCCTGGGGAGGTCTCTTCCGCCCATCAGGAGGGAAGAGAACCTCCCTGCATGCTGTGACTCCCTCCATAAGCATATGGAGGGAATCATGGGAGAGCCTGGGTACAGCCCTCTGCCTCTGTGCAGTGCTTGTCAGTGTTTGCAGCACCTCAATGCTGTAGAACACTGACAGCACAACTGTCAAGATCAATGTGGAAATGGCCCCTTTAAGGAAACTGGCTGATGACACGTCATCAAATGACGTCAGCGACCTGCTTCCTTTTAATTGGCCGGGAACCTCGCAGGGTGGGCTTAACAAGCCCCATCAATGGAAAATCTTGTTGCAGGCCGGGATCGAGACAGATGCGGGATCCCCACACACCACGGACGTCGCCCGCCTCGGACCCGCCGAGGTTGGAAAAATCCAGCCTATGTGCGCTACCATTGGCCTGCTTTATATTCATCTATTTATTCTCGTTCCTTATATTAAACAGATTACTTCTTTTCATACCAATTACTCTACTATTCACTTATAGATGAATGTAGAACAAATTTGTGTTCAGCACCAACAGATGTGCCTTGTGTATCTGTAATGAGTATTACTGTCTTTCGAATCAATCTGTTGGGACCTAGGAGAGGTTGACATCACTGCCCTGTACATTACTTCTGCAGGCTATAGATAACCTAGAAGTCAAATATATCAGCTCTGTACAAATTGAAGAGGAAATGGTCCTGCGTGCTAAAACCAGACTCCAAGCTGTGGCTGAAAACAATAGTCACGGTCCACTCAGGTAGGACTACTTTAAATATTCTAACATTAATATTTTTGGGATGCAGTATATGAGTAATTGGAGACATGACGTGTGATGAGTGTAGCAGGCTCGGGAGGAACAGGTGACTGTGGACCTCTGGTTCCCAAAGCTCTCCACCACTGTGGTTTCCTCACCTCATGTCTGGGTCTGTTGTAGACTCACTGATAGTGGTTGGTTGCTGGCATTAGTCAACAACGCCATTATTGCATCATGTGACTCCCAGGATGGTAGAGGGTAAGCTAGGAGGACCTTGGTCTTTTTTTATCTACCAATTCTGATGTTCCTAACATTCTTTTAAACAAAGCCCGCATAACATTGCATTATATATTCTAATAACACTTTGGCCCGGATTTTGCATTAAGAATAACAGCGAGGTTATCAGCGCTCATTGTCATTATGGAGTAAATCGGACAGCAACTTCCGGCGTCCACACATATGCAGTTAATTGCAGAAATCAGGAAGTTGCTGTCCGAGTTGCCCTGCTCCTCCACAAGCTTTGCTACACCAGTATCTCGCCAAGAGACTCGGCATTCACACACCTGCAATGGCATGAAGCTGCAGTACTTACCCTCTAGATACCCACTAAACTTCTCAGAAAAAGTTGGGGCCTGTCCATTCTATTGTAAGTGGACATTTAACAGTGTAATAAGTGTTAATTACTGCCAAACAACTTCTCTGGCCCTGAAAATTAACTTTTACAAGTGTGGAGTCTCATCCCTTCAGATTTTAATTATTGTTGAAGATTTAAAAAATTAAGAAATGTAAAAAAGAAAATGTACTTTTTCTTTTTGTCTCTTTCATCTCTCTCTTAATCCCATCTTTCTTTACCTCTCTTTATATTGCTTTCGCTACATGATTTGGCATTGAATTAACTATTCTGACTGACACTTCCTGGTTCAGACTCTGCAGGCTGGATTTTAATCTGCAGGAGCGCGTGGGTTTGGGTGTGAGTGGGTTGGGGGTTAAAACCGCCGAAATTGACAGTGCGTCGGGAAGCTGGCTCCAACCCGCTGACTTCCACACTTCACTGGAGCGCGTTAGGCTGCGTGCGTGCAGCCCCCTCGGTAGAGGTGGGTTACCAATTAACATATACGATATTGACACACATTTTAACATATACGATATTGACACACATTTTTAAGTTTAACGTCGGGTCCACGGGTTTCCCGGGCTTCCTGAAACTCGCCAGTGAAAGCAAGGCGAGTACACAGCGGCACGTGAGGGGGGCTGAAGCAATCTCGGGGAAATATGTCAGTAAATACTCACTACTCACAGCTGCTTCCTTACCTGCTTGTGGGGTAGGGTTTGCTCACAGTGCCTTTGCTGAGAGGTTACTTTACACTTTGGAGGTTTCTTCAACACTTTGGAGGTTTGGAGGTCTGATCTACACTTTGGAGCTCTGATTTATCAGATCAGGATGGGTGCCGCTTACGCTGCCGTAGATTGGACCTCAGATGAGGCCCAAGATGACCAGTAACAGCACCAGCAACAGCAACAGCACCAGCAGCACCCTGCTGGTCACGGACCTGTAGCTCCACAGGAGAGTGGGATCCCCCAGCAGAGAGGTGCAGCTTGCAGGAGGCCATACCCGGCCCACAGGGTCTACAGGCAGTGGTTAACGTCCTCGACATGTCTGAACACTAGTGTCTCAGGAGGCTCAGGGTGTCGCGTCAGGTGGTGGCAGACACTTGCAGCCTGCTGGACCTGGTGGCCACGCGTTACCAGCCGCTGTCAAAGTCACCACAGCGTTCAGCAGTTTTGCCTCTGGACCCTTCCAGGGCTCTGCCGGAGACATATCCAGGATCTCCCAGTCAGCGGCCCACAAATGGATAAGACAGGTGACTAATGGCTTGTTTGCCAGGACTGCCAATTATGTGAACTTCACCTGTGAAGACGCCAGTCAGAATCAGCGGGCGCTTGAGTTTGCGTCTCTGGCTGGCTTCCCATAAGTGCAGGGCATCATCGACTGCACATACGTGGCAATCCAGGCACCCCCAGATCACCCAGGAGTATTTTTCAACCGCAAGGGCTTCCACTCCATCATTGTGCAGCTGGTGTCCAACCACAAAAAGATATTTCTGCAGAAGTGCACAAGGTTCCTGGGCAGCTGCCATGATGCTTTTGTCCTGCAGCAGTCCACCCTCCCAAACGTCTTCATACCTGGAAGCAGAATTGGTTGCTTGGAGACAAGGAATACCCACTTAAAACATGGCAGATGACAACTCCCAGAAACCCACGGAATGAGGCCCAGGAACGATATAATGAATGTCATATCACCACCAGATGTGTCTTTGAATAAACCATTGGCATGCTGAAGATGCTCTTCAGGTGCCTGGACAGATCTGGAGGTGCCCTTCAATATGCACAAGTCAGGGTCTCCAGAATGGTTGTGGTGTGCTGCGCTCACCCACACTCTCTCCAACCACTCTGTGCTCTCAACCACACTCCCCTCAGTCCCTCCACTGCCCTCACCCACCCTCCCCTCAGTCCCTCCACTCCCTCATCCACCCTCCCCTCAGTCCCTCCACTGCCCTCACCCACTCTCTCCTCAGTCCCTCCACTGCCCTCACCCACCCTCCCCATAGTCCCTCCACTGCCCTCACCCACTCTCCCCTCAGTCCCTCCACTGCCCTCACCCACTCTCCCCTCAGTCCCTCCACTGCCCTCACCCACCCTCCCCTCAGTCCCTCCACTGCCCTCACCCACCCTCCCCTCAGTCCCTCCACTGCCCTCACCCACTCTCCCCTCAGTCCCTCCACTGCCCTCACCCACCCTCCCCTCAGTCCCTCCACTGCCCTCACCCACTCTCCCCTCAGTCCCTCCACTGCCCTCACCCACTCTCCCCTCAGTTCCTCCACTGCCCTCACCCACCCTCCCCTCAGTCCCTCCACTGCCCTCACCCACCCTCCCCTCAGTCCCTCCACTGCCCTCACCCACTCTCCCCTCAGTCCCTCCACTACCCTCACCCACTCTCCCCTCAGTCCCTCCACTGCCCTCACCCACCCTCCCCTCAGTCCCTCCACTGCCCTCATCCACCCTCCCCTCAGTCCCTCCACTGCCCTCACCCACCCTCCCCTCAGTCCCTCCACTGCCCTCACCCACTCTCCCCTCAGTCCCTCCACTGCCCTCACCCACCTTCCCCTCAGTCCCTCCACTGCCCTCACCCACTCTCTCCTCAGTCCCTCCACTGCCCTCACTCACCCTCCCCTCAGTCCCTCCACTGCCCTCACCCACCCTCCCCTCAGTCCCTCCACTGCCCTCACCCACCCTCCCCTCAGTCCCTCCACTGCTCTCACCCACCCTCCCCTCAGTCCCTCCACTGCTCTCACCCACCCTCCCCTCAGTCCCTCCACTGCCCTCACCCACTCTCCCCTCAGTCCCTCCACTGCCCTCTGCCACCCTCCCCTCAGTCCCTCCACTGCCCTCACCCACCCTCCCCTCAGTCCCTCACCCACCCTCCAGCTCCTCTATGATCTCGTCTTTCACTTCCTCTGAAACTGTCTCCAGCTCTAGGTCCTAGCTTCTACCCTTTGAGACCCCACTCTGCTCTCTTGTGAAACCTTTCCTCCTCCTCCCCCAATTCCACAAAGGGGGGTTGGGCAGAGCCTCCAGCCTTCGCAGCCCCACTCTCTGGGGCAATCTTCCTTAATTCCTCTGCTTCACTACTTCTCACCCTTGATTTTAAAAAGCCTCTTCAGATCCGGTCACTTTGGACATTACAGGATGAGAAGCAGCAGTACCGAGGGAATATCTCTGCCAATACCATTTGGCTGCTACTGAAATGTTAATGTCGACAATACAGAAATCTGGCGTTAAATGTAGAATGACTGTGTGCACAAGCCGTACGGGTTTGAGATGACTTGTTGAGACAGGCTGTCTTTTAGTTGTGTTGACAAATCTCTACACTCTTAAGCACCCTGAAGTTTTTTGTAATTCAGATATTGTCATAGAAACATACGGAATTGATGGGCAGGAAAAGATCAGCTGGTCCATCAAACCTGCCCCACTCTCAGATACCTGGAGCATAATGACTAGACACTTCCTACCCCGCCCCCACCCCCACAACTCACAACCCCTCCTCGCCCCCACTGCGGCCATGTGACCTCCTGGGAGAGGCAACCCTGAGCCAAAAAGGGAAAAATAATCTCTGGAAAATTCCTCTCCTGCCCCTCAGGCCACCAAAACCAGCCTAGGAGATCACACGGACCATGTGTACCTTCTCTGTTAATCCACTTACCTTCTATATGATGCGATCTCTGCCCCAGTCAAGTACCGTTCAAGGACCCTGTCCTTGAAAGACATTCGCTCTGCCCTGATGTGACACCAGATGGATTCTTGTGAGTGACCCATTGTGTAGGGAAGAGTGAGAAAAGATAAGGGCACTGGCCATTCTGCTTAAAATCCATCATCAAACGTTTCCCTTCAGGCCAGTCACAGAGCCGATGGTGTCTTGGAGAATCTCATGCACTAGGCACCTCTACCCTGGCCGAAGGAGAGAGCCTGATTGTGTAGCTCGCAGAGGTCTCAAGTTACGGGGTTTTTTGTATGAGATATTGTCTTCGGTTGAGCATCACTGGTCACTCTCCTAAGTGAATCTTGTGTCCCCTGTGATCTGGAATGTCTCTTTTCCTGTGCATTATCAGTGTGCCAGTGCAGCCCTCGGTCACCTGAGGAAGAGAGTGTTTGAAGACCAGGACCAAAAACCCGGCACTAAGCTCATGGTCTACAGAGCAGCAGTGATACCCGCCCTGCTGTATGCCTCAGAGACATGGACCATGTACAGCAGGCACCTCAAAGCACTGGAGAGGTACCACTAACGCTGTCTCCGCAAGATCCTGCAAATCCATTGGCAGGATAGGCGCACCAACGTCTGTGTTCTTGCTCAGGCCAACATCCCCAGCATCGAAGCTTTGACCACGCTCGATCAACTCCGATGGACAGGTCACATCATCCACATGCCTGATACGAGACTCCCAAAACAAGCACTCTACTCGGAGCTCCGGCACGGCAAGAGAGCCCCAGGTGGGCAGAGGAGACGCTTCAAGGACACCCTCAAAGCCTCCCTGCAAAAGTGTAACATCCCCATCGACACCTGGGAATCCCTGGCCCAAGACCGCACAAAGTGGAGGAGAAGCATCCGGGAAGGCGCCGAACACCTCGAGTCTCTTCGCCGGGAGCAAGCGGAAGCCAAGCGCAGACAGCGGAAGGAGCGCACATCAACCCAAGCACCCCACCCACCTGCCCCTTCAACCACCGTCTGCCCCACCTGTGACAGAGACTGTAGGTCCCGCATTGGACTCATCAGTCACCTGAGAACTCATTTTTAATGTGGAAGCAAGTCACCTTCGGTTCCGAGGGACTGCCTAAGAAGAAGAAGAAGAAGAAGCATTATCAAGATAAACCTTAACAAAACCCAGGGGTTATAATAGTGAACATTTACCCTGTACACCGGCTTCTGGAATGCATCACATGCCATTATATGACTCCTCAGTTCCAAGGGTGGACTGCATGAACACTCTTATCAAATCAAGATGCTGGCTTTTGAATCAGGCTGTGGTTTTATCTGCAGAAGATGCAACTCAACACACAAAAATTATAACAACACCATTCTCCAAAAACATAAACATTTAGTAGAGGTTTACTTCCCTTTGCTAAGTCACCATTGACTTTTTTAAAACATACAATCTAGCAGCTCTCGGCTGCAAGATTCACTTACTGACTGAAACTGGCAACATAACCTGGTAAAATAAGGTCTCTGCCCCCTAGCTATATGTCACAGAGGTCTCCAGCCAATCAATGGGGTTGCTGCATTCTGAAAAGGTCTCAGAAACAGCATTCAGTCAAAGTCTCGTTACTGTCTGTGGGAGCTTGCTGTGCGCAAATTGGCTGCTGCGTTTCCTACGTAACAACAGTGACCGCACTTCAAAAAGTACTTCATTGGCTGTGAAGCAGGTTTGGACGTTTTGAGGCCATGAGCGGCGTTATAGAAATGCAAGTCTTTCTTTTGTCTGGAGGTGGATGATGTGTGAACGCTCCTATCGCTATCCGGACAACTGCACCCCTCATAACACAGTGCAACAAATAGCCAATTCCTCAATATTGATCAATGGAGACCTCTGACAATGACAGGGCCATTTATTATTGCAAATCAGGACCCCGGATTTCATTACCCAATTACTACTTAAAGTAACCTCGTGTGTGACACAAAACAAATTCACCCCTTCAAGTCAACCTGTCTGGCTTGAGTTGATGGCTTCCTGTTGAGAAATCATTTGTGGGGCTTTGGGTTTTAATCCCTTGGATGCTGTTTTTAGCAGTACAACCTATAAGTTAAAACAATTCCGCACTGAGACAGAGGTGTGTTTTTGTCACAGCGATGGTTGGGAGGAGTTTATGATTATTCCTGATTCTGAAAAAAACCTTTTTTTTGGCTTGTGATAGATACTGCTCAGTGTATGAACCCTACAAGTACCTACTGTCCCCGGACACTGACAGTAAGATTGAAGTTATTATTAACAAAGAGTTCAACCTGCGATGTTATATCAAGGAAATTGAGAAGCTCAGAAGGATGGCTGCGGAGCTTGCCTCGCTCCCTGTACATGTCCCCTTGGACCTGCTGCTGCTTGATTGCTCCGAATTAAATCAGGTAAGTGGGTCGATTGTCGTGGGGAACAGACATTGAGCAGTCTTTTGCTAGTTATGTAGCCGAGTGACACTATGGCCCTGAATTTCCATGGGATTCTCCCGAACTCCTGCCGTAACTTCGTAATTGGCCGTTTATGCCGTTTCTCCAGGGACTCCCCCAATCTCTCCCAATGGAGAATCCCATAGAAATTCTAGGCATGTCGATATAATTAATACTCTTAGCCATCGAATTTGCTTGGTCGTTTTGGTGGACTTTTGAATTGGAAAATTGCCAATGTCACTCCACTAAGAGGGAAAAACTAGGAAATCATAGGCCCATTAGTCTAACATCAGTTGTGGAGAAGTTACTAGAATCTATTAGGGACAGAGTGACTGAATATTTGGACAAATGTGAGCTGATCAGAGAGAGCCAGTGTGGATTGTAAAGGATAAATCATGTCCAATGGACCTAGTTGAATTTTTTGAGGAGAGAACTAACGTGGTAGGTAAGGGAGTGTCTATGGATGTTATTTATGGACTTCCAGAAGACATTCAATGAGGTTCCACACAACAGAATGCTAGCAACAATCAGAGTGCAAAGGTTAGTGGAAATCTGAAACTCCTCAAAAGGTTGTTGAGGCTGGGGGTCAATTGCAAATTTCAAAATTGAGATTGACAGATTTTCATTAGGTAAGGGTATTAAGAGTTAGGCAATCGAGGCGGATAGATGCCGGAGTTAAGATAAAGATCAGCCATGATCTAAATCAATAGTGAAACAGGCTGGAGGGGCTGAATGGCCTCCTCCTGTTCCTATGTTCCTCTGACTCCTGCCATAACTCCAATGGGAGTCCACCGGAATGACTGGAAACTCTGCAGAGACCCAAATGTGCAGGTCCCCGAATAATGTTGGAGTTTCTTGTGGCTTCCGCATGTCCCAAACAAGGCCATCAATGTGAAGGGACTGAGGCTGAGAGCAAGGGACTCCCAATTCTCAGAGTCCCTACATCCTCGGTCTGTGTGTGATTGGAGGCCGGTACGCCCAGTCAGGTGAGGCCTACTGGCCTCCTGAAAGGTGCAAGTGGGTCCCACTAGGAGGGTTGAGGCCTAGACCACTGGAGATCAGGGAGCCACATTTTTAAAAATGTGTACAATAGCCCCTGAAACAGGAGGCCACGATTTACTGCTTTCCGGGAGGACACCCAACAATTCGCCCCCCTCCTGGGCAGGTACCTTTTGTCTGTATTTCCTGTGGCTTGCGGGGAGGGGTCGTGGTGCCCAGACGTGGTGTCCAGACGTGGTGTCCAGACGTGGTGTCCAGACGTGGTGTCCAGACGTGGTGTCCAGACGTGGTGCCCAGACGTGGTGCCCAGACGTGGTGCCCAGACGTGGTGCCCAGACGTGGTGCCCAGACGTGGTGTCCAGACGTGGTGCCCAGACATGGTGCCCAGATGTGGCCCACACCACCTGCAGGCTCCAGACTTTCAGTGGGGTCAGCAGCAAGGTCCAAGTTCCCGTAGATTTTTGGGGTCTTTGTGCGCAGTCTGTAGTGGGTGGGAAACATATATCACATGATATGAAAATGCCACATACGCAATCTGTCTGCCGTGTACTTGTACCTGATTGTCTTGATCATTATAGTGCTTAAATAGGTAAGGGCTACACGTAGGAAAGGCGTAGGAAGACTACTATAATTAGCAAACAAATTACTAACCAGCAGCTGGCAAATAAGGAAACCAATTAAGCGCTCAAAATACTCCTTGAAAAGTTTTTTGGTCACCATCTTGTTTTTTCATTTGCCTGAGAACAAATATAAAATCAGAGTTTGCAGCGTCCTCCCATTCTCCTGCCAGAACGTGTGTCGGGAAGATTACCGGCGTCGCTGCAGATACGGGGCAATTACCGTGAGCGCTGTTTCTCCAAGGGGTCCGCTGATCTTCAGCTAAAGTCACGGTGGGGAAGCTGTGTTTCCAAATTGAAGGAAAAGGCTGATTGACACGGTGGGCAGACAAATCCACCTGGACGTGGCTGTAAAACGGGCTTTCGCCAATTGGCCGATCGTTACACACCACGCTCGATTTTCCTCTCCAAGCTGAACTTTGCTCCCAGTGAGCTGTAACGTGTTTTAGTGTCTGGAACACAAGTCAGATCAAGGTGATTCTTTTTGTTTTCTGCGAAGGTGTTAGCCGCGGCTCAGTGGGTAGCACTCTCGCCTCTGAGGGTCGTGGGTTCAAGTCCCACTCCAGAGACTACAGCGCATAATCCAGCCTGACACCCCAGTGCAGTACTGAGGGAGTGCGGCACTGTCGGAGGTGTCGTCTTTCAGATGAGATGTTAAATCGAGGCCCTGTCTGCCCTTTAAGGTGGATGTAAAAGATCCCACAGTCGCAAAGAGCAGGGGAGTTCTCCCCGGTGTCCTGGCCAATATTTTTCCCTCAACCAACATCACCAAGAGAGATTATCTGGTCATTATCTCATTGCTGTTTGTGGGAGCTTGCTGTGCACAAATTGGCTGCAGCATTTCCTATGTAACAACAGTGGCTACACTGCAACAGTACTTCATTGGCTGTAAAGCACTTTGGGAAATCCTGAGGTCATGAAAGGCGCTATAGAAATGCAAGTCTTTCTTTCTTATGTCTCTTTCCTGAATATGGCAGTGTGGGGCAGTATCCTGTGTGAACATTTACTCAGAGAAAGAGAAATTTAAGGGGGAGGGCCCCCTGGACATCCAGCTTCATGGTAGGAAAACTCTGACACGTTTAGGCCTTGAAACATACAGTGCCCAGTGAGGCTTCAGCCTGCACTGCCCCTAATGGGAGCGATTGCCATCTGCCTACAACAACAACAATTTGCATTTATAAAGCGCCTTTAACCTAGTAAAACATCCCAAGGCGCTGCACCGGAGCATTATCAGACAAACTTTGACACCGAGCCACAGGAGATATTAGGACAGGTGACCAAAAACATGGCCAAAGAGGTCGGTTTCAAAGAACGTCTGAAAGGAGGAGAACGGCAGAGAGGCTTAGGGAGGGAGTTCCAGTGTTTAAGGCCCAGACAGCTAAAGCACGGCCGCCAATGGTGGAGCGATTAAAATCGGGGATGCTCAAGAGTGCAGATTGGAGAAACGCAGATATCTCGGGGGGGTTGTGAGGCTGGAGGAGGTTTGAAAACAGCGATATGGAGGGGCGAAGCCATGGAAGGGTTTGAAAACAAGGATGAGAATTTTAAAATCGAGGCATTTGCAGATCGGGAATCTAATGTAGGTCAGCGAACATGGGGGCGATGGATGAACGGGACTTGGGGCGAATTAGGATTCGGGCAGCAGAGTTTTGGATGAGCTCAATTTACGAAGGGTGCAAGGTGGGAGCCTGGCCAGGAGAACGTTGAATAGTCGAGTCTAAAGGTGACAAAAACATGAATGTGGGTTTCTGCAGCAGATGGGTTGAGGCAGGGGCAGAGACAGGCGATATTGTGGAGGTGGAGGAAGGCAGTCTTGGTGATGGAGAGGATATGGGGTCGGAAGCTCAGCACAGGGTCAAACACCCCATTCACACAACAGTTGTAAGACAGCATTTTTTAAAGGATCTCCATCTGCTGTTTGATTTTTCAGTGGGCCTCAATGGGCGGGAGCTTCATAAAAATTGGGGTCCCGCCGCGATGTTCAGGTACCGATGTGTCATCTACACTTCACCCATTGGTTCAGGATGCCAAGCTCTGGATTTCAGTGGGGTCAGGCACAGTGTGAATGCACCTCCCGGCCCCACTAAAATCCTCCCACCTGCTCAGTGGCCCCCACTCCTGGGATTGTTCCCCCCCCCACTCCACTTAGGTTTCAACATCCGGTCCAGAGCCCCTGGATTCCCCCTTCCCACCCATGTCCCTTCCGATTGTCCAGCTGCCCATCAGCCTTCGTGCAGCCAACAGCTCCCCGAAATTATGCAGACGAGGCCCGAGCATGAAGGTGGTGCCAGTGGGCAGGCAGTGCGACCACTCCACCCACTGCCCGAAGATCGGCCCCAGTGTTTGCCGAAAGCCTTTGCCGGAGTCTCACCCCAACTGTCCCATCTGAGGCTCTGTTCGTGTATTCGCCTGGGACCAATACCCGGGGAGGTCCACCAGCCTTTGATCAAAGTCCAAATGAATCTAGCTTAGATAATGATAGTGTGTTTGGTGTAACTTTCAGTTCAGACTCATATCAAGAATGGACCATTAAGGCAGGATTGGGTTTATTGACAATTCTGGCCAGCGACAATGCAGTTTTCAACAGCCAGTTGCTCAGAGGCACACCAATTCTGTTCAATTTTTAATTTATTCATAATGTTCCTGGCTCCTCTTTGACCTTTTTTTATTGTTAGATTTTAAGATGTCATCTGCTGTTCAGCTTCCTCCTTCAGCCAGGAAGATAGGCAGCAACGTTCCCTCATTAGGCAGCAGCAAGTATCTTCTGTCCAATTCCCCTTCTCCCTCCCCCAGTTTCAGCTGCCAGTCAGGAAATGATACAGAGACTTACATTGAGTGTACAGGCCATTCGGCCCAGCCGCTCTATGTCGGTGTTTGTGCTCCACATGAGCTTCCTCCCACCCCTCTTCATCTGAACCTACCAGCTTATCTTTCTAATCCATATTCCCTCATGTGTTTATCTAGCTTCTCCTTAAATGTATCTCTGCTATTCACCTCAACTACTCCCTGTGGTAGCGAGTTCCACATTCTCACCACTCTCTGGGTAAAGGAGTTTCTCCTGAATTCCTTATTGGATTTATTAATGATTGTCTTATATTTATGACCTCTAGTTTTAGACTCCCCCACAAGTGGAAACATTTTCTCCATGCCTTGCGATATTTAGCAGAGCATGTCCAAGCTCCCCTGCCTGTTGAAGTTGGGAGTCAGACCCTTGGGCTGGATGTTCCTCTTCACTGCCTGGTGGGGTGGCCAGCCTTTCAGGATTGCCCCGGAGTCTCCCAAGAACTGAAGATTAATCTCCAGGACGCTGCTGTGCGCAACACGGGAGAGAATTCATAGGGGCATAAAAAAAAAATCATGTGTTTTTTTCAATTTCTTTCAACATTTTTATTTATTAGTTATTAAAATACTGGCGATAGGGAAAAGGCTGCTTTACTAAGTGGGACCGTTGGAGGTGGGGGGTCATGTGATGAAACCTCCAGGAGGGGTAGCAGCTTTGATTAAGGAAAATATTACAGTGCTAGAAAGGGAGAATGTCCTTGAGGGATCAAAGACAGAGGGGGCAAAATTGGGTCGAGCCCACTTTGGGCGTCCCGGAAAAGTTATCACTCCCGCGCCCGAAATTCACTGGTAGCGCCCCAAGAGGGAGGCGGGGTGCTACTGGAAGCACCCCGCCTCCCTCTTGGGGCGCTGCGAGTGAATATCGCGGTGCTACGCGCAGCAGTGTCACACTCTGCGGCACGTCGCGCCGCGGTACTGCAGGCCTTCCTCCCCTTATTAAAGGGGAGGGGCCTAGCGCAGCACAACCCAGGGCCCAGCTGGGCCACCAGGGATCGGAGTTCAGGCAAAAGAGCCTGGCACTCAAGAGATGTGCTGGGCTAACGGAGCGCAGCCGGCACCCTGCGGGGGGGCTTCACAGGAGGCCGGGGACGGCAACGGGGGCAGGTGCTGGCAGGCGGCCAGCATCAAAAATGGCCAACCGGCACCTCCCCTTTAATTTGCCCGGTCCCGGCCGCAGGTAGGCCCCCCTGACCCTGTCGGACATAGCGTCCGTTGGTAAGTCAGGGGACGTTACCGAAGATCGCGGCCAGGGCGCGAGCGGGGCGCTGCGCAAAGCGATGACATCATCGCCAGAGATGCAGCGCTGCGGGGCGCTAACAGTTACCGCCGCTGCTAACCTCCCGCTGAATTTCGCGGGAGGTGTTAGTAACGCCGCGCCCAGGCGCTAGTTGCTTTGGGCACTAATGGGAGGCGCAAATCAACCGAATTTTTCCCCCAGGATCGATTTGGTTGGAGTTGAGAAATAATAAAGGCGCTATTACACTACTTGGCGTATTTTATAGGTCACCAAATGGGAAGGAGATAGAGGAGCGGATTTGCAGAGAAATGATTGAGAGGTACAAGAACTATAGAGTAGTGATAATGGGAGACTTTCACTAACCCAATATTGAATGGGGCAGTGATTGTGTTAAGAGCAGAGAAGGGGAGGAATTTCTGAAGTGTGTTCAGGAGACTTTACTTGATCAGTATGTTTCCTGCCCAACGAGGCATTGCTGGATCTAGTCCTGGGAAATGAAGAGGGTCAAGTGGAGAATGTCACAGTTAGAGAGTATCTCGAGATTAGTGATCATAGCATTGTAAGGTTTAGATTAGTTATGGAGAAAGACAAGCAGCAATCTAGAATAAAAATACTTAACTGGAGGAGGGCTAATTTCAGCTAATTGAGGAAGGACCTGGCCCAGGTAAACTGGAGTCAAAGACTGGCAGGCAGAAATGTAATGGAGCAATGGGCGGCCTTTAAAGAGGAGATGGTTCGGGTACAGTCGAGGTACATTCCCACAAGGGCGAAAGAGAGGTCAACCAAAGCCAGAGCTCCCTGGATAACGAAGGAGTTAGAGAGTAGGATGAAACAGAAAAAGGGGGCGTATGACAGATGTCAGCCTGATAACACAAGGGAGAATCAGGCTGAATATAAAAAGTACAGAGGAGAAGTGAAAAAGGAAATAGAGGGGAAAAGAGACAGTACGAGAATAGATTGGCGGCTAACGTGAAAGGGAATCCAAAGGTCTTCTATAGACATATTAACAGTAAAAGAGTTGTCAGAGGAGCGGTGGGGCTGATTAGGGACCGAAATGGAGAACTACTGGTGGAGGCAAAAGGCATGGCTGAGGTACTAAATGGGTACTTTGCATCGGTGTTTACCAAGGAAGAAGATGCTGGCAAAGCTATGGTAAACAAGGAGGTTGCTGGGATACTGGATGAGATAAAAATAGATAAAGAGGAAGTACTGGAAAGGCTAGCGGTAATTTAAAGTGGATGAATCACCCAGTCCGGATGGGATGCATCCTCGGTTACTGAGGGAAGTAAGGGTAGAAATTGCGTAGGTGCTGGTCACAATCTTTCAATCCTCCTTAGATACAGGGGCGGTGCCTTTAACTACCCAAAGGGACTGGAGGATTGCAAATACTACATCCTTGTTCAAAAAAGGGGAGAAGGATAAACCTGGGAATTACAGGCCAGTCAGTTTAACGTCGGTGGTGATCCGGGAGAGAATTAACAGCCTCTTGGACAAGCATGGACTAATAAAGGAGAGCCAGCATGGATTTGTTAAGGGCAAATCGTGTTTGACTAACTTGATTGAGTTTTTTGATGAGGTAACAGAGAGGGTGGATGAGGGCAGTGCAGTTAATGTTGTGTATTTGGACTTTCAAAAGGCGTTTGATAAAGTGCCACATACGAGGTTTGTTAGCAAAATTGAAGCCCATGGGATAAAAGGGGCAGTGGCAGCATGGACACAAAATTGGCTAAGGGCTAGAAAACAAAGAGTTGTGGTGAATGGCTGTTTGTCAGACTGGCGGGAGATATACAGTGGCGTTCCCCAGGGTTCAGTACCAGGACCACTGCTGGTTTTGATATACATTAATGACTTAGACTTGGGGTTACAGGGCACAATTTCGAAATTTGCAGATGATGCGAAACTTGGAAGTGTAGTAAACAATGAGGAAGATAGTAATAGACTTCAGGAGGGCATAGACAGACTGGTGGAATGGGCGGACACAGTGAGGATGAAATTCAATGCAGAGAAGTGTGAGATGATACATTTTGGTCGGAAGAATGAGGAGAGACCATTCACTCTAAATGGTACAATTTTAAAGGGGGTCCACGAACAGAGAGACCTGGGGGGTGTTTGTGCACAAATCTTTGAAGGTGGCAGCACAGGTTAACAAAGCAGTTAATAAAGCCTATGGGATTCTGGGCTTTATAAATAGAGGCATAGGGTACAAAAGCCAGGAAGTTATACTAACCGATATAAAACACTACTGCTGCCCCAGCTAGAGCCTTGTGTCCAGTTCTGGGCACAACACTTTAGGAAGGACGTGAAGGCTTTGGGGAGGGTACAGAAGAGATTTACTAGAATGGTTCCAGGGATGAGGGAATAAAGTTACGTGGATAGATTGGAGAAGCTGGGGTTGTTCTCCTTAGAGCAGAGAAGCCTAAGAGGAGACTTGATAGAGGTGTTTAAAATCATGAAGGTTTAGATCGAGTAAATAAAGAGAAACGGTTTCCAATGGCTGAAGGGTCGATAACCAGAGGGCACAGATTTAAGGTGATTGGCAAAAGAACCAGAGGCAACACGAGGAAACTTTTTTACACAACGAGTGGTTAGGATTTGGAATGTGCTGCCTGATAGGGCGGTGGATACAGATTCAATAGTAACCTTCAAAATGGAATTGGATAAATAGTTGAAGGAAAAAAAATTGCAGGGATGTGGGGAAAGAACGGGGGAGTGGGACTAGCTGAAGTGCTCTTCGAAGGAGCCGGCGCAGATTCAATGGGCCAAATGGCCTCCTTCTGTGCTGTACTGTTCTCGGATTCTATGAATATATCCAACCAGAGTTGGTAACCCTGCCACCAGTGTGTTCTAATGGGGTTCAGTTCTTTGCCATTTTTGTTACTGATCATCCCTGGGAATGGAATAGATGGAGATAGCAGCAATGCTGCTTGAGACTGTGAATGTATCTACACCTTTGGGGCATAGTGAGTACCACTGTATCCCTGATAGCTCACACCTCACCTGAAGTTGCCAGGAATAACATTAAAGTGGTGGAACATTAGCACGGTGGGATTGTGCAGCGCGTGCATTCCGATTAATCCTTCATGTACATAGGGGAGGTCCAGCTGTATCCCATCCCGATAAACTCAGCAAAACTTCTCATCAACCTGTAGCTTAATAAGTATATTCTGAAAGTTGCTGATTGCTGTCTGAACCAATCTATACCCCAGGGAATTTCGGTCTATGTTACCTTGCTAACTCATAGATCCGAATCCAGAGTCGTGACAACACAAGTGGTCAATTTCACACAAAGTCCAACAAGCATCACATGTCACGGTACTTGAAATAAATTGTAAAGTAAAAAACAACTTGCATTTATATAGCACCTCTAACATAGTAAATCGTCCCAAGCCACTTCACAGGAGCGTTATCAAACAAAATTTGACAGCGAGCCACTTAAGGAGGTATTAGGACAGATGACCAAAAGCTTGGTCAAAGAGGTAGGTTTTAAGGTGCATCTTAAAGGAGGAAAGAGAGGCGGAGAGGTTTAGGCAGGGAATTCCAGAGCTTAGGGCCGAGGCAACAGAAGGCACGGCCACCAATGGTGGAGTGATTAACATCGGAGATGTGCAGGAAGCCAGAATTAGAGGAACGCCGATATCGCGGAGGGTTGTAGGGCTGGAGGAGGTTACAGAGATAGGGAGGGGCGAGGCCATGGAGGGATTGGAAAACAAGGATGAGAATTTTAAAATTGAAACATTGCTTAAACGGGAGCCAATGTAGATCAGTGAGCACAGGGGGTGATGGGTGAACGGGACTTGGTGCAAGTTAGAACACGGGGCAGTCAGCACAGGGGGTGATGGGTGAACGGGACTTGGTGCGAGTTAGGACACGGGGCAGTGAGCACAGGGGGTGATGGGTGAACGGGACTTGGTGCGAGTTAGGACACGGGGCAGCAGGGTTTTGGATGAGCTCAAGTTTACAGAGGAGCAGTGACCTGAATCTTGTCATTCATGTGGAAATGACTTATGAAATAATGCTGGTGGCGCTGTCCAGGGAGAGTATAAATACTCGGGCACAGGCCCAGCTTGCTCAGGACATTCTTTAACAGGGACTAGTGAAGGACGCAACTAGATCTCCATGTTGAAAAACAGTTGATTAAAGCCTTGTTTAATACTCAGACCAAGTGCCTAGTAGTTTTCTTATGTCAGCGGGGTTGCTGTAAACTGAAATATCTTCTTCTTCTCTCCTTAGGCAGTCCCTCGGAACCGAGGATGACTTGCTTCCACATTAAAAATGACTTCTCAAGTGACTGATGAGTCCAATGCGGGACCTACAGTCTCTGTCACAGGTGGGGCAGACGGTGGTTGAAGGGGCGGGTGGGTGGGGTGCTTGGGTTGACGTGCGCTCCTTGCGCTGCCTGCGCTTGGCTTCCACTTGCTCCTGGCGAAGAGATTCGAGGTGTTCAGCGCCTTCCCGGATGCTTCTCCTCCACTTTGTGCGGTCTTGGGCCAGGGATTCCCAGGTGTCAGTGGGGATGTTGCACTTTTTCAAGGAGGCTTTGAGGGTGTCCTTGAAGCATTTCCTCTGCCCACCTGGGGCTCTCCTGCTGTGTCGGAGCTCCAACTGAAATATGCAGTTGCATTAAAGCATTAATATTTTAACCTGAAATGTAAACCAGGTTATGGGAACAATCATTAAACTTACCTATGCCAAACACCAAGGCCCAGAGATTCCTTGGAGCATCTCCTGATCCTCCATGATTCCACATGGGGTTAACAGGGACCCACAGCACCACTGGAAGCTCTGGTGCCCGCCTACCATCTGAGGGGGAGGGCCCAGATACTGAGCCAACCCCCAAAGAAATCTCCTCACTCCCTTCTTCAGCTCCCTTGCCAAAAGGAGGTCGCTAGGGATTTTTATTTAAAGAATTATCCCCTCGTTTTCCCTGACCTGGAGTCCCCCCCCCCCCCCTCCCCGAACCTCACTTGGGGTCCATTTGTGTCCTTCTGGAAACTTTGACACCTCATCCCACGAGACGTACTGACCTCCAACCGTAGGCCAGTTCCTATATGGGACAGGGCAGTGGGAACTCCCAGTAGTTTCCAAGTCATACTTTGGTTTGGGCTTAATTTTTTAAACCAAGGTCCCGTCTGCCCCCTCAAGTGGATGCAAAAGAGCCCATGGCACTATTGGATGAAGAGTAGGAGAGTTGTCCCCGGTGTCCTGGCCAATATTTACCCCGCAACCAACATTACTAACACAGATTATCTGGTCATTCATTTCATCGCTGATTGTGGGAGCTTGCTGTGCACAAATTGGCTGCTATCTTTCCCTGTATTATAACAGTGGCTACACTTTAAAAGTACTTCACAATATATATTGATGATCTAGACAAGGGAACTAGATGTAATATCTCCAAGTTTGCAGACGACACAAAGCTGGATGGGCGTGTGTGCTGTGAGGAGGATGCCGAGAAACTCCAGTATGATTTGGACAGGTTGGGTGATTGGGCAGATGCATGGCAGATGCAGTATAATGTGGATAAATGCGAGGTTATCCACTTTGGTGGCAAAAACAGGAAGGCAGATTATTATCTGAATGGCAATAGATTGGGAGAAGGGGAAGTGCAACGAGACCTGGGTGTCCTTGTGCACCAGTCGCTGAAGGTAAGCATGCAGGTGCAGCAGGCGGTTAAGAAGGCAAATGGTATGTTGGCCTTCGTAGCGAGAGGGTTTGAGTACAGGAACAAGGATGTCTTGCTGCAGTTGTACAGGGCCTTGGCGAGACCACACCTTGAGTATTGTGTGCAGTTTTGGTTGCCTTACCTGAGGAAGGATGTTCTTGCCATGGAAGGAGTGCAGCGAAGATTCACCAGACTGATACCTGGGATGGCAGGAATGACGTATGAGGAGAGATTGGGTCGATTGGGCTTATACTTGCTAGAGTTTAGAAGAATGAGAGGGGATCTCATTGAAACTTATAAAATTCTAACAGGACTGGACAGACTAGATGCAGGAAGGATGTTCCCGATGGCCGGGGAGTCCAGAACCAGGGGTCACAGTCTAAGGATAAGGGGTAGGACATTTAGGACAGAGATGAGGAGGAATTTCTTCACCCAGAGAGTGGTGAACCTGTGGAATTCTCTAGCACAGAAGGCAGTTGAGGCCAATTCATTAAATATATTCAAGAAGGAGTTGGATATATTTCTTAAGGCTAAAGGGATCAAGGGATATGGGGAGAAGGCAGGGACAGGGTACTGAATTTGGATGATCAGCCATGATCTCATTGAATGGCGGAGCAGGCTCGAGGGGCCGAATGGCCTACTCCTGCTCCTATCTTCTATGTTTCTATGTTTCTATGTTACTTCATTGGCTGTAAAGCACGTTAGGATGTCCTGGGGTCATGCACGGCGCCATAGAAGTGCAGGTCTTTCCTCATTAAACATTTATACGGCAGTGGAGATGTAATAACTAATGAATTCACCCCTAATTGTGGAGTACCTGGTTTATTAATACAGACCTCCTACTTAATTCACATCTGTGCCACTTGTGAATTTTTACTCTTTCACACCTTTGAAGCCAAACCATTAATGCCGGTAATTTATTGCAGCCAGTGCATTGTAAAGGAATGTAAAACAGTCAAACAAGTGAGCAGTAAAAGTCCCCTGTAATATTGTATATAGGATACAAATAATCTGTAATAGATCATGGTACAGACTCATTAGAGAAAATGGGAATGTGTTTACTATAGCTACAAATCACCGCCAAATATATTGTCCTTTTTTGCACGGAGAGGAGTATTAGGGCTGTAGCCCTGCTCCATCAAATATTAATTTTCCTTTAAATATGCATGATTTTGATATCTTAAAGGGGGATAATACCCTTTGGAATAGTGTATAATTTTGTCCTTAAATGATGTTTTGAGGGTCTGGTACAACAATGAATGAATTCTGTGAATGAAAATGCAAATGACATGGCCCACAGATAGGCTGGGTGGTCCCCAGACCTTCCCTTAATGGTAACTGACTGCATCAGTGGACCCAATTAGAGGCAGACACCTCTTGCAGAAATCTCCTCAAGGCAACAGAGCACTCTTCAACTCACACCTCCTGTTCCAAGGAACACATTGCATCTTTCATTGTTAGTAGCTCGGCCAGGGAGAGATTGCCTGTGCAGTGCAGGCTGAGCTTGAATCTGGATAATAATTATTATATTGATAATGTGGCTCTGCCTTTTGGTCCCAAATCAATCTCATCAGTCTTCAGCAAGCAATGGGAGATAATAAGCGCTATCCGCTTGATCACCATCCCTGCTTTGAGAACAACTAGTGTTTCCGACCTGAGGGAGGGAGAGGGCAGAGCTGGGAGCTGGCTGAATCGAAAGGTGTGATAGTTGTGTGGAGGATCAGAGGGGGTTCGAACGGCGACGTGCGGGAGTGAAGCGTAAACGTTGAGATCTCACCTGATGGTCAGGACTTGAGAATGTCTTATTGTCTGAAATCCACAGTGGATGATCGATCGCAGCCGGCAGCTGGCTAATATTGTAATTCATAAAGTTGTTACCGTGTCTGAGAAGTTTAATCGAAGGATTTGCCAGCAGTATGACAGCATCGTGAGGAAGGTAACAAGCACCGCGGACTGCACTCGCAAACTGGTGCAGATGCAAAATGAAGTGGCGACATTGCGGAGCGGTGAAGTGCTCCAGCTCCAGGTAGGTCATGCTTTCTCTCATCAATAGTGGGTGATTTTGATGATTACAATGGGAACACAGCAAAATGTCTGAAAGTGTCTCTTTAAAAGCATTGATTCCTCCTAGTTTATAACACCGAGGAAAAAAAAGCTTTCTTGAGGTTCAGATGCAGAACAAGTCTTTTTTTTTAAATCTGTGTTGGTGCAGGATTAGTGTTGTGCGTTCGGAACATGTCACAAGTGGAGCTGCAATGGTAGCTTGCTTGTCATGACAGGAAGATTGTTGTCTTTTTTCCCCCCCACTGATGTTTAATTTTGTACAGATTGCGGCTCTGGGCTGAACTGTCAGGTTGGACGCCTCGCTCATGAGACTGCCTGTAACTGCAGCAGCGTGGCCGTGTCTGCCGGGGACTCCGTGGCTCGCACTGGGGAGCGGGGAGCGGGGGGACATGGCACTTGACAAGCCTCGATGTTAATGCCTCCTGTTACATTAAACAAGGAACACACGCGGCCGCCTTTAATTACCGCCAGCGGCTGGGCGGGACTGGACCAGTGAAGGGCTGGAACCAGTCACCGAGAGGTAGTGAGGGGACATAGTCTCTGCTCTCTGTTACAGAAACAACCCAGCAGACATCATGTGAAAGGAGCACATCGTCTGCAGAATCGGGAGATATATCTGAGTGAAGCTGTCGCTAGCTATTGAAGTAAGGCACATTGAAGTAAAATAACTGGAACAAGCTGGGCAGACTAGACACTATCAGCGTCGCCTGGATATTACTAGCTTGGCCAGGACTAGGCTCGTGTTCTTTAATATCGGTGTGTGTCACTGGGATTTTGAACTGTGAAGCGGTCTGTGAGTGAACTGATGATTTGAGTCTGGATTGTGGATTGTCAACATGACTAGTTCTGTGTCCCCCTCCATTAGGACAAGCTGGAGATAGCGGCCGAGAACCTCCTGTTCCTGGTGGATTATACCTCGCTTTCCAAGAAGGACATCATTCTGAATGGCAGTACCTTCTCGTGGCCGGAGAGGATCAGTCCGATAATCAGAAACAGGTCGGTGTTTGCAAATCACTGTGTCCCATGCCCACCGGGACATCTCTTTAACATGGGCAGTGTGTTTCTTTAATGATTTGAGCCGTTCATTCTCAGGAGATGTAATGAACCAGAGCAATACGGGGAGAGGAGAATGTCATTTAAACAAGGTTTTGCATATTTTTTTCAAATATCAAAAAGCCAAAGCTCTAATCTCTGGAATTCTCTGCCGAAACCTCTCCACCTCTTTCCTCCTTTTTAAGACGCTCCTTAAAACCTGTCTCTTTGACCAAGCTTTTGGTCGTTTGTCCTAATATCTCCTTATGTGGCTGGGTGTAACGCTCCCGTGAAGCGCCTTGGGGCGTTTTACTACATTAAAGCTGCTATATAAATACAAGTTGTTGTTATCAAAAATTCATGGAGTTTTAAATTTGACTCTTAAAGCCCTATACAAGCAAGGGGGTGGCATCTTATGAGGAGTATCCCAAAAGATATATAGAAAAGAACTGTTGTAATGGTTTCAGTGAAATTAATAATGTTAATAAAATATTAGCACCGCATACTGATGCCTGATAAAAATGAGACTTTCCTTTCTATAGAAGTAATGCATTAATGCAAGTGTCTGGATCTACATTAAATTTATTGAGGATTGAAGTTCAATTGATCTTTTGTTAGGGTGATTAGCTCTCGGCAGCTCTGCCTTCAGCTGCCAAGCTCTGGAATTCCCTCCCTAAACCTCTCCGCCTCGCTACCTCTCTTTCCTCCTTCAAGACGCTCCTTAAAACCTGCCTCTTTGACCAAGCTGCCCTAACGTCTCCTTATGTGGCTCGGTGTCAAATTTTATTTGATAACACTCCTATGAATTGCCTTGGGACATTTTACTATGTTAAAGGTGCTATATAAATACAAGCTGTTGTTGATTAAAACTGGAATTGAAACAATTGAGTCTAGTTTAAATGCAAACGCTGCCGAGAGTCCACATCATTTCCATACTAAAAAAAACAATCTTTTCTTCCCCATCCTCACCTTAGTGAAATGCGATTACAGAAAGAACATGATGTTGCAGTGTCCAAACTGGTCCACTGGCAGAACGATTTTACAAAGCGTATTGCTGAAACTGCAGCCTTGGTGAAGGAATTTCAAAGGAAGGATCGCATGCCCGAAGCTCAGAAATATACTGCAAAGCTGGAAAACATCAACAGAAAAATAGAGGAATTTACAGAGGAGGTGAGTTCGGAACTTTAACTCGGCATTTTGTCAGATTACTGTTTAAGAAATGCTACGGCTTTAGTCAACCCTTAATAGACCTTAAGGTATTCGCCATGGCTCAGTGGGCAGCGCTCTCGCCTCTGAGTCAGAAGGTTGCGAGTTCAAGTTCCACTCCAGAGACTTGAGCACAAACTCTAGGCTGACACTCCAGTGCGGTACTGAGGGAGCGCTGCACTGTCGGAGGTACCGTCTTTCAGGTGAGACGTTAAACCGAGGCCCCGTCTGCTCTCTCAGGTGGATGTAAAATATTCCACGGCACTATTTCGAAGAAGAGTAGGGGAGTTCTCCCCAGTGTCCTGACCAATCTTTACCCCTCAATCAACATCACTGAAACAGATTATCTGGTCATTATCACATTGCTGTTTGTGGGAGCTTGCTGTATGCAAATTGGTTGCTGCGTTTCCCACATTACAACAGTGACTACATGCCAAAAAGTACTTCATTGACTGTAAAGAGCTTTGGGATGTCTGGTGGTCATGAAAGGCACTACATAAATGCAAATCTTTCTTTATCCAGGAAATTGTGGAAGAAGCTGGGATTGTAACAAGTTGATGTTGTTTTGCACACACAATATCCTGAAATATACTGCCTTTCACTTATTAAGAGTTGTTAATTACCTCAGCATGCATTTTCTGATCAGTTCCCAAAAGTTGTGTTGAATAAAAACATAACTGTACATTGGGAAGTCGGGCAGCAGATGCTATTTGATGTGCCACTTCTTAGAATTTGCAGAGCAAGCAGGAGTGAGATTATCAGAAATAACAACAGAAAATGCTGGAAAAACTCAGCAGGCCAGGCAACATCTGTGGAGCGAGAAATAGAGTCAACGTTTCAGGTCAAAACCCTTCTCAGTCCTGACGAAGGGTTTCGACCTGAAACGTTGACTCTCTTTCTCTCTCCACAGATGTTGCCTGGCCTGCTGAGTTTTTCCAGCATTTTCTGTTGTTATTTCGGATTTCCAGCATCCGCAGTATTTTGCTATCGTACTAGTAAGATTATCAGAGCTCTTTAAAGTGCAGGATGGAGATAGAAAGTCCTTCTTTGATTAACTATACTGGAGCTACTGAAAACAGATCCTTTGTAAATCTTGACTTATATTCGACATCTGTCATTGTTTATACCTTTGTTAGAAATAATGTCCAATAGATAGGTCTGTTTTAGCCCAGTTAGTACAAGTGTCACTAGCGCGCGGTTTGTGTAATAGTGCATTTCAGCTTGGCCGTGTCACCTGCCATCGTGGCAGGGTAGGCCACTTTGGCTGGTCAAGGTGTGACAAGTTTCTGTTATCTTTGTTCAGAAAGTCTTGATCAACCATGAAGAGGTTCTGCTGGAGACAGGACACCTTAGCCCTTACCACCAAATCCAGAAAATTATCAATGCTAAGGAGCCCTTTGAGAAGCTGTGGAAAATCGCCGTCCAGTTCAACCTCCACTGTGACAAGTGGATGAATGGCCCCTTGCTACAAGTCAATGCTGAAGAGGTGGAACAGGAGGTTAGAAATGAACAAGGCTTCTCGCTCCACTCTTTCAGCACAGCAGTTAGGAATCCAGAATTCTGTTTAGACCATAATTCTATTGTGTAAAAATATTTTATGGATATTTTAAAATATAATGATATAAAATATTTTTTAAATATGTAGATTAGAATCGTTGGCAGGTTTTTAAACAGTGCTGCCAGATTTAAAATTGAAAGGACAAGTCTTAGATTGAAAGCAAAAGTCTGGATTAGAGCAAAACTAAGATTAAAATGATACCTTAACAGATAATAGTCTGCATTGCACTGAAATTAATTTAGCTTATTAGAAGCATCAAAATTATAGTCTGCAAATTGATGAGTTAGTCTTAAACATCTAGTCATTCAAAAAACATAATCAACCTTTCCGTCTGTAAAATGTTCCTATCAGGTGCAGAGTTTATGGAGGATCAGCTACAAGCTCACAAAGGTTTTCAATCACCCAGAGGTACAAGGACCTCTGAAAGTCGCGACTACCATCAAAGCTAAGCTGGAAAAGTTCAAGATCAATATGCCTCTGATCAATGCCCTCTGCATGCCTGGGATTAAGCAACGTCACTGGAGTGTGATGAGTCAAAAGGTAGGCCGATCATTTTAAGGGCACAGAACCGTTGACCAAAATCATGCGGAAGAATTGTGAATACATTTTGGAAGCACAAATAGGGAAAAGGAAAATCACCTTAAATGGCGAGATTTTAAATGGAGCTTGTGCAGGTACACAGGTCGGTAAAGGTGAAATCATTCACTTTGAATCCAAGAAAGCTAATGTGAGTATTTTCTAATGCTGAGACTAGGAACTGTGAAGGAGCAAAGGTCCATAAAGTACTAACAGCTAGAGCGCAGGTACAAAAAGTAATCAAAAATGCTCATGGAATGTTGGCCTTTATCTCGAGGGGGCTGGAATACAAAGGGGAGCAAGTGATGCTTCAGTTGTACAGAGCCTTGGTCAGACCCCCATCTGGAGCACTGTGTTCAGTTCTGGGCCCCGCACCTTAGGAAGGAGAGATTGGCCTTGGAGGGGGAGCAGCGCAGATTCACCAGAATGATACCGGGGATTAAAGGGTTCAATTATGAGGACAGGTTGCAAAAACTTGGCTTGTATTCCCTTGAGGTTAGAAGAGTGTGTGATGATCTAATCGTGGTGTTTAAAATGTTAAAATGATTCTGTAGGGCAGATAGAGAGAAACTATTTCCTCTGCTGGGGGAGTCTAGAACAAGGGAAATAATCTTAAAATTAGAACCAGGCCGTTCAGGAGTGAAATCAGGAAGCACTTTTTCATACAAAGGGTGGGGGAAATCTGAAACTCTCTCCTGTAAAAGGCTGTGGATTCTGGGGGTCAATTGAAATTTTCAAGACTGAGATTCATAGGCTGGAATTTTCCAGCATGTCAGCAGGCGAGATCGGTGATGGGTCAGGTGGGAAAGTGTCTTTTTTTTTTGACAGCGGATCGGGAACCCGCTGTCAACCCGCCGCAACACACCTGTCTCAATGTCGGGTCTGTCAGCGCTGAGCAGACCTGACAGGCAGCAGCAGAGGGCCCAATTAAACTCATTGTAATGTACTTACCAGACCCGTAACAGGCTCTTTTACCTTACTTTTTAACTTTAACTTCATGGCCACAGGAACCACGCTGTTCGGTGACCAAGTCTCTCAACCTGAGGCGGGAGGTCAGTGGCCATTGTTCCAGCTGATGAGTTGACAGCTTCAAATATACATTAAAAGCTCCCACCTGACAGAGATCACTTTCCTCAGCCACATGCTCTTCCACACTGCATTTCCACAACAGATTCAGCATGCTGCAAGTCTTTCCACAGGTCTCCATCCAGTCTCACCTCATTACCTCTCTCACCATTGACAGATCACTTCTTTTATCTGTACCTCACCTGCCATCTATTCTATCAGCATGGGTGCCCTTTATACTGTCTCACCTTGGTCTTCAGAATCCCACCACAATCAGCCCCAACACCAGCAGCACCAACAACAACCTTTTCTGCAATCACCTGATGCTGCACAGGACACAGGGCATCAGCATCCGAGCACATTGCTGCCCGGGAGGCCAGGGATAGCCTCATCATGGCCAGATTTAGTTAACTTTATGTTGTACACCCTGGCTGCCACATGATGCACCAGGTTGGTACCACCCCACAACAGACTCCCCCAGCAGAGGAAATAGTTTCTCTCTATCTGCCCTACAGAATCATTTTAACATTTTAAACACCTCGATTAGATCATCACTCAATCTTCTAACCTCAAGGGAATACAAGCCAAGTTTTTGCATCCCTACAATGCCCAAGCCATTCCTTTCACACTCATTACCATTGTGGGGGTTACCGTTATGTCTCACCATTTACTGTAACTCACTAAGCCACTTGCAAAGGTGCACACAGACCTGTCCAAGTGTTGAAAATAAAGGTTTCAATGTTTGACAGCACATTAACAGAAACTTTACATAAACATTGGGTAAAACACCCAAGTGGCTACCCTTGTGTATTGTTAGTTGGTATGATTGCACTAGGATGAGGGTGAGTGTGAGGGGTGGCTAGTGAAATGGGGATGTGATAATGTAGTTAGAGAGGGATGGGTGGAGGTGCAAGGTACATTGGAGTGAGTAAGGATGTGCAGGAGTAGGGTAGGGAAGGCAGAGTGATGGGGATGTGATGAGAGACACAGCAGGATGAAGGTGAGTGTGGCTTTGTACTAAAGTTTTGTGATCTAATGAGATCAATGAAAGGTTTGTGCCACTGCAGCCTGGTCCTCCTGACGACATCCCTGCTTGTGTCCTCCTGTGCAATGTGCAACCAGGCTGCGTTGATCTCCTGGGGAGGTCTCTTCCGCCCATCGGAAGGGAAGGAGACCTCCCTGCGTACTCTGACTCTCTCCATAAGCATATGGAGGGAGTCATGGGAGAGCCTGGGTGCAGCCCTGCACCTCTGTGCAGTGCTTGTCAGTGTTTGCAGCACTTCAATGCTGTAGAACACTGACAGCATAAATGTCAAAAGAAAGTTGGACATGGTCCCTTAAGGAAACCGGCTGATGATGCGTCATCAAATGACGTCACCAGACCCGCTTCCTCTAATTGGGCGGGGAAATGCGCTGGGCGGGCTTAACAAACCCTATCAACGTAAATTCATTTACCAAAGCGGGATGGAGCCAGCAGCAGGGCCGGGACCCACCGCCGACATTGCCCGCCTTGGACCCACCGAGGTAAGGAAAATCCCGGCCAGAGATTTTTGTTGGTATGGGTGTCAAGGGATATGGCACCAAGGTGGGAAAATGGAGTTTCGAAATAGAAACAGAAAATGCTGGAAATGCTCAGCAGGTCAGGCAGCATCTGTGGGGAGAGAAACAGAGTTAACGTTTCAGGTCGATGATCTTTCATCAGAACTGGAAAAAAGTTAGAGATGTAACACATTTTAGGCAAGTGTAGGGGCAGGGAAAGGGGAGGAAAGAACAAAAGGGACGGTCTGTGATAGGACGGAAGGCAGGAGAGATTAAATGACAAAAGGGATGATGGTGCAAGGCGAAAGGAGGTGGTAGTGGGACAAGTTTAGAAACAAAAGATGGGTCTAGAGGAGGTGTAAATGGGAATATCAGAATCATCAGCAACAGCTGCCATGTGGAAAAATAGGGGCAAAGGTTATGGCCTGAAACTATTGAACTCTGTGTTGACTGGACAGGGCCTGATTAACATTTAGCTTCTCAGTTTCCCGCCTGCAGCCAGCCAGATGGAGAGGCTGGCTGGCTGTCGTGCGGGTAGGCCTGAGGCACCTGGCCACAGAGAGGAGGGAGGGAGGGGGTTGAAGAATAGACATCATGGAGGGTTCAGAAGGTTGGAGGTTGGAGGGGAGGCCGGAGGGTGGCATCGAAGGCCGGAGGGGGATCAGAGGCCGGAGGAGGAATTGGAGATCGGAGGGCGGGGGGGTGGTGAGGGTGGGGGGAGATCGGAAGGGTCAGTGTACGATTGTAGGGTTGTTGCTGAGGCAGTGATGCTGGATCAAGCAGGTAAGTGGAAAGGCACTTACCTCATGGATCCAGCAATCCTCGCCGCCTTTTAGTCGGTGGGTTCCCCGAGGCCTGGGAAACCTGGACAGCCAGAGCTAAATTTAAAATGGAACTTCAAATGAAGCATGCAGCCTCATTATAATATTTAAAGTGCCAACCGGTCTCCTGGGAGCGGGTTGGCTGCCCGCCCTATCCCGCCTCCGTTAAAACTGGAAGTGGGCGGATTGGAGGTGGGTTGGGGTCGGGATTCAGATTTAAAACATTTTAACCTCCCACCTGACCCCAACCCACCCGTTTTTTGGGGTTATAATTACCCCCCACAGATCTGGATTTTCCTCCACTATCCTGCTCCATGTTGGTTGGTAGAGCAGCGGCGGCAACAGGAAAATCAGGCAGTGAAACATAGCGCCACACCCCCACCTGACGTAGACTTTCCTTGCCCTGCCCCAGCTCCGAGGGCTGCTGGCCGTCCCTTCACTGTCTGCTACTGTACGTGGAGGGAAGGGTGGCCCGGCTGGTCGCCTGATTTCCCTGCCTTCTGCTGCCACCAATGACTGCTCAGTACTGGCCGCCCATCCCGCCTCACAGGCCCCAAAAATCGTACCTGGTTTTAGGCCTCGACTGATGCCCTGCCAACTCTTAAGAAAGAATAAATAAGAAGTATTTTTTAAAATCCCACAGCTTAATGCTGTGATGCTGCTTTCTATTCTCCATATACTGACCTATATTGTACAATAATATTATAAACCCGCATTAAAGGATAGGTACAAATCATAATCAATGGTATTTGAAAGAAAGAAATAAGGACTTGCATTTATATAGCGCCTTTCACCACCGGTAGTGGTGTTCTCACTGCAGCACTGTCGGCATTGTCCTGGGGGCAGTGGCGGACTCCCTCTGGCCATGAACTTGCCCTGCACACTGGGCCGGGGTCATGGCAGGGTCAGGGCAGCAGGCAGAAGGGTCGTTCCGACCCTCCTGGGGCAGGTTAGGGAAATCCAGCCCATAGAATACTGGCGTGAGAAATGAACGTCGCACTTGTACAAGGCTTTAGTCAGGCCGCAGCTGGAGTATGGTGTACAGTTTTGGGCACCCCATTATAGGAAGGATTTGAAAGTAATGTGAGGCACCTTGAACTAAGTCTGCATCTTGTCCATGGAATCAGTGCAGTTCTTCTCTGTTCTCACTGTCTGAAAATGGCTGTATTTTTAGTGATGTTAGATCAATTCCTGTGTTATAATCAGAAGGTAGAATGTGGCAGAGAGCTCTCCCCAGTCCTTCCATCAATATCACTAAAAAAAAATCTGGTCATTATTACATTTGTGGGAGCTTGCTGTACACAAATTGGCTGCCGCGTTTCCCACATTACAACAGTGACTATACTTCAAAAGTACTTCATTGGCTGTAAAGCGCTTTGGGACGTCCTGAGGTTGTGAAAGGCGCTTTATAAATGCAAGTCCTTATTTCTTTCTTTCAAATACCATTGATTATGATTTGTACTTATCCTTTAATGAGGGTTTGTAATATTATTGTACAATATAGGTCAGTATATGGAGAATAGAAAGCAGCATCACAGCATTAAGCTGTGGGATTTTTTTAAAATACTTTTTATTTATTCTTTCAAGGCCAGCATTTATTGCCCATCCCTAATTGCCCTTCGAGAAGGTGGTGGTGAGCCGCCTTCTTGAACCGCTGCAGTCCGTGTGGTGAAGGTGCTCCCACAGTGCTGTTAGGGAGGGAGTTCCAGGCATTTGACCCAGCGACGATGAAGGATCAGCGATATATGTTCAAGTCAGGATGGTGTGTGACTTGGAGGCGAACTTGGAGGTGGTGTTCCCTTGTGCCTGCTGCCCTTGTCCTTCTAGGTGGAAGAGGTCGTGGGTTTGGGAGGTGCTGCCGAAGAAGCCTTGGCGAGTTGCTGCAGTGCACCTTGTAGATGGTACACACATGTTAATATTGGTATGGTGTCCCAGTGCGCTTGGCATTGGGCTGACTAAAACTTTCTTCAACTAATACTGTTTGCTAAAACATGAAGTCCCAGCAAGGCAAAGACCGGAATATCCCACAAAAGTTTCCTCTGGGTTTTAATAAGATCTGGAATTTCTACTGTCATTTCACAGCTTAACCCTTGCCAACACTCTTGAACAGGGTATTTCATTTTGGTCTCTCTGCCTGCTTAATCAGCTCAATGGAGAAGCTCTTCCCATGTTAACTGAGTACGATTCTTGTTTTGTGCTATGGTGCTTGAGTTAGGCGTGGATTTCCAGGCGATGAGTTGAGCCTACGATTTTCACCTGCCATGGGTCTGGAGAGGTGTTTCCACCAGGGGTTCCTGGACCAGCTCATTTGCATATCCCTTGGGTTCATGTCTTGGCGTCTAACCCGTGTAAAATCGATGTAATCTGCTGGCAGGCATGGAAATTAGAGTGCAGCCTTTAAGAAGCCAGTTCAGCCTCTACACTTCAGCAACGGGTTGGGAGACAACCAAAGAAGGAAGGAGCGAGACTTAGATCACTCACGTCAGTCTCAGATAACTTCACTGCGTCAATCTTACATAAGAACATAAGAAACAGGAGCAGGAGTCGGCCATTTGGCCCTTCGAGCCTGCTCCGCCATTTAATGAGATCACGGCTGATCTGATCTTGGCCTCAACTCCACTTTCCTGCCCGATCCCCATAACCCTCGACTCCCCTGTTTTTCAAAAATCTGTCTATCTCCGCCTTGAATATATTCAATGACTCCGCCTCCACAGCTCTCTGGGGAAGAGAATTCCAAAGATTCACCATCCTCTTTTACCATACTTTTCAAGAGTATGGGAGTACCTTCACCACACGGACTGCAGCGGTTCAAGAAGGCGGCTCACTACCTTCATTGAAAGAGCAGAATTGTACTGCCCAGCTTAAAGCTGCAAGCTGTCCTGAACCATTAGCATATATCGTTTTTTTAGTTCTATTTCACATTAAGTTAGCCATTCAAAGAACTCGGTGTACTAATCCTATGTGACTATAAGTACATAGAAACTGAAAAAACAAAAACCAGATAGAGAATAAGCAGCAGAGAAGAAGTCAGTCATTTGATCGTTGTGACTCTTATTGAGTACAAAATAAATCTCTAAATAATTCTAGAAAGAATGAGGCCCCACCCCCTGTCCTGGTGAGAGTCTCGGTATTATTGAAATTATGATGTTTAGACAAGGAAAAGGAAGTGATTAATTGCAATTGATAAGGGGCGGTGACATCACCTGCCTTGTACAATGCTTCCAATTCAGCCTTGTAGGAAACGTTCACTGGAATGCCAAACCTCCAGCTGGGTGTGATTTGTGTTATTGGTTGTGTTGTCATAGAAAGTGGTGTTGTTAAAATGTCACTAGGTTTTCATCCTGTGCCGACCTATAAATAAAAGCACCGTGGGTTTCTTTGCCCCAAGACATGTCGCTATTTCTACAACACAACTCCCCATGACAACCAACCCTGCAACACACACTATACCCAGCTGGACGCTTTGCATTCCATGGGACGCTTCCTTCTTAGTTGGTCCTGTTCTCCATGCCTGGTGAAAATAGACAAAAGCTTTCTATAAGTCCTCTATCTAGTCCCATCAGTTGAATTAAAAAATGCGGGGGCCAATGCTGGTGCTCCAGGCTGTGGGGAAAGAGAGTGGTAGACCACAGTCGTGAATCCCCACTCCACGCTCCTTCCCGCTGGCAGTGCGGGGTCAACTGAATTTCCCCTTGTGTGTTCCGCTAACTCTAATTTGAAACATAGAAACATAGAAGATAGGAGCAGGAGTAGGCCATTTGGCCCCTCGAGCCTGCTCCGCCATTCAATGAGATCATGGCTGATCATCCAAACTCAGTACCCTGTCCCTGCCTTCTCCCCATATCCCTTGATCCCTTTAGCCTTAAGAATAGGAACATAGAAGATAGGAGCAGGAGTAGGAAGACATTATTACTTGAAGCACCTTGGAGCCTGGGATTTCTCGTACATTCCTGCCGTTGACATTAAGCGTATATTAGAGTCGGCAGAACCTTTCACTAAAGTGAAGATGTCAATAAAAATGTTGCCATTGATAAACCAGACTTTAGGACAAGAAAAGTAAAATGCGGAGCCATCTCCTCCCTCTGGTGCAGAATGAGTTTTAATGTTCTTCCAAGATAAACACAAATTGAAATGAGTTGCAGAACCTCTTGACTTGGAATTTCTAGGCACCCTGGGCTAGATATTTTTTTTAAGTGGCTCATCTGGTACTCTGTGACCCTAAAACAGATGCTAATATCACAGTCGTCGTCGTACGTGTCTTCATACTGTTCCCTTTGGAGAACTGTATGAAGTGGTGGAAGGAATTCTGGCCGCGATTAACGCTCCTTCTGTGACCGTAACCATCTTCGTACCAGCCATTAGGGTGGTTAGTCCTATGGCGGGAGGGTTTTACGGACTCCCACAACCCATACGAGGGGGGGGGCCACCCACACCCACGGACGCAAGTATCCCGCTGGGTGTCAACCCAGAATTTAGAGCCGGAGCTCCGACTCCACTTGCCGGGACTGTCTGGAGCGGGGTTCGAAACCCTACGCCTTCTGGCCCAGCGGCGGGGATGCTACCGCTACGCCAACGGCCCACTCCCAATATCACAGTGATGGACCTGCTTTATTGCCAGAATCTAATCTGCAAACATGCAACACAATATTAAATAAATATTAAGAAAATGAGCACTAACGCTTATCCATCTCCTGCTCATCTTCCTCTCTTCTACTGTACTTTGATTATGTTAGCTTTATTTCTAACGTACCACGTATTATTCCTTTTTTTTAAAAAAACACAAATTAAAACACTTTATTGGAGGGAAATGTGGCAGTTGTTCAGAATCATCCAAATTCAAAACTACCGATCTGGGGCAAATTGCATTGCGCCCAATATTCACGCAGAACCTCATTCCAAGTTGCCTGCCAATTGTACAAGTGTTGTGAAATGAAAAGTGAGCAATCTTGTTAGTACCAGGGTTCATAATTGTACATGCTGCGCTATTCAAAAATATGTTGAATAAACTTGTAATGGTGAGGCTGTTCAGTAATGCTGTCAAGGTAAGGGGTGCAGGTGTGGGTTTAAATGCTGCACAGTAGCCTGGATTGTGGTTTATCTGTGCACTTACTGCAGGTTCCCTCAGAAACATTGCTGCTATGCAAGCGCTCATTTTGTGTATGTCCCTCGAGGATGATGGTGCCATCACTGATGGGAACATAAGTCCCTGGTCGATGGGTGCGAGGACGACTGCGCAGGTCAATACGTGGCAGACATTCTTTACCACAAGCCTCACATAACCACGTTCCTGGAACGTAGAAACAGGAGACCATTCAGCCCCTCGAGCCTGTTCAATCAGGCCATTCAGCCCCTCGAGCCTGTTCAATCAGACCATTCAGCCCCTCGAGCCTGTTCAGACCATTCAGCCCCTCGAGCCTGTTCAGACCATTCAGCCCCTCGAGCCTGTTCAGTCAGGCCATTCAGCCCCTCGAGCCTGTTCAATCAGACCATTCAGCCCCTCGAGCCTGTTCAATCAGACCATTCAGCCCCTCGAGCCTGTTCAGACCATTCAGCCCCTCGAGCCTGTTCCGGCCATTCAGCCCCTCGAGCCTGTTCAATCAGGCCATTCAGCCCCTCGAGCCTGTTCAGTCAGACCATTCAGCCCCTCGAGCCTGTTCAGTCAGACCATTCAGCCCCTCGAGCCTGTTCAGTCAGACCGTTCAGTCAGACCATTCAGCCCCTCGAGCCTGTTCAGTCAGACCATTCAGCCCCTCGAGCCTGTTCAGTCAGACCATTCAGCCCCTCGAGCCTGTTCAATCAGACCATTCAGCCCCTCGAGCCTGTTCAATCAGGCCATTCAGCCCCTCGAGCCTGTTCAGTCAGACCATTCAGCCCCTCGAGCCTGTTCCGTCAGATCAAGGTTGATCTGTATCTCGACTCCATTTACCCGCCTTGGTTCCATATCCCTTGATACCCTTACCCAACAAAAATCTATCAATCTCAGTTTTGAAAATTCCAGTTGTCCCCCAACATCCACAGCCTTTTGGGGGTGAGAGTTCCAGATTTCCACCACCCTTTGTGTGAAAAAGTGCTTCCTGGCATCACCCCTGAACGGCCTGGCTCTAATTTTAAGGTTATGCCCCCTTGTTCTGGTTTCCCCCCACAGAGGAAAGAGTTTCTCTCTAACTACTCTATTGAATCCCTTAATCATTTTAAATATCTTGATCTTTTAACCTCAAGGGACTACAAGCCCAGTCTGTGCAACCTATCCTCATAATTTAACCCTTTTAGCCCCGGTATCATTCTGGTGAATCTGCGCTGCTCCCCCTCCAAGGCCAATCTATCCTTCCTGAGGTGCGGGGCCCTGAACTGAACACAGTGCTCCAGATGGGCTCTACCCGGAGCTCTGTACAGCTGTAACATAACTTCCACCCCTTTGTATCCCTGCCCGCTGGAGCTGAAGTTCTCCTGTTGATGTCACTGACATTGCCGGTCATTCTGTCTCTCGTGTCTTGCACCCACATTGGCCTGGTGTTGTAGCTCAAACCCCTTCACACCTTCCCTCCCTTCAGCATGGTGGTACCATGCCAGAGTACTAATGGGCCATGGGAGGAGGGTGGAGGATCAGATTTTAGTGTTTTTGGATGTCCACGTTATTTCTATCTGCCGCTGAGCTGACCCTGAGCTGACTGGAGCTGACCCTGAGCTGACCCTGAGCCGACCCAGAGCTGACCCTGAGCTGTCGCTGAGCTAACCCTGAGCTAACCCTGAGCTGACCCTGAGCTGACCCTGAGCCGACCCAGAGCGGACCCTGAGCTGACCCTGAGCTGACCCTGAGCTGTCGCTGAGCTAACCCTGAGCTGACCCAGAGCTGACCCTGAGCTGTTGCAGAGCTGACCCTGAGCTGTTGCAGAGCTGACCCTGAGCTGTTGCAGAGCTGACCCTGAGCTGTTGCTGAGCTAACCCTGAGCTGACCCAGAGCTGTTGCTGAGCTGACCCTGAACTGACCCTGAGCTGACCCTGAGCTGACCCTGAGCTGACCCTGAGCTGACCCTGAGCTAACCCTGAGCTGACCCTGAGCTGACTGGAGCTGACCCTGAGCTGACTGGAGCTGACCCTCTGCTGACCTTGAGCTGACCCTGAGCTGACTGGAGCTGACCCTGAGCTGACCCTGAGCTGACCCTGAGCTGACCCTGAGCTGACCCTGAGCTGACCCTGAGCTGACCCTGAGCTGACTGGAGCTGACCCTCAGCTGACCTTGAGCTGACCCTGAGCTGACCTTGAGTTGACCCTGAGCTGACTGGAGCTGACCCTGAGCTGACTGGAGCTGACCCTGAGCTGACCTTGAGCTGGCCCTGAGCTGACCATGAGCTGACCCTGGGCTGACCCTGAGCTGACCCTGGGCTGACCCGGAGCTGACCCTGGGCTGACCCGGAGCTGACCCTGGGCTGACCCGGAGCTGACCCTGAGCTGACCCTGAGCCGACCCGGAGCCGACCCTGAGCTGACTGGAGCCGACCCTGAGCTGACTGGAGCTGACCCTGAGCTGACTGGAGCTGACCCTGAACTGACCCTGAACTGACCCTGAACTGACCCTGAGCTGACCCTGAGCTGACCCTGAGCTGACCCTGAGCTGACCCTGAGCTGACCCTGAGCTGACCCTGAGCTGACCCTGAGCTGACCCTGCGCTGACCCTGCGCTGACTCGAGCTGACCCTGAGCTGACCCTGAGCTGACTGGAGCTGACCCTGCGCTGACCCTGCGCTGACCCTGCGCTGACCCTGCGCTGACCCTGCGCTGACCCTGCGCTGACCCTGCGCTGACCCTGAGCTGACTCGAGCTGACCCTGAGCTGACCCTGAGCTGACCCTGAGCTGACCCTGAGCTGACCCGGAGCTGACCCGGAGCTGACCCGGAGCTGACCCGGAGCTGACCCGGAGCTGACCCTGAGCTGACTGGAGCTGACCCTGAACTGACCCTGAGCTGACTCGAGCTGACCCTGAGCTGACCCAGAGCTGACCCTGAGCTGACCCGGAGCTGACCCTGAGCTGACCCTGAGCTGACCCTGAGCTGACCCTGAACTGACCCTGAACTGACCCTGAGCTGACCCTAAGCTGACTGGAGCTGACCCTGCACTGACCCGGAGCTGACCCTGATCTGACTGGAGCTGACCCGGCGCTGACCCTGAGCTGACTGGAGCTGAGTTCTCTCCGTAGGCAGAGTTGGGAACCCATCCTCTGTCGGTCTTTCCAGTTTGACCTGTAAAAACTCGGCAGAATTTGTGATATAACCATACTTTAAAATTCTCATAGATGATTAGCTGGGGAATAAAAACATCTTTTGAAGTCTGCATCAAATCTTAAGCCATTATCTGTGTGGGGCCCAGTGCCAAAGATCTGAGAGCAGACGAGGCCTCAGTTTAACATCTCATCCAAAAGACGGCATCTCCGACAGTGCCGCACTCCCTCAGCACTGCACTGGAGTGTCAGCTTAGATTTTGTGGTCAAGCCTCTGGAGTAGAACTTGAAACCATAACCTTCTGACTCAGAAGCGAGAGTGCTATCTCTGAGCCATAGCTGACACCCCTCCTCAGAGTCAGAAGGTTGTGGGTTCAAGTCCCACTCCAGAGATTTGAGCACATATGTAGGCTGACACTCCAGTGCAGTGCTGAGGGGGTGCTGCACTGTTGGAGGTGCCGTCTTTTGGATGAGACATTAAACGAAGGCCCTGTCTGCTCTCTTGGGTGGATGTAAAAGATCCCAGGGCACTATTTTGAAGAAGAGCAGGGGAGTTCTCTCCAGTGTCCTGGCCAATATTTATCCCTCAATAAACATCACTAAAACAGATTATCTGGTCATTAATCTCATTGCTGTTTGAGGGAGCTTGCTGTGCGCAAATTGGTTGTCATGTTTCCCACATTACAACAGTGACTACACTTCACAAGTACTTCATTGGTTGTGATGTGTATTGAAACGTCCTGAGGCTGTGATAGGCGCTATATAAATGCAAGTTCTTTCTTAAAATGTTTTAAATATTTCATTTTTACTTAAAATTGTTTTTTAAGTTTTATTTTTTTAATAGCGGGTTAATAAAGATCTTCCTGATTTATGAATTCTTATTTTGAACTTGTACCAGGGTTCTTTGCAATCCAAGTTTGAATGAGAAAATTGTGATTTATTAATTTGAAACAACATATGTAACAGCATTCGATAGTTTACGCCCTGCTTGAAAAGTCTACCTCAGTCGCCTTCTTGAGCAGTACGAGTCATTCTGGGTATCTAACTGATACATTGGCCCGGAATTAGCGGTCAGCGGTGAAGCAAAGGAGTTCACCGCTGGCCCCGAAGAACGCGCCGCACAAGAATCTCACGATCCCTGTGTCGAGAACTTCGGGTTTTCCAACTTTCAATTCAAATCAGCGGAACTTAGTGGGGATTCCCTTGTGCGAGCTGCTGTGATGTCAACGGGCTGTCTAAGCAGCGAATCAAAAGGCAGAATTCTCACAGACAGCGAACAAGGAAGTGAGCAAGCTCTTAAAATTCCAACTTTTTAAAAATGTTAAGAGAGAGCAAAGCAAAGATTGGGGCTCTCACACATAGGGAAAACGCAAACCTGAAATAAAGTTGGCCAAACGTTAAAAAAAATGTAAACATTTTTGTGAGAAGTTTCTTAAAAATTTTAAGTATATTGAAATGGACAAATTTCACCCTGCACAAAATTAAAATTAGTTTTCCAGGTCCTTAACATTTGTTCAGCAGTAATGACGCTGTTGAAACCCCAGTTACACCGAATCCCTTTGGGTCTAACTTTTAGTGGAGAATTTAACAGAGGACCTACTGCGGAAGAGCCGATGTCTTTGTCAGTTACCCTGATTTGGGCGATTACACAGATTGCCAGCTCTGTGCGGGGTGGGGGCACGGCGCAGCCTGTGGAGGAGCTGTCAATGACCGACCGCAACTTCAGGATTTCCACGTCTACCTGCGCCTGCGGCAAATCCGGAAGTTGTGGTCAGTTTCAAAGGCGGAATGACGGTGAACGCTACCAGTTCACCGTCATCAGGATTGCAAGTTCCGTCCGGGCCGTTGTTAGAGCCTCGGAAAAAACCAAAATACTGCATTTGCTGGAAGTCTGAAACAATCAGAAAACTTGGCATCAGTCAGTGCACGTGGAGAGAACGAACTGGTTCATGTTTTGTGTTAGGACTCGTGCTGGCCTTGTCACACACTGCTTGTTACGTAAAATGAAAGGGAGAAAGAAAGACTGCATTTATATAGCGCCTTTCATGACTTCAGGACGTCCCAAAGCGCTTTACAACCAATGAAGTCCTTTGTTGAAGTGTAGCCAATTTGCGCACAGCAAGGTCCCATAAACTTCTTCTTCTTAGGCAGTCCCTCGGAACCGAGGATGACTTGCTTCCACACTAAAAATGAGTTCTCAGGTGACTGATGAGTCCAATGCGGGACCTCCAGTCTCTGTCACAGGTGGGGCAGACGGTGGTTGAAGGGGCGGGTGGGTGGGGTGCTTGGGTTGACGTGCACTCCTTCCGCTGTTTGCGCTTGGCTTCCGCCTGCTCCCGGTGAAGAGACACCAGGCGTTCGGCGCTTTCCCGGATGCTTCTCCTCCACTTTGTGTGGTCTTGGGCCAGGGATTCCCAGGTGTCGGTGGGGATGTTGCACTTTTTCAAGGAGGCTTTGAGGGTGTCCTTGAAACGTTTCCTCTGCTCACCTGGGGCTCTCTTGCCGTGTCGGAGCTCCGAGTAGAGCGCTTTTTTTGAGAGTCTCGTATCGGGCATGCGGATGATGTGGCCTGTCCATCGGAGCTGATTGAGCGTGGTGAAAGCTTCGATGCTGGGGATGTTGGACTGAGCGAGAACACAGACGTTGGTGCGCTTATCCTGCCAATGGATTTGCAGGATCTTGCAGAGGCAGCGTTGGTGTTACCTCACCAATGCTTTGAGGTGCCTGCTGTACATGGTCCATGCCTCTGAAGCATACTGGAGGGTGGGTATCACTACTGCTCTGTAGACCATGAGCTTGGTGCTGGATTTGAGGTCCTGGTCCTCAAACACTCTCTTCCTCAGGCAGTGTTGGACTTGGTCATCGACGTCTGCCCTTGTTGATAAGTAGGCTCCCGAGGTATGGAAAGTGGTCCAAGGCCTCGTCATGGATTTTGATAATCGGGGAGCAGTACTGTGTGGTGGGGGCAGGTTGGTAGAGGACCTTTGTCTTACGGATGTTTAGTGTAAGGTCCATGCTCTTGTACGCTTCGGTGAAGGTGTTGACGATGGTTTGGAGCTCGATCTCAGAGTGTGCGCAGACGCAAGCGTCGTCTGCATACTGTAATTCGATGACAGAGGATGGAACGACCTTGGATCTGGGCTGGAGGCGACGGAGGTTGAACAGTTTCCCGTTTGTTCTGTAGATTATCTCCACTCCAACGGGCAGCTTACTGACGGTGAGATGGAGCATTACAATCAGGAAGATCGAGAAGAGTGTTGGTGCGATGACACAGCCTTGCTTGACCCCGGTTCCTACGTGAATTGGGTCTGTGGTGGATCCGTTGGTCAGGAGCACGGCTTGCATGTCGTCGTGAAGCAGGCGGAGGATAGTGACAAACTCTTGAGGGCAGCCGAATTTGAGGAGGGCACTCCATAATCCCTCATGGTTGACGCTGTCGAAGGCCTTTGTGAGGTCAAAGAAGGACATGTACAGCGGTTGGTGCTGTTCCCTGCATTTCTCTTGTAATTGACGCACGGTGAAGATCATGTCCATTGTGCCCCTTAGTGGGCGGAATCTGCATTGTGACTCTGGGAGGAGTTCTTCAGCCACTGGGAGAAGGCGATTGAGGAGGATTCTTGCGATCACTTTCCCTGTGGCAGACAGCAGGGAGACTCCTCTGTAATTACCGCAATCGGACTTGTCACCTTTCTTGAAGATGGTCACGATTACAGCGTCTCTGAGATCCCCTGGCATGCTCGCCTCCTTCCAAATAAGAGAAATTAGTTCATGTATTCGCGGCAATAGTGCTTCTCCGCCATGTTTTAGCGCCTCGGCGGGGATTCCATCTGCTCCTGAGGCCTTGTTGTTCTTTAGTTGTCAGATGGCCTTTTCCACCTCATGCCGGGCTGGGGTTGTGCTGAGGTGGTGGTGGGTAGCATGCTGTGGGATGGAGTTGAGGACACTCGCGTTGAAAACAGAGTCTCGGTTAAGGAGATCTTCGAAGTGCTCCTTCCAGCGGGCACTGACTGCCTCTCTGTCCTTGATGAGTACCTCTCCATTCTTGGCCCACAATGGGGTAGGGCCTTGGGTGCTTGGGCCGTTAGTGGTCTTGACTGTGCTGAAGAATCCACGCATGTCATGGTTGTCAGTTAGCTGCTGGATCTCCTGTGCTTTCTCCACCCACCCTTTTAGGTTGCGAGTTTTTTGTTGGATCTCGGCCTTCAGGCGTCTAGAGCTGCTTTCTTGCTCTCGAGTTGTGTTGCTGTTTCCAGATCAGGAATGCCTTGCGCTTGCGGCTTATTAGCTCCTGGTCATTCTCGTCGAACCAGTCTTGGTGTTTCCTGATCAAGTGACCGAGCGTCTCTTCACAGGTGATGATTATGGAGGCCTTGAGTGCAGACCAGGCACTGTGGACACTCTGTGTCTCTGAATCACTGGGAGTCGTCAGGTTGGTTGTGAGGCGCAGGCTGAATAGGGCTTTCTTAGCGGGGTCTTTGAGTGCTCCAGCGTTGATTTTCCTGCGGCATTGCTTCTGTTGACGCCGCTGTTTTAAGGCTACGTTGATGGAGATGACAGAATGGATTAGGCGGTGGTCTGTCCAACAGTCGTCAGCTCCTGTCATGGCGCGGGTGATGTGGACGTCCTTGCGGTCCCTCGCTCGGACGATGACGTAGTCCAGCAGATGCCAGTGCTTGGAGCGAGGGTATTGACATGAAGCCTTGTACTTGTCTCTCTGACAGAACAAGGTGTTGGTTATGACAAGTCCATGTTCTAAGCATTTCGTCAGGAGGAGGGTACCGTTGGAGTTGGTTTTCCCTACGCCCTCTCGGCTGATCACACCTTCCCAGAGGTTTGTGACCTTTCCAACTCTGGTGTTGAAGTTGCCAAGGAGGATCAGCTTGTCGTCCGTTGGGACTCAGGGCAGGGATTGTTCGAGGCTGGAGTAGAATTACTTTTTGGCCTCGTCTGTGGCTTCCAGTGTTGGGGCGTACGCACTGATGACCGTAGCGCACTGGTTCTGGGCTAGGGTGAGCCGTAAAGTCATAAGGCATTCGTTTATTCCACAAGGGGAGTCTCTGAGACGTTCAACTAGCTCATTTTTTATGGTGAAGTCTACCCCATGGAGGCAGCGTTCTTCTTCAGGTTTGCCTTTCCAGAAGAAGGTGTAACCACCGCCTTGCTCCTTGAGCTGGCCTTCCCCTGCCCGCTGGGTCTCGCTTAGGGCGGCGATGTCTATGTCGAAATGTCTGAGCTCCCGGGCAACGATAGCAGTACGGCGTTCCGGTCTGTCGCTGCTGGGGTTGCCCACGAGGGTCCTGACGTTCCAGGTCCCGAGCTTCATTTTGAAGGGTGGAAGATGCCTGTGCGTGAATTCTTTTAACGTGGGGTGGCCGTTGCACACCAGCTACCACACGGGCTTGACAGAGCAAGGTCTTGGTCCAATGGCAAGGGGATCCATGACGATTGGAGACCAGGCTCTGCTACATTGGCCTAGCACACACACACACAAACATAGTGCTACTGTCCTCCTCCCTCCTTCCCGCAGGTCCTTTCTGCCTGGGTTTCATAGGCTGCAGTGTGGTCCTCCCGACCCCGCTGCTGGTCCACGCTGAGCCACACCTGGGCCTCAACCTCACTGCTGGGCTCGTCCTCGCTCCTGGGCCTCAACCTCGCTGCTGGGCTTGTCCTCGCTCCTGGGCCTCGTCCTTGCTCCTGGGCCTTGTCCTCGCCCCTGGGCCTTGTCCTTGTTCCTGGTCCCATAAACAGCAACGTGATTAATGAGCAGATGGTCTGTGTTTAGGCGTTGGTTGAGGGATAAACACTCCCACTGATAGAAAACCCAGATATTTGCTGAGATAAGGGACTTTCAGGGAATTCTCACTCTATTTCATTACACATTCATTAAAACATTTTTGAATTAAAATGAGAACAGAATGAGTGACCCTTGGTATTTCAGCTGATGGGATGACGATCTCCAGTCTGCTCACATGAAATAAGCCTGATGGTTTCAATCTAATTCTTATAATGGGTTTGTCCTCACAGCACATCACTGCTCCCAATTCAATATAAAATGACATTAAATTGGCAATCTCACTCAGGGAGGCTGCAGTGTTGACCGGCCCTCAGTGGTGACTGATGGACGGAGAGAGTAGAGGGAGCCAGCTGTACTCTGAATCTGACCAGGGTGTGGCTGACCGGAGATGCTGACACTGGCTGTGTAAAGTAGTTGGGGGCTAAATTGAATAGCCCCCGAAATTAGGCGTGGGGATTGCAAAGCGTGACTAACCTGCGCCTGTTGATTGCAATGCAGGCTGCACGCTAACCTCGTGCTGCCTGCTCATTTGAATGCTCTCTGCGTCCAGCCAGCATTAACCACCCTGTTCATTGGCTGGACGCATCAACAGGGGACCAATATCGTGAGAGGTGAGCACCAGTTAAACATAGAAACATAGAAGATAGGAGCAGGAGTAGGCCATTCGGCCCCTCGAGCCTGCTCCGCCATTCAATGCGATCATGGCTGATCATTCAAATTCAGTACCCTGTCCCTGCCTTCTCTCCATATCCCTTGATCCCTTTAGCCTTAAGAAATATATCTAACTCCTTCTTGAATATATTTAATGAATTGGCCTCAACTGCCTTCTGTGGTAGAGAATTCCACAGGTTCACCACTCCCTGGGTGAAGAAATTCCTTCTCATTTCTGTCCTAAATGGCTTACCCCTTATCCTTAGACTGTGACCCCTGGTTCTGGACGCCCCTGCCATCGGGAACATCCTTCCTGCATCTAGTCTGTCTAGTCCTGTCAGAATTTTATAAGTTTCAATGAGATCCCCTCTCATTCTTCTAAACTCCAGCGAGTATAAGCCCAATCGACCCAATCTCTCCTCATACGTCATTCCTGCCATCTCCTTCCATGGCAAGAACATCCTTCCTCAGATAAGGTGACCAAAACTGCACACAATACTCAAGATGTGGTCTCACCAAGGCCCTGTACAACTGCAGCAAGACATCCTTGTTCCTGTACTCAAACCCTCTCGCTACGAAGGCCAACATACCATTTGCCTTCTTAACCGCCTGCTGCACCTGCATGCTTACCTTCAGCGACTGGTGCACAAGGACACCCAGGTCTTGTTGCACTTCCCCTTCTCCCAATCTATTGCCATTCAGATAATAACCTGCCTTCCTGTTTTTGACACCAAAGTGGACAACCTCGCATTTATCCACGTTATATTGCATCTGCCATGCTTCTGCCCAATCTCCCAACCTGTCCAAATCATCCTGGAGTTTCTCGGCATCCTCCTCACAGCACACACGCCCACCCAGCTTTGTGTCATCTGCAAACTTGGAGATATTACATCTAGTTCCCTTGTCTAGATCATTAATATATATTGTGAATAGCTGGGGTCCAAGGACCGATCCCTGCGGTACCCCACTAGTCAGTGCCTGCCACTCGGAAAAAGACCCGTTTATTCCAACTCTTTGCTTTCTGTCTGCCAACCAGTTCTCTATCCAAGTCAATACCTTGCCCCCAATCCCATGTGCCTTAACTTTACATGCTAATCTCTTATGCGGGACCTTATTGAAAGCCTTTTGAAAGTCTAAATACACCACATCCACTGATTCTCCCTTAAAGCTAACCTGCACTGCTTAAAGCTAGCCTGCACCTCTTAAAGGGGGGGTGCACTGTGGCTGGAGCAGCTGCTGGGAGTCATGCAGGAAAGGAATCTGACCTGGGAAACGGTGAAGAATGGCACAACATGGGAGAGAACGGGCTCCAAAGTTTTTAGACGGTAAACTGGAGGCCTTGGTGGAGGAGGTGGAAAGGAGGGGAGATAGAGTCATAGAGTTATACAGCACGGATAGAGGCCCTTCGGCCCATCATGTCCGCGTCAGCCATCACGCCCTGTCTAATCTAATCCCATATTCCAGCATTTGGTCCGTAGCCTTGTATGCTATGGCATTTCAAGTGCTCATCCAAATGCGTCTTGAATGTTGTGAGGGTTCCAGCCTCCACAACCCTTGTCCTGTATCAGCAGGGGGCCAGGAGGCCCTCCAGACACATGGTCAAAAGGCAGTGCGAGCAGATACCTGTGGAGGTCAGTGCCAGGAGTCGAGCCTCGAGGAAATGGATGCAGTGCTGCAAGAAGTTCAATGACCTCACAGAGTGGTCAAGGTTAGTGAATGCATCTTCATATGCTATATCCTACCAACTGCACCAGTAGCCTCAGCCACTGCTCAAATCACCACACCTCCATCACTCACCTACCAACAATCTCTATCAAAACCTCATACATAAAATTCATAGCTTCACCTCACCCTCACACACTTAGCACTGCTGCAAGCCTCAAACCCATGTCTCACAGCTTGCACACACTGCCAGCTATTCAACCATGACAGCCACATCAGCCAAACAGATTGCATGACACTCACTGACACAGTTCCCTCTCCCTTGCAGGGTACGGTGACGCACAACCGGAGGCAGTAAGGGCTGCCCGTAGGAGGACAGGCGCGACTGCATGTCCTAAGCCCCATGAAGGAGACGGTGTTGGCCATTATTGGAGCGGCCATTGCTGAGCCTGTGGCCAGCGGCCGGGCTGAATCAATTGAAGAAGACGGTATCCTCGTACCTAATCCTCCTTCTCACATCCCAATTCCTCCTCATTCCACAATCTATTCTGATTTACAAGCTGCAGATAGTGTAAGCATGCACTTCTTACTTTCCCCCCTCCCCTCACCACAACCTTACCTTGTGCCTTTCTCCTTTCAGTTACCCAAGAACTGCCACCTGGCCAGGCACTGGTGGAGGAGCCGGAAATAGAAGAACTCCAAGACACTGATGATGAAGACACAGCGTCGCTCGATTTCACACTCGCAGCCACCAGCTCCAATACTGACACTGCGCGTTATTTAAAGGATAGCATAGAGGTGGGATCTGCACATGGTGAGGCACTGGTCATGAGTGGCCTGCAGCCAGGGCAGGGGGAAAGGGTAGCGCAGGTGCTAGCTCCCCGGAGGGCGAGGTTGCACACGAGTTCTGCTGCACAGGACTCAGATGAGGACTTTGATGGGGCAGCCTACAGAAGAAGGCTGATGGATATACACAATGAAATGTTTGGTGCATTGGTAGGCCTGCCAGAAAGCCTGAGTGCAATGTCAAGGAGCATGGAGGAGTCTGGCACCAACCTTGCACAGGGCTTTGTGCAGAGCTTGGAGCCCATCCTTTCCAGCATGGAACGGGTGGCCAACTCCATTAGCGGAATTGTGGACCCAACCATGATGCAGCCTCTGATGGCTGATGTCTCAGCTTCCATTGCAGCACAAGCAGAAGCCACCCAACGTCTGAGTGCTGCAGTGGAAGCTCAGACTGAAGTCATACAAGCCCAGACTGCTGCCATCATGGCTGTAGTTACCAGTGTTGAAAGGGGCTTGCAGGGTGTCACAGCAGGCCAGCAGTCTGTCCTCCAGCAGATTACTAGGATTGCTGAGGCACCGCCCCGGGGGAGTGGCAGTGGCTCCGTGGAGCGTGAACCTGCTGTCCTCTCTCAGAATGACAGCATTCATCCTCCCACCACTGCCACTCCGCCAATGCCCTTGCAGTTGCCCATCAGCCAGCCAGCCCAGACTGCTGCCGCCCAAGCCGAGGCAGTGCAGTCCAAAGCCAGGCCTTCTCGGCCCAGAGGTCCTCGAGGTCATACTCCAAGGCCATCTGCAGTCTCCTCCATTGAAAGTCAGCAGCCTTCCACCTGCCATGCTGCAGCCACTGGGGTAGCACTGCATAGGAGCATTAGGAAAAGGCACATGGAAAAGAATCACTAAGGGAATGTGCAAGGGTGATTAGTTGACTTTTGTATGCAACATGGTGTGATTTCATATATAAATTTAGTTTGGGATGTTTATTTTGTGGTGGCTTTTAATTTTGCATTATAGCTAAGTGGACACTGGGAGTTGTGGTTACTGGTATCGCACATGGATGAGTTCATCATGGACAGCCCGGGCAGAAAGGAGGTTGCCTCCTCCCTTCCTCTTCCTCCTCCTCCTCCTCCTTCTTTTCCTCCTCCTCCTCATGATCCTGCTCCTGAGCTGCTCACCCTATAGCTGGTGGTAAGGGCTGTGCCCTCATGATGGTGAGGTTGTGCAGCCTGCAGCAGACCACCACGAATCTTGACACCCGCTCTGCCGAGTTATGCAGGGCTCCTCCGGAGCGCTCCAGGCAGCGGGAGCATTGTTTCAGCACACAAATGGTCTGCTCTGTCACATTTCATGTGGCAGCATGGCCTTCATTGTGTGCATGCTGTGGGTTGCGCACCGGAGTCATGAGCCATGTCGTCAGCGGATATCCCTTGTCGCCCGGTAGCCACCCTTTGGTTTGTCCTGGTGGCTCAAATGCAGATGGCACAGCGGACTGCCGCAGAATGAAGGCATCATAACCACTGCCAGGATACCGGGCATTGACCTGCATGATGCAGTGAGTATGGTCGCACACCAACTGGACATTGAGGAAGTGGAATCCCTTTCGGTTCCGGTACATGGCAGGGTGGAAATGCGGTGCCTGTGCGTGCAGTCAATGGCACCCTGCACCTTGGGGAAGCCTGCAATCCTAGAGAATCCTTGTGCTCGCTCCGCCTGCTGATCTCTGGCCAGAGAGAATGAAATGTAGTCGGCTCTCTTTGAATAGAGAGCCTCAGTGACCTCCCTCACGCAACAGTGGACGGCAAAGTGCGAGAGATTGCAAATATCTCCAGCTCCAGCCTGGAAGGAGGCCGAACCAAAAAGGTTCATTGCCACGGTCATCTTCATAGCCACTGGCAATGTGGTCCTCGCCCTGCTCTGAGGTTGTAGTTGTGGCAGATTTCAGTAAGCATCTCCTCACTGAAGCGCAGACGTCTCGCACATCGGTCCTCGCTGAGGTTCAGGTAGGAGAATTGCTCCCTGAACACCCCGGGCAGATATGGTCTCCTGCTGAGAGCCCTTCTCCTCCTCCTCCTTCTTTGAGCAGCTTGTCCTGCTCTGTGTGGCCTCTGTTCATTTTCCAAGTCATGCAGTGTTCCAAGGGGATTGCCTACTAGTGCAGCCATGCCTGGGAACAACTGATTTGTGCAGAATCCTTGAATCAACAAAAAGTCATTCAGCACCTGCCACCCCACTCCCTGCAGACTCCTGCAACTTGAAACAGCTATAGAATGCACCAAACACTTGTAGACTCATAGCAACAGCCAGAAGAAATCAACCAGCAACTCACCTGTAAGTAGTTGATGATCCTTTTAAGTAGTGCTGGTAGGGGTTTTGTGGCTATATTCCTGGAGATTGGTATCAGACTGGCAATGTGGGTGGTGCAGGCCAGTGTCACCCCGTGACACGAGACCCCTTCAACACGTGGATTGGCACTCAGCAGAGAGCACCGTCGGTAAAACAGCCCCTGTAGCCTTTATGGAACACGAGGGCCTAGAAATTCAGTTGCGTTCGCCAGCCGCTAACGCCATAAGAGGGGTAGATTTCCAGCACTAGGCACTTAGCGCCCGGGCGCAGAACGATCTGCGCCTACGCCCAACTTCAGTTGACATTTAGCGCCGGCGCAAAGTGTTTGCGCCCGCACAGCTGCGCGCGCAGCTTATGACATCATTTCGTCGTGCAACGCTGTTTGTGCGCCCCAAACCAGAAATTCAGTGGCGCCCGCCCAATGTGGGCGTGGCGCTGTTAAGAACTGTGAAGTGGAATGCAACAGAGGCCCTGTGGGCCTCGGGGAGCGCTAATTAAAGAGCACTTACACTGACCTATAAAGCCCAGCCATTTTGCTGCAATGACTTTAGTGCTTTGGATTTCTGGACAGAGACCAAGGAACAGAGCTTACTGATTTGGGACAACATAGGAGAGGTATTTTTGGCTTCTGGCCAGAGCTTGGAAATTTGAATCATTGTGATTTCACTGTTTGCAAGTTTATTATGGGGGCTGTATGGGGTTCCAACCCTCAGTTCCAGCATTATGTGCGAAGGGCTCGCAGACGTTGTGTGAGAGGGCCAGCCATGCCTAGACGCAGAGGGGCCATCAGGCGTCGGCAATGTAGGCCTTACCCACTCAGGGAATACCGGCAGCAGGTGTCCTATCTCACCATGACTGCCGCGCATTGTGTTAAGAGGCTGCGCTTCAGAAGGGAGGTGGTTGCAGAGATCTGCCAGCTGCTTCACAGAGATCTGCGTCCACAGCTGATGTGCAGGACGTCTCTCTCGGTGGAAGTGAAGGTCACGGTGGCTCTGAACTTTTATGCAAGCGGCTCCTTCCAAGCCGCTGCTGGGGACATAGCGAACATCTCCCAGTTTGCCGCGCATCGCTGCATCCGGCAGGTCACCGATGCCCTTTTCGCGAGGAGACACCAATTCATCTCCTTCCCCATGACCCTAGAGAGGCAGGAGCAGCGTGCAGTCGGATTTGGCAGGATCGCGGACTTCCCCATGGTGCAGGGCGCCATTGACTGCACGCATGTGGCTATGCGGGCACCTATCGACAATGCCGAGGATTACCGCAACCGGAAGGGCTACCATTCCCTCAATGTACAGCTGGTGTGTGACCACAGGCAGCGCATCCTAGCTGTCAATGCCCGCTTTCCAGGAAGCAGCCACGATGCATTTATCCTGCGCCAGACTACTGTGGCTGACATGTTCGAGGCACAGCCTCCACCAAGGGGATGGCTTATCGGGGACAAGGGCTACCCTTTGTGTACATGGCTCATGACTCCGCTCCGCGCGCCCAGGACCCCTGCGGAGGAGGCATACAACGAAAGCCATCAAGCCACAAGGAACATCATAGAGCAAACGATTGGCGTCCTCAAGCAACGGTTCTGCTGCCTGGATCGCTCCGGCGGATCTCTACAGTATTCGCCAGATAGAGTCTCCCAGTTCGTCGTCGTGTGCTGCATGCTGCACAACCTGGCTATCCGCAGGACTCAGGCACTGCCACCTGACGTCGCACCACCACCTCAGGAGGACGCGCAGGAGGACCATGAGGAGGAGGAGGAGGAGTACCAGCCCAGGAGGGAGCCACAAGGTCCAAGGGCCGTCCGCCAGCGCCTTATTGAACGACACTTCTAGGCCCCCTGTCAGGGAATGGATTGTGGCAATGAACGCGCCTGAATGCAGCCGCTCCGCAAGCCCTCAGCCGCTTAACGCAACAACCACTGGAAACATGACACCTGGACAAGCTGAATAAATAAAAAGCTTTATTTAACAAACTCAGGGCCCTTCCCACATGAAACAGAAAAACAGACAAGACCCCCAAAAAACAGTCACAAAAATATCTCACTCCCACAACCTGGGGAGGAATAACAAAACTTGCCCATCCAATTGGCCTTCATCCTCGGCCTTACCAAAAGAAGCCCCCCCCACAACACAAACACCCCCATATAAAAAAAACCGTTGCCAACACATTCTACTGGGTGTGCCGAGAGGGCGAATCCTTGTGCAGCCTTGTGCGGCCCCTGCCCGACCTGTTGCTCCGCCTCAACCTGGGCCCTGTGGGTGTTGCAAGGCTGGGGGAAGGCTCCTGAGGGGCAGAATGCGTGACGGCAGATGCCCTTGGGGGGTCGGCCTAGACGAGGTCCGGCCCTGGAGGGGCCGGCTGCTGACTGCTGCAGCTGTGGCTGGGCAGCATCAGTGTCTGCAGCAGCTCGTCGCACCTTGGCTGGGGAAGTTGCAGTGGCGGCTGCAGCAATGGGGGCAAGCTGGCTGATGCCAGGCGCTCGCTGGTCGCCAGAGACACTGGCACTCGGCCGGGCTGGCAGTGCAGCAAGCGCAGCAATCTGGTGGAGGCCAGACCGCTGTGCTGCAGCAGGGCGGCGGGTGCCCTGGCGATGCTTCTGCGACACAGCGAGTGTGGCAGAAGTGAGTGCCCGAACTGCCGTGGTCTGTGCCCGCATCAGATCAGTGAGTGTCTGCATGGCACCACTCATGAACTCGCGACTTGCGTCCTGCGCTGCCGCGAGTTGATGGACACCCCTGTCCTGTGCTGCCGCGAGTTGGTCGACACCCCTGGCCTGTGCTGCCGCGAGTTGTTCGACACCCCTGGCCTGTGCTGCCGCGAGTTGGTCGACACCCCTGGCCTGTGAGTCCCCGAAAGCGGCCACACTATGAGCCAGGGACTCAATGGCCTGAGGCAACTGTCCCACAACCCCCATGAACTCCTTGTGGCGGCGCTCAGAATCCGCGGACATTTCATCTAGGAGGTGCACCTCCTGGGCGAGGACCGTCTCCGGACTGGAGGCCGGACTCTCCCTCTGGGGAGAAGGCCGCCGTTCTGCCCGACCCTTCCCACGTGCCTGGACGCCACTGGGCCCAGCAACTGGCCTCCCCTGCAACACTTGCCCCCTCTGGGGAGAAGGCCGCCGTTCTGCCCGACCCTTCCCACGTGCCTGGACGTCACTGGGCCCAGCAACTGGCCTCCCCTGTAACACTTGCCCCTTCTGGGGAGAAGGCCGCCGTTCTGCCCGACCCTTCCCACGTGCCTGGACGCCACTGGGCCCAGCAACTGGCCTCCCCTGCAACACTTGCCCCCTCTGGGGAGAAGGCCGCCGTTCTGCCCGACCCTTCCCACGTGCCTGGACGCCACTGGGCCCAGGAGCTACACCCCCCTGCAGCACTTCCCCCTGGCTCTCCTCCAGGCAAGACGTCTCCCCTCCATTGCCATCCCCTGGCGCAGATGAGGCTTCCCCCGATGTGCCGCCTTCCTGTTGGTCCTCGTCGTCCTCCTCTTCCGAGGGACTGGCACTCTCAGCTTCAAGGACCTCGTCCTCACCAGCTGAAAGCAGGAAGGCACAAGAGTAGCTTTAGAGTGAGGACAGGGCATCAGCGAGGGAGGCATGAGTGGTGGCATTCAGCGCATTGGTCGGACAGTGGCAAAGGATGTAGATCTGATGCGCTAGGGGAACGAGAGAGGTCCAAACGGTCATGTCCTTACCATTGGGTCGCAGCACAGGGTCGGCATCTCCAATGGCAACAGGGCCAACCACCCGGCCACGCATGAGTCGAGCCACGCTCTCCTCCAGCTCACTGAGCTCCTGGAACTGGGCACGGCCTCCCCCGGTGACATTCTGGCTCTTCAAATTCCGGGCCATCTTGGCCTGCAAGAGAAAGGACGGCCTCTAAGTACATTGTGGTGGCCTGTTGTTGTGTGCACTGCCTCCCATGGTGGAATAGCTTGGCCAGTGTGGTGCCCTGTTGTTGTGTGCACTGCCTCCCATGGTGGAATAGCTTGGCCAGTGTGGTGGCCTGTTGTTGTGTGCACTGCCTCCCATGGTCGAATAGCTTGGCCAGTGTGTTAAGTGCAGAAAGTGCTATTGAGGATCATGCCAGTGCCATAGCTGCGGGAGGAGGGCTGGCCATTAGGCCTTTGAGGTCCCTTTGCCCATAATGTGAGGTGCACATGCAAGGATGAGGAGGACACTGGAAAGGGTACTCACCCTGACCATCCGAGTGAGGTCGTTGTACTTCTTGCGGCATTGGTCACCAGTCCTGGGGACATCGCTGTTGACTGACACCCTGTGGGCGATTTTCCTCCAGGCTCTCCTGTACTGCCTCCTGGGAGCCTTCTTGCCACTGTCCGGGCACAAGATCTCTTTGTACCTTTCCAACCCCCTAACCAGCACCCTCAAAGCATGCTGGGAGAAGCGCTGCGCTCGTTCACGGGCCTTCTCCATGGCTTCAGGCGCTATTTGGGTCCACCAGCAGTGTTCAGGCCTAGCTGCAGGGCTCCACTATCCAGGGCGTGGCTGCAGACCAAGTCGACCCTTCCCCCTTTAAGAGCTGGCCGGCGTCAGGGTGTCTGCTGTCAATCAAAACATGACCGCACCTGCGCTGCGCCCGGCCTCGGCGTTATCAGTCCGCACCGCCGGCTTAGCGCCTAAAGATAGGAGTGCAACGCCAGTTTCAGCGCTCGCCCAAACTCTTGGCCAAATCTACTGAATTTCGGCGAAGTGACCTGCACTTTCCGGCGGGCGCTAACTTTAGCGACCGCCCGACTTTACCGCCCCAAAAGTGGCTATACTGAATTTCTAGGCCGAGAGGTTTATTGTTTAATGACTATGTAACAGTTATATTTAACGTTATTACTACAAGTGTAGACACAGTGACAGGAAGCTTTACTGGGGCTCTATTGTGAGTGATGTAATTTATACTATAAAAACATCCTAGAAGATAACAGGTGTTGGACTTTCCCCTGAGGGCTATCTGGTTCATGCTGCTGCCAGTTAGAGTTGATACAGGGGCAGTGTTTCTGTAGTGTAGTGGTTATCACTTTCACCTAGCATGGGAAAGGTCCCCGGTCTGAAACCGAGCAGTAATATATATTTTTTCAAAATGATGAGGGGTTTTGATAGAGTGGATATGTTTCCACTGGCAGGAGGGTCGGTAACAAGAGGACACAGTGTTACCTCCTCTCCGTCGGAATTTGCCCTTCCTGTGCTGAAGGAGTGGAGTCAGTCCTGTTCTGAAATGGGGGGATTGTCCTATGAGGAGAGATTGAGTAGACTAGGCCTATATTCTCTAGAGTTTAGAAGAATGAGAGGTGATCTCATTGAAACATACACAATTCTTACAGGGCTTGACAGGGTAGATGCAGGGAGGATGTTTCCCCTGACTGGGGAGTCTAGAACCAGGGATCACAGCCTCAGAATAAGGGATCGGCCATTTAGGACTGAGATGAGGAGAAATTTCTTCACTCAGAGGGTGGTGAATCTTTGGAATTCTCTACCCCAGAGGGCTGTGGAGGCTCAGTCGTTGAGTATATTCAAAACAGAGATCGATAGATTTTTGAATATTAAGGGAATCAAGGGATATGGGGATAGTGCAGGAAAGTGGCGATGAGGTAGAAGATCAGCCATGATCATATTGAATGGCGGAGCAGGCTCGAGTGGCCTAATGTCCGACTCCTGCTCCTATTCCTTATGTCCTTATGAAATATTCGACAGGCATTCAGCCTTGGTTAGGGGAATGGAGGGGAGGGGTTTAGTAGGCGAGGGGAAAGGATGAGAGGAGCCACAAAGGAATTAAATAATGGGGATGGAGGGAGGAACACCCAGCTGATACACTCGAGTTGGTGAGTGGCTTTGCTCCACCTGAGCTGGAAAGCTCTTCCCTCAAACCACTGAACAAGATGAATTTCCCAGCCCTGCTCTACACTTGTAGTGTCATTCCTGCTGCTCTTCCCTAATCTACCAGGCCAAAAATATCTCAGGATAAAAACCTTCCGGCCCATCAGCCCTGTTGGCTGTTTCATCAGTTTTTAACTAAAATCCCCAGCATTTGTCGACCAACTCTGAATTTCAAAGCTGCTGTCGAGTGATGTTCACCACTAACCTCTGGCTACCACTATGCTCTCATTTTAATGCCTCTTTCAATTAATGAAACTCTCCCTCCTCTGAGCCAGTGACCCTCCATTGCTGCTGTCTAGTGAAGCTCTCGCCCAGATCCCTCACCTCCTTCCTTGTGGCACTGAGCCCAAGTACCTGGAAGGGGAAACTTGTACTTCAGCCCTGTGCTCGATGACCTACATTGGCTCCTGGTCCACCAGTGTCTCGATTTTAAAATTCTCACCCTCCTGTTCAGATCCCTCCATGGCCTCGCTGTGTCTCTGTAACCTCCTCCAGCCCTACAATCCTCCGAGAACTCTGTGTTCCTCCAACTGTGGCCTCTTGTGCATCTCTCACTCCCTTTGCTCCACCATTGGCGGCTGTGTCTTCAGCTGCCGAGGCTCTAAGCTCTGGAATGCCCTCCCTATACCTCTCCGCCTCTCTATCACACGAGTGATCATGGTCAGTGAATGCATCTTCATAGGCCATATCCTTACAGCTGAACCACTAGCCTCACACACTCTTCAATTCACCACCTCCCCCTTCACTCACCTACCAACAATCTCTATCAATCACGACTCACACCTCACATTCATAGCTTCACCTCACCCTCACAAACATAGCACTGCTGTAAGCCTCACACCCACATCTCACAGCTTGCACACACTGCCAGCTATTCAACCATGACAGGCCCATCACCCAAACACATTGCACCACGCTCACTGACACACAGTCATCTCTTTTGCAGGACAAGGTGGCTCATAAACTACTGCACCCATGTCTGGAAGCAACTGGTCTGAGCAGAAGCCTTGAAGTAGCCTGCCACACCCCTTCCCTCCCTGGACACTTACATCAAACAAACCACCAAACAAACTCACCAAGAGCCAGTAGAAATCAATCAGCAACTAACCTGAAAGCAGTTGATGATCCCTTTAAATAGCGCTGGTGGGGTGTCCTTCCTGCTGCTGAACACATGTTCAACTGTGCATCTTTAAGAGGGGGCGTTAGCTGGAGCTTTGAGGTCGAAAATGGCAGCGCTAGCGTCAAATCAGAGTTGCACACTGACTGACATCACGATCTGCCTACTCTCGGCGCATGCTCCCAGCGCCTGCGCTAACGACCTCACCAAAATGGCGTCTGGCGTGGCCCGTCCCAGAAGTGCGCGCTCGCGGCGTGGATGCCATTTTGGACACAAAACGGCACCTGTAGCGCTGATAAACTGGCCGCTACGGAGCCGAATTTCGCAGCCGATGTGTTACTGCAGCTCTACTTGGCAATGACATCATTCTAACAAATGTGGTCGATTGGGTGGAGTGGACCTCACCTAAGAAAGTGGTGGTGAAAATGGGGTGTGACGCCACTTTGGTCAGTCCAGCTCTCTGCCTATGCTTGGCCACGGATCACCAGTGGTCACCAATGAGATTGCCCCCATCAGCTTTGATCTCTTGCAGGTGACATGGAAAGGGCATGCTTTATCTCCTTTTATTTGAGTGAGCCATTGGTGCTACCAATACTCACTCAACAAGACATTTGCACGTTCATAGTAGTGAGAGGACAACATAAGATTGCCATGTACATTGGCAATGTTCTCTTGAATGTCTCTGACGTATGGGTCCCCTTGTTTGGTACTGTGGCGTGTGTTGTCATTATGGTCTTGTATCCTAACTTGCACCATGTCCCGTTCACCCATTAACCCTGTGCTCACTGATCTACATTGGCTCCCGGTCCGGCAACGCCTCAATTTTAAAATTCTTATCCTTGTTTTCAAATCCTCCATGGCCTCGTCCCTCCCTATCTCTGTAACCTCCTCCAGCCCTACAACCCCTCCAAGATCTCTGCGCTCCTCCAATTCTGGCCTCTTGAACATCCCCGATTGTAATCTATCCACCATTGGTGGCTGTTCTTTCAGCTGCCTGGGCCCTAAGCTCTGGAATTCGCTCCCTAAACACATCCGCATCTCCAGCTCTCTGCTCCCTTAAGACGCTCCTTAAAACCTACCTCTTTGACCAAGTTTTTGATCATCTGTGTTAGTATTCAACCCCCTTCCTTCTATGGTTCACAACAACACATTTCGAGGAAGCACGAGGTGTAGTATATGGAACAGACTTTATTGATACAGGTGATCAGCCTAGCTGTACACAGAGAGTGGCTTTTCTGTTTCTGTATCGTTCCAGCCCTCTGAAGATCTATTGAAAACCATGCTTCTTTATACACCATATTTTGCCTACATCAAAGGTACATGTCATAGATAAGGCTTCATGACGTATCTATTCCCAAATTCTTTGAAGACAGTCTGTTCACGTAAACAATTGTAGTTTGTTCATTCCAAACATAGAAACATAGAAAATCAGGAGCAGGAATAGACCACTCGGCCCTTCGAGCCTGCTCCACCATTCAATATGATCATGGCTGATCCTCTATCTCAATACCATATTCCTGCTCTCTTCCCATACCCCTTGATGACTTTTGTGTCTAGAAATCTATCTATCTCCTTCTTAAATACAGTCAGTGACTTGGCCTCCACAGCTTTCTGTGGTAGAGAATTCCACAGGTTCACCACCCTCTGAGTGAAGGAATTTCCCTTCATCTCAGTCCTAAATGTCCTACCCCGTATCCTGAGACTGTGACCCCTCGTTCTAGATCCCCCCAGCCAGGGGAAACATCCTCCCTGCATCCAGTCTGTCTAGCCCTGTCAGACGTTTATATGTTTCAATGAGATCCCTTCTCATTCTTTTAAACTCTAGTGAATACAGACCTAGTCGACCCAATCTCTCCCCATACGACAGTCCTGCCATCCCAGGAATCAGTCTGGTGAACCTTCACTGCACTCCCTCTATGGCAGGTATATCCTTTCTTAGGTAAGGAGACCAAAACTGCACACACTACTCCAGGTGTGGTCTCACCAAGGCCCTGTATAACTGTAGTAAGACATCCTTGCTCCTCTATTCAAATCCTCTTGCAATGAAGGCCAACATACCATTTGCCTTCCTAACTGCTTGCTGCACCTGCATGTTTGCTTTCAGTGACTGGTCAACACTGGACAAACAGGGGGCTATAGGGGGGGAGGAGCTAAACACGATTAAAATCACTAAGGAGGTGGTACTCGGTAAGATAATGGGACTAAAGGCAGATAAATCCCCTGGACCTGATGGCTTACATCCTAGGGTCTTGAGAGAAGTAGCGGTAGGGATTGCAGATGCATTGGTGGTAATTTTCCAAAACTCCCTGGATTCGGGAAAGGTCCCAGCAGATTGGAAAACTGCTAATGTAATGCCCTTATTTAAAAAGGGAGGTAGACAAAAGGCTGGAAACTATAGACCAGTTAGACTAATATCTGTGGTTGGTAAAATGTTGGAGTCCATTATTAAGGAAGCAGTAACAGGACATTTGGATAAGCATAATTTAATCGGACAGAGTCAGCATGGTTGTATGAAGGGGAAGTCATGTTTGACAAATTTGCTCGAATTCTTTGAGGACGTAACAAACAGGGTGGATAGGGGGGAACCAGTGGATGTGGTGTATTTGGACTTCCAAAAGGCATTTGACAAGGTGCCACACAAAAGATTATTGCACAAGATAAAAAATCACGGGATTGGGGGTAATATACTGGCATGGGTGGAAGATTGGCTATCTAACAGAAAACAGAGAGTTGGGATAAATGGTTCATACTCGGGTTGGCAATCAGTAACTAGTGGTGTTCCGCAGGGGTCAGTGCTGGGACCCCAACTCTTTACAATCTATATTAACGATTTGGAGGAAGGGACCAAGTGCAACATATCCAAGTTTGCCGACGATACAAAGATGGGAGGGAAAGCAGTGTGAGGAGGACATAAAAAACCTGCAAAAGGACATAGACAGGCTAAGTGAGTGGGCAGAAATTTGGCAGATGGAATACAATGTTGGAAAGTGTGAGGTTATGCACTTTGGCAGAAAAAATCAAAGAGCAAGTTATTAACTAAATGGAGAGAAACTGCAAAGTGCTACAGTACAAAGGGATCTGGGGATCCTGGTGCATGAAACACAGAAGGTTAGTATGCAGGTACAGCAGGTGATCAGGAAGTCCAATGGAATCTTGGCTTTTATTGCAAGGGGGATGGAGTATAAAAGCAGGGAAGTCTTGCTTCAGTTATACAGGGTACTGGTGAGGCCACACCTGGAATACTGCGTACAGTTTTGGTTTCCATATTTAAGAAAAGATATACTTGCTCTCGAGGCAGTTCAGAGAAGGTTCACTCGGTTGATTCCGGAGATGAGGGGGTTGACTTATCAGGAAAGGTTGGGCCTCTACTCATTGGAATTCAGAAGAATGAGAGGTGATCTTATCGAAACATATAAGATTGTGAGGAGGCTTGATCAGGTGGATGCGGTGAGGATGTTTCCACTGATGGGTGAGACTAGAACTAGGGGGCATAATCTTAGAATAAGGGGCTGCCCTTTCAAAACTGAGATGAGGAGAAACTTCTTCACTCAGAGGGTAGTAAATCTATGGAATTTGCTACCTCAGAGAGCTGTGGAAGCTGCAACATTAAATAAATTTAAAACAGAGATAGACAGTTTCCTAGCTGATAAGGGAATTAGGGGTTACGGGGAGCGGGCAGGGAAGTGGATGTGAGTCTAGGTTCGGATCAGCCATGATCCTATTGAATGGCGGAGCAGGCCCGAGGGGCCGTATGGCCTACTCCTGCTCCTACTTCTTATGTTCTTATGGTGTACAAGGACACCCAGGTCCCTTTGTACATCAACATTTCCCAATCTATCACCATTTAAATAATACTCTGCCTTTCTGTTTTTCCTACCGAAGTGGATAACTTCACATTTATCCACGTTATACTGCATCTGACATGAATTTGCCCACTCACTCAACTTGTCTAAATCGCCTTGAAGCCTCTTTGCATCCTCCTCACAACTCACAATCCTTACTTCCCTCAAAGCTACTTCCCTTAAAGAAGACTTCCTGATCTGTTTCCAACATCTTTGAAGAACAGGCTTTATCAACTGTCATCTTTCCATACTATAGCTAATAGATACCTGTACCCATGTTTATTACCCTAGCTCCCAAAGTTAACACTTTAATCACTCATGGCTGACGTCATTACTCTCATGTATTTCTTTGCACAAGTACTTTACATATAAGAAGACAAGCTATGCTTTCCTCTCTCGATTCTTCAAAACCATCCTGTTTATATTGTCTTATGTGGCTCAGTGTCAAATTTTGTTTGATAATGCTTGACATGAATCAACTGAGCGGCCTGCGGGTGGCGCTGTCCAGGGAGAGTTTAAATACTCGGGCACGGGCCCAGCTTGCGCAGGACATTCTTAACAGGAACTAGTGAAGGCCACAACTAGACCTCCATGTTGTAAAACAGTTGATTAAAGCTTTGTTTAACGCTTAGACCTAGTAGTTTTCTTACGTCAATGCTCCTGTGCAGCGCCTTGGGACGTTTTACTACATTAAAGGCGCTGTATAAATGCAAGTTGTTATGTAGATTTCAAGTGAGCTTTGCCAACAGTGAGGCTATGCCAGTGGTCATGACCTTTGCCCTCCCATGGGCTCTCCCTTCCCTCCCACTGGACACTGCTGGCTCTTGTGTGGCACTTCAGGATATTCTTTTCTTTTTAATTGAAAAACCAAGATGAAGGACAAAGACAATTGTATACAATATCCAAAAAGTAGAAACGAGTAAATGAAGGACAAAGTAAATGAGGAAATAAGGATTAGTTTGCACCGAGCTTGAGTTTTAACAACATGAAGACTGGAGGGGAGAAAGGCTGGGGATGTAAGTGACAGTTTTGGAATCTTTGGAAAGAATAAATGAGAGTGGGATACTGTGTGATGACTCTTAGTTTCAACACAGTCGGGATGTTGGGAGGCGGACAGTGTGTAGGAGAGGATGTTTTCAGCTTAGGAAGAACAAGAGGGGAAAATGCAGAAGGTAATGTTTACAATGGAGCGGTTGGAGCCTGGGGGTGGCAGCGGTCTGTCAGGGGCCCAGATAGCCTCTGGAGTTAGGGGCAGCACCGTGTTTCTCATTTGTTTATTCCAAGTCCCTTGTTGGTACGACCCTGCTGTCTGAGTGTTAAGTCATGGCGAATGGCTCTTTGTTATGGTAGATCGGATTCATTAATATATCCACACTGGCCTACTTTACCTGCCCTGTTAGGGATGTGGAATGAACATCTGGAGTGTTAGGGAACTAACTATCTGTCACGGCAAGGGTCTCAAACGTCATTCTCTCCTCATCTCCTCGCCTCTCCAGCGCTGGTTTCTGTTACCCTCAATATCCTGAAGTGAATTGGAGCTCAGCTGATACTTTACTCTAAGGTGCTCTGCTTTCTCGTGTCTATTATTATTTGCTGTGAATCCTAATGTGATTGGACACAAATGTGCTCGACTGTGCCGTGTATCTTCTGTGTTGAATTTTGAAGATCCTTAGATAAAACATTGCAAAACAAAACTTGTGTCGTAGTGTGAGAATTAAATATGGATTAGGAACATAGGAAATGCTAGATGGGAAAGGACTAGTTCACCTTCTACCGTGTGTGGTTACTTGTTAAAATGCAATGTATATTGTTTGGAGAGAGTTTGTAAGGAGTTTCCTTCACTTTATCACAGGTTGGGTTCAGTATCACACCACAGGAAAGCACATCCTTGATGGACGTCTTGCAGCTGGGCCTTGAGAAGTACTTGGAAGATTTAAGCCTCATTAGTTCCCAAGCGAGTAAAGAATATGCACTGGAGAAAGCCCTCAGCAAGATGGAGAAAGACTGGGAAGAAGTACATTTTACGTTTGTCTGTTACAAAGACACTGGCATCGATGTGTTAGCAGCACTGGATGATATTCAGGTGCAGTATATCAAAGATGCTTTAATGGGGCAAGAGCTTAGATCTGATACTTCAAGAGAATACCTATCAGATTTCCTTTTGGAGGGAAGGGGGGGTAAAGAACCTTGATGGTAAGGAAGAAGTTGTGATTCGATTTACTTTTTTTTGCTGAACTCTGAGAGTGGGATTTGAGAAAATACAGGGGCAGAATGTGGTGCTATACACAGTGTTAAAGTGGCACTCTTTAAAATCTGCAGGCTTAAAATGTAGCTGGATTTGAACCTAATCTTCAATAATAAGACGTGCCTAGAATAGAGATCATAAGAAGAGCAAAGGCTGCAGCTCATTTGATCTTTTGCTTGCAGCAGTGTGCGGGGTAGTATTTACTGTCAGTTGTTCCCATGATTAAATATCCGATTTTATTATTAATAAAAATGGAATAAAAAGAACTCGTATGAAATGGCCACAAGTTGAGACTTAACACCAGAATTGCACCTAATACATTTAATTAGATTCCATTTCAATTTACTTTAATTACCTGAGTATTGTAGGAACAGCTTTTTGTAACAAAAATGGAAAAGTAAAACAAGCTAGTATAATCCTAAATTTTGGACAAGAAACCTTCGATGAATTCTTGCTCTGTAGTTCTACTTTACAACATAAACCACAATGAGTTCTTTGTTGCAGATACCTGATAGAATTGTATGATTCCAACGTTGCGAACCAGGCTTTATATATATAGAAAAAAGAAAGGTTTAAATTGTCTTCCTTGAAGTTAGCTTTAAATGGCCTGGTGCTTCCAGTAAATAATCTACATTATGCAGGAAAAAGGATAGATTGTAGCATTAAGGTGATTTAAAGCTGCTATCTCATGCAGCCGATTTAAATCACAGCATTTACCAAGATTCTGTGATCTTATTGAGTAGAAGATATGAAAATTTAAATGGTTAAACTGACAATGCTGAAACTATTAGACATGATTCTGTGTGGCAGGAGATTCTGTACTTTATAAATAACACACTATTTCTCTGCACTCTCGCAGCAAACAGCAATAAGGTTCAATCGCTGCCGATTGCTAGCTGCATATTTAGCTTTGTTCAAGCTTTAAGTTATCTGCTCGTTTTATCTCATTCTCGGCGTCCATTCAGGACTATAATCCATGAATCTAATCTATTTCTCTCAGGTTTTACTTGAAGATCACATTGTAAAAACTACCACCATGAAAGGTTCTCCATTTATTGCGCCTTTCGAAAAGGAAATATCAGCATGGGAGTCTAAGCTGGTAAGTTGGTTTTAGAGAGGCTCTTGTTGAATTTAATTAGTGTCCAGATTTTTGTTACATCCCACGCCTCAGTTTTTGTTATCTATTGGCGTTCATGCTTCAGCAACTTTCAGTTGATGCAACTTCTTAAACTTGGGCTGCAGCGCTGGTCTTGTGGGAACAGCACGACATGCAAACTGTTAAATTGAAGCTGCTCCTGCTTTCATCGTGAGAGACTAAACTAAATAGGCGCAGTCACTCAGTAAGTGAGCGAGTCATCCATGTGAGACCGGCCAAGGGACGGGCTTGGCGCTTGCTTCACTGTGCTTCATCAACTAGAACAGAAGAAGGAATGTCGGGTCTAGTTGTGCAAGACGCGAGCTCGCCTCCCAGAACCTTCTGGGACAAGATGAGCAGACCAGGTGTCCGAGGAGCCGCCCCTGTTTGTGAGAAGTAATCAGTCCTTTTTTTTTTGTCGCATCATTATTTGTTGTAACATTTTGGACGTCACCCTGTGTGCTCTCTTTCCACAGTGGCTGATGCATAATATCCTGGAATCTTGGCTCCGTGTTCAAATGGCTTGGCTGTACCTGGAGCCGATATTCAGCTCCGAGGATATCCGCAATCAGATCCCAGTGCAAGGAAAGATGTTTGAGGTGGTGGACACGAACTGGTAAAGCATTGCTTTTGTAAAAATTAGAAACAAGTTTGAATGGCTCGCTTTCTGTGTTGGAGGGAGGGGAAGGGACGTGATCATTTTTATCTTGTAGTATAATGGAGGTGCTTATACAGGGATGGATGTGACATTTAACGTGATTCTACAAGGATCGATTTTAATCTAAAATATCAATGAAATCATCGCCTTTTCCCGCATCAGAGTGTCAAATGGACTGATTGTTAGCTGTTCACTATACATGCGAAAATGTTTGCTAGCCTTTTATCATTGTTTTCTTAACATACTTGACAGAGCCTGATTAAAATTAAATTCTGCAACCAGAAAGGGTTTCAGTGGCGAGAACAGCGATGAAATGCAATCTGCTGGGTTTATGTTGCAGTTGAAGTGTTTGTATTTAATCTTACAGCCCTGTGTTTTCCTATTACTCTTAGAATGACGTGTATGTAGATTGACTTTGCTTTAACCCACCGAGTAAATCAGTCTCCTTATGTCAGTCGAGCTCAAAGTCCAACAGGCTTTTCAAGCTGAATGACACTATTGTCCTGAAGGCTTAAAGGATGCAATTAACAATCTCGAGCTAGCATGTTGAAATATGAGCCCAATATAAGGCAAGACAGAGGGAGATTAAAATAAAACTATAACAATGAGAATCCCTTTTAATTACAAATAGTAAGGGTTTTAAAAACAATCAAGTTAATTAATTTATTAGGTTCACCTACAAGTTAAATGAAGTATGTTTGACACATCATTGTGTTATTTCATTGATACAAAAAACGGTTCTTTATCACACATAAAAAACATAAGAGAAGGTACAATCAGACGTTGTCCTTTAAGGACCCAAAGACCTGTTTCCCACTCAAGGGGTCTCAGTGTATATAGAGTAAAGCTTGGTTCAGCTCTGAAACAGTGTTTGCACCAAGTAAATATGAATTTCTATTATTCAACATTTTCACAACCGGTAATATGGTCATTTTGTGCACTCTGTACTGCACAGTGTGTACCAGGGATGAGACGTTACACCGAGGCCACATCTGCCCTCTCAGGTGGACGTAAACGATCCCATGGTACTGTTCGGAGAAGAGCAGGGGAGTTCTCCCCACATTCCTGGGCCACATCTGCCCTCTCAGGTGGACGTAAACGACCCCATGGTACTGTTCGGAGAAGAGCAGGGGAGTTCTCCCCACATTCCTGGGGCCAATCTTTACCCCTCAACCGGCATCACTAACATGAATTATCTGGTCATTATCACATTGCTGTTTGTGGGAGCTTGCTGTGTGCAAATTGGCTGCCGCGTTTCCTACATTACAACAGTGACTACACTTCAAAAAGTACTTCATTGGCTGTAAAGCACTTTGGGACACCCTGAGGTCGTGAAAGGCGCTATAGAAATGCAACTCTTTTTTTCTTTAAGGAATCAGGGATTAGCAATCAATACCATTTGGTTTAAACATTTGGGGCTAGATTTTGGACTGGTGTTAGATAGTGAGCCTTTACAGGAACAACCCAGTTTCCATTTACATTGATTTGAAAGGCAATAGAAATGGGGCGGGCTCTATAAAAGGCAACCAATCACAACACCAGTTGTACAGCTTAAATGATGTTGTCTGAGAGGGTTAAATAAAGGCACCAAGTCCTTATCCTGTGTATTATAATTTATTGACATGTATTTTCTGTTGCTATCTGATAAATGTTTCATCAGATACTGTTTCATTGATTGAGCCAATCTCTATTTAGCCGAACGTGATTCGTGATTTTCTAAAACCCAGCAGTGGATGGATTAGACTTATATTGGCTACAAAATAAATTTCATGTTAATCAAAACATGAAATATCACACAGTCTTCCTGATCTATGCATGCTGTGTTAAAATTTATTATGTTTATCAGCATCTAAATGTAGATTATCCTCAGCCTTTCTGCAAATGTGTTCTGAATATTATATTGCCCAAATACATTTAAGTTACAGAATATACATTAAAATAAAAAATGTATTTTAACATTTGCTGAATCCAGTTAACTGGATCCTGTTAATCTTTTTGGATCTATCAAAATATTAAATGACTGCACTATGCGGAGATCAGTGTAGGACGATGGGCTTTGATTTCCTTGAGTGAGTCAGATAAACGGCCTATTTCTCTGGTCTTCATATTGCATTATAGTTGCAATATTGCTGTGGTCTTTCTTAAATTTTCACATTTAAGTTTCTTTCATTTATAATGTGGACTGTTACAGATATTGAAAGGCTTTTCAGTGTCACATGACAATTAGAGATGACTCTCTCAGACTAGTACCTCTCCTAAGCAGGGATTAAATATTCAAGTCATGCGTCCTGTTTTTGAGTCATATGTTACTTGATTTACTAACGCACCATGGATGAAATGCAAAACTAAATATAAACGCCTGCTCGTATTTGTCAATGGAAAGATAAACCACTGATACGGCAGCTCGGTGCGGCACGCAGTAAGTGTCATTCACAGGTAGAGTGCTCACTCATGTCTTCGGTTACTGGAAAGACTACCTCAGAAATAGCGCCAGTCCATCTACTGATGGTGGTGTGACACTGGGTATGTGAATACACTGAAAGCCTGGTGTGACACTGGGTATGTCAATACACTGAAAGCCTGGTGTGACACTGGGTATGTGAATACACTGAAAGCCACACGTATCTGATAAATAGCAAGTGGCCTACAAGTACAGAACAGAAATGTGTAACATGCAGTAAGATGCCATTTATGTTATAAAAAATGCTTTTTAGAAAGGATTTAGGTATTGAAGTATTTTTAAAAGGCAATCCATGAGTTGTATTCGTGGCAGCTTTTTATAATCAGAAAGTGTGGCTGTTTTAAGTTTTTTTTGATAGAAACAATTTCTAATTTAGTGCTGGTTTATGGAGAATTACACACTTTTCAGTGTCCTTTATGCGCTGGTTTTCACTTGACCTGTGGCAGAGAACCATCAATGCAGGGACCGTTTCAAATGTGAGACCTGAAGCGGTCACTGACAAGCAGACTGCATCACACTGGGCCACATCTGAAAGAAAGAAAGACTTGCATTTATATAGCTCCTGTCACAACCTCAGGAAGACCATTTAGGCGATAAAAAACCGGGCAGTTTCTCTGAAGGGCGGCCGATTCACCACGCTGCTGTCACACCTGGGCCCCAAGTTGAACACCTTGTCCCACGTCTCTGCCATACGCTGCCAGGTCTTTCTGTTAGCGCCTCTGTGTTTCTGTGTGTGTAAATTGGTAATTATTTCTCAATTGTGGCTTGGCAGTCAGTAGGATTTTATTACCTGAAAATAAGCTGAAAGTGTTGAACTCAATAATGGAATCCTGCTCTGAGCGAATTAACAAAATTACATTTAAAAAAAACACTTTCCCCTGCCCAGCTTGTAATGGAAAGTTGTGAATAGTAGTCTCGGGATAAAAATCATTCACATCGAGAACAATTGCTGCTTTTCACATTCCATTTACCTTTAATTTAAGAGAATAAGGCCAGCTGTGCTTTTGTACGAGGCAAGGCTGTCACATTAACACCGTGGCGAGGGCTTCAAGTTAAAGTAAAAATTCACGCTGTTGTTTTGTAACAGCGGATTTTCAATTAAAGTGGTGCAGCCTGTTGTGTAAGGTAGAGCTATTTCATTCGGTCTATTCTATCTGACACACCAGGAGGCTGATAATGAAAGAATCAGTGAAGGAGGCCAGTGCCATGAAGGTTATCTCCCAACCACAGATGCTGGATAAGCTGAGGGAGGCAGAGTCACTGTTGGATGACATTCAGAAAGGGCTCAACGAATATTTAGAAAAGAAAAGACTCTTCTTCCCTCGGTAAATGAGAAAAAAACCTCTTTTACTTTTGCACGAAGGTTTTAATCAAACGATTTGGAGCTTGTTTCTTTTTAATGATTTATGCCAATGCTTCCCCTTTTCCCCCTCCTTGTTTCAGGTTTTTCTTCCTTTCTAATGACGAACTGCTGGAAATTCTCTCAGAGACAAAGGACCCACTTCGAGTCCAGCCTCATCTAAAGAAATGCTTTGAAGGGATTGCACAGCTCACCTTTAATGCAGAGAAAGAGATCACCCACATTGAGTCAGCGGAAGGCGAGAGAGTGGAGCTCGTCCTTCACATCAGTCCAGCCAGAGCCAAGGGCCTCGTGGAGAAGTGGCTTTATGAGGTGAAGTGGGTACTTTGTCTCTCCTTTGTGCTGAGCTGGAAAATCTTACAATAGCGCGCCCCGCTCTCCCCCCCGCTCTCCCCCCACCCCCGGCCCACTAACAACACCACACATTCCTCCTCATGTTTCACTGCTCCTGTCCCTGACCGTGATTAAATACTCACCATCATGACTAACCTTCCAGGAGAACGCACATTGAACTATTGTTCCCACTCACATATTTAAAATATGATTGCTGCAGTGACGTTATGTGGTTAAGAGGACTCAAATCAAAACTGAGGCTTGAAATGACTCACATTTCAGTCCATATCCAACCCCATCTGTTTTATGAATGGGCTCTGAGTGAGTTTAATACAACACGGGTACATTTCACATACACGACTAACGTGTAAGAATTGAACATTATCAAGGATCATGTTCACTTAAATTTGAGACCAGTTTTAATTTTTTTTTTTACCAGTCCTTGCCACAGGGTAACTGAAGGTATTGTGTGCTGTGCCAGTGTGTGAGAGGGCACAGCACAATCCCACAGGGCTCACTGTGGTGTGCTGCTGCTTCACTGCACGCTTTACAGCTGTTGTAACTTTCTCTGCTATGGTTCCTTTTCTATAGTTGCCTCAACCCTCTGTAAATTCCTCTCTCTGTCCTTTGCTGGTTGTCCGTGGTGTCTGTCCTTTGGTCCAGAGGTGAGACTGGGAGGAGGAAGGTCACTGATAACCTGACAGCTAAGTGGAGAGTGTGCGCGAAGCGTTGACTATCTCGCCCCCCCCGTGAGAAGTATCTGTACCTAAAGATTTCCACGTCGAGTATCCACTTTGCGATCTAAGGCTAGGAGTGAGTCATCAGCCATGTAAGGCCAGTGGGGTGAAGTTGGTCTTAAGTCAGGTGATAGCGAATCGCCAGCCTGTGTTAAACCTCGCCCGAATGTCTTGACCATTAAAGTTCATGGAAATGTAATTGGTCAGTGTGTAATGGGAGGCCGATTCGCTCGTGCCCAAAACCAATTTGACCCCCATTGACTCTACACTTCCTCACTCACTAGCAACACTGCTCAGTAATGGGATGTCTGTATTCTCAGGGGCAAAAGAAACAAATGCTTGAATCTGGCAGGTAAGTGGAATTAGACGTAGGGAAGATATTTCCACTTGTTGGGGAGGTCAAAACTAGGGGCCATAAATATAAGATAGTCACTAATAAATCCAACAGGGAATTCAGGAGAAACTCCTTTACTCAAAGAGTGGTGAGAATGTGGAACTCGCAGAGATGTATTTAAGGGGAAGCTGGATAAACACATGAGGGAGAAAGGATTGGAAGGCTATGGTGATAGAGTGAGATGATGTAGAGTGGGAGGAGGCTCGTGTGGAGCACAAACACCGGCACAGACCAGTTGGGCCGAATGCCTGTTTCTGTGCTGTACATTCTATGTAATACTATATAATGAATCTCTTGACTGACTTTACAAAGGGCTGAGTAAGACTAAAGAAGCAATAGGGTTAATTTTCACCTTCCCCGATTGGTAACCTGGTGAAGTGTATCACCTGTCTGTTGACAGACTCCCGAGCTTAGGGCCCAGGCAGCTGAAGGCACGACTGCCAGTGGTGGGCCGAAGCAAGTGGGGGATGCAAAAGAGGCCATATTTGGAGGAAAGCAGAGTTCGTTGAAAGCTTTGGAGCTGCAGGAGGTTGCAGAGATAGGGAGGGGCGAGGCCAAGGAAGGATTTGAAAACAAGGATGAGAATTTTAAAATCAAGGCTTTGCCGGACCGCGAGCCAATGTAGGTCAGCGAGCACAGGGGTGATAGGTGAACGGGACTCGGTGCAAGTTAGGACACGGGCAGCCGAGTTTTGGATGAGCTCAAGTTTACATAGGGTAGAATGTGGGAGGCCGGCCAGGAGTGCGTTGGAATAGTCAAGTCTCGAGGTAACTAAGGTATGGGTGAGGGTTTCAGCAGATGAGCTGAGGCAGGGGCGGAGACGGGCGATGTTACAGAGGTGGAAATAGGCGGTCTTGGTGACGGAGAGAATATGGGGTTGGAAACTCGGGATCAAATCCGATGACAAGTTTGTGGGCGGTCTGGTTCAGCCTCAGACAGTTACCAGGCGCGGGATGAAGTTGGTGGCTAGGGAAGGGAGTTTGTGGCGGGAACCAAAAATAATGGCTTCAGTCTTCCCAATATTTAATTGGAGGAAATTTCTGCTCATCCAGGACTGGACGTCGGACAAGCAGTCTGACTACACGGAGACAGTGGAGGGGTTGGTTGAGTGAGGTGGTGGGAAGGTAGAGCTGAAGGTCGTCAGCCTTTCAGTAAATTATATCTGAATGTCCCACAATTCCCCAGCACTCTTACACCTTCAAACCCTCTCACCATGGTTCCGCTCTCTTGTTTTCCAACATTGCATTGCCTGAGACTTCCTGTCATTGCCTGAGACTTCCTGTCATTGCCTGAGACTTCCTGTCATTGCTGAGACTTCCTGTCATTGCCGGAGACTTCCTGTCATTGCCGGAGACGTCCTGTCATTGCCTGAGACTTCCTGTCATTGCTGAGACTTCCTGTCATTGCCTGAGACTTCCTGTCATTGCCTGAGACTTCCTGTCATTGCCTGAGACTTCCTGTCATTGCCTAGAGACAGTCCACATGTTAAAGAGCAACACACTGCTGTTACAATACCAATATTTTAGGAATACCATCCTTCAGGACCACAAGCCAGTGTGTGTGATTAGAATTGTATTAATAATGAAGGTGATTGACCTTCAATCAGTTCAATCAAGTGTGTAGATTTTATATCCTGTCACTTTACTGCTTTGGCCTTCAAAAGACAATGTAAATATAGAACGATAAACAACAATCAGAGTGACCGCGAACAGAATTCAGGTTGTTTAATTATTTGTTAATACTCAGGACAAACTACTGAGTTGGAGGAACAAACCCTCCGCGAACTCTGCGTTGCTCTGACTCTGGCCTCTTGCACTTCCCTCACTTGCTCCGGCCCACCATTGGTGGCCGTGCCTTCAGCCAGCTCGGCACGCGGGTAAGTAACCAAACCTGAATACTCTGTAGCACCACTGAATACGTGTTGGATTGCATCCTTGTACTTACTGGAATTTGGCAATTCATTCCATAGACCATCTAAGAACTTTAAAAAAAATAATGATTTTCTCTTGGATTTTTCCAGCAATCTGTTACAGTCAGTGCTCTGGTGACAGCTTTCATTTATTGAGTTCAATTTCACAATTTTCCATGGTGAGATTTGGAACTCCTGTCCTTGGGGTTACTAATCCAATACCATCAAGCCGTCACACTAACACTAGCTAACTGTTGGCAAATGATGATCATACTGGGTTTGTAATACCAGCGATGAGTTGTGGAACCACTGAGACTCCATTAAGTGGTGCGATCCTTGCTTCTGAGCTGCCTTTTGTACCAGTAATGTTGTTACATGCCGTTTGAAATGTTGTTATGTAATGTAGCATGAAACGACTATTTACTTTTGAAGAGGAAACAAAACCATGTGCAGAAAACAATCGGTGTCACCAGTAATGAAGATCGATTCACTGCTGTGCTTTATGGCTTTTTATTCCTATGTGATTGGGATTCAGTCTCACGTAGGGACGAAAGCCATGAAATGCTCAGTGACAGACCTTTGGGGAGCTTCCGAGGGAGTATTGCAAACCCTGCTGCAGGTATGAGCAGGCTCCCCCTCATCTATTGCCATCCTGCCCAAGTCCAATCACAGTGACGGGTTGAATTCATCACTTGGACTCCATCTCTAATAAACAAGGATTGTAAAAAAAAGTTGCAATACGGGACGTCGATAGACTTGAGCAAATGATGGTGAGTAGAACAAGTGTCAATTCTGATCGAGCAATCTATTTATTTCACACATTCACTGAAACATTTGCTCTCCATTTAATGACTATTCATTCTTCAAACAAATTTGTCATTTTGGAGCTGTGCCTTGTTTTGGTTAATCAGAGTTGTTTTAAGAAGTTGGTTTGTTCTCCTTTAATAATACATTGTTACTAAAGTTGTAATCCTGTTAAAAGGTCATATATGTAATCTCGATTTAATTTAATGCACATTTCTCAGTTATAAAGGCACAGCTTCCAACCTTCATGAGAGTCAGAAGACAGTGCGTGCATTAATAATACCCAGTACCTGTTCCGAAATCTTTCAGTGAAGTAATGACTACAGGTAAGGTTTGACCTCAGTAATTGTCTGAGGGCACCTTTATACTTTTGGGATTTGAGACACACAGTTGTAGCTGAGTCCAAATACACTGTGAGCAGTTGGAGTGTGCAGTCAGTGTGAGCAGTCGGAGTGTGCAGTCAGTGTGAGCAGTCAGTGTGTGCAGTCAGTGTGAGCAGTCAGTGTGTGCAGTCAGTGTGAGCAGTCGGAGTGTGCAGCCAGTGTGTGCAGCCAGTGTATGCAGTCAGTGTGAGCAGCCAGTGTGTGCAGTCAGTGTGAGCAGTCAGAGTGTGCAGCCAGTGTGTGCAGTCAGTGTGAGCAGTCAGTGTGTGCAGTCAGTGTGAGCAGTCATTGTGTGCAGTCAGTGTGAGCAGTCGGTGTGAGCAGTCGGTGTGAGCAGTCGGTGTGAGCAGTCGGAGTGTGCAGTCAGTGTGAGCAGTCAGTGTGAGCAGTCATTGTGAGCAGTCGGAGTGTGCAGTCGGAGTGTGCAGTCGGAGTGCAGTCAGTGTGAGCAGTCAGCGCAATCAGTGTGAGCTTTCAGTGAGCAGTCGGAGTGTGCAGTCAGTGTGAGCAGTCGGAGTGTGCAGTCAGTGTGAGCAGTCAGTGTGAGCAGTCAGTGTGAGCAGTCTGTGAGCAGTCAGTGCGTGCAGTCTGTGTGAGCAGTCGGAGTGTGAGCAGTCAGTGTGAGCAATCGGAATGTGCAGTCAGTGTGTGCAGTCAGTGTGAGCAGTCAGTGTGAGCAGTCAGTGTGAGCAGTCAGTGTGAGCAGTCGGAGTGTGAGCAGTCAGTGTGAGCAATCGGAATGTGCATTCGGAGTGTGCAGTCAGTGTGAGCAGTCAGTGTGTGCAGTCAGTGTGAGCAGTCAGTGTGAGCAGTCGGAGTGTGCAGTCAGTGTGAGCAGTCAGTGTGAGCCGTCAGAGTGAGCCATCGGAGTATGCAGTCAGTGTGAGCAGTCGGAGTGAGCAGTCGGAGTGTGAAGTCGGAGTGAACAGTCGGGAGTGTGCAGTCAGTGTGAGCAGTCGGAGTGTGCAGTCAGTGTGAGCAATTCGGAGTGTGCAGTCAGTGTGAGCAGTCGGAGTGTGCAGTCAGTGTGAGCAGTCGGAGTGTGCAGTCAGTGTGAGCAGTCAGTGTGAGCAGTCAGTGTGAGCAGTCGGAGTGTGCAGTCAGTGTGTGCAGTCAGTGTGAGCAGTCAGTGTGAGAAGTCTGAGCAGTCAGTGTGAGCAGTCAGTGTGAGCAGTCAGTGTGTGCAGTCAGTGTGAGCAGTCAGTGTGTGCAGTCAGTGTGAGCAGTCAGTGCGTGCAGTCTGTGTGAGCAGTCGGAGTGTGAGCAGTCAGTGTGAGCAATCGGAATGTGCATTCGGAGTGTGCAGTCAGTGTGAGCAGTCAGTGTGAGCAGTCAGTGTGAGCAGTCGGAGTGAGCAGTCAGTGTGAGCAGTCGGAATGTGCATTCGGAGTGAGCAGTCAGTGTGAGCAGTCAGTGTGAGCAGTCGGAGTGTGAGCAGTCGGAGTGTGAGCAGTCAGTGTGAGCAGTCGGAGTGTGCAGTCAGTGTGTGCAGTCAGTGTGAGCAGTCAGTGTGAGCAGTCGGAGTGTGCAGTCAGTGTGTGCAGTCAGTGTGTGCAGTCAGTGTGAGCAGTCAGTGTGAGCCGTCAGTGTGAGCCGTCGGAGTATGCAGTCAGTGTGAGCAGTCGGAGTGTGAAGTCGGAGTGAACAGTCGGGAGTGTGCAGTCAGAGTGTGCAGTCAGTGTGAGCAGTCGGAGTGTGCAGTCAGTGTGAGCAGTCGGGAGTGTGCAGTCAGAGTGTGTGCAGTCAGAGTGTGTGCAGTCACGAGTGTGAGCAGTCACGAGTGTGAGCAGTCAGAGTGTGTGCAGTCAGAGTGTGCAGTCAGAGTGTGCAGTCAGTGTGTGCAGTCAGTGTGTGCAGTCAGTGTGAGCAGCCAGTGTGAGGTCAGTGTGAGCAGTCGGAGTGTGCAGTAAGTGTGAGCAGTCGGAGTGAGCAGTCGGAGTGAGCAGTCAGTGTGAGCAGTCAGTGTGTGCAGTCAGAGTGTGCAGTCAGTGTGAGCAGTCAGAGTGTGCAGTCAGTGTGAGCAGTCAGTGTGAGCAGTCAGTGTGTGCAGTCAGTGTGAGCAGTCAGTGTGAGCAGCCAGTGTGAGCAGTCAGAGTGTGCAGTAAGTGTGAGCAGTCGGAGTGAGCAGTCAGTGTGAGCAGTCAGTGTGAGCAGTCAGTGTGTGCAGTCAGAGTGTGTGCAGTCAGTGTGAGCAGTCAGTGTGTGAAGTCAGTGTGTGCAGTCAGTGTGTGCAGTCAGTGTGAGCAGTCAGTGTGAGCAGTCAGTGTGAGCAGTCGGAATGTGCATTCGGAGTGGGCAGCCAGTGTGAGCAGTCAGTGTGAGCAGTCGGAGTGTGCAGTCAGTGTGAGCAGTCAGTGTGCGCAGTCAGTGTGTGCAGTCAGTGTGTGCAGTCAGTGTGAGCAGTCAGTGTGAGCAGTCAGTGTGAGCAGTCAGTGTGAGCAGTCAGTGTGAGCAGTCAGTGTGAGCAGTCAGTGCGTGCAGTCTGTGTGAGCAGTCGGAGTGTGAGCAGTCAGTGTGAGCAATCGGAATGTGCATTCGGAGTGTGCAGCCAGTGTGAGCAGTCAGTGTGAGCAGTCGGAGTGAGCAGTCAGTGTGAGCAGTCGGAATGTGCATTCGGAGTGAGCAGTCAGTGCGTGCAGTCAGTGTGAGCAGTCGGAGTGTGAGCAGTCGGAGTGTGAGCAGTCGGAGTGTGAGCAGTCAGTGTGAGCAGTCGGAGTGTGCAGCCAGTGTGTGCAGCCAGTGTGTGCAGTCAGTGTGAGCAGTCAGTGTGAGCAGTCGGAGTGTGCAGTCAGTGTGAGCAGTCAGTGTGAGCCGTGAGAGTGAGCCGTCGGAGTATGCAGTCAGTGTGAGCAGTCGGAGTGAGCAGTCGGGAGTGTGCAGTCAGTGTGAGCAGTCGGAGTGTGCAGTCAGCGTGAGCAATTCGGAGTGTGCAGTCAGTGTGAGCAGTCGGAGTGTGCAGTCAGTGTAAGCAGTCAGTGTGAGCAGTCAGTGTGAGCAGTCAGCGTGAGCAGTCGGAGTGTGCAGTCAGTGTTAGCAGTCATTGTGTGTAGTCAGTGTGAGCAGTCAGTGTGAGCAGTCGGAGTGTGCAGTCAGTGTGAGCAGTCGGAGTGTGCAATCAATGTGTGCAATCAGTGTGAGCAGTCAGTGTGAGTAGTCAGCGCAATCAGTGTGAGCAGTCAGTGTGAGCAGCCAGTGTGAGGTCAGTGTGAGCAGTTGGAGTGTGCAGTAAGTGTGAGCAGTCGGAGTGAGCAGTCGGAGTGAGCAGTCGGAGTGAGCAGTCGGAGTGAGCAGTCAGTGTGAGCAGTCAGTGTGTGCAGTCAGAGTGTGCAGTCAGTGTGAGCAGTCAGAGTGTGCAGTCAGTGTGAGCAGTCAGTGTGAGCAGTCGGAGTGTGCAGTCAGTGTGTGCAGTCAGTGTGAGCAGTCAGTGTGAGCAGTCAGTGTGAGCAGTCAGTGTGAGCAGTCAGTGTGAGCAATCGGAGTGTGAGCAGTCAGTGTGAGCAATCGGAATGTGCATTCGGAGTGTGCAGTCAGTGTGAGCAGTCAGTGTGAGCAGTCGGAGTGTGCAGTCAGTGTGTGCAGTCAGTGTGTGCAGTCAGTGTGAGCAGTCAGTGTGTGCAGTCAGTGTGAGCAGTCAGTGCGTGCAGTCTGTGTGAGCAGTCGGAGTGTGAGCAGTGAGTGTGAGCAGTCAGTGTGAGCAATCGGAATGTGCATTCGGAGTGTGCAGTCAGTGTGAGCAGTCAGTGTGAGCAGTCGGAGTGAGCAGTCAGTGTGAGCAGTCGGAATGTGCATTCGGAGTGAGCAGTCAGTGTGAGCAGTCAGTGTGAGCAGTCGGAGTGTGAGCAGTCAGAGTGTGAGCAGTCAGTGTGAGCAGTCGGAGTGTGCAGTCAGTGTGTGCAGTCAGTGTGAGCAGTCAGTGTGAGCAGTCGGAGTGTGCAGTCAGTGTGTGCAGTCAGTGTGTGCAGTCAGTGTGAGCAGTCAGTGTGAGCCGTCAGAGTGAGCCGTCGGAGTATGCAGTCAGTGTGAGCAGTCGGAGTGAGCAGTCGGAGTGTGAAGTCGGAGTGAACAGTCGGGAGTGTGCAGTCAGTGTGAGCAGTCGGAGTGTGCAGTCAGTGTGAGCAATTCGGAGTGTGCAGTCAGTGTGAGCAGTCGGAGTGTGCAGTCAGTGTGAGCAGTCGGAGTGTGCAGTCAGTGTGAGCAGTCAGTGTGAGCAGTCAGTGTGAGCAGTCGGAGTGTGCAGTCAGTGTGTGCAGTCAGTGTGAGCAGTCAGTGTGAGCAGTCTGAGCAGTCAGTGTGAGCAGTCAGTGTGAGCAGTCAGTGTGTGCAGTCAGTGTGTGCAGTCAGTGTGAGCAGTCAGTGTGTGCAGTCAGTGTGAGCAGTCAGTGCGTGCAGTCTGTGTGAGCAGTCGGAGTGTGAGCAGTCAGTGTGAGCAATCGGAATGTGCATTCGGAGTGTGCAGTCAGTGTGAGCAGTCAGTGTGAGCAGTCGGAGTGAGCAGTCAGTGTGAGCAGTCGGAATGTGCATTCGGAGTGAGCAGTCAGTGTGAGCAGTCGGAGTGTGAGCAGTCGGAGTGTGAGCAGTCAGTGTGAGCAGTCGGAGTGTGCAGTCAGTGTGTGCAGTCAGTGTGAGCAGTCAGTGTGAGCAGTCGGAGTGTGCAGTCAGTGTGTGCAGTCAGTGTGTGCAGTCAGTGTGAGCAGTCAGTGTGAGCCGTCAGAGTGAGCTGTCGGAGTATGCAGTCAGTGTGAGCAGTCGGAGTGTGAAGTCGGAGTGAACAGTCGGGAGTGTGCAGTCAGAGTGTGCAGTCAGAGTGTGCAGTCAGTGTGAGCAGTCAGAGTGTGCAGTCAGTGTGAGCAGTCGGGAGTGTGCAGTCAGAGTGTGTGCAGTCAGAGTGTGTGCAGTCACGAGTGTGAGCAGTCAGAGTGTGTGCAGTCAGAGTGTGCAGTCAGAGTGTGCAGTCAGTGTGTGCAGTCAGTGTGTGCAGTCAGTGTGAGCAGCCAGTGTGAGGTCAGTGTGAGCAGTCGGAGTGTGCAGTAAGTGTGAGCAGTCGGAGTGAGCAGTCGGAGTGAGCAGTCGGAGTGAGCAGTCAGTGTGAGCAGTCAGTGTGTGCAGTCAGAGTGTGCAGTCAGAGTGTGTGCAGTCAGTGTGAGCAGTCAGTGTGTGAAGTCAGTGTGTGCAGTCAGTGTGTGCAGTCAGTGTGAGCAGTCAGTGTGAGCAGTCAGTGTGAGCAGTCGGAATGTGCATTCGGAGTGGGCAGCCAGTGTGAGCAGTCAGTGTGAGCAGTCGGAGTGTGCAGTCAGTGTGAGCAGTCAGTGTGTGCAGTCAGTGTGTGCAGTCAGTGTGTGCAGTCAGTGTGTGCAGTCAGTGTGAGCAGTCAGTGTGAGCAGTCAGTGTGAGCAGTCAGTGTGAGCAGTCAGTGCGTGCAGTCTGTGTGAGCAGTCGGAGTGTGAGCAGTCAGTGTGAGCAATCGGAATGTGCATTCGGAGTGTGCAGCCAGTGTGAGCAGTCAGTGTGAGCAGTCGGAGTGAGCAGTCAGTGTGAGCAGTCGGAATGTGCATTCGGAGTGAGCAGTCAGTGCGTGCAGTCAGTGTGAGCAGTCGGAGTGTGCAGCCAGTGTGTGCAGCCAGTGTGTGCAGTCAGTGTGAGCAGTCAGTGTGAGCAGTCGGAGTGTGCAGTCAGTGTGAGCAGTCAGTGTGAGCCGTCAGAGTGAGCCGTCGGAGTATGCAGTCAGTGTGAGCAGTCGGAGTGAGCAGTCGGGAGTGTGCAGTCAGTGTGAGCAGTCGGAGTGTGCAGTCAGCGTGAGCAATTCGGAGTGTGCAGTCAGTGTGAGCAGTCGGAGTGTGCAGTCAGTGTAAGCAGTCAGTGTGAGCAGTCAGTGTGAGCAGTCAGCGTGAGCAGTCGGAGTGTGCAGTCAGTGTTAGCAGTCATTGTGTGTAGTCAGTGTGAGCAGTCAGTGTGAGCAGTCGGAGTGTGCAGTCAGTGTGAGCAGTCGGAGTGTGCAATCAATGTGTGCAATCAGTGTGAGCAGTCAGTGTGAGTAGTCAGCGCAATCAGTGTGAGCAGTCAGTGTGAGCAGCCAGTGTGAGGTCAGTGTGAGCAGTTGGAGTGTGCAGTAAGTGTGAGCAGTCGGAGTGAGCAGTCGGAGTGAGCAGTCGGAGTGAGCAGTCGGAGTGAGCAGTCAGTGTGAGCAGTCAGTGTGTGCAGTCAGAGTGTGCAGTCAGTGTGAGCAGTCAGAGTGTGCAGTCAGTGTGAGCAGTCAGTGTGAGCAGTCAGTGTGAGCAGTCAGTGTGAGCAGTCAGTGTGAGCAGTCAGTGTGAGCAATCGGAGTGTGAGCAGTCAGTGTGAGCAATCGGAATGTGCATTCGGAGTGTGCAGTCAGTGTGAGCAGTCAGTGTGAGCAGTCGGAGTGTGCAGTCAGTGTGTGCAGTCAGTGTGTGCAGTCAGTGTGAGCAGTCAGTGTGTGCAGTCAGTGTGAGCAGTCAGTGCGTGCAGTCTGTGTGAGCAGTCGGAGTGTGAGCAGTGAGTGTGAGCAGTCAGTGTGAGCAATCGGAATGTGCATTCGGAGTGTGCAGTCAGTGTGAGCAGTCAGTGTGAGCAGTCGGAGTGAGCAGTCAGTGTGAGCAGTCGGAATGTGCATTCGGAGTGAGCAGTCAGTGTGAGCAGTCAGTGTGAGCAGTCGGAGTGTGAGCAGTCAGAGTGTGAGCAGTCAGTGTGAGCAGTCGGAGTGTGCAGTCAGTGTGTGCAGTCAGTGTGAGCAGTCAGTGTGAGCAGTCAGTGTGAGCAGTCGGAGTGTGCAGTCAGTGTGTGCAGTCAGTGTGAGCAGTCAGTGTGAGCCGTCAGAGTGAGCCGTCGGAGTATGCAGTCAGTGTGAGCAGTCGGAGTGTGAAGTCGGAGTGAACAGTCGGGAGTGTGCAGTCAGAGTGTGCAGTCAGTGTGAGCAGTCGGAGTGTGCAGTCAGTGTGTGCAGTCAGTGTGTGCAGTCAGTGTGAGCAGTCGGGAGTGTGCAGTCAGAGTGTGTGCAGTCAGAGTGTGTGCAGTCAGAGTGTGTGCAGTCACGAGTGTGTGCAGTCACGAGTGTGTGCAGTCACGAGTGTGTGCAGTCACGAGTGTGAGCAGTCACGAGTGTGAGCAGTCAGAGTGTGAGCAGTCAGAGTGTGAGCAGTCAGAGTGTGAGCAGTCAGAGTGTGTGCAGTCAGAGTGTGCAGTCAGAGTGTGCAGTCAGAGTGTGCAGTCAGTGTGAGCAGTCCGTGTGAGCAGTCCGTGTGAGCAGTCGGAGTGTGCAGTCAGTGTGTGCAGTCAGTGTGAGCAGTCAGTGTGAGCAGTCAGTGTGAGCAGCCAGTGTGTGCAGTCAGTGTGTGCAGTCAGTGTGAGCAGTCAGTGTGAGCAGTCAGTGTGAGCAGTCGGAGTGTGCAGTCAGTGTGTGCAGTCAGTGTGTGCAGTCAGTGTGAGCAGTCAGTGTGAGCCGTCAGAGTGAGCCGTCGGAGTATGCAGTCAGTGTGAGCAGTCGGAGTGAGCAGTCGGAGTGTGAAGTCGGAGTGAACAGTCGGGAGTGTGCAGTCAGTGTGAGCAGTCGGAGTGTGCAGTCAGTGTGAGCAATTCGGAGTGTGCAGTCAGTGTGAGCAGTCGGAGTGTGCAGTCAGTGTGAGCAGTCGGAGTGTGCAGTCAGTGTGAGCAGTCAGTGTGAGCAGTCAGTGTGAGCAGTCGGAGTGTGCAGTCAGTGTGTGCAGTCAGTGTGAGCAGTCAGTGTGTGCAGTCAGTGTGAGCAGTCAGTGCGTGCAGTCTGTGTGAGCAGTCGGAGTGTGAGCAGTCAGTGTGAGCAGTCAGTGTGAGCAGTCAGTGTGTGCAGTCAGTGTGTGCAGTCAGTGTGAGCAGTCAGTGTGTGCAGTCAGTGTGAGCAGTCAGTGCGTGCAGTCTGTGTGAGCAGTCGGAGTGTGAGCAGTCAGTGTGAGCAATCGGAATGTGCATTCGGAGTGTGCAGTCAGTGTGAGCAGTCAGTGTGAGCAGTCGGAGTGAGCAGTCAGTGTGAGCAGTCGGAATGTGCATTCGGAGTGAGCAGTCAGTGTGAGCAGTCAGTGTGAGCAGTCGGAGTGTGAGCAGTCGGAGTGTGAGCAGTCAGTGTGAGCAGTCGGAGTGTGCAGTCAGTGTGTGCAGTCAGTGTGAGCAGTCAGTGTGAGCAGTCGGAGTGTGCAGTCAGTGTGTGCAGTCAGTGTGAGCAGTCAGTGTGAGCCGTCAGAGTGAGCCGTCGGAGTATGCAGTCAGTGTGAGCAGTCGGAGTGTGAAGTCGGAGTGAACAGTCGGGAGTGTGCAGTCAGAGTGTGCAGTCAGTGTGAGCAGTCGGAGTGTGCAGTCAGTGTGAGCAGTCGGGAGTGTGCAGTCAGAGTGTGTGCAGTCAGAGTGTGTGCAGTCACGAGTGTGAGCAGTCACGAGTGTGAGCAGTCAGAGTGTGTGCAGTCAGAGTGTGCAGTCAGAGTGTGCAGTCAGTGTGTGCAGGCAGTGTGTGCAGTCAGTGTGAGCAGCCAGTGTGAGGTCAGTGTGAGCAGTCGGAGTGTGCAGTAAGTGTGAGCAGTCGGAGTGAGCAGTCGGAGTGAGCAGTCGGAGTGAGCAGTCAGTGTGAGCAGTCAGTGTGAGCAGTCAGTGTGTGCAGTCAGAGTGTGCAGTCAGAGTGTGCAGTCAGTGTGAGCAGTCAGAGTGTGCAGTCAGTGTGAGCAGTCAGTGTGAGCAGTCAGTGTGTGCAGTCAGTGTGAGCAGTCAGTGTGAGCAGCCAGTGTGAGCAGTCAGAGTGTGCAGTAAGTGTGAGCAGTCGGAGTGAGCAGTCGGAGTGAGCAGTCAGTGTGAGCAGTCAGTGTGAGCAGTCAGTGTGTGCAGTCAGAGTGTGTGCAGTCAGTGTGAGCAGTCAGTGTGTGAAGTCAGTGTGTGCAGTCAGTGTGTGCAGTCAGTGTGAGCAGTCAGTGTGAGCAGTCAGTGTGAGCAGTCGGAATGTGCATTCGGAGTGGGCAGCCAGTGTGAGCAGTCAGTGTGAGCAGTCGGAGTGTGCAGTCAGTGTGAGCAGTCAGTGTGTGCAGTCAGTGTGTGCAGTCAGTGTGTGCAGTCAGTGTGAGCAGTCAGTGTGAGCAGTCAGTGTGAGCAGTCAGTGTGAGCAGTCAGTGCGTGCAGTCTGTGTGAGCAGTCGGAGTGTGAGCAGTCAGTGTGAGCAATCGGAATGTGCATTCGGAGTGTGCAGCCAGTGTGAGCAGTCAGTGTGAGCAGTCGGAGTGAGCAGTCAGTGTGAGCAGTCGGAATGTGCATTCGGAGTGAGCAGTCAGTGCGTGCAGTCAGTGTGAGCAGTCGGAGTGTGCAGCCAGTGTGTGCAGCCAGTGTGTGCAGTCAGTGTGAGCAGTCAGTGTGAGCAGTCGGAGTGTGCAGTCAGTGTGAGCAGTCAGTGTGAGCCGTCAGAGTGAGCCGTCGGAGTATGCAGTCAGTGTGAGCAGTCGGAGTGAGCAGTCGGGAGTGTGCAGTCAGTGTGAGCAGTCGGAGTGTGCAGTCAGCGTGAGCAATTCGGAGTGTGCAGTCAGTGTGAGCAGTCGGAGTGTGCAGTCAGTGTAAGCAGTCAGTGTGAGCAGTCAGTGTGAGCAGTCAGCGTGAGCAGTCGGAGTGTGCAGTCAGTGTTAGCAGTCATTGTGTGTAGTCAGTGTGAGCAGTCAGTGTGAGCAGTCGGAGTGTGCAGTCAGTGTGAGCAGTCGGAGTGTGCAATCAATGTGTGCAATCAGTGTGAGTAGTCAGCGCAATCAGTGTGAGCAGTCAGTGTGAGCAGCCAGTGTGAGGTCAGTGTGAGCAGTTGGAGTGTGCAGTAAGTGTGAGCAGTCGGAGTGAGCAGTCGGAGTGAGCAGTCGGAGTGAGCAGTCGGAGTGAGCAGTCAGTGTGAGCAGTCAGTGTGTGCAGTCAGAGTGTGCAGTCAGTGTGAGCAGTCAGAGTGTGCAGTCAGTGTGAGCAGTCAGTGTGAGCAGTCAGTGTGAGCAGTCAGTGTGAGCAGTCAGTGTGAGCAGTCAGTGTGAGCAATCGGAGTGTGAGCAGTCAGTGTGAGCAATCGGAATGTGCATTCGGAGTGTGCAGTCAGTGTGAGCAGTCAGTGTGAGCAGTCGGAGTGTGCAGTCAGTGTGTGCAGTCAGTGTGTGCAGTCAGTGTGAGCAGTCAGTGTGTGCAGTCAGTGTGAGCAGTCAGTGCGTGCAGTCTGTGTGAGCAGTCGGAGTGTGAGCAGTGAGTGTGAGCAGTCAGTGTGAGCAATCGGAATGTGCATTCGGAGTGTGCAGTCAGTGTGAGCAGTCAGTGTGAGCAGTCGGAGTGAGCAGTCAGTGTGAGCAGTCGGAATGTGCATTCGGAGTGAGCAGTCAGTGTGAGCAGTCAGTGTGAGCAGTCGGAGTGTGAGCAGTCAGAGTGTGAGCAGTCAGTGTGAGCAGTCGGAGTGTGCAGTCAGTGTGTGCAGTCAGTGTGAGCAGTCGGAGTGTGCAGTCAGTGTGTGCAGTCAGTGTGAGCAGTCAGTGTGAGCCGTCAGAGTGAGCCGTCGGAGTATGCAGTCAGTGTGAGCAGTCGGAGTGTGAAGTCGGAGTGAACAGTCGGGAGTGTGCAGTCAGAGTGTGCAGTCAGTGTGAGCAGTCGGAGTGTGCAGTCAGTGTGTGCAGTCAGTGTGTGCAGTCAGTGTGAGCAGTCGGGAGTGTGCAGTCAGAGTGTGTGCAGTCAGAGTGTGTGCAGTCAGAGTGTGTGCAGTCAGAGTGTGTGCAGTCACGAGTGTGTGCAGTCACGAGTGTGTGCAGTCACGAGTGTGAGCAGTCACGAGTGTGAGCAGTCAGAGTGTGAGCAGTCAGAGTGTGAGCAGTCAGAGTGTGAGCAGTCAGAGTGTGAGCAGTCAGAGTGTGTGCAGTCAGAGTGTGCAGTCAGAGTGTGCAGTCAGAGTGTGCAGTCAGAGTGTGCAGTCAGTGTGAGCAGTCCGTGTGAGCAGTCCGTGTGAGCAGTCGGAGTGTGCAGTCAGTGTGTGCAGTCAGTGTGAGCAGTCAGTGTGAGCAGTCAGTGTGAGCAGCCAGTGTGTGCAGTCAGTGTGTGCAGTCAGTGTGAGCAGCCAGTGTGAGGTCAGTGTGAGCAGTCGGAGTGTGCAGTAAGTGTGAGCAGTCGGTGTGAGCAGTCGGAGTGAGCAGTCGGAGTGTGCAGTCAGTGTGTGCAGTCAGTGTGAGCAGTCGGGAGTGTGCAGTCAGAGTGTGTGCAGTCGCGAGTGTGTGCAGTCACGAGTGTGAGCAGTCAGAGTGTGAGCAGTCAGAGTGTGCAGTCGGAGTGTACAGTCAGTGTGTGCAGTCAGTGTGAGCAGTCAGTGTGAGCAGCCAGTGTGAGCAGTCGGAGTGTGCAGTAAGTGTGAGCAGTCAGTGTGTGCAGTCAGTGTGTGCAGTCAGTGTGAGCAGTCGGAGTGAGCAGTCGGGAGTGTGCAGTCGGGAGTGTGCAGTCAGTGTGTGCAGTCAGTGTGTGCAGTCAGTGTGTGCAGTCAGTGTGAGCAGTCAGTGTGAGCAGTCAGTGTGTGCAGTCAGTGGGAGCAGTCAGAGTGTGTGCAGTCAGTGTGAGCAGTCAGTGTGTGAAGTCAGTGTGTGAAGTCAGTGTGTGAAGTCAGTGTGTGAAGTCAGTGTGAGCAGTCAGTGTGAGCAGTCGGAGTGTGCAGTAAGTGTGAGCAGTTGGAGTGTGCAGTCAGTGTGAGCAATCAGTGTGAGCAGTCAGTGTGTGCAGTCAGTGTGTGCAGTCAGTGTGTGCAGTCGGTGTGTGCAGTAAGTGTGAGCAGTTGGAGTGTGCAGTCAGTGTGAGCAGTCAGTGTGAGCAATCAGTGTGAGCAGTCAGTGTGTGCAGTCAGTGTGTGCAGTCAGTGTGTGCAGTCAGTGTGTGCAGTCGGAGTGTGAGCAGTCAGTGTGAGCAGTCAGTGTGAGCAGTCGGAATGTGCATTCGGAGTGTGCAGTCAGTGTGTGCAGTCAGTGTGTGCAGTCAGTGTGTGCAGTCGGTGTGTGCAGTCGGTGTGAGCAGCCGGGAGTGAGCAGTCAGTGTGAGCAGTTGGAGTGTGAAGTCGGAGTGAACAATCGGTGTGAGCAGTCAGTGTGAGCAGTCAGCGTGAGCTTTCAGTGTGAGCAGTCGGAGTGTGTAGTCAGTGTGTGCAGTCAGTGTGTGCAGTCGGAGTGTGCAGTCAGTGTGTGCAGTCAGTGTGTGCAGTCAGTGTGTGCTGTCAGTGTGAACAGTCAGTGTGAACAGTCGGAGTGTGCAGTCAGTGTGAGCAATCAGTGTGAGCAGTCAGTGTGTGCAGTCGGAGTGTGAGCAGCCAGTGTGAGTTCAGTGTGAGCAGTCGGAGTGCGCAGTCGGAGTGCGCAGTCGGAGTGCGCAGTCGGAGTGCGCAGTCGGAGTGCGCAGTCATTGTGTACAGTCAGTGTGATCAGTCGCGAGTGTGAGCAGTCAGAGTGTGCAGTCGGTGTGTGCAGTCGGTGTGAGCAGTCGGTGTGAGCAGTCGGTGTGAGCAGTCAGTGTGTGCATTCATTGTGAGCTTTCAGTGTGTGCTGTCGGAGTGTGCAGTCAGTGTGTGCAGTCAGTGTGAGCAGTCAGTGTGTGCATTCATTGTGAGCTTTCAGTGTGTGCTGTCGGGGTGTGCAGTCAGTGTGAGCAGCCAGTGTGTGCAGTCAGTGTGAGAAGTCAGAGTGTGCAGTCAGTGTGAGCAGTCGGACTGTGCAGTCATTGTGAGCAGTCGGAGTGTGCAGTCAGTGTGAGCAGTCAGTGTGAGAAGTCAGTGTGAGAAGTCAGAGTGTGCAGTCAGTGTGAGCAGTCGGACTGTGCAGTCATTGTGAGCAGTCGGAGTGTGCAGTCAGTGTGAGCAGTCAGTGTGAGCAGTCAGTGTGAGCAGTCAGTGTGAGCAGTCGGAGTGTGCAGTCGGTGTGTGCAGTCGGTGTGTGCAGTCGGTGTGTGCTGTCGGAGTGTGCAGTCAGTGTGAGCAGTCAGTGTGTGCATTCATTGTGAGCTTTCAGTGTGTGCTGTCGGGGTGTGCAGTCAGTGTGAGCAGTCAGTGTGAGCAGTCAGTGTGAGCAGTCAGTGTGAGCAGTCGGAGTGTGCAGTCGGTGTGTGCAGTCGGTGTGAGCAGTCAGTGTGTGCAGTCAGTGTGAGCAGTGAGTGTGAACAGTCAGTGTGTGCAGTCGGAGTGTGCAGTCAGTGTGAGCAGTCGGAGTGTGAGCAGCCAGTGTGAGTTCAGTGTGTGCAGTCACTGTGAGCAGTCGAAGTGTGCATTCAGCATGTGCAGTCAGTGTAAGCAGTCAATGTGAGCAGTCAGTGTGAGCAGTCAGCGTGAGCAGTTGGGAATATGCAGTTGGGAGTGAGGAGTCGGGAGTGAGGAGTCGGGAGTGAGGAGTCGGAGTGTGAGCAGTCAGTGTGAGCAGTCATTGTGCGCAGTCAGTGTGAGCAGTCAGTGTGAGCAGTCAGTGTGAGCAGTCGGAGTGTGCAGTCAGTGTGAGCAGTCAGTGTGTGGAGTCAGTGTGTGGAGTCAGTGTGAGCAGTCAGTGTGAGCAGTCAGTGTGAGCAGTCGGAGTGTGCAGTCAGTGTGAGCATTCAGTGTGAACAGTCAGTGTGTGCAGTCAGTGTGAGCAGTCAGACTGTGCAGTCGGAGTGTGCAATCAGTGTGAGCAGTCGTGAGTGAGCAGTCGCAGTGTGCCATCAGTGTGAGCAGTCGGAGTGTGCAGTCAGTGTGAGCAGTCAGTGTGAGCAGTCAGTGTGTGGAGTCAGTGTGTGGAGTCAGTGTGAGCAGTCAGTGTGAGCAGTCAGTGTGAGCAGTCGGAGTGTGCAGTCAGTGTGAGCATTCAGTGTGAACAGTCAGTGTGTGCAGTCAGTGTGAGCAGTCAGACTGTGCAGTCGGAGTGTGCAATCAGTGTGAGCAGTCGTGAGTGAGCAGTCGCAGTGTGCCATCAGTGTGAGCAGTCGGAGTGTGCAGTCAGTGTGAGCAGTCAGTGTGAGCAGTCAGTGTGAGCAGTCGGAGTGTGCAGTCAGTGTGAGCAGTGAATGTGTGGAGTCAGTGTGAGCAGTCAGTGTGTGCAGTCAGTGTGAGCAGTCGGAGTGTGCAGTCAGTGTGAGCAGTCAGTGTGAGCAGTCAGTGTGAGCAGTCAGTGTGAGCAGTCAGTGTGTGCAGTCAGTGTGAGCAGTCGGAGTGTGCAGTCATTGTGAGCAGTCGGACTGTGCAGTCGGAGTGTGCAGTCGGAGTGTGCAGTCGGAGTATGCAGTCAGTGTGAGCAGTCGGTGTGTGCCGTCAGTGTGAGCAGTCAGTGTGAGCAATCGGAGTGTGCCGTCAGTGTGAGCAGTCAGTGTGAGCAGTCGGAGTTTGCAGTCAGTGTGAGCAGTCGGGACTGAGCAGTCGGAGTGTGCAGTCAGTGTGAGCAATCGGAGTCGGAGCAGTCAATGTGAGCAGTCAGTGTGTGCAGTCAGTGTGAGCAGTCGGGAGGAGCATTCGGGGCTGTGCAGTCGGAGTGTGCGCAGCCGGAGTGTGCGCAGCCGGAGTGTGCGCAGCCGGAGTGTGCGCAGCCGGAGTGTGCGCAGCCGGAGTGTGCGCAGTCGTGTGTTTTGGGCCTTCGTCTGTTTTTCTTCTTTTGATGGAAGTGTAGTGTCCGAGTATCAATAATACACGGACTGCAGGAGAACAATAAAACAGGTATTTACTGAACAGAGGGTAAACTTAAGACTGAAGTACAGCAGCCTGCTATGGCTTTTTATACAGGTGTGGTCACTGCCGGTACTGCAGTATAAAATCAGTTCTTCTCTTAAAGGTACATACACAACAATTCCTCCCCTTTTAGATAAACAGTAACTAATTACAATTACAATTTTCTCTGTACGATATACATCAACTGAAGTAATCATTTATAAATTCAGTCTTTGAGGAGGCTTCCTGATCCTGGCTGGATAGCGCCTTTCTCGAGTATCCTGTTCTTGCGGCGGAGTCGATTTTGGCTCATTGTCATTGGTTGGTTCGTCAGCTTCTAATACCACTGATTCTGAGGTAGACGCAATCTGTACTTCGGGTTCATCACCAGGTGCGCATGCTCGTGGTATGGGTTTGACTTTTTCCTGTGACTCTAGAATCTGGTCAGCATGGCGTCTCACGATGCTCTCTCCAACGTCCACTGTGTACATTAGTGGTCCCTGCTGTGTGCATATCGCTCCTGGCTGCCATTTTTCTGTTCGGTAGTCGCGGGCCAAGACTGGTTGCCCTATCTTGAAGCTCCTGGTTAGCTTCTCATTGATGTGCTGGAATTGCTTATCCTCAACATCTCGTCTTATGTTTGGTTTGAGCAAATCCAGGCGACATCTTAACCTTCGGTTAAAGAACATTATGGCTGGAGCTTGGTTGGTGACTGCATGTGTCGCATTCCGGTAAGCAAACAAGAAATTATCCACCTTGTGTTGTAGTGGTATGTCGTAAATACATCGCCTTTATTGCTTTTTTAAAGGTCTGAACAAACCTCTCAGCCAATCCATTTGTGGCTGGATGATATGGGGCAGATGTGTAATGTTTCACCCCATTATTCCTCAGAAACCTCCGGAAATCCTCGGACACAAACTGTGGCCCATTGTTGGAGCAAATCTGTTCTGGCAAGCCATTCCTGGCGAAGATGGTCCGTAGGACTGCAATAGTTTTCTCCGTGGTGGTGGAGGACATTTTGATGACCTCTGGCCATTTCGAATGGGCATCCACGGCGATTAGAAACATTGAGTCCATAAATGGACCAGCAAAATCAATGTGTACCCGTTGCCATGGAGATGAGGGCCACTCCCATGGGTGTAGCGGGGCCTGTGGTGGAGCGTTTTGGACCTTCTGCCATCCTGTGCATCTCTTGGTCATATCCTCGATTTCTTTATCGATTCCCGGCCACCACACAAACGCCCTGGCTAGGCTTTTCATTTTTACCCCTCCCAGATGACCCTCATGAAGCTCATTGAACACTCTATCTCTCAACTTGGGTGGAATTACCACTCGGGATCCACACATCAAGGTCCCCTGGCACACTGACAGCTGTTCTATCCTTGGCGAGAATGCTGGCAACAGTGAGTCGCCATGTGCTGGCCATCCCTTCACCGTCAAATCATAGACTCGAGAGAGTGTCGGGTCATTTCAGGTTTCCTTCTCTATATATTGAGTTTGTAACAGGCAGACATTCGACTATGGTCGCATGGAATATCTCAACAGGGTCCACTGCAGGTGCTTCCTCTACCGTAGGCAATGGTAGGCGCGACAGCCCATCAGCGTTTCCATGCTGTTTCGTACCCTTGTACTCTATGTCGTACTGATGTGCCCCTAGAAAAAGTGACCATCTTTGCAGCTGTTGCGCCGTCATCACCGGAATGCCCTTCTTTGGGTTAAAAATGGAGACCAGAGGCTGATGATCAGTCAGTAGGGTGAATTGCTGCCCGTGCAGATAGTGATTGAACTTCTTCACCCCCCACACCAGGCTGAGGGCCTCCCTGTCAATCTGGGCGTAGTTACGCTCGGCTGAGGTTAACGAGCACGACGCAAAGGCTATTGGCCTCTCTGAACCGTCAAGGAATTTGTGTGACAGCACCGCTCCAATGCCGTAGGGAGATGCATCACATGCCAACCGAATCGGTAGTGTTGGGTTGTAGTGGGCCAATACTTCTTTTGAAGTGATTAGGCATTTACATTTCTGAAAGGCATGCTTACACTGATCACTCCATTTCCATGTTACTCCAGTTTGCAGCAGGGCGTTCAGTGGGTGCAGAATTGTAGATAAATTCGGCAAGAACTTATGGTAGTAGTTCACCAACCCAAGGAACGACCTCAGTTGCGACACATTTTCCGGTGCTGGAGCCTTGACTACAGCCTCAATCTTGTCTGGCGACTTATGCAACCCTTCCTCATCAATCATGTGGCCACAATACGAGATTTGTCTCCTGAAGAACTCGCATTTGGGGCGGTTGGCTCGTAGCCCATATTCCTGTAATCGAGTGAGCACCTGCTCCAGGTAGGCAAGGTGTTCACTGTCATTTTCGCCCATAACCAGGATGTCGTCCAAATAATACTGGGTCCCCGGGATCCCTTGCAGGACTTGTTCCATCGCCCTCTGCCAAATAGCCGGGGCTGATGCTACCCCGAATACCAGTCGATTGTACTGGTAAAGCCCTTTGTGAGTGTTTATGGTGAGGTATTTCCTCGATGCTTCTTCCACCTCCATTTGTAGATACGCTTGGACCAGATCAATCTTCGTAAAGCGTTTCCCTCCAGATAGTGAGGCGAAAATATCTTCTATCCGTGGAAGAGGATATTGTACTGTGTGCAGGACTGGGTTCACAGTTACCTTGAAGTCCCCACAGATGCGAACCTTCTTCGGCTCCCCAGGCGTGCTGCTCAATGATTTCTTCATTACAGGAACGATGGGTGTGGCCCACTCGCTCCAGTCCACCTTGGACAGCAGACCCGAACACTCCAGACTCTCCAGTTCTGCTTCAACGGCTGGGCGGATCGCGTACGGTACCGGTCTGGCCTTAAAAACTTTTGGGTTTGCGTTATCTTCGATTTTTATCGTTGCCGTTACTCCTTTTAGAGTCCCAAGTCCTTGTTGGAACACCTCTTTCGCGTCAGTTAGAATTTTGACAGTCGTCCAGGTGTGATGTCATCATCCTTTTTGTCAGTCACAGTTAGCGCCTGAATGGAATGCCAATCCAATTGTATTTTTCGGATCCATTCACGTCCCAATAATGGTGGCCCTCCATCTTGTAGTATATATAGATACAGTTTCTGTGTTTCCTTGTCGTTGTATTTAACTGGCACCCTTTTTTTCCTCTGGGGTAGACTTTTTGCCCCGTGTATGTCTTCAATACAATGGACGTGTCCTTCAAGGGTATGTGTGAGAATAGCCGCTCATAGTCTCGTCGATTCATGACAGTTAGGGCTGATCCTGTATCCAATTCCATCTTTACTTGGGACCCTGCTATCATGAGGGTGACCCAAATGGTTTGGTGATCCTCCTTTGCGATCACGTGGTGTAACTTTAGACAACTTAGTCTCCTGCTCCCGGAGTCATTATCACTCTCCTGATCTTCCGAACTACTGTCTGTCATTTTTTTTACTTTCTTGTACTTTTCCTTAGTAGTTCTTGTAGTGTTGGTTTTCTTTCCCGACCTGCAGACTCTTGCTATGTGTCCCATTTTCCCACATTGCCTGCATACTTTGTCCTTAAACCAGCAGTCCTTCTGATCATGGGTTGTTCTGCCGCAGCGATAGCACTTTTCTGTTCCATACGCCATTTCGTTAGCGCTGTATTCTTGTGGTTTCTGTTGTATTTCCGCAGCTCCCCGTGCTGCTGCTTCATAGGATACTGCCACGCTGAAAGCCTGTTCTAGCGTCAGCTCCTTTTCCGAAAGTAGTCGTTTCTGGGTTCCTTCACTCTGGAGCCCGCAGACAAACTTATCCCGTAAGGTGTCTGCCAGTCCTGCTCCGAACTGGCAGTGCTTCGATAACTTGCGTAGTTCCGTAAGATAGTCAGCATTGCTCTCATCTTTGTGCTGGTTTCTTTTATGGACCTTGAATCTTTCTGCTATCAGCAGCGGTGTAGGGTTTAGGTGTTCCTGTAAGATATTAACAATCTCTTCAAAACTTTTCTCCATTGGTTTAGCTGGGGTAATTAAATTCCACAATAGGCCGTACGTTCTTGCGCCCATCAAATTTAATAATACCGACGCCTTCTTTCCATCGGCCACCTCATTTGCCTTGCAGTACACTTCAATTCTTTCCACATACGTGGTCCAGTCTTCTACCTCGTTGTCGAAAACAGTGATACTGCCACTCTTCAGCATCTTGGGTGATTTAAAATGGTGCCTCCCGCGCTTTTTCTTCTTCCCCAATGGAATAAAATGGCGCCTCCCGCGCTTTTCCTTCCCCAATGGAATAAAATGGCGCCTCCCGCGCTTTTCCTTCTTCCCCTTGCTGCCACGCTGCTCCTAGCATTCTACAGGGTAATGGCAGCGACCCGCGGCTTCGGCGCGTCTCACTTTTCCTTCCCCTTGTTTTATTTTCTCTACGCTGCCCGGTTCTTGAGCACCGACCGCGCCCTGTGCGCTCCACCCGCTCTCTCTCTCTTTTCCTCCCGACGACGCTGCACGGCCCCTTTGCAGAGCCGCTCGATCGAGCTCGAGCCCGCCGCAGTCCAGAAGGGTCAGCGCACTACCTGCTACCAGCACGACTTGCTGGAACACCTCGACTGGGGAGCCAAGCCCAGCTCTCCACAGCCTCCCCTGCAATTCTCCGATGGATCCCTGGGCGGTTGCCCGCGGTCGACGCCCGTTGTTCTGACTTCGACCTCCAAGAAGCTTCTCTTCAGGGAACGATCCCCGTGAGGTGATGCAGTACTGCAGGTGAGTTCGAACCTGCCCGTCGCCAGTGTAGTGTCCGAGTATCAATAATACACGGACTGCAGGAGAACAATAAAACAGGTATTTACTGAACAGAGGGTAAACTTAAGACTGAAGTACAGCAGCCTGCTATGGCTTTTTGTACAGGTGTGGTCACTGCCGGTACTGCAGTATAAAATCAGTTCTTCTCTTAAAGGTACATACACAACAGGAAGTTGATTGATGTAAACTCTCTATAACTTGACCTCTCCGCTCTGTTACTGACCTCATCTGGCAATTGGTTGTTTGGTGAAGAATGTTCAGCTAATATTTAGACCGATGCTGTCCCTGTCATAACATGAATGAAATATTTATCCCACTAGAAATGGTGTAAAAATAACTGGAATCTGTTGAGTCTGAGTGTTCCAGATATGCTTAATATAAATCACTGGACACAGACAACAAGAATAACTAAAACAGGTCTTTACTAATCGAAGGTCAGGGCTGAACTGCTTAGCAAATTACTACACAGAGTTTATATACCGGTGTGGTCACCACCGGTACTACAATATACAGTAGCCAAGAGAAAGTAGTCCATCTCTTAAGGTAGTCTCTTAAGGTGGTACAGGTTACATACACCACAGAATCCACGATAACAATATAATAGAAGGCAATGATTACCTTCATTTTTGGTACAATGTGATTTACTTTAATAAAGAAATTTGCATCCTGATTATGCTTTAGGGTATCAATGTAGCATTATCAATACGGCACACTCAAAATATTGCGTGAACATGGGATCAATTATATATGGCACAGACGACGTTGCCCGTGACCTTATAGGGCAAGGACACTAGTTCCAACCTTTCATAAGAAACTGTATTAAGTACCTGAATGTAGTGAGTTTCAGAAATACACCTGCAATTATTTTCAGTCTGTAATAATTCACCAACTGCTAACATGTGTTCCAAGGCTGGGTTTGTACACTCGGTACTGGTCTAAAAACGGCAGATCCAGATTCAATGCCAACCCGGCACCGACTGATCCATCCAGCTGTGCTCCGGGTTGGCTGGGAGAGTATTCTGTATTCTCTCCACACCTGCGACTGTTTGTAGAGTTGCCCAGGAGATCCCCCTTGCCCAGTCTGAACCAGGTGTGACACTAAACTGGAGCTCCACTGAACTGAGGTGGCCCGGCCTCTCTGAGAAGCCTCACACTGCTCCGGTCGGTGTTGGGGGACCCACTTCTGCAATGCTGGAGAGCAGGAATCCCACTGCAGTAGTGCACAAGGAGCAGGATAAGGGCATTCCTCCACCTTCCTTTGGCTTTCACTCCTAGTAGAATGATGCTGTCTTTTTAGGGGGGCTTAATCATTCATAAATGGCAACCAGGCTTCCAGATTAGCAGAAGGAATCTAATGTCCTTCAGGGAATGAAACCTGTTGTCCTTACCCAGTCTGGCCTAAACGTGACTCCAGACCCACAGCAATGTGGTTGACTCTTAACTGCCCTCTGAGTGGTCCAGCGAGACACTCAGTTGAGAAGAAGGCCCACCACCACCTTCTCGGGGCAGCTAGAGATGGGCAATATATGCCAGCCTTGCCAGTAGAGCCCACATGCCGAGAATGATTTTTTTTAAAGTCGGAATCATAACGGAACAAAAACACTAATGAGAATGAAAGGGAGATACAGGAAGTGTCAGGGACCCGTTCGAAGGTGACGTTCTTCACTGTCTCTCCCAGATCTCCTCTATCTGCAGGTTCTGTATGAAGATTGTTGTGGGTTTCTTTAGACTCTAATATTCCATCATTCTGCGGTTAGGTGCACTGCTTATTAATGTTCTCACACCCGGGAATTAGTTCCCGATATACTCGGGTATATCTGATTGATTACAAAGCTCAGTTCCCAATTTATTAGACTAATAGAATATTAAAATAATAATTACTTTCATTACATTTGGTTTATTCATCCTAAGCTGTAACAGTATCGCTGTTGAAAACAAAGTCATTATTATGTAATTATGTGAATATTGTAACTGGTAATTACCTAAATCATGAATACTTAAGCTTGGGACTGCTTCAGCATTGTGCCACCCGGCATATTTTGCTGTTGGAATGTATCTTTCTATTTGTTCTGGGGACCCTCTCTCCACTCTCCCCCCAGACCTGGGGGACCCTCTCTCCACCAGACCTGGGGGGACCCTCTCTCCACTCTCCCCCAGACCCGGGGGACGCTCTCTCCACTCTCCCCCAGACCCGGGGGACCCTCTCTCCCGCTCTCCCCCAGACCCGGGGGACCCTCTCTCCGCTCTCCCCCAGACCCGGGGGACCCTCTCTCCGCTCTCCCCCAGACCCGGGGGACCCTCTCTCCGCTCTCCCCCAGACCCGGGGGACCCTCTCTCCGCTCTCCCCCAGACCCGGGGGACCCTCTCTCCGCTCTCCCCCAGACCCGGGGGACCCTCTCTCCGCTCTCCCCCAGACCCGGGGGACCCTCTCTCCGCTCTCCCCCAGACCCGGGGGACCCTCTCTCCGCTCTCCCCCCAGACCCGGGGGACCCTCTCTCCGCTCTCCCCCAGACCCGGGGGACCCTCTCTTCGCTCTCCCCCAGACCCGGGGGACCCTCTCTCCGCTCTCCCCCAGACCCGGGGGACCCTCTCTCCGCTCTCCCCCAGACCCGGGGACCCTCTCTCCGCTCTCCGCCAGACCCGGGGGACCCCTCTCTCCGCTCTCCCCCAGACCCGGGGGACCCTCTCTCCGCTCTCCCCCAGACCCGGGGGACCCTCTCTCTGCTCTCCGCCAGACCCGGGGGACCCTCTCTCCGCCCTCCGCCAGACCCGGGGGACCCTCTCTCCGCTCTCCCCCAGACCCGGGGGACCCTCTCTCCGCTCTCCCCCAGGCCCGGGGGACCCTCTCTCTGCTCTCCCCCAGACCCGGGGGACCCTCTCTCCGCTCTCCCCCAGACCCGGGGGACCCTCTCTCCGCTCTCCCCCAGACCCGGGACCCCCTTGCCCCTAGACCAGACCCAAGCACCCCCGCTCTCTCCCCTCTCCCTCCCTCTCGCTCCCCCTCTCTCTCTCCCTCTCTATCTCTCTCTCCCTCTCTCTCTCTCCCTCCCTCCCTCCCCTCCTCTCCCTCTCCCTCCCTCTCCCCTCTCTCTCTCCCTCTCCCCTCTCCTCTCTCGCTCTCCCTCTCTCGTTCCCTCTCTCTCCTCCTCCCTCTCCTCTCTCCCTCCTTCTCTCTTGCTCTCCCTCCCTCTCCCCCTCTCCCTCCCTCTCTCCCTCTCCCCCTCTCCCCTCTCTCTCCCCCTCTCTCTCCCTCTCCCCCGCTCCTTCCCTCTCCCCCTCTCTCTCCCTCTCTCCCTCTCCCCCTCTCCCCCCCTCTCCCCCCCTCTCCCTCCCTCTCCCCCTCTCTCTCCCTCTCTCTCCCTCTCCCCCTCTCTCTCCCTCTCTCCCTCTCCCTCCTTCTCTCTCCCTCTCTCTCGCTCTCCCTCTCTCCCTCTCTCTCTCTATTGGGTCTTCTTTCATTACAACGCAGATTATGGGGCGAGATGATAGGATTGAATAGAACAAGAGAGGCAGACATTCCAGTAATTGAGGGGTATAAAGGAGAGGCAATATGACCTAAATGGTACAACTTTAAAGGGGGTGCAGGAACAGAGAGTCCTGGGGGTGATTGTACACAAATCTTTGAAGGTGGAAGGACAAGTTGAGAAGGCTGTTAAAAAGAACAAATGAGATCCTTGGCTTTATAAATAGAGGAATAGAGTACAAAAGCAAGGAAGTTAAGCTAAACCTTTATAAAACACTGGTTAGGCCTCAGCTGGAGTATTGTGTCTAATTCTAGGCACCACACTTTAGGAAGGATGTCCAGGCTGTAGAGAGGATGCAGAAGAGATTTACTGGAATGGTACCAGGGAAGAGGGACTTCAGTTATATGGAGAGACTGGAGAAGCTGGAGTTGTTCACCTTAGAGCAGCGACGGTTAAGAGGTGATTTGATAGAGGTGTTCAAAATCATGAACGGGTTTGATAGAGTAAATGGAGAAAGTAAATGAGGGAGAAACTGTTTCCAGTGCCTGAAGGGTCGGTAACCAGAGGACACACATTGGCAAAAGCACCAGAGGGGAGATGAGGAGAATTGTTTTTATGCAGTGAATTGTTGTGATCTGGAACGTGCTGCCTGAAAGGGCGGGGGAAGCAGATTCAATAATAACTTTCAAAAGGGAATTGGAGAAATACTTGAAGTTGCTATGGGGAATGAGCAGGGGAGTGGGACTAATTGGATTGCTCTTACAGGTACCATGGACCAAATGGCCTCCTTCTGTTTGAATCATTTTAAGATTCTATAAAGCAAGGAGTAGATTTAATATCAGAGATTTAGAGCAGAGAGCAGGAGAAACTCCTTCACAGAGAGTTGTGAAGTTGTAAATTCACTTCTAGAATTAGTGGCTGAGGCAGAAACTGTGTCAACGTTGAAGATTAGATTGGAGAGGTGGATGAAGGAAAAGGAATATTTGAATAGGGGAGATAATGTGATTGGGACTGTTTGCTCGCATGGGGAGTAAATGCCGACACGGACTGGTTGGCCAAATGGCCTGTTTCTGTGCTGTAACTTCTGTTTATTTCAATGGGAGTTAAAGGCTCATTAGTTTGACTTTTATCGTGGTGAAATATGTTCGAGCCTGTTGCGTAAAGGAAGCAATTAGAGAGCATCCAGCAAGTGTAACGGTAATAAATTCAAGATGCTATGGGTTTGTGGAAGGTATGTTATGCCTAATGAATGTCTTGTAATAACTGGAGGCTGAAGCGGAGTAAGCAAATGAGGAGACAGTGGTGAGTACTCTATAATAAGGCTTTCAGAAAGCTTTGGATCAGGTGCTACAAAGTAAAAGAAAAGGTTTACAGAAATGCAAGGAAAAGCGGAAATCCAGTGGACTGGGAGAGCTAGAAAAAACCAACAAAGAAAATAATAAGAGGGAGTATGGAAATAAGTTTTTATAACTATATTAAGAGAAAGAGAGTGGTAAGGGGGAATGTAAGCCCATTAAAGGCAGATGCAGGTGAGTCTATAATGGTAAATACAGAAGTGGCAGACTTGTTAAATTAATATTTCATATCCATTTTCACAGCGGAAAGAAGAGGATAAAATGCCAGCAGTACAAGGCAACCTAAAAATAAGTCAAGAGGAGGAACTTAGTGGATATAAAATAAGTAAGAAAATGGTAATGGAGAAAATAACGGGATTTAAGATCGACAAATCTACAGGACCTGATGGTTTCCACTCCAGGATATTAAAATAAACTGGTGGGGAAACTGCAGATGCTTTAGTCATGATTTTCTAAAGCTCTACAGATTCAGGAATTGTGCCTTTGGATTAGGAAATTGAAAATATCAATCAATTATTTAAGAAGGGAGGAAGAAACCAGAAAACTACAGACCTGTCAATTTAATATTAATTGTGGAAATGTTACTGGAATCTATCATCAGGGACAGAGTGACTGAACACTGGGACAAGTATCAGCTGATAAAAGAGAGTCAGCATGTCTGTCTAATCTACTTCAGATTTTTGAAGAGGTCATTAATATGGTGGACAGAGACTCTAAATGAACTTCCAGAAGACATTTGATAAGATTCCGCACAAGAGGTTATGAGTAAATATGGAGGCTATCTTGTGACATGTGTTGGAAATTGGTTGGGAGGTAAGACACAGATGGGGTGAAATTAGATTAGGCCCAAAAAAGGGCACAGGGATCGCGATATGTGATTGGCCCGCACCCGTTGAAAGGAGTGAAGGTAGCACATCAACTTCGTGCTACCTGCTACTTTGCACGATGACAGCGCACAGCCCAGCACTGAACGCGCTGCTGACTGGCTGTGCACTCAGTAGGAGGCCGAAGTTCGCGAGACTAGCTCCTGCTCCTCTTAAAGGCAGTCTGCACCTCTTAAAAGTGAGCTGCCTTCTGCTGATCAAAAATGGTAAAAGTGCTTCAGCACTTACCAAAATGGCTCAACAGGCCAGGGAAAGGGCACTTAGGGTCTCGGACGCAGCACTCGAGGCCTTTGTGCAAGGGGGTGAACACTCAAAGGGAGGTCCGCTACCCACAGGGGGCAAGGGGGCCCTCCAGAAACACTGTAAGAAGGATGTGGGACCAGATCGCTCAGGCGGTCACTGCCAGCAGTGTCGGCTCCAGGACGTGATTCCAGTGCCGAAAGAAGTTTAATGACATCAGATGAGTGGTCAAGGTCAGTGAATGCATCTTTAAAAGCTGTCTCCTACCAACTGCACCACTAGCCTCACACAATGCTCAATGCATGAACCCCAATCACTCACCTACCAACAATCTCTACCAAACACGACTCACATCTCACATTCATAGCTTCACCTCACCTACACACACTTACCACTGCTGCAAGCCTCACACCCACCTATCACAGCTTGAACACACTGTCAGTTATTCAACCATGACAGCCACATAACACATTACACCACACTCACTGACTCACTTCCCTTTCTCTTGCAGGAAAAGGTGGTGCATAACTGGGGGACAGATTTGCCTGCGTGACCTCACCCCCATGAAGGAGTCGGTGCTGGCCATTCTTGGCAGGGGCATGGCTGAGCCCTTGGCCAGCAGCGGGGCTGAAAGAATACAAGATGCCGGTATCCTCATACGTTATCCTTCTCACATCCCACTCCCCCCTCATCCCACAATCTCTTCTGATTTACAAGCTGCACATGGTGTAAGCACGCAGCTCTTGTTTTCCCCCCATCCCCTTACTACAACCCTACTCATATGCCTTTATCATTTCAGACATCCAAGAAATCCAGCCTGCCCAGCCAGTGGTTGAACAAGAGGGAGAGAAGAGTGAAGAAGAAGAAACACCGTCACTCGATTTCACACTTCCAGGCACCAGCTCAGATACTGACACTCCGCGCACTTTAGAGGATAGGTTAGACGGGATCGGCACATGGTGAGACACCAGGCACCAGGCGTGAGTGGGCTGCTGCTAGCTCCCTGGAGGACAATGTCGCACACGAATTCTATTGCACAGGACTCATGATGATTTCGATGGGGTGGCCTACAGGAGAATGCTGATGGGTATGCACAATGAAATGCTTGGTGCATTGGTAGGCCTGCCAGAAAGCCTGAATGCAATGTCAAGGTGCATGGAGGAGTCCAGCACAGGGCTTTGGGCAGAGCTTGGAGCCCGTCCTTTCCAACGTGGGAGGGGTGGGCAGATCCATTAATGCACTTGTGGACCCAACCATGATGCAGCATCTGATAGCCAAAGTCTCAGCTTCCATTGCAGCACAAGCGGAAGCGACCCAACGTCTGAGTGCTGCAGTGGAAGCTCAGGCTGAAATCATGCAAGGTCAGACTGTTGCCATCATGGCTCAGTTTACCAGTGTTGAAAGGGACTTGCAGTGTGTCACAGCAGTCCAGCAGGCGGATGATTCAATCCCGGATTTCCTGGCGAGAAAGGGACTGTCTGGATTGCCTCCTTCCTTCCGCTTCTGATTCCTCCTCTTCTGCTTCTTCCCCTTCCTCTTCCTGCTCTCGCTCCTGCTCCTGAACTTGTGCCGTATCCGTGGTGGCAAGGGCTGTGCCCTCTTGATGGCCAGGTTGTGGAGGATACAGCAGACCACCACAAATCGGGACACCCTCTCCGCTGAGTACTGTAGGGCTCCTCCAGAGCGGTTTGGACAGGAGAACTGTTGCTTCAGCACCCCAGTGGTCTGTCCTATGATGAATTGTGTGGCAGCCTGGCTCTCATTGTATACATGCTGGCCACGTGTGGCTGGGAGGCAGAGCGGAGTCATGAGCCAGGTGGTCAGGGAATAGCCCATGTTGCCCGGTAGCCACCCTCTGGATTGTCTTGTCGGCCGATTTACGCCTGGCCCGATTTATGCCCGGCCCAACTTACACCCTGCCTGACTTTGATTCAATGGAGTGTAAACGCAGGCGGGGTGAATAACCGGCATGGGGTGGTGTGGGGGGAGGGGCGAGCGGGGGGGAAATGATGCAAAAGGAAAAGGGATGTGCAATTGGCCAAATATTGAAGGTGTTGCATTGAATGCAGCGAATGTGAAGGGCAGACTGTCAGGAGGTGATCGATCCAGGCAGTAGAAATCTGAAGAGGCAAAACTGAGATTCGGTGAAGGATTGGCAAGGACATACGATCTAGTGCATCGCAGGCACCATTGTCATTTCCATTCATGTTACAGACACTAACATCACAATGAATGGCCTATTCCACCTAACTGCGCATTCCGTCTTTGTACAGGCACCCTGGCAAAGTGAATCGTTAGTAGGCGGTTATCATCATCTACATGAAGGAACAATATTTCCCTAATTTGGTCACTGACCTGTGTGATTATTGTGCTCCCTTTGCCCAATGTAATTTTACATATATGTGACACCGCAATTAGTTTAATCAGTTCTGAGCAATTCAGTTATGCAAAAGGGCTGAGAATGAGGACATCTGAATAAAAGAAATCAACAGGAACAGGAGCTGAAGGAGGATGGGCAGGAAGACCAGCGCAGGAAGAGCAACTGAAATCTTCACATAACACAAGTGCTATATTCCTTCTTCACAGTGACACTGTGCAATGGATTTTCATATATTTGACGAGTACTGTTTAACCACTGCAGCAAATACATCAATTATAACCATGAGTGATAACATAACCAATGTTCTGCACTGGGATCAGCAATAAATAATGTTACAAGACGGAATGATTTGGGCGACATGCTTCTGAATAAAGTTGAATTCAAATATTATTCATACAACTTGTTATTGTGTCTCCCTAGAAAAAGACACAAATAAAATAAGTAATGGTCATGACCACAGTAACCCAAGGAAATTACTGGCATTTGGAAATAATATGCCTCTGTAAAAATCCCACTCTCTCCCCATAGCCCTGTATCAATCCCAAACTAATGCCACTGCCCCGCTCTCTCCACATAGCCCTGTATCAATCCCAAACGAATCCCACTGCCCCGCTCTCTCCCCGTAGCCCTGTATCAATCCAAAACTAATCTCACTGCCCCGCTCTCTCCCCATAGACTTGTATCAATCCCAAACTAATCCCACTGCCCCGCTCTCTCCCCATAGCTCTGTATCAATCCAAAACTAATCCCACTGTCCCGCTCTCTCCACGTAGCCCTGTATCAATCCAAAATTAATCCCACTGACCCACTCTCCCCCATAGACTTGTATCAATCCCAAACTAATCCCACTGCCCTGCTCTCTCCCCATAGCCCTGTATCAATCCAAAACTAAACCCACTGCCCCACTCCGCGTAGCCCTGTATCAATCCAAAACTAATCCCACTGCCCCGCTCTCTCCCCATAGCCCTGTATTAATCCAAAACTAATCCCACTTCCCACTCTCTCCCCATAGCCCTGCATCAATCCAAAACTAATCCCACTGCCCCGCTCTCTCCCCATAGACTTGTATCAATCCCAAACTAATCCCACTTCCCAGTCACTCCCCATAGCCCTGCATCAATCCAAAACTAGTCCCATAGCCCCACTCTCACCACATAGCCCTTTATCAATCTCAAATTAATCACATTGTCCCACTGCCCTACTCTCGCGCCATAGCCCTGTATCAATCCCCAAAATAATCCCACTGCCCCGCTCTCTCCCCATAGCCCTGTATCAATCCAAACCTAATCCCACTGCCCCACTCTCTCCCCATAGCCCTGTATCAATCCAAAACTAATCCCACTACCCGGCTCGCACCCCATACCCCTGTATCAATTCCAAACTAATCCCACTGCCCCGCTCTCACCCCATAGCCCTGCATCAATCTAAAACTAATCCCACTACCCCGCTCTCTCCCCATAGCCCTGTATAAATCCAATACAAATCCCGCTGGCCCGCTCTCTCCTCATAGGCCTGCATCAATCCCAAACTAATCCCACAGCCCCATTCTCTCCCCATTGCCATGTATCAATCTAAACTATCCCACAGCCCCGCTCTCCCCATAGCCCTGTATCAATCCAAAACTATCCCACTGCCCCGCTGTGTCCCCATACCCCTGTATCAATCCAAAATTAATCCCAATGCCCCGCTCTCTCCCCATAGACCTGTATCAGTCCCAAACTAATCCCACTGCCCCGCTCTCACCCCATAGCCCTGTATCAATCCAAAACTAATCCCACTGCCCCACTCTGCGTAGCCCTGTATCAATCCCAAACTAATCCCACTGCCCCGCTCTCTCCCCATAGCCCTGTATCAATCCCAAACTAATCCCAATGCCCCACTCTCCCCCATAGACTTGTATCAATCCCAAACTAATCCCACTTCCCACTCTCTCCCCATAGCCCTGCATCAATCCAAAACTAATCCCACAGCCCCGCTCTCGCCCCATAGCCCTGTATTAATCCAAAATTATCCCACTTCCCACTCTCTCCCCATAACCCTGTATCAATCCAAAACTAATCCCACTGCCCCGCTCTCTCCCCACAGCCCTGCATCAATCCCAAACTAATCCCACTGCCCCGCTCTTTCCCCATAGCCCTGCATCAATCCAAAACTTATCCCACTGCCCCACTCTCTCCCCATAGCCCTGTATAAACCCCAAACTAATCCCACGGCCCTGCTCTCTCCCCATAGATCTGTATCAGTCCAAAATTAATCCCAATGCCCTAGCTCTCTCCATAGCCTTGTATCAATTCCCAAACTAATCACACTGCCCCGCTCTCTCCCCATCGCCCTGTATCAATCCCAAACTAATCCCACTGGCCCGCTCTCACCCCATAGCCCTGCATCAATCCAAAACTAATCCCACTGCCCCACTCTCTCCCAATAGCCCTGTATCAATCTCAAATTAATCACATTGTCCCACTGCCCTACTCTCGCGCCACAGCCCTGTATTAATCCCCAAATTAATCCCACTGCCCCGCTCTCGCCCCATAGCCCTGCATCAATCCCGAACTAATCCCACTGCCCCGCTCTCTCCCCATAGCCCTGCATCAATCCCAAACTAATCCCACTGCCCCGCTCTCTCCCCAAAGCCCTGTATCAATCCCAAACTAATCCCACTGCGCCACTCTCACCCCATAACCCTGTATCGATCCCCAAACTAATCCCACTACCCCGCTCTCTCCCCATAGCCCTGTATAAATCCAATACTAATCCCGCTGGCCCGCTCTCTCCTCATAGCCCTGCATCAATCCCAAACTAATCCCACAGCCCCGCTCTCTCCCCATACCCCTGAATCAATCCCAAACTAATTCCACAGCCCCATTCTCTCCCCATTGCCCTGTATCAATCTAAACTATCCCACAGCCCCGCTCTCTCCCCATAGCCCTGTATCAATCCAAAACTATCCCACTGCCCCGCTGTGTCCCCATACCCCTGTATCAATCCAAAATTAATCCCAATGCCCCGCTCTCACCCCATAGACCTGTATCAGTCCCAAACTAATCCCACTGCCCCGCTCTCTCCCCATAGCCCTGCATAAATCAAAAACTAATCCAACTGCCCCGCTCTCTCCCATAGCCCTGTATCAATCCCAAACAAATCCCACAGCCCCGCTCTCACCCTGTAGCCCTGTATCAATCCCAAACTAATCCCACTGTCCCGCTCTCACCCCATAGCCCTGTATCAATCCCAAATTAATCCCACTTCCCCACTCTCTCCCCATAGCTCTGTATCAATCCCAAATTAATCCCGCTGCCCCGCTCTCACCCCATAGCCCTGTAGCAATCCCAAACTAATCTCGCTGCCCTGCTCTCCCATAGCCCTGTATCAATCCCAAACAAATCCCACAGCCCCGCTCTCGCCCTGTAGCCCTGTATCAGTCCCAAACTAATCCCACTGTCCCGCTCTCACCCCATAGCCCTGTATCAATCCCAAATTAATCCCACTGCCCCACTCTCTCCCCATAGCTCTGTATCAATCCCAAATTAATCCCGCTGCCCCGCTCTCACCCCATAGCCCTGTATCAATCCCAAACTAATCCCACTGCCCCACTCTCTCCCCATAGACCTGTATCAATCCCAAACTAATCTCGCTGCCCTGCTCTCTCCCCATAGCCCTGCATCAAACCCATACTAATCCCACAGCCCCGCTCTCTCCCCACAGCCCTGTATCAATCCCAAACTAATCCCACAGCCCAAATCTCTCCACATAGACCTGCATCAATCCAAAACTAATCCCAGTGCCCCGCTCTCACTCCATAGCCCTGCATCAATCCAAAACTAATCCCGCTGCTCCACTCTCTCCCCATAGCCCTGTATCAATCCCAAACTGATCCCACTGCCTCGCTCTCTCCCCATAGCCCTGCCTCAATCCCAAATTAATCCCACTGCCCTGCTCACTTCCCATAGCCCTGTATCAATCCAAAACTAATCCCACTGCCCCACTCTCTCCACATAGTTCTGTATCATTCGCAAACTAATCCCACTGCCCCGCTCTCTCCCCAGAGCCCTGTATCAATCCCAAATCAAACTCAATGCCCCGCTCTCACCCCATAGCACTGCATCAATCCAAAAGTAATCCCACTGCCCCACTCTCACACCATAACCCTGCATCAAGCCAAAACTAATCCCATTGCACTGCTGTCTAACCATAACCCTGCATCAATCCAAAACTAATCCCACAGCCCCGCTCTCTCCCCACAGCCCTGCATCAATCCCAAACTAATCCCACAGCCCCGCTCTCTCCCCACAGCCCTGTATCAATCCCCAAACTAATCCCACAGCCCTGCTCTCTCCCCATAGCCCTGTATTAATCCCAAATTAAGCCCACTACCACACTCTCTCCCCATAGCTCTGCATAAATCCCAAAATAATCCCATAGTCCCGCTCTCTCCCATAGCCCTGTATCAATCCCAAACTAATCCCACTGTCCCGCTTTCACCCCATAGCCCTATATCAATCCCAAACTAATCCCGCTGCCCCGCTCTCACCCCATAGCCCTGCATCAATCCCAAACTAATCCTACTGCCCCGCTCTCTCCCTGTAGCCCTCTATCAATCCAAAACTAATCCCACAGCCCCACTCTCTCCCCATAGCCCTACCTCAATCGCAAACTAATCTCGCTGCCCTGCTCTCTCCCCATAGCCCTGCATCAATCCAAAACTAATCCCACAGCCCCACTCTCTCCTCACACGCCTGTATCAATCCAAAGTTAATCCCACTGCCCTACTCTCTCCCCATAACCCTGTATCAATCACCAAACTAATCCCACAGCCCTGCTCTCTCCCCATAGCCCTGCATCAATCCCAAACTAATCCCACTGCCCCGCTCTCTCCCCATAGCTCTGTATCAATCCCAAATTAATGACATTGTCCCACTCTCTCCCCATAGCCCTGTATCAATCCCAAACTAATCCCACAGCCCCACTCTCTCCTCACACGCCTGTATCAATCCAAAATTAATCCCACTGCCCTACTCTCTCCCAATAGCCGTGTATCAATCCCCAAATTTATCCCACAGCCGTGCTCTCTCCCCATAGCGGTGCATCAATCCCGTAGCCGTGTATCAATCCAAACTTAATCCCACTGCCCTGCTCTCTCCCCATAGCCCTGCATCAATCCAAAACTAATCCCACTGCCCCGCTCTCTCCCCATAGACCTGTATGAATCCCAAACTAATCCCACTGCCCCACTCTCTCCCCATAGCCCTGTATCAATCCAAAACTAATCCCAGTGCCCCGCACTCACCCCATCGCCCTGTATTAATCCCAAACTAATCCCACAGCCCCGCTCTCTCCCCATAGCCCTGTATTAATCCCCAAACTAATCCCACAGCCCTGCTCTCTCCCCATAGCCCTGCATCAATCCAAAACTAATCCCACTGCCCCACTCTCTCCCCATAGCCCTGTATCAATCCAAAACTAATTCCACTGCCCCGCTCCCACCCCATAGCCCTGTATCAATCACAAGCTAATCCCACTGCCCCACTCTCCCCCATAGCCCTGTATCAATCCCAAGCTAATCCCACTGCCCCACTCTCTCCCCATAGCCCTGTATCAATCCACAAACTAATCCCACTGCCCCGCTCTCTGCCCATAGCCCTGCATCAATCCAAAACTAGTCCCCCAGCCCCGCTCTCTCCCCATAGCCCTGTATCAATCCAAAACTAATCCCACTGCTCCGCTCTCTCCCCGTAGCCCTGTTTCAATCCCAAACTAATCCCACTGTCCCGCTCTCTCCCCATAGCTCTGTATCAATCCCAAACTAATCCCACTGCCCCACTCTCTCCCCATAGCCCTGTATCAATTCCAAATTAGTACAGTGTCCCGCTCTCTCCCCAAAGCCCTTTATCAATCCCAAACTTATCCCACTGCCCCACACTCTCTCCATAGCCCTGCATCAATCCAAAACTAATCCCACTGCCCAGCTCTCTCTCCATAGCCCTGTATCAATCCAAAACGAATCCCACAGCCCTGCTCTCTCCCCATAGCCCTGTATCAATCCCAAATCAAACCCAATGCCCCACTCTCACCCCATAGCCCTGCATCAATCCAAAAGTAATCCCACAGCCCCGTTCTCTCCCCATAGCCCTGCATCAATCCAAAACTAATCCCACAGCCCCGCTCTCTCCCCACAGCCCTGCATCAATCCCAAACTAATCCCACTGCCCCGCTCGCTCCCGGTAGCCCTGTATCAATCCCCAAACTAATCCCACAGCCCTGCTCTCTCCCCATAGCCCTGTATTAATCCCAAATTAAGCCCACTACTGTTGTGTATGTGCCTTTAAGTCAGAACTACTTTTACAGCTCCTGTATACTGTAGTACCGGCAGTGACCACACCTGTATATAAGCTTTGCGCATGCCTCTGTACCCCCAGTCTTGAGACTACCCTCCTCCAGTAAAGACCTGTTCATTGTTAATGTACAGCATCCATGTGATTATTTAATAACAGCATATCCACTGAACCACGGATCCAACAGTGGCGACGAGTGTCGATTCGAATCTACCTGCAACATATTAAAAAAAAATAGTCGAGGCCAGGAACATGGGCGTTGACCACAAGCAACCGCCCAGCAGTCAGGCAGAGATTGAACTTCGCAGGGGAGGCTGTGGAGAGCCGGGCTTGGTTCCCCAGCCATGACGAGCAGCAAGAGACCGACGACAGGTCCAGCGCAGACCCTTCCCGAGCAGCGGCGGCTGGAGCCGACCGACGGCGGAGAGAAAGCTGAGCAGCGTCGACGGGGTAAGACAGAGGGGGAAGAGCGCAGGGCGCAGCCGGGGGTTGAACACCGAGCGGCGTTGAGAAAAAGAAAACAAACCGGAGATAGAGAGGGTAGAGAATCAGCCGGGTTCTAGACTGAGCGGCGTCGAAAAATATAAAAAGAAGAACGCGCAGAGCGCAGCCAGGGCTCACGGGCTGAACAGGGTCCGTGGGGCGAAGAAAGGGGAGCGCGGGAGACGCCATTGAGCCGCGGAGAAGAAGAAAGAGCACGGGAAGGAAGGAAAGCGTGGGAGACGCCATTTTGTGCCAGCGGAGAAGAAGGGGAAGCGCAGGAGGCGCCATTTTTGACAGTTAACTCACACCCAAGGATGCCGAAGAGTGGCAGTATCTCTACGTTCGACAATGAAGTCGAAGTTTGGGCAACATATGTGGAACGTATTGAGGTGTACTGCAGGGCGAATGAAGTGCCAGATGCTAGTAAAGCACTGGTTCTGTTAAATTCCATGGGTGCAAAAACTTATGGGTTACTGCAAAATCTAATAACCCCAGAGAAGCCGGTAAACAAGAATTTTGAAAGCATAGTAGAAATCCTACAGGACCACTTAAACCCCACACCGCTGCTGATAGCAGAACGATTTAAGTTCCATAAAAGGAACCAACACAAAGACGAAAGCAATGCTGAGTACCTAACGGAACTGCGCAAGCTATCGAAACACTGCCAGTTTGGAGCGGGACTAGCAGATACGTTAAGGGACAAGTTTGTGTGTGGGCTACAAAGTGAAGGAACCCAGAAATGGCTTCTATCAGAAAAGGACCTTACGCTGGACAAAGCTTTCAGTATGGCAGTATCACATGAAGCAGCCGCAAGGGGCGCTGCAGAGATACAACGGAGACCGCAAGAATATGGCACCAATGAAATGTCCTATGGAACAGGGAAGTGCTATCGCTGTGGCAGAACAACACATGACCAGAAAGATTGTTGCTTCAAGGACCAAGTGTGCAGACAGTGTGGGAAAGCAGGACACATAGCAAGAGTCTGCAGGTCTGGGAAGAAAACCAACAGTAAGAAATCTCCACAGGAGAAGTACAAAAAGGTACACCAGGTGATGGACAGTGGTTCAGATGAACAGAAAAGTGACACAGACTCCAGAATCAAGGAGCTGGGTTGTCTGAAACTACATAAGGTAACAGAAATGGAGGATCACCAGACTATCTGGGTTACACTCAAGATAGACGGCGTCCAAGTGAAAATGGAATTGGACACAGGGTCAGCGCTAACAGTCATAAATCAAAGAGACTACAAGCGGCTATTTTCACACATACCCTTGAAAGCTACAGAGATTGTCTTGAAGACGTATACGGGGCAAAAAGTCTACCCCAAAGGAAAAATAAGGGTGAAAGTGACATATAAAGGCCAGGAAATACCTAAAATGGATATATATGTATTGCCAGATGGAGGACCACCACTGCTAGGACATGAATGGATCCAGAAGATACAATTAGATTGGCATTCCATACAGGCACTGAAGGTTGAGGCCAAAAAGGATGACGACGTCACACCTGGACGACTGTCAAAAATGCTAACTGACGCAAAAGAAGTGTTCCAGGAGGGACTAGGAACACTAAAAAGAATAACAGCAATGATTAAAATAGAGGAAATGCAAGCCCAAAGTTTCTGAAGGCCAGACCAGTGCCTTATGCGATCAGACCAGCGGTTGAAGCAGAGCTGGAAGGGTTGGAACGTTCAGGAGTACTGTCCAACGTGGACTGGAGCGAGTGGGCCACACCCATCGTTCCTGTAATGAAGGGGTCGTTGAGTAATACGCCTGGGGAACCAAAGAAGGTCCGCATCTGTGGGGATTTTAAGGTGACAGTGAACCCAGTCCTTCACACGGTACAATATCCGCTTCCACGAATTGAGGATATTTTCGCCTCGCTATCTGGAGGTAAACGCTTCACCAAAATTCATCTAGCCCAGGCGTACTTGCAAATGGAGATAGAGGAAGCTTCGAAACAATACCTTACGATCAACACTCATAAAGGTCTCTATCAATACAACCGGCTGGTGTTTGGAGTAGCCTCGGCTCCGGCTATCTGGCAAAGGGCGATGGATCAGGTCCTGCAAGGGATTCCAGGGACCCAGTGTTATTTGGACGACATCTTGGTCACGGGTGAAAATGACGGTGATCACCTCGCCAACTTGGAGAAGGTGCTCACCAGATTAAAGGAGTATGGGCTACGAGCTAATCGCCACAAGTGCGAGTTCTTCCAGAAACAGATCTCGTATTGTGGCCACGTCATCGATGAAGAGGGGTTACATAAGTCCCCTGACAAGATTGAGGCAGTAGTCAAGGCTCCAGCACCGGAAAATGTTTCACAATTGAGGTCGTTCCTCGAGCTGGTAAACTACTACCACAAGTTCTTACCAAATTTGTCTACGGTATTACACCCACTGAACACCCTACTGCAAACAGGGGTACCATGGAAGTGGGATGACGAAAGTAGATGAGCTTTCCAGAAGTGTAAAGAATTGATCACATCAAAAGAGGTGTTGGCCCATTTCAACCCAGCACTACCAATTCGTTTGGCATGTGATGCATCACCATATGGTATTGGAGCGGTGCTGTTGCATAAATTCCCTGACGGGTTGGAGAGGCCAGTAGCCTTTGCGTCTCGGTCACTAACCTCAGCCGAGCGCAACTACGCCCAGATTGACAGGGAGGCCCTCAGCCTAGTAGGGGGAGTAAAAAAATTCAACCACTATCTGCATGGGCAGAAGTTCACCTTGCACAGCGGTTACAAAGATGGTCCCTGTTTCTAGGGGCGAATCAATATGAAATAGAATATAAAGGCATGAAACAGCATGGGAACGCTGATGGGCTATCGCGCCTGCCACTGCCTACTGTGGAGGAAGCACCAGCAGTAGACCCTATCGAGATATTTTATTCGTCAATAATTGAACGATTGCCAGTAACGAACGCGGATATAGAGAAGGAGACCCGCAATGATCCGACGCTGTCTCGGGTATATGAATTGACGGTGAGGGGATGGCCAACTCATGGCGACTCACTGTTGCCAGCATTCTCATCCAGAAGAGAACAGCTGTCAGTATGCCAGGGGACAGTGATGTGTGGATCCAGAGTGGTGATTCCACCCAAGTTAAGGGAGAGAGTGCAAAATTAGCTACATGAAGGTCATCTGGGGGGAGTGAAAATGAAAAGCCTAGCTAGGGCTTATGTGTGGTGGCCGGGAATCGATCAACAAATCGAAGACCTAACTAAGAGCTGCTTAGGATGCCAGAAGGTCCAAAATGCACCACCACATGCCCCTCTACACCCATGGGAGTGGCCCTCCTCTCCATGGCAACGGGTGCATATTGATTTCGCTGGTCCATTCATGGACTCAATGTTCTTAATAGCAGTGGATGCTCATTCAAAGTGGCCTGAGGTGATAAAAATGTCTTCAACCACTACAGAGAAAACGATTGCAGTCCTATGGACCATATTTGCCAGAAATGGTTTGCCAGAGCAGATTTGCTCTGATAATGGACCACAGTTTGTGTCCGACGAGTTCCAAAAATTTATGAGAAGGAATGGGGTAAGGCATTACACATCCGCCCCGTATCATCCAGCCACAAATGGATTGGCTGAGAGGTTCGTACAAACCTTTAAGAAGGCGATAAAGGTCATGTGCGACGATGAAATTCCACTACAGCATAAGATGGACAATTTCTTATTAGCCTACCGAAACGCGACACATGCAGTTACCAACCAGACCCCGGCCATGATGTTCTTTAACCAAAGGTTGAGATCTCGTCTGGACTTGCTCAGACCAAATGTGCGAAGAAATGTTGAGGACAAACAATTCCAGCACATCAATGAGAAGCCGACAAGGAGCTTCAATGTAGGGCAACCAGTCTTGGCCCGTGACTATTGAACAGAGAAATGGCAACCCGGAATGATATGTACAAGGCAGGGGCCATTAATGTACACAGTGGATGTCGGGAAGAACATTGTGAGACGCCACGTCGATCAGATCTTAGCGTCACAGGAACGCGTCAACCCCATGTCTCGAGTACCTGGGGATGAACCCGACATACCGGTAGCATCTACCTCAGACCCAGTAGCAGTGGAACCCGATGAACTACCCGATGAAAAGGGGTCAGAATCGCCTCTGCACCAAGAACAAGAACTTCCGGAAAGGCGCTCTCCCGAAAGGGTCAGGAAGCCGCCCCAAAGACTGAATCTATAAATGGACTTTTGTTGTTTAATGTACATGTTGAAATGTTAATTGTTATTTGAATATTAGGGGTACTACTAATCTAAAAGGGGAGGAATTATAGTGTATGTGCCTTTAAGTCAGAACTACTTTTACAGCTCCTGTATACTGTAGTACTGGCAGTGACCACACCTGTATATAAGCTTTGCGCATGCCTCTTTACCCCCAGTCTTGAGACTACCCTCCTCCAGTAAAGACCTGTTTATTGTTAATGTGCAGCATCCGTGTGATTATTTAATAACAGCATATCCACTGAACCACGGATCCAACAACTACCACACTCTCTCCCCATAGCTCTGTATGAATCCCAAACTAATCCCATAGCCCCGCTCTCTCCCATAGCCCTGTATCAATCCAAAACTAATCCCACTGCCCCACTCTCTCCCATAGCCCTGTATCAATCCCAACTTAATCCCACAGCCCCGCTCTCACCCCATAGCCCTGTATCAATCCCAAACTAATCCCACTGTCCCGCTCTCATCCCATAGCCCTGTATCAATCCCAAACTAATCCCGCTGCCCCCCTCTCACCCCATAGCCCTGCATCAATCCCAAACTAATCCCACTGCCCCGCTCTCTCCCCGTAGCCCTGTATCAATCCAAAACTAATCCCACAGCCCCACTCTCTCCCCATAGCCCTGTATCAATCCCAAACTATTCCCACAGCCCCACTCTCTCCCCATAGCCCTGCATCAATGCAAAACTATTCCCACAGCCCTGCTCTCTCCCCATAGCCCTGCATCAATCTCAAACAAATCCCACTGCCCCACTCCTCACACGCCTGTATCAATCCAAAACTAATTCCATTGCCCCACTGTCTCCCCATAGCCCTGTATCAATCCCAAATTAATCCCACTGCCCCACTCTCTCCCCATAGCCCTGTATCAATCCAAAACTAATCCCACTGCTCCACTCTCTCCCCGTAGCCCTGTTTCAATCCCAAACTAATCCCACTGTCCCGCTCTCTCCCCATAGCTCTGTATCAATCCCAAACTAACCCCACTGCCCCACTCACTCCCCATAGCCCTGTATCAATTCCAAATTAGTACAATGTCCCGCTCTCTCCCCCAAGGCCTTTATCAATCCCAAACTAATCCCACTGCCCCGCACTCTCTCCATAGCCCTGAATCAATCCAAAACTAATCCCACTGCCCAGCTCTCTCTCCGTAGCCCAGTATCAATCCAAAACGAATCCAACAGCCCCGCTCTCTCCCCATAGCCCTGTATCAATCCCAAATCAAACCCAATGCCCCGCTCTCACCCCATAGCCCTGCATCAATCCAAAAGTAATCCCACAGCCCCATTCTCCCCCCATAGCCCTGCATCAATCCAAAACTAATCCCACTGCCACGCTCTCACCCCATAACCCTGTATCAAGCCAAAACTAATCCCATTGCCCTGCTCTCTCCCCATTGCCCTGTATCAATCCCAAACTAATCCCACTGCCCCGCTCTCTGCCCATAGGCCTGTATCAATCCAAAATTAATCCCACAGCCGCGCTCTCTCCCCATAGCCCTGCATCAATCCAAAACTAATCCACAGCCCCCCTCTCTCACCACAGCCCTGCATCAATCCCAATCTAATCCCACTGCCCCGTTCGCTCCCAGTATCCCTGTATCAATCCCCAAACTAATCCCACAGGCCTGCTCTCTTCCCATAGCCCTGTATTAATCCCAAATTAAGCCCACTACCACACTCTCTCCCCATAGCTCTGTATAAATCCCAAACTAATCCCATAGCTCCACTCTCTCCCATAGCCCTGCATCAATCCAACACTAGTCCCCCAGCCCCGCTCTCTCCCCATAGCCCTGCATCAATCCAACACTAGTCCCCCAGCCCCGCTCTCTCCCCATAGCCCTGTATCAATCCAAAACTAATCCCACTGCTCCGCTCTCTCCCCGTAGCCCTGTTTCAATCCCAAACTAATCCCACTGTCCCGCTCTCATCCCATAGCCCTGTATCAATCCCAAACTAATCCCGCTGCCCCCCTCTCACCCCATAGCCCTGCATCAATCCCAAACTAATCCCACTGCCCCGCTCTCTCCCCGTAGCCCTGTATCAATCCAAAACTAATCCCACAGCCCCACTCTCTCCCCATAGCCCTGTATCAATCCCAAACTATTCCCACAGCCCCACTCTCTCCCCATAGCCCTGCATCAATGCAAAACTATTCCCACAGCCCTGCTCTCTCCCCATAGCCCTGCATCAATCTCAAACAAATCCCACTGCCCCACTCCTCACACGCCTGTATCAATCCAAAACTAATTCCATTGCCCCACTGTCTCCCCATAGCCCTGTATCAATCCCAAATTAATCCCACTGCCCCACTCTCTCCCCATAGCCCTGTATCAATCCAAAACTAATCCCACTGCTCCACTCTCTCCCCGTAGCCCTGTTTCAATCCCAAACTAATCCCACTGTCCCGCTCTCTCCCCATAGCTCTGTATCAATCCCAAACTAACCCCACTGCCCCACTCACTCCCCATAGCCCTGTATCAATTCCAAATTAGTACAATGTCCCGCTCTCTCCCCCAAGGCCTTTATCAATCCCAAACTAATCCCACTGCCCCGCACTCTCTCCATAGCCCTGAATCAATCCAAAACTAATCCCACTGCCCAGCTCTCTCTCCGTAGCCCAGTATCAATCCAAAACGAATCCAACAGCCCCGCTCTCTCCCCATAGCCCTGTATCAATCCCAAATCAAACCCAATGCCCCGCTCTCACCCCATAGCCCTGCATCAATCCAAAAGTAATCCCACAGCCCCATTCTCCCCCCATAGCCCTGCATCAATCCAAAACTAATCCCACTGCCACGCTCTCACCCCATAACCCTGTATCAAGCCAAAACTAATCCCATTGCCCTGCTCTCTCCCCATTGCCCTGTATCAATCCCAAACTAATCCCACTGCCCCGCTCTCTGCCCATAGGCCTGTATCAATCCAAAATTAATCCCACAGCCGCGCTCTCTCCCCATAGCCCTGCATCAATCCAAAACTAATCCACAGCCCCCCTCTCTCACCACAGCCCTGCATCAATCCCAATCTAATCCCACTGCCCCGTTCGCTCCCAGTATCCCTGTATCAATCCCCAAACTAATCCCACAGGCCTGCTCTCTTCCCATAGCCCTGTATTAATCCCAAATTAAGCCCACTACCACACTCTCTCCCCATAGCTCTGTATAAATCCCAAACTAATCCCATAGCTCCACTCTCTCCCATAGCCCTGCATCAATCCAACACTAGTCCCCCAGCCCCGCTCTCTCCCCATAGCCCTGTATCAATCCAAAACTAATCCCACTGCTCCGCTCTATCTCCGTAGCCCTGTTTCAATACCAAACTAATCCCACTATCCCGCTCCCTCCCCATAGCCCTGTATCAATCCAAAACTAATCCCACTGCCCCGCTCTCACCCCATAACCCTGTATCAAGCCAAAACTAATCCCATTGCCCTGCTCTCTCCCCATTGCCCTGTATCAATCCCAAACTAATCCCACTACCCCGCTCTCTGCCCATAGGCCTGTATCAATCCAAAATTGGTCCCACAGCCCCGCTCTCTCCCCATAGCCCTGCATCAATCCAAAATTGGTCCCACAGACCCGCTCTCTAACCATAACCCTGCATCAATCCAAAACTAATCCCACAGCCCCGCTCTCTCCCCACAGCCCTGCATCAATCCCAAACGAATCCCACTGCCCCGCTCGCTCCCCGTATCCCTGTATCAATCCCCAAACTAATCCCACAGGCCTGCTCTCTCCCCATAGCCCTGTATTAATCCCAAATTAAGCCCACTACCACACTCTCTCCCCATAGCTCTGTATAAATCCCAAACTAATCCCATAGCCCCACTCTCTCCCATAGCCCTGTATCAATCCAAAACTAATCCCATTGCCTCGCTCTCACCCCATAGCCCTGTATCAATCCCAAACTAATCCCACAGCCCCACTCTCTCCTCACACGCCTGTATCAATCCAAAATTAATCCCACTGCCCTACACTCTCCCCATAGCCCTGTATCAATGCCCAAACTTATCCCACAGCCCTGCTCTCTCCCCATAGCCCTGCATCAATCCCAAACTGATCCCACAGCCCCACAGTCTCCCCATAGCCATGTATCAATCCAAAATTAATCCCACTGCCCTGCTCTCTCCCCATAGCCCTGCATCAATCCCAAACTAATCCCACTGCCCCACTCTCTCCCCATAGCCCTGTATCAATCCAAAACTAATCCCAGTGCCCCACACTCACCCCATCGCCCTGTATTAATCCCAAACTAATGCCACAGCCCCGCTCTCTCCCCATAGCCCTGTATCAATCACAAACTAATCTCGCTGCCCCGCTCTCTCCCCATAGCTCTGTATCAATCACAAACTAATCTCGCTGCCCCGCTCTCTCCCCATAGCCCTGCATCAATCCCAAACTAATCCCACTGCCCCGCTCTCACCCCATAGCCCTGTATCAATCCCCAAACTAATCCCACTGCCCCGCTCTCTCCCCATAGCCCTGCATCAATCCCAAACTAATCCTACTGCCCCGCTCTCTCCCCATAGCCCTGTATCAATCCCAAACTAATCCCACTGCCCCGCTCTCTCCCTATAGCCCTGTATCAATCCAAAACTAATCCCATTGCCCTGCTCTCACCCCATAGCCCTGTATCAATCCCAAACTAATCCCACTGCCCCGCTCTTACCTCATATCCCTGCATCAATCCAAAACTAATCCCATAGCCCCGCCCTCTCCCCATAGCCCTGCATCAATCCCAAACTAATCCCACAGCCCTGCTCTCTCACCATAGCCCTGTATCAATCCAAAACTAATCCCATAGCCGCACCCTCTCCCCATAGCCCTGTATGAATCCAAAACTAAACCCACTGCCCCACTCTCTCCCCATAGCCCTGTATCAATCCCAAACTAATGCCACTGCCCCACTCTCTCCCGATAGGCCTGTATGAATCCTAAACTAATGCCACTGCCCCGCTCTCTCCCAATAGGCCTGTATCAATCCAAAATTTATCCCACTGCCCCGCTCTCTCCCCATAGCCCTTTATCAATTCTAAACTAATCCCGCAGCTCCACTCTCTCCCCACACGCCTGTATCAACCCCAAACTAATCCCACAGCCCCGCTCTCTCCCCATAGCCTTGCATCAATCCCAAACTAGTCCCACAGCCCTGCTCTCTCCCCATAGCCCTGTATCAATCCAAAACTAGTCCCACAGCCCTGCTCTCTCCCCATACCCCTGTATCAGTCTAAATCTAATTGCACTGGCCTGCTCTCTCCCGCTAGCCCTGTATCAATCCCAAACTGATCCCACTGCCCTGAACTCTCCCCATAGCCCTGTATCAATCCCAAACTGATCCCACTGCCCTGTTCTCTCCCCATAGCCCTGTCAATCCCAATCTAATTTCACTGCCCCACTCTCTCCCAAAAGACTGGTATCAATCCCAAACTAATCCCGCTGCCTTGCACTCTCTCCATATTCCTGAATCAATCCCAAACTATGTCTCTCTCGTACTCTCTCCTCCTAGCCCTGTATATATCCCAGATTAATCCCTCTACTCCACTGTTTCCCCATAGTCCTGTAAAAATCCTGAATAATCCTAGTGCCCGCCCCCTCCCCATAGCCTTGCATCAATACCCGGAGCGGTAACGGAGTGGTTATGTTACTGGACTAGTAATTCAGAGAGACGTGAGTTCAAATCTTACCATGGCAGTTCGGGAATTCAGTTAATTAAATAAATCTGGAATAAAAAGCTAGTATCAGTAATGGTGACCATGAAACTAATGGATTGTCGTAAAAACCCATCTGGCTCACTAATGTCCTTTAGGGAAGGAAATCTGCCGTCCTTACCCGGTCTGGCCTATATGTGACTCCAGACCCACAGCAATGTGGTTGACTCTTAACTGCCCTCTGAAATGCCCTAGCGAGACACTCAGTTGTATCAAACCACCACGAAAAACAGTAAGAATAAAACTGGACGGACCACTCGGCATCAACCTCGGCACCGGCTACGGTCACGTCAACAGCACACCCGGCCCAGTCGACTCTGCAAAGTCCTCCTCACCAACATCTGGGGACTTGTGCCAAAATTGGGAGAGCTGTCCCACAGACTAGTCAAGGGACAGCCTGACACAGTCATACTCACAGAATCATACCTTTCAGCCAATGTCCCAAACTCCTCCATCGCCATCCCTGGGTGTGTCCTGTCCCACCGGCAGAGACAGACCCACCAGGGTTGATGGCACAGTGGTATACAGTCGGGAAGGAGTGGCCCTGGGAGTCCTCAACATTGACTCTGGACCCCATGAAGTCTCATGGCTTCAGGTCAAGCATGGACAAGGAAACCTCCTGCTGATTACCACCTCCCTCAGCTGATGAATCAGTGCTCCTCCATGTTGAACACCATGATGTAAAATGACTACTGAGTGTTATGTTCATTAATAACTAGACATTCTTATTATGAACACAGCTAGCTTTTGCTAGTTACTTTATTGAGCACATGTGGACCTGTACAGCATCTTGTGGAGGCTTCCATCTTGACTGCTGCCTTCTGGGTAGCCTAGCCTCATGGGTAGTGTAGTCTTATACATACAGCTCTACTGCTCCACCTAGTGTCCACCACAGAATGACATGTTATTGACCACTACATCCTCCTTTCTTTGAGGTTTAACAAAATCAATATCAATCAACTTTCAAGAAAACAATAAAGATAATATCAGTAACACTTTTGTTAGTGCTCTATAAACATAAACATTTTCAAAACAGTCAACACATTTTCAAAGCTTTACATTGTACTCAAAGATTAAGTCTATCAGGCTCTTTTACTTCACGTGTGGATCTTCTCAACACGGGTAAGTCTGATGCGTCTTCATGAGATTGTTCTGGCGGTGAATGACAAGATGCAGTTACGGCATTGTCATCAATCTGCTCTTGTATAGATCGAGGTCTCCTTGTGATCTTTGCTTGGAGAGGGTTTCAGTGTTTCCTTCACTCTTCATGCCATAACTCTCAATGTAGTCAATGCACTCTCGAAAAACTGCTGGCAGCTGGATCCCATCATACAGCATAGTCCTCTCAGCAGCCTCGGCTAATGGAACACCAGAGATTGGCCTGAGGGAAGAAGGAGTATCCACCGGAACTGCTTCCTGCTCTGGTGCAGGCTTCTTCTTTTTCTTTTTCTCTTTCCACCGCTTAACAACATCTGCTGCGGTTATATCTTTGGACTTTTTCTCCTTGTGTTTTTCCTCTTTGTGCTTTGCTTCCTTTGGCTTCTCTTTGACCTTCAAGTCTTTTTCTTTCTTCTTGGAGAAACTAGGCTTTTTGAAGACATGGATACCCTTTGGCCTTTTCAGCATTGATGGGCTCTCTGCTTCATCACCTGAGTCATCTGGTCTGCTTATGGCACAGTTTATACGGTAGACTCTCTTGACCAGTTCTAAGTCTTCACAAGCTTTGTCACCTAATAGTGAATCAAGTCTTTCAGCCACAACAGAAAACATGAGATGATGCACTTTGTCTTTGACTGTCACTTTAAGTCTGCATACACCTAAGCTATCTATTTTCTGTCCATTATAGTCCTTCAGTAGTACTGACTTTTTCTGTATTTTGGGCTTTTCTTTCATATTGTTAATGTCACTCATACTGATTAAGTTTGCTTTTGCCCCAGTGTCCAGTTTCAATGTAACTAATGCTCCATTTATCTGCAGTGGGATCATCCATTTGTCCTCTTTTACTGCATTAACTTTATGTTCAGCATTGTCTATTTCTGAGGGCTGCACATTTTCTGTATCTTTTTTGATATCGTCGCATGACACCATTCCTACAAAAAATGTCTCACTTAAATCAGTGTCCTCAATCACATTAACTTGTTGCCCTTTCGTCGTTTTTACTTTTGAAAAGCATTGTTTGGCAAAGTGATTCTTTCCATTACACTTAGTGCACATTTTTCCAAACGCTGGGCATTGTCTTAACTGGTGTTTGTAACCACAGCGTTTACAATTAAAAATTTCATCCTCCGATTGCTTTTCATTTCTGTTCTGCCCACGTTTCTTCCCCTTGTAGGACACAGAACCGACAGCAGCACTTACTACAATCGCATCATTATTGATTTCACTGAAAGTCTTCGCATGCTTTTGAGCTAGCTCGCTGGCTTTGCATATTGTCACAGCATTTTCCAATGTTAGTTCGGTTTCTCTCAACAGACATTCCCTGTCTTTTTTATCATGAATACCAAACACAATCTGGTCAGGAATCATGGATGCTTTGAGCTCAGAGAAATTACATGTCTGTGCTTTCAGTTTCAGATCAGTTATGAAGCTAACAAAAGTCTCATTTTGTTGCTGTGTCCGAGAACAGAACATGTATCTTTCATAGGTCTCATTCTTTTTGGGAGAGCAATGTGCATCAATTTTTTTTAGCACATCTTCTAATTTTTCTCTGTTCTCCACTGGATTAAATACAAATGTATTAAATACCTCTATCGCCTGTGGGCCTGCAACCGTAAGCAGCAACGCTATCTTCCTTGCGTCTGGCTTCGTACCGAATCCGATGGCTGCAATGTAGAGTTCGAATTGCTGTTTAAAAGTCTGCCAGTTGTAGTCGATTTTTTCTGTGAGATTCAAACGCTCTGGTGGCTTCAAATTCTCCATGTCGCTTTTCACAATTTTCAGCAGATCTTCACCACCCTGGTACCATGTTATGTTCATTAATAACTAGACATTCTTATTATGAACACAGCTAGCTTTTGCTAGTTACTTTATTGAGCACATGTGGACCTGTACAGCATCTTGTGGAGGCTTCCATCTTGACTGCTGCCTTCTGGGTAGCCTAGCCTCATGGGTAGTGTAGTCTTATACATACAGCTATATACGGCTCTACTGCTCCACCTAGTGTCCACCACAGAATGACAAGTTATTGATCACTACACTGAGCGCTTGGTTTGAGTATAAAACAAGACTTTAATCAACTGTTTCAAAACCATGAGATTCTAGTTACATCACTAGTTCCTGGTTACAGAAACATCCTGAGCCAGCTGGGCCCACGTCCGAGTATTTATACTCCATGGACGGCGCCACCAGCTGGCCGCCCAGTGTTACTTCATGAGTCATGATAAGATTCATGACACACCACTTGGAAGAAGCACTGAAAGCAGCAATGACACAGAATGTACTCTGGGTGGGGGACTTCAATGTCCATCACCAAGAGTGACTCGGTAGCACCACTACTGACTGAACTGGCCGAGTCCTGAAGGACATAGCTGCCAGTGTGTGCCTGCAACAGGTGGTGAGAGAACCAACATGAGGGAAAAATCTACCTGACCTCGTCCTCACCAATCTACCTGTCGCAGATGCATCAGGCCATGACAGTATTGGTAGCAGTGACCACCACACAGTCCTTGTGGAGACGAAGTCCCGTCTTCACACTGAGGACACTCTCCATCGTGTTTTGTGGCACTACCACTGTGCTAAATGGGATAGATTCAGAAGAGATCTAGCAGCTCAAAACTGGGCATCCATGAGGCGCTGTGGGCCATCAGCATCAGCAGAATTGTATTCCACCACAATCTGTAACCTCATGGCCTGGCATATCCCTCACTCTACCATTACCATCAAGCTAGGGGACCAACCCTGGTTCAATAAGGAGTGTAGAAGAGCATGCCAGGAGCAGCACCAGGTGTACCTAAAATGAGATGCCAACCTGGGGAAGCAGCAACACAGGACTACATGCATGCTAAACAGCGGAAGCAGCATGCTATAGACAGAGCTGAACAATCCCACAATCAACAGATCAGGTCAAAGCTCTGCAGTCCTGCCACATCCAGTCGTGAATGGTAGTGGACAATTAAACAACTAACAGGAGGAGGAGGCTCCATGAATATCCCCATCCTCAATGATGGTGGAGCCCAGCACACAAGTGCAAAAGACAAGGCTGAAGCGTTTGCAACCATCTTCAGCCAGAAGTGCCGAGTGGATGATCCATATCGGCATCCTCCTGAGGTCCCCACCATCACAGAAGCCAGTCTTCAGCCAATTCGATTCAATCCATGTGATATCAAGAAACGGCTGAGCGCACTGGATACAGCAAAGGCTATGGGCCCCAACAACATCCCGGCTGTCATGCTGAAGACTTGTGCTCCAGAACTAGCCGCGCCTCTAGCCAAGCTGTTCCAGTACAGCTACAACACTGGCACCTATCCGACAATGTGGAAAACTGCCCAGGTATGTCCTGTCCACAAAAAGTCGGACAAATCCAATCCGGCCAATTACCGCCCCATCAGTCTACTCTCAATCAGCAGCAAAGTGATGGAAGGTGTCATCGACAGTGCTATCAAGTGGCACTTACTCACCAATAATTTGCTCACTGATGCTCAGTCAGGGTTCCGCCAAGACCACTCGGCTCCCGACCTCATTACAGCCTTGGTCCAAACATGGACAAAAGAGCTGAATTCCAGAGGTGAGGTGAGAGTGACTGCCCTTGGCATCAAGGCAGCATTTGACCGAATGTGGTTTCAAGCAGCCCTAATAAAATTGAAGTCAATGGGAATCGGGAGGAAAACTCTCCACTGGCTGGAGTCATACCTAGCACAAAGGAAGATGGTTGTAGTTGTTGGAGGTCAATCATCACAGCCCCAGGACATCGCAGTAGGAGTTCCTCAGGGCAATGACTTAGGCCCAACCATCTTCAGCTGCTTCATCAATGACCTTCCCTCAAATAATGAAGCAGTCCATGCCCGCATGCAGCAAGACTTGGATGACATTCAAGCTTGGGCTGATAAGTGGCAGGTAACATTCGTGCCACACAAGTGCCAGGCAATGACTATCTCCAACAAGCGCGAGTCTAACCAGCGCCCCTTGACATTCAACGGCATTACCATTGCTGAATCCCCCACCATCAACGTCCTGGGGGTTACCATTGACCAGAAACTTAACTGGACCAGCCACATAAATACTGTGACAATAACAGCAGGTCGGAGGCTAGGTATTCTGTGATGAGTGTCTCACCTCCTGACTCCCCAAAGCCTTTCCACCATCTACAAGGCACAAGTAAGGAGTGTGATGGAATACTCTCCATTTGCCTGGATGAGTGCAGCTCCATCAACACTCAAGAAGCGCAACACCATCCAGGACAAAGCAGCCCGCTTGATTGGCACCCCATTCACCACATTAAACATTCACTCCCTCCACCACCGGCGTACCGTGGCTGCAGTGTGTACCATCTACAAGATGCACTGCAGCAACTCGCCAAGGCTTCTTCGGCAGCACCTCCCAAACCCGCGACCTCTTCCACCTAGAAGGACAAGGGCAGCAGGCGCATGGGAACACCACCACCTCCAAGTTCCCCTCCAAGCCACACACCATCCTGACTTGGAAATATATCGTCGTTCCTTCATCGTCGCTGGGTCAAAATCCTGGGACTCCCTAACAGCACTGTGGGAGTACCTTCACCACACGGACTGCAGCGGCTCAAGAAGGCGGCTCACTACCACCTTCTCAAGGGCAATTAGGGATGGGCAATAAATGCTGGCCTTGCCAGCGACATCCACATCCCAGGAACGAATACAAACCAATATCTCAGACTAATCCCACTGCCCCATAGCCCTGTATCAATCCAAACTAATCCCACTGCGCCGCACTCGCCCCATAGCCCTTTATTATTCCAAAACTACTCTCTCTTCCCACACTCCCCATAGCTCCGTATCTTCCTCTGTTTCAAATATTTATCCAATTTTCCCTTAAAAGATGCAATGGTCTCTGCCTCAACCATTCCCTGCGACAAAGGAATCCACACTTGAACAACTTGCTGGCTGAGGAAATCTCTCTTGTTAGTGACAATTTTAAATCAATGGCCACTCCCCATCCAAAGGAAACAATTATTCCCTACTCATTCTAGCAAAACCAACCATAATTTTAAAAACCTTCTGTTGTGTATTTGAATGTGTGTTAGAAATGTCCCCACATGGGATACCGTAGTTGTGATTTGCAATGCACTATGGGAAATGTAGTGCATTGAGTGAAGAAGCACATTGTAATAAAATGGCCGTTAACTAACTCTCCACCCTGGAGTCCTTCTTTAATTGTTATAAAGATCAGGGTATAAAACCCCTTGAGACACAACACCTTCATTAAATCTTCTCAACATCCCCTGCTCCAGTGGAAGCAGTCCCAGTTTATCAAGTCTCTTCTCATAACTATAGTTTCCCATCCTTGGTATCATCCTGGTGAATCTACCCTGTACCCTCTCTATGGCTCTAGTGTGGCACTCAAAACTGTACACAAAATCCAGGCTGACACTGAGGGAGTGCTGCACTGTCAGAGGATGAGTTAAACCGAGGCCCCGTCTGCTCTCTCAGGTGGATGTAAAAGATCCCACGGCACTATTTCTAAGAAGAGCAAGGGAGATATCCCGGTGTCCTGGCCAATATTCATCCCTCAATCAACATCACCAAAACAGATTATCTGGTCATTATCACCTTGCTGTTTGTGGGAGCTTGCTGTGCGCAAATTGGCAAATTTTTAAAACCTGGTGGACAGGTGCACAAACTAATTAAAAATGCTAATAGAATGTTGTTTTTTATTGCAAAAAGGCTGGAATACAAGGGGTTGGAAGTTCTGCTTCAGTTGTACAGAGCCTTGGTTAGGCCCCATCTGAAGTATCGTGTTCAGTTCTGGGCCCCGCACCTCAGGAAGGCTATATTGGCCTTGGAGGGGGTGCAGCGCAGGTTCACCAGAATGCGATCGGGGCTAAAAGGGTTAAATTATGAGGACAGGTTGCACAGACTAGGCTTGTATTCTCTTGAATATAGAAGATTAAGGGGTGATCTAATTGAGGTGTTTCAGATGTTAAAGGATTTGATAAGCTAGAGAGAAACTCTTTCCTCTGGTGCGGGGAGTCCAGAACAAGGGGGCAGAACCTTAAAATCAGAGCCAGGCTGTTCAGGGGTAATGTCAGGAAGCACTTCTTCACACAAAGGGTGGCGGAAATCTGGAACTCTCTCCTCAAAAAGCTGTTGAGGCTGGTGTTTTAAAACTGAGATTGATAGATTTTTATTAGATAAGGGTAATAAGGGTAATGGAACCAAGGCGGGTAGAAGGAGTTAAGATACAGATCAGCCGTGACCTCATTGAATGTTGGAACAGGCTCGAAGGGCTGAATGGCCTCCTCCTGTTCCTACGCTCCTAATTGTGGCCTAACCAGTGTTTTGTACAATTTATCATTACTACTTTACTCTTCTACTCTATGCTCCTAGTTATAAAACCCAAGATGCTGTTGACCATTTTATGGCTTTATCTGTCTACACTCACACTGTCAGGGAGTTCTGTAATTGAAACTGTAGCTAGGGGGAGAAATTCGGTATTGCCCCGTTTGGGGCGCTAAAACTTTAAATGTTGAAAAATTATCGCCAGGCGCTAATCATTCTCACCTCCCGCGAAATTCAGCTTTAGCGCTCCAAGTGGGAAGTGCTAAATCAAGCGCTACCACTTCTCTTGTGGCGCTAGAGTGTGTGAGAGGGGCGGGAGCGGCAGAGCGCTGACGAATGTTCAGTGCAGTGCTGCCGGCATCAGAGGCTCCTTCCCTCGCTTAAAGGGAAGGGCCAATGATGGTTTGCAACGTTCTTCTTCTTAGTTCTGTGGGGCCAGGGGACCTGCGCGACTTCCATTACAACCCCAGTCACTCTCGGAGAGTGGAGGGCTTCAGCATCGCGCAGCAATGAGGCTTCAAAAACTTTCAGCAGGCACCAGACTGGGTGCAAAGAATAAAGTTTGCCCTACCTGAGCATCACTGCCTTTAATTATCGCCCCCCAAGCGGCCGTCCGAGGTGACAACACCTCCTGTTGCTGCCGTTGTTGACGCCTGGCGATGCAGCAGGGGGCGGGAGCGAATATCAGATCCAGGGCGGTAACGGGGCCGCCGTGCGCCTGATGACATCGCGATCTATGGGCCGCTAGAGACCGAGGCGGTAAGTGTTAGCGCCAGCGCAAAACCACCAGGGAGGTCCGCGGGCGTCGCTGAATTCACCGTGCCCGGTCAGTAACCCCTTAGCACCCCGTTAACGCCCCCCGTGGGCACTAACGGGAGGCGCAAAGCAGCTGAATTTCTAGCCCTAGGTCTCTCCTTACATGCACACCCTCCCGTGTCTTTCTACTGCGTGTAACGGCTTCAGCGGCACTTCCCTCTGCTCGCCGCCTGAGGGCAGTTTTTGAGGCCTCGGTGCACTGCTGCCGTGCCTCCTGGGCCCCTCTCCTCATCTGTTTCTCGAGTAATTGATCTCATCAGAGTAATTAGGCTAGTTGATAAAGTTGTTCGGTCTTGTCTTGTCTTTGTGCCTCTGGCCTCACCTGTGTGTTGTTAAAGTATTTGTCTCCTGTCTCATTTGAATAATTATTGTTAAGTATGTGTATTGTATTGAACAATTAACACAAAGACTTAAACGTATAACTCAAACAGGTCTTTACTGGTTGGAGGTAGGGACTATACTGAATACAAGATTACTGCACAGTGCTTATATACCGGTGTGTTCACCCCCGGTATTACGTCTACAGCAGCCTGAGAAAGTAGTACATCTCTTAAGGTGGAACAGGCTTAAGCTCTCTTAAGGTGGAACAGGTTACATACACAACACTCCTCCCTTCTTAGCTTTATAGTCATCCCCCCCATTTAACATAACGTAATAACATATATACATATATAACTTCATGTTTAACGTAACATATCACAGATTCAGTCTCTGCGGAAAACAGTTCACAGATTCAATCTCTACGAACAGTTGCAACATACTCTTAGTGGGAACAGTTTACAGGTTCAGTCTCTGTGGGAACAGTTCGTAAATTCAGTCTCTGATCTTAATTCGTTCCAGACAGCATCTTTTCGTAGTGTTCGGCCGGAGGTAGTAGAAGTAACAATATTTTAAACAATTATTATTTTCGGCCTCTTCTTTTTCTTTTCTGCCTTTTTACAACTCTTGTCGTTCCCATCTTCTCGGCGGACAGCTGTAATGCTACCAACTCTCTATGTTCTTTAGACCTTAAGTGCTTCCTCCGGATTTCAGCACTTTGGGAGTTTCCATCACAATTTGGGCATACCACATCCTCGTAGTATTCACTATCACTCAACAGGTCGAGAGGCCCTTCTACTTCTTCCTTACCCAACTGGACGCTATCCAACTGCTGTTCCTTCTCTATCTCTCTTACTTCCCGTAGTAGAGCCACCTTCTTCCGATGTTCCGTAGACTTTTGGTGCTCCTCCATGATTTCTGCACTTTGGGGGTCGAAGTTACAAGCTGGGCAGGACAGGACATCGTAATATTCGGAGTCGTCCGACAGGTCATGGTAATATTCGGTGTCGTCCTGAGCTAGGCCAGCGAGAGGGTCGTCTATTTCCTCCATACCCAGCTGGACGTTAGCCAGCTCTTGTTCCAAATCCAGACATCTTTCCTGAAGAGACTTCTTCATGTGTACCTCTGCATCCAGCTTTTTCTGGGCTTTCAGCAAGTCGTTTACTAGTGACCTTATTTGTGATTTTAATACTTCAACTTCCTTTGGAGATTGATTGCTCGGACTATGCAGTCCCTCTACCGGAGCAGCTGTTTCAGCGGTCTGTTGTTCTACATTGACGTGAGTCAGCGTACTTTTGGCATCCAATGGCTGCTCTGTTGCAGTCGTTTCAGTCTGTGTCGTCACATCAGCCATCTCAATGACTTTTGAGAGCTCCGAACCCTTTTCCTTTGAAGATCGCAGCTCGTGTTCAAGTTTTTCCCATTTCAGAGTCTTGTCCCTCAGCATATGAAGGAGTTGGCTGACCGTTAACTCTTCTGACACCAGATTATGGCACGCACCTTCAGAACCTGAATCAGCTTTGATTCGTTCGGCCTCCTCGCGCAGATGGTTGGTGTGCTCCTGCTCCATTTTCTCCATCAGTTGCTTCTGTTGACTTTCCAGATTCTCCCACTCTGTAACAAAGAACTTTTTTATTTCATTCATCTCTTGCTCAAAACGGCGAATCATTTGTTCTAATTGCTGTTGTAGTTTGAAATGGAGTTGAGTTCGAGCCCAGTGTCCCTCAAAAATGTGCATATCAGTAGACTTGACAGACTCAGAATTCTCTGTTAAACTATGTTGTTGTTGCTCAGTGGAATTCTGTGCTGAAACTTTGTCTTTTGCACATGGGTTGGTCTTACCATCATCAGTTCTAGAGTCTGGGCTGATTATCTGCACCGAGTTCTCACTCTTTATGGCTTTTAGCGAATGCCAGTCCATATTTATGTTTCTAAACCACTCCCGGCCTAGTAGTGGTGGACCTCCCTCCGGTAGCACATATAAGTCCATTATTTGACTTCCTTCGCCCTTGTTGGCCACTGCAACCTTTATTGTCCTGATGGGGTACACTCTCTGCCCCGTGTAGGTTGTCAATATAATCTCCGTATCCTGTAGGGGAATATGTTGGAATAACCTTCTGTAATCTTTCTTATTCATGACCGACAATGCCGATCCAGTGTCCAATTCCATTTTTACTTGGACTCCTTCTATCTGAAGAGTAACCCAAATTGTCTGGAGGTCTGCACCCTTACCAACGTTGAGTACCCTTAAGCTAGCCAGTTCAATACTGCTTGCGTCTGAATCGGACTCCTGTTCGGCCACCTTGTGTACCTTTGCGTATTTCCCTTGCGGTGACTTCTTGTTGCTGGTCTTCTTCCCTGACCTGCATACTCTAGCTATATGTCCAAGCCTACCACAAGTTCTACATTCTTGGTTTTTAAACCAACACTGGTTCTGATCATGCGTTGTCTTTCCACAACGATAACATTTAACAGAACTCACACCCAATTTGTGTGCACTGAGCTCCGGTGACCGTAGCTGCATTACTGCCGTGCCTCTCGCTGCGGCTTCGTGTGCTGCTGCCATAGTGACCGCCTTCTCAAGCGTCAGCTCATTCTCCTCGAGCAGTCGCTTTTGTGTATCCTGTTTAAATAAACCACACACAAATTTGTCTCGTAGTGCATCTGTCAGTCCCGTTCGAAACTGGCAATATTTCGCTAATTTACGCAATTCCAGCAAATATTCAGCATTGCTTTCATGCTGTAGCTGCCTTCTGTCGTAAAATTTAAATCGTTCCGCTAGCATCAGCGGCGTGGGGTTTAGATGATCTTTCAGGACAGTAACAATCTCATCGAACGTCTTATCCGCCGGTTCATCTGGTGATAACAGGTGTTTCAATTGCCCGTATGTCTTCGCACCCATTAAATTTAATAATGTTAGAGCTTTATCAGCCTCACGAATTTTATTGGCCTTACAATAATTTTTAACTCGTTCAACATATATGGCCCAATCTTCGATGTCACTATCAAAGTTGCTAATATTCCCGTGTTTAGGCATTGTAGTACTTTATCAGATTTGCAATTTCTCAGATTTATTTTTTTTGCTATCCAAGATGGCGGCTTCCCGCTCTTGCCGTCGTCCTCCGCCCACAAAATGGTGGTTTTCCCGCGCTTGGCGGTCTTCACCCGTCCCCCCGACGCCGTCTCCCTTCAGCCCCCGAGTGCGGCCCTTATCTCCGCCGCGATCGATGGCCCGCGCTTTTCACCGCGGCTCTCGCGCCTTCAGTGTCTGCCGACGCTGCGCCTTTCAGCCCGAGTGCGGCCCTTATCAGGGATTTCGATCGATGGCCCGGCTGCGCCTCGCACTTGAAAGTGGCCCGGCCCTTATCAGTGCTTGCGATCGATGGCCCGGCTGCGCCCCTCACTTCAAAGCGGCCCGGCCCTTATCTGCCGATCGCTATCGCCCTGTACCTCTCTCTTCCCCAGTCCTGTCTTCTACTCCGGTTCACAAGCTGATGGAGGCTTCAGGGTCCTAATGCCTGTCGCTTCCAGTGGGGTGGTGAGTGGTGAGGTTTGAAACCTCTCTTCAACCGCCGTGGAATAACTGCCGCAGGGTAAGAACCTGACTCGTCGCCAGTGTTAAGTATGTGTATTGTATTGAACAATTAACACAAAGACTTAAACGTATAACTCAAACAGGCCTTTACTGGTTGGAGGTAGGGACTATACTGAATACAAGATTACTGCACAGTGCTTATATACCGGTGTGTTCACCCCCGGTATTACGTCTACAGCAGCCTGAGAAAGTAGTACATCTCTTAAGGTGGAACAGGCTTAAGCTCTCTTAAGGTGGAACAGGTTACATACACAACAATTATGTCACGTGACCACTCTGGCCTGTATTTAAGCTTCCTGTTTCCTGTCCTCTTTGCTCAGTCCTGGGTTCGCCTGGCTGCAAGTAGCAGCTCTCTCTCTCTCGAGTCTCTCTGTGTTTTTGAGTTTCAAGGAATCATCTCTCGAGTGTTACTATGTCTCTGTGTTTTCGAGTAGCAAGGGAAGCATCTTTCGAGTTCTACCCGGTCTCGAGTCCTTGGATAGGTTTCCTGCGCTTGGGTCCACTACCGAAACCCTAGCAAAAACGGCCCCGTGAATGCACGGCCCCGTGACACTGCGTGTAGATAGCCAATCCTTGTGTTTCCTCTTAATGTGCATTCTCTGAGCTTCTCCACATCAACATGTATCTGGCAGCTCTCCACCCATTCCACTAACCAGCCTGTGTCTTCCTGAAATCTTTCAACCTCATCCTTGTTCTTTGCCAAACCCCTTACTTTTGTGTTAGCAAATTTTTATATCGCGCTCCGAAAACCCAATTCCAAATCTGAGAACAAAAATGGAGCGAGCAGTGACCCTGGGACAGACTCGTCCAAACTCCCAAACTCATCTACAATTCAAGCAGCGCTTAGTAATCCATTGTTTGCTTTCAGTCAACCAGCTTTCCATCCAGACTCCACCCCCAGGGCAGTGACCTCACGGGGCCAATCCCCCACCTGTTCTAGAGCCCGGTTTACTTTCACTGTATTGAAATTACTAGAGTAAATTTGGGGCGTGTTTTGTAAAGGCTCTGCTCCACAGGTCACTGTCCAGCTGGCCAAGGTGAAAATGACTCCCCGTGCATCTAACAACCAGTAAACTTCTGTTAATGTAGATACTTTGGGACAGATTTTCAGTGTGCCGTGAGGCGGGCTTTCAGGTGTGCGGGGGGCAAAAATCCTGAATTCGGGGGTCCCGACACCATCCCGCCCAAAACCCGCCTCCACGTAAGTTTCAAGGGAGGCGGGTACCCGCCCCGCACTGGGACCCGCCGACCCGAGGCGGGAAGGGATTAGTGCCAATTAACTGCCTGTTAACAGGTAGTTAACAGGCAGTTTTTAGCCTAATCCCTATTTTGAGGGGTGTCGTCTGGGATTCCCGACGGCTCCAAACCATGCCAGGTTAGAGCAGGTGGGCCGTCGGGTTGAAGGACTTGGAGGGGTCGCGATGTCGGTGTTCAGGTGAGTGATGGGTGCATGAGTGCAAAGGTAAGTGTGTTTGGTGTGTCTGAAGTGTCTAAAGAAGTTTAAATTACCTGTACTTACCTTAACAGCCTTTCTTCCTCTAGGTGTCGGGAGTCCATCACTCAACCGGAACTGAAAGCTGAATGGCTGCGATCTGTCAAAAGTGACAGCCTTCAGCTTTCAGTGCCAGTGACAGTTCTAACTGAGTCTGCGTAGAAGGACTCAGGTTAGAAGTCAAACTGTCAGTGTTTGACAGCTTCAAACAGCTGTGAAACACTGATATTTAATCTGTCAAAAACTCTTGACAGATGAAATTTCAGTCTGTGACGTCACCTGTTGTCGGGTGGCCCTTAATTGGCCTGCTGAGCCCGCTGGGCGGGATCAACAAGGTCAATCAAGGGAAAATCGCGTCGATTGGCCGGACGCCGATGGAGGCGGGACTAAAACCCGAAAGTTGTAGTCCCGCCTCCTTCCCGACAGCTTAATGAAAATCCAGCCCTTTACATTTGGTCTAAAAACCATAACGTTTGTTATATTCCTGCACCACTTTGTAAATCTTTGTTAGTAATTGCCCACTAATATTTAAAAGAAAGGTACTGGGCATAAATCCCCATAAGATTCACTCATCATTTATCACTGTAGTATTCCGATAAACAAACATAAAACCAACAAACTGAAAGCAATAAAATCATTTATCTAAAATCATTTTTTGTTAAATTGAGAAACCGGAGTGAAGGGTTGTGGTCTGTAGTGGAGGACATCAGTGAGCTCGAACAGGTTGTGATTAAGAAATACTAATCTTGGGTCTTGAAAGCCCGTTGTAAGAAGGAGGAAAGACAAGACTTGCAGTTAAATCGCACCCGTCACCTCCTCAGGACATTCAAGTCACAGTCACTGAATTACTGTTGAAGTGGAGTCACTGTTGTTTTATAGGCAAATGCGACAGTCAATTTGTGCACAGCAAGCTCCCGCAAAGAGCAACAAGGCACTGATTGAGGGGTAGATGTTGTCCAGGACAACTTCCCTGCTCTTCTTTGAAACAGTGCTGCGGGATCTTTGACATCCACCTGAGCAGGCAGACGGGGCCTTGGTTTTATCAGCAGATTCCCCGGCACAACTACCCAGGGAGTGCTGCACTGAAGTGTAAGCCTAGATTTTCTGCTCAAGTGGGGTTTGAGCCCATGGCCAATTGGCTCAGAAGTCAAAGCACTGTCACTGAGCCAAGCTGACACTGTCAGAAACAGGAGACCGAGGGAGCGAACAAATCCCACAGCTCCTGGGAAAGAATGACTAAAGGGTAGGAGATGGTGTGATGGCTCCTGATTTCAACACAATGGAGATACCAAGGAGGACTAAGGGTGCTATTGCCGGGGAAACAAATTACTTTCATTAGGAATTGCAAACATTCCCTTGAGTTTTTTTGAATGTGTTTGTGCATTAAATAACAGCTTTTAACACAATCTGTAACTAGTCATGACAATGGTTTTTAAAGACAAGTGCTTCGAAACAGATCCATTGTTCAACACAATCTCAGCAATGGTTATTCATGCCCCTGTCACCATTAGTTCTAATCACGGACGGAGCTGAGCTGGTCTTCAGTGCTGAGTCACCCTTCCTGTAATAAAAACCCAACTTGCGGTCAACTCTTTAGCAAACAAGGAACAAGACTCAGACACTCAAAGCTTTATTGTAAATGCAAATATGCCATTTGTTCAGCTTCCTGTGAATCCCACAGTCCTGAAACAGCTCATCTTCCAATTAGAGTGGTTCCATTTTCTGTTAGCTAAGCAACAATACATTTTCAACTCACTGCACTCAAAGTTAATCATCGAGGAACAAATGAAAGTTAACACAGTTTCTCTGGCTGGCAGAGATTTTATGGGTTAGAATCGGTGTGCGTCTCCCCCATTTTTCAGGCGTAAAACAGGCACAACATTTACCCAATTCTGGGGGTGAGGTCCTGCCACCATATTGGTCCTCACCGTTTTAAGGTGTTCCTGGCATTGGCTCAACTTAAATATGTAAAGAAGCAGTGGTTTAAATTGGTGAAACTCCAGCTGGAGAGCTAGCGGTGTGCATTCTCCAACCAGTTTTACCAGTGCTACAGCAGCCTAACCAGTGGTCCATAAAAGGACCGCTGGAGGCCACTAAAGAAATGGTAGGGAAAGTCTCCCGGCACCACCCCACTCCCCCCACCCCAGCCCAGGGATTACCTGAGGGCCACTCTTGGTGAGGCAACAGGCCCAAATTTGATCCCCGGCATCGCGAAGCTGCCTCTGGAGACGGGACAGGTGCTGGCGGCTCACCTCCATTTTTAAATTGAAGCCCGCGGCCCAATTTCGGGTGAGCTTTAGGTCTCCAGCGCACTTACAGAATGTGGCCTGTTTCGGGCCTGAAAACGAGCTGGAACCAACTTCCACCTCAATGTGTTTTTCCAGCACTGGTTGTCATAAATAGGTTGAGCCACCTTCAGCCTCAGTTTTGAGGAGCCGGTGCCTTGGAGGAAAGACACAGGCGGGGTGATTTTCACCAAATAATTTAGGCGCTAAAGAGGCAATGAGGTGGCCAATTTGGGGTCTTAAGTGTAAAGTCTGTGTGTTGTATAGCGAATTAATACACAGACTACAAGAGTAAACTTTAACAGGACTTTACTATTCGAAGGTCAGGGCGAATCTGCCCAATCACTCATTACACAGGACTTATATACCGGTGTGGTCACCACCGGTATTACAGTATACAGCAGCCAAAATAAAGTAGTGCAACACCTAAAATAGTTCTCTTAAAGGTGGACGGTTACATACAATAGTTCTCTTAAAGGTAGAACGGTTACATACACAACAATCCTCCCTTTTTAGCTTACAACATACTTATTCCCCATTAAACATAACATATATCCAACTTCATGTAAAACAGTTCACAGATGTAGTCTCTGCGGAAAACAGTTCACAGATTCAGTCTCTGCGGGAAAACAGTTCACAGATTCAGTCTCTGCGGGAACAGTTCACAGATTCAGTCTCTGTGGAGGCGTCTCCTGTGCTTCCTGACTCGGTCCGGACAACGCCTCGGTGTTGTAACAGTTCCCTGTGGTGTAGTCGGTTCACGTTGCTGGAGTGACTCATCCAATAGTCCTTCAATGGACTTAACAGCTTGAACTTCCGTCACTTCTGAACCAGCATTGCTGACTTCTAAAAGCTTGAGTACCTTGGAAAGTTTTTCTACTTCTGAACTGATTTGGCTCCGTTCGGAGGGACCACGTGTGTGATCTGGCAGGTGATAATGGTTCAGATGGTCATCTTCTGCTTCGACCTTTCCTTTTCTGCTTCTTGGAGACTCTCTGGGCTCCACTGTCAGCTGCCAGCTGCATGCACATTTCCTCCTTCTCTTCCTCCTTTTTCCGTAGTAGCGCCACCATCTCCTGGTGTTCCTTAGACTTTTTGTGATTCTTCAAGATTTCTGCACTTTGGGAGTTTTCATCACAAGCTGGGCAGAACAGGTCATCGTAATATTCGGTGTCGTCCAACAGGTCATGGTAATATTCGGTGTCGTCCTGAGCTAGGCCAGCGAGAGGGTCTTCTATTTCCTCCATACCCAGCTGGACGTTAGCCAGCTTTTGTTCCAAATCCAGACATTTTTCCTGAAGAGACTTCTTCATGTGTTCAGCTTCATCCAGCTTTTTCTGGGCTTTCTGCAAGTCTTTTACTAATGACCTCATTTGTGATTTCAATACTTTAACTTCATTCGGAGATTGATTGATCGGACTTTTCAATCCCTCTACTGGAGCAGCTGTTTCAGCCTTCTGTTGTTCTACATTGACGTGAGTCAGCATACTTTTGGCATCCACGGGCTGCTCTGCTGCAGTCTTCTCAGTCTGTGTTGTCACCTCAGCTATTTCAATAACTTTTGAGAGCTCCGAAACCCTTTCCTTTGAAGATTGAAGCTCGTGTTCAAGTTTTTCCCATTTCAGAGTCTTGTCCCTCAGCATATGAAGGAGTTGACTGACCGTTAACCCTTCTGACATCAGACGTTTCCCAGTATCGTCATCCTGTGTTTTTGACGGATAGGCTACAGGGCTGTTGGTAACCTTGCACTGGGGTCCCTTTGCTGCTTCTAATTCTCCATCATCTGCAGCCTCCACCATTCGAATTTCAACAAATGAATCATTCGGTGGTGCTGCACCCAACTTCAGTAGGAGCTCGGAATTCATGGCAACCAAATCAGCCTTTTCTGCCTGCAACCTGCTAACAAGCGCCTTCAGTTGCTGAACATCTTGCTCCACCAGATTAGGGCACGCCCCTGCAGAACCCGAATCAGCTTTGATTCGTTTGGCCTCCTCGCGCAGACGGTTTGTGTCCTCCTGTTCCATTTTCTCCATCAGCTGCTTCTGTTGCCTTTCCAGATTCTCCCACTCTGTATCAAAGAACTTTTTCGTTGCATTCATCTCTTGCTCAAGACGGCGAATCATTTGTTCTAATTGTTGTTGTAGTTTGAATTGGAGTTGAGTTCGAGCCCGGTGTCCCTCACCTTGACTTTTATCTTTCCGATGGGGTATACTCTTCGCCCCGTGTATGTCTGCAATACAATCTTGGTATCTCTCAAGGGAATATGTGAGAAGAGCCTCTTGTAGTCCTTTCGGTTTATGACTGTTAGGGCTGATCCTGTGTCCAATTCCATTTTCACTTGGACTTCGGCTATTTTGAGTGTGACCCAGATAATTTGTAGGTCAACTTCCTTACTCGCATTGTGAATTCTCAGACTATCCAGTTCTTGGCTGTTGGAGTCTGAATCCGAATTCTGTTCATCTGAACTCTTCTCAGTCACCTTGTGTACCTTGCTGTGCTTTTCCTGCGGTGACTTTTTTTTGTTGCTCGTCTTCTTTCCTGACCGGCATACTTTAGCTATGTGACCAATCTTGCCACATTTTCTACATTCCTGGTTTTTAAACCAGCATTGGTTCTGGCCGTGTGTTGTCTTCCCACAACGATAACATTTCGTTGTACCCGAAGTCATTTGATCCACGCTGAGTACCGCTGCCTTCAGCTGCATTTCTGCTGTGCCTCTCGCTGCGGCTTCGTGCGATGCTGCAATAAGGACAGCCTTATCAAGTGTAAGATCGTTCTCTTCAAGCAGTCGCTTTTGTGTTCCTTCCTTCGACAACCCGCACACGAACTTGTCTCTCAATGCCTCTGTCAGATTTTCCCCAAACTGACAGTATTTCGCTAGTCTACGTAGTTCAACCAAATATTCCGCGTTGCTTTCCTCTTTCCGTTGCGTTCTCGCATAAAATTTGAATCGTTCCGCCAACATCAGTGGTGTGGGGTTCAAATGATCCTTCAGGACAGCAACAATATTAGCGAACGTCTGATCCGCCGGTTTAGCCGGTGATAGAAGATGCTTCAATAGCCCGTATGTCTTCGCCCCCATTGAGTTTAGTAGGGTTATAGCTTTATCATCATCTTCTATTTTATTGGCCTCACAATATATCTCGATGCGTTCTACATACGTGGCCCAGTCTTCTACCTCGGAATCGAAATCATTGATGTTACCACGCTTAGGCATCTTCACAATCTTTCTAAGAAACAACAACGAAGTTTCCCTTTAACTTTTTTTTTCTAAAATGGCGGTTTCCCGCGCTGATCTTCTTCCCCGCCCACTTTCAAGATGGCGGTTTCGCGCTTGTCTTCTTCCCCGCCTAACTGGCGGCTTCCCGCGTTTCTTCCTTTGGTGGGAGGGGTAAGCTTTGCCCTCGGGCGACGACCGCTGGTTTATGGGGTTTGCAGCCTGCGCGCCGGCTTCAGTTTATTCTGAAGCGCGCGCGAGAACAGCCGATCGCGTTCCCTTTTTCGGCAGGGGCAACCGGCGCTGGGGACAACCAGTTGGCGTCGGACAGCTCCAGCTCCCGGTCCTTCACGGCAGCCACTGTAAGCCGCTGGCCGGAACCTCGCTCGGCCCCGCTCCCCCCTCGCTCGGGCTCTGTCTCTCCCGCTCGCCGGCACGGTCTCGCTCGCTCTCTCTCTCGGGCTCCGTCTCTCCCGCTCGCTCGGCTCTCCCAGACCTCCCGCAGTCCGGTCCTTTCCTCCCCCGGCTGTGGCCGAGTCCCTCGCGGTTTATTTATTTATTTATTGCCTCCGCGCCTTATGATCCCGGTCACAGCGCCTCGCGGCCTCGGTAGGTGCCCGGCCTTTTACCCGCTGCGTTCCCGCTTGTAGTCCGGTCTCTCACACCGGCTGCGTTCCCTGCACTGTGGCTGCCGTGCCCTACGCTGCCCCAGTCTCAGCGCCTCTGGCCCCGACTTCTGTCCGGCTCCTTTCCCCTGGCCGTGGTCGAGTTCACCGCCCTTATCCTCCGTTTCTTTTTTATTTTTCCCCCCTACTCACAGTCAACGTGGCCGACTTGCTTCTCGTGGCTGATCGGCTCACTCACTACCGTGACAGAAGGGACGATCACTGCCTGTTGCTGATGGAAGGCCTCGTGTCAGAATTCTTCCTTCTTCCTTGCTCTGCAGACTCGAGTCTTCTCTCAGCAGAACGACGAGGGCGGATGCCTCTTCTCGACGCTTGTTAACTGCTTCGGATGTATCGCTGCCGCAGGATAAGATCGAACTCGTCGCCACTGTAAAGTCTGTGTGTTGTATAGCGAATTAATACACAGACTACAAGAGTAAACTTTAACAGGACTTTACTATTCGAAGGTCAGGGCGAATCTGCCCAATCACTCATTACACAGCACTTATATACCAGTGTGGTCACCACCGGTATTACAGTATACAGCAGCCAAAATAAAGTAGTGCAACACCTAAAATAGTTCTCTTAAAGGTGGACGGTTACATACAATAGTTCTCTTAAAGGTAGAACGGTTACATACACAACATTAAGTTGCAATGCCTGGTTAGCTTGCGTTTAGTACAAGGTGCCATCTTGGTAAAGGAGTTGAAGCCAGTGCTAGGAACGGCCACCTGGAGGCTTGTTAAACAGCTGATTTTCACTTAAAATGCCTGCTAGCACTCATTAAAGAGGCTGCATGGGATTTTGGTGGCTAGCGCTTCAACTAATGCCCTCTCCTAACAACGATCAGCTCTTTGGGGGTAAACACGGCCTTGATGTCGATTTCAAGTGCTACTTAAAGGGATACTCACCACTTAAAGGGATACTCACCACGTAAAGGGATACTCACCATTTCATGGTCATTGCTGCTGGAGCTGTGAAGAGGACCTTTGAAACACATCGGGAGATTTTCTGGGACACTTTGTCAAGATTTCACCAACACTTGAGCAACATCAAATTCTCTGAGGATTTCACCTAAAATGGGTGAGTGCTGTGCTACTGCACCTTATCGGACACCTTATAGGAGTCACCAGAGGAAAGGGAGTGCTTGGTTATCGGCATCTTGCTAGGGGTCCCCCGTGGTCTAGACGAGGAATGGGAGGAGGACATGAGGCTAGGCAGAGCAACACCAGCTGCTGAAGGAGAGAGGGACAGGAGGGCGAGGTGAACTCCTTCCCCCTGTGGGTACAGAACATCCCTCCTCCTCTGGAGCCCACTCCACCAGGACCTCCAATGCCATGTCCGAGAACCTGTGCGCCCTCTCTCTCGGTCTCTGAGCCATCCTGAAACATGCTGCCAGAGCATTCCACACCTTCAGTGGAAGTGGGTGCGAGGAGCCCACAGATATCGCTCCACGAAAATTGCGTCTAATCAGCACTTGAGTGCTAAACCTGTAGGGTTCTGGTTAGCACCTCCAGGCAAGTTCAAATCAGGACCAAAATTGCGTGCTAAATCCAGACTTTCAAACAGGCGTGTCTTATTAGCACAGCACCCGTTTAGCGCCTGTTTTCACCCTTTGGCCAAAACAACCCCCAGGCTGTTTCACGCACATCAGATTTCACTAATAGTGTGTGATCCACAAGATCAGGTGGAACAGTGCGATTCAACAAAAGAGTGAAAACGGATTGGAATAAAAGATCCTGCTAGTCAGTCCTCTTAAGTGATTGCTGCAGAGAGGAATGTGTTTCGTAAAAAGCTCCGATATCATGGTCGTCAGGGTTATTGCAACATTAGGAGTGTCAGCAAGACTATTCTGAAACTTGTCCCTAACTCAAGAACAGCAGCCGTTTCTAACGCTGGACCTGGAATCGTGGACCACTTTCCATACCTCGGGAGCCTACTGTCAACAAGGGCAGACATCGATGACGAAGTCCAACACCGCCTTCAGTCTGCCAGTGCAGCCTTCAGTCGCCTGAGGAAGAGAATGTTTGAAGACCAGGACCTCAAACCCGGCACCAAGCTCATGGTCTACAGAGCAGCAGTGATACCCGCCCTGCTGTATGCCTCAGAGACATGGGCCATGTACAGCAGGCACCTCAAAGCACTGAAGAGTTACCACCAACGCTGCCTCCGCAAGATCCTGCAAATCCATTGGCAGGATAGGCGCACCAACGTCAGTGTTCTTGCTCAGGCCAACATCCACAGCATTGAAGCTTTGACCATGCTCAATCAGCTCCGATGGACGGGTCACATCGTCCGCATGCCCGATACGAAACTCCCAAAACAAACGCTCTACTCGGAGCTCCGGCACGGCAAGAGAGCCCCAGGTGGGCAGAGGAAACGCTTCAAGGACACCCTCAAAGCCTCCTTGAAAAAGTGCAACATCCCCACCGATACCTGGGAATCCCTGGCCCAAGACCGCACAAAGTGGAGGAGAAGCATCCGGGAAGGCGTCGAACACCTCGAGTCTCTTCGCCGGGAGCAAGCGGAAGCCAAGCGCAAGCAGCGCAAGGAGCACACGTCAACCCAAGCACCCCACCCACCCGCCCCTTCAACCACCGTCTGCCCCACCTGTGACAGAGACTGTAGGTCCCGCATTGGACTCATCAGTCACCTGAAAACTCATGTTTAATGTGGAAGCAAGTCATCCTCGGTCCCGAGGGACTGCCTAAGAAGACATGGAATCTAATATATTCCCAAGAATGCTTTGCTTGATTCCTTAACAAAACTAGACACCACAGTATCGCACAAAATGATACTGCTGTAAATTTGTTTTTTTTAATCACTGTTATGTTGCAAAAAGTCTGAGAAGGCGTGGAAGAAAAAACATAACATATAAATCATTTTGTTATCTGTATATGTTGAATATTGAAACCTTTGATTATCTCTACCAAGTGTTGAACTGAACAATAATTTACGTAGGTTTCAGCACAGAGCACATCTGGCCTATTGCAGAGGTTGGACCATGTTTTAAAGGCGCTATGAATATAGTTTTATCAATTTAAGTACGTGCGGTCTGTTCCAACTATCGTGCTCTTAGTGATTAGCCTTTCCGGTATAAACTGAGTCACACTGTGCATTTAACTCAGGTTGTGGCCTGTACTAAACTCGGGTAAATCTCCTTTATAAAAAGCAACAAAAATATCCGTGTAAAATAAACGTCAAACTTAGAAGAAAGTGAGACGTACGACAATCGATAAATGTTCCGCTTTATGCTGCCGATCTCGCCAGTCTCTCAGCTGCAGATTGGATAATTCAGCATTTATTCAAAAAACTGGAATAGGTCAGGAACACATCATTGAGAAATTAAAGTTCCTTAGAATTTATCAAATGATAATTTAACTTTTTTAGTAATTAAATAAATACCTAAAAAACAAACTGCAGATGGCTCAGTCCCTGAAGCAACCACAGTACGGGAATCTGGTAGTGATTAATCGTAAACCTCTGACTTATTCTGAATGTGCTATTACCACATTTTATTCTGAAACAGTGGATGATATACTGGCAGAGTACTGAACAAAACAGAACAACACTGCTATAGATCAGCAGGGTTGACAACATCGATTATGCGAAAAAGAGGTTTCTTTTATCAGGAACGCAATCCGCCAGGATTGGACGGGCTCCCTCTACCCCATTCAATAAGGTGCCTGACATGAATCAGTCATTCATGAAAGAAAGACTTATGAAATAATACTGAGCGGCCTACGGGTGGCACTGTCCAGGGAGAGTATAAATACTCAGGCACGGGCTCAGCTTGCGCAGGACATTCTTAACAGGAACTAGTGAAGGATACAACTAGACCTCCATGTTGTAAAACAGTTGATTAAAGCTTTGTTTAACGCTTAGACCAAGTGCCTAGTAGTTTTCTTACATCAGTGCCTTAACCCAAGCTCAGAAGAGCACCACCTATGCAACCTGTTCTTGGACAGAAAGTGGAACATACATGTGTTCCAATGATAGCTCACTTGACCAGTGACTTACTAGGGGGCAACACATGGGACAGAGTGTGTTGACAAGGCTGTGATAAAACTTCAGCCATCTAATGCCTTTGTAAACTGCTCCAAATGGTCTTTCATTTAACACTGCCCTTGTCAATAATTGTGATTATATTGGCAGCTTGTTGTGATAAAGGGGAATGAAAGTGCTTCATGTAGGCAGAGCGTGACTTATCTTGTCTACTGCTGGTGTATTTCCCAACTGAAAAGAGTTGACAGGACAGTCAGCAGTTCTGTCACCTGGAGGCCGATCAGGATTGTTCTTTGAAAGGAATCTTTGTATTTGCTGCTGTTACATCCCAGGCAGTGGCAGCAAGTCAATGTGAGTCCATCCTTTGGAGGTAACCTTACTTATCTCAACCCTTTCAGCAACAGCTTAGCACCGACAACATTACACGGCACCTTTTAACACCAGAATAAAGAATATCTTAGAGCAACACATACTAAAAGTGCAAAAAATGATGTAATTAGTAATCATCTAATGCCTTTGATTATACTGCAGCTTTGATATCCTTCAGGACTGCCATTACTTTCATTCTCATTGTCTCTCTCTCTCTCTTTCTCGCTCTCTCTCACACACACTCTTCCTCTCTCTTTCTCTCTTTCTTGCTCTCTCCCTCTCTCTGTCTCTCTCCCTCCCTCTGGCTCTCTCTCTCTCTTTCTCTGACATATCCTTCATTCAGACACAGAGAGAGAATCAGAGTAATTTTTGTGACATTTGCAGTGAGAATGTCAACACCTACGTTTCAAAAGGACAAAAGCAATGTTGTTTTATTTAAAATGTAGGTATAAAGGGTGTTGCGGGAGTTTTATGAAAATATTTGTGCCTACATTATGCTATGCCTGGAGAGTATTGGGGGGAAATGATAATCTTCCTCAGATGGGATTGGGAGGGAATTGCTCATGTTCATTTTTGAAGTCTTGTCATCTCCAATCATTGGTTAATAAAATCCAGCAAAGCACTTTATGAATAAATGATATTTGTACTGATTGTCATTTCTTTCATTTATAGGTAGAAAAGGTGATGAAAAGGTCCTTAGGTGAAGTAATGCTGCAAGCTATCTCTGCTTACCCTGAGGCTTGCAGAGAGGAGTGGGTGCTGAACTGGCCGGGCCAGATTGTGTTGGCATCCAGCATTGTATACTGGACTGCAGCCGTCTCACAGGTGTGTAACTAGACTCTCCCATCTCACTAGGTGTATGGCTGTTAATAGTTAGATAACAATATCTAGAAAAAAGTAGATGAATTATTTAACAGCAGATGACTGCAGTAGTTAAGAAGGGTAGCAACCAGACCCTGGGAAGTACAGGTCTGTTGCTTTGGCATAGGCTGTAGGGAAGATGCTGCGTAGTGTTATAAGGGGTGTGATTGACCTAGACAGGTCGGCAGTTATTAGAAGATCCTAGCACAGCTGAAGGAATTGGAGCCTCACTTGAGTTGAGTCTGGTGAGGAAGTGACCAAGTTAATGGCTGAGCGGTGTTCAGTGGATGGCGTCGACCTCGATTTTCGGAAAGTCTTATATAATATTTCACATAGTAGACTATGGGGTAGGATTTCATCCTGTACGATTGGCAGTCAGAATTATGCTGGGTAGGAAATTGGTTGCAATCTCGTAGGCAGAGGGTCATTGTTGATGGGAATCGATCTGTGTGGAGACCAGCCTCAAGTGGAGGCCACAGGGCTCTGTGTTGGGACTGTTGCTGTTTATCGTCTTCACCAGTGATTTAAATGAGGGCATTGGACACCAGTGCTTGGTGCAGAATAGAAAGAGATTATTTGTCAGCATGACTGAAGATTCTGATGGGAGATGTTAACCAGTTCTGACTGACTGGTGTAATTCGTAACACTGGCTGTATATTTTTCCTTTGTATGCATGAACGATACCAGACCTTGGAGGGGGTGCAGCACAGATTCACCAGAAAGATACCAGGGCTAAAAAGGTTAAACTATGAAGACAGGTTGCAGAAACCTTCTATCACTCTCAGTTTTGAAATTTTCAATTGACCCCCACCTTCAACAGCTTTTTGGGGGGAGAGAGTTCCAGATTTCCACCACCCTTTGTGTGAAGAAGTGCTTCCTGCCATCACTCATGAACGGCCTGGCTCTAATTTTACCCCCTTCTGCCCACCCCACCCCCACCAGAGGAAATAGTTTCTATCTACCCCATTGAATCCTTTAATCATCTTAAACACCTCAGTTAGTTCACCCCTTAATCTTCTATACTCGAAGGAACACAAGCCTAGTCTATGCAACCTGCTGTCATAATTTGACCCCTTAGCCCCGGTTTGCATATGAGAATGCTGATGACCCACTGAGAGAATGAAATGATTCGATAAAATCTTAAGAGTGCGGAAAGGCTGTTCTGGGTGTAACAGCAGTAATGATGCATGGTCACCACCCAACTGAGAGAGGCTGTGTTTTTACAGATTAACTTTACTGGTAATGGTAATCAATCTAATGGAAGATTAGATTTAACAACGTACATTAAACAATTCAACACCAGGAAAGACCCCTTTGGCCTACGTTAATAAGTGTGGCTGTTTTATTTCAGTCTGCAAATAAAGTGAACTGATTCACTGAACGACACAGGAGGACTTGCAGACAGCGCCCTTTGTATTCCAGCCCCTGGAACACAGCAGCCCATCTCACACTCAGATTGTGCATCAGGACGTCCACAACCTGGAGCTGTGCTTCTGGCAAAGCCCCATCAATTGCACAGAAACTGGATGGAAATGTTTTTCACTTCCTTGTGCCCACTTCCCTTTTTGAACGGCTGCTGCCTTTTCGATGGGCTCCCCTAGCCCTTTAAAAAGTTACTGCAGTGCAAAATCCCATCTCTTGGATGAGATGTTAAACCGAGGCTCCGTCTGCTCTCTCAGGTGGATGTTAAAGATCCCACGGGCACTATTTCGAAAAAGAGCAGGGGGGAGTTCTCCCCGGTGTCCTGGCCAATATTTATCCCTCAACCAACATAACAAAAACAGATTATCTGGTCATTATCACATTGCTGTTTGTGGGATCTTGCTGTGTGCAAATTGGCTGCCGCTTTTCCCATATTACAACAGTGACTCCACTTCAAACAGTACTTCATTGGCTGTAAAGCGGTTCGAGGCGTCCGGTGGTCGTGAAAGGCGCTATATAAATGCAAGTCTTTTTTCTTTCTTTCTTTCTCTAAGCGAGCGAGTTCCCATAGACACTCTGCTGTGTGGACTGCAGCTTGCAATGAATATGTAATGAGAGTCAAAAACAGAGGGCATGCTCAGCTGCCAATCACACCAGCCCCTGTAGCTTTTTTGCTGCAGTGATTTATTATTGGATCTTCCTTATGCTGCTTTTTCAAATGAAGGGTTAGACCTCTGCCTAAAGGAAGCGTGCGATTAAAGATTTTATTGATCCTTAATCTTAAAAGCATGCATTAGGGCAGCAACTGTATGGAGAATTCACCGACTGGGATCCTGAGGCAGAGTAGGAGCCACAGACAGTGCTACTGTTTGAGATGCAGAAATATCCAGTTTGTTCTTCACTGATGTTTGGAAGATCTTTATTCTACAAAGTCAGGGGTTTTTTTCTGGAAGGAATGTTATGCTTAATGAGGGATTCTCACCATCCAATGTCCT